>NW_017728931.1:41972859-41989537 GCF_001723895.1 Crocodylus porosus | reverse complement strand
AGGGGGCAAGGGGGTAGTTCTGGCATGGCCTTTTCCAGGTTAATATTTCCATTGTAGTCACAGGTATCCATCATTTTATGCCCTGTGAAAACAGAAGCGATTCTTCCTCCTCCAAGAACCCACAACTTGACAATTTATCATCAGCAACTCCTAATACATCAAGATGCTATCCAGGGACTGTACCATCTTTAACCATACAGAGCAACTGATTGTATTTGTTTAAGATCCTGGAACTCACTCACTTGAACTTCGTTAAAAGCATTCACTTTACTTCTAAAGTCTACTGCCTAAAATACACGTCTTCCTATCAATTTCTTATACCGGGCAAAAAAAAAGTTTGTATTGCTTATTTCTGATGAATGACAAGCCAACATGTCTCTATGGTGATGTCATTGTGCTCCAGTAATAGATTCCAGGGATAGGATTTGTTAAAATGAACTCCTATTGACTGGACAGCTTCCTCTAAAACACAGATAAATAACTGGACTATGTTCTCAACAAGGAGGACACACGCGCGCGCGCGCACACACACACACACTTCAAAGCCTCAAAATCAGCTTTAAATATATTTACAGATAGCAACATAGGATTTTAGTTAGCAGTTATATAAACAATGAGGATAATCTGTTGAAAAAAAGGTCTGGGAATGGTTTAAAAATAAATAAATAAATAAATAAATTTGAGGTTAATGTTAACCTTCTTACCATATTTCCTCAAATACAAGACAAGTCCTTCCCCCTCCCCACCCCATTGACATGGGGGGGTGGAAAAAAAGGTCACTTGCCTTGTATGTGATTATAAAATAATCTCACTAAATATACCATCATTAAACTGCTGCCAAAAGCAACATGTTCTCAGCAATGGAAACCAAACTATGAAGTTAGTTAAATGCAGCCAACACTGAGCATGACCATAAAACAAGCAAATACGCTGATGGAAACCTTTTCTGTGGCTGTCCCCCTTAAAAAACAAACCCCAAAAACCTGCAGGCAGTTTTTCCCTCTGCAGTGAACTGGCACTGGGTCCCGCAACACAGCCCGGCATCAAGAGAGCCAGAGCCAGCCCTGACACCCTCCTTTTGGTGCCAAAAATTTTGCGCTACATTTGATCTTAGCCAAAAAAGGCTGAGATGCCAATGGAAATTTTTAAAACAAGTTTTATCAACACACCCGTATCACCCTACACTTACAAAGCTACACATACTGAGTGAGCATCTTTATTTTACCAGGACATTATACAGAAACTATATATCAAAAACATACACATACATATATTAAATCCTTAAACACCATACATCAACTTCCCACAAACAAATCTTTACAGAAGTATTTTTCTTCATATAGAGCCCCATGAAAAAAATGAATACCTTGGTAACCATCTGAAACACTGCCCCTTCCATCTGTCCTCTCTGCTGGTTTAGTGAAACAAGTGTATCTAGTTCTTTTTCCTCTACTTCTCCACCTCTTCCTCTCCAATCTTTTTATTGTATCTATCGATGCAGCATTTCAGTTCACGCAGCCCCAGCTTGAGGCACTTTCAGTGAAAAAACAACCCCTTAAACACCCAGAGGTTTTTCACTTTCCATAAACTACTTTCAGCACATGCTAATACAGTCTTTAATAACGTTTCCTCCAATCCCTTTGGTACAAATCCATATAGTACCATTTCCTACATTTATCTTGGTGCCACTCAGCAGCAGACCCTTTCCCACACCCCCTTTGCATGTGTTTTGGGCATATACATACATCCCACCATTTTTTCTACTCTGCATCTCTCCCTTGGGCATCCTGATGAGCTTGTCAAGCCCCATCTGTGTTGCACTTCCTCCACTGTCAAGATATTTCTTATAACCATCCACACTAGGTCAGCACGTTCCCCTTTCGGTTGTTTACCCACCACCACTCCCCACACCTCCTTCACTCATCCTTGTGTGAAGTTTCCCACTGGCACCATCCTGCTCTCTCCCTTACCGCTTTCATCACTTGCATATGATCCTTCAGCCCTACCTTCTCTATTTTATAACTCTGCATGAATCCTTCCAGCCTGATGTAATGAATTGGTGGTTGTCATGACCATGGACTCTTCAAAGAGGTCTGATATACTCCCCACTTCTTCAAAATTGAGCTGTGTGAAATCCAGCATTATGCATGGCTTTCCCCTCTCCCTCTGTTATTGCCTCACATATCAAACTTATTTCACACAGACAGACAACCCCAGTCCAGCAGCTCCCCCATCCCGGTCATCTCTCTTGCTTTGTACAGGTCAGCACTAGCCAACTTCTCTCTTTTAGCATGTCAGAAAAAAATCACATATTTCCCTCTGTACTTTTGCTATCCGCTGCCATGTCAGTGGGAATACAATTCCTGTACATAGAATAATCGGCAGTAGCAAAGCCTTAAACATCATCAGGTTTCTGGCCAGGGATAGTATTCTTCTGAACCATAAGCAAAGTATCTGCCATAGCCTTGCTGTCACCTTTTCCCATGCCATATTACTTTTCCTTCAGCATCCATCGGGATCCCAAGCACCCTAATTCCACTCTGTCTTATTTAAAGGCCCAACTTTTTCCAAGTCCCTCCAGTTCCCCACTCCCACTATGGTGCTTTTCAATCTATTTAGTTTAGCCCCCATCTCTTCTCTATATTCTGATGTCCACTTTAGCACTTTCCATCAGAAGTCTATCACCAACTACTACACTGACATCATCCATGTGTAGTACGGATTTTACCTCCCTCCCACCCTGCATCTTTACTCCACTTACAACCTTGTCTTTTCTTATTCTTGGTGCTAACAGTTCCATGCTACACACAAATAGCAGTGGCTACAGGAGGCACCCTTGTCTCATTCCTGTATGGATTTTAAAGGCCCTGTTTAGGTGCCCATTAATTTGTGTAACGCAGCAGTCAAGTCCAATAACATTATCCCACATGAGTTTGGTCTGGGAACCCCATTTTCCCCAGCAACTTAAATATGATCCAGTTTGTCATATGCTTTTTCTAAATCTAGGTGGGCTATAACTCTTTGTTTTCTTTTCTTGGATGTGGGATAGTGTAGCATTGATCACTCTGATTGCTTTGGAGACCCTTCTACCTGGTCATGCACATAGATGATCTTCAAGTATTATCTTCTGGAAGTTTTTCCCCATCCTCAAAGCCAGCCTTGAGCATTAACTTATAGTCCATATTAAGGAGTGTTAATCAGTCCTCAGCATTTCCAGAGTTCCTTCTCCCCTTTACTGAAGGCTTAGATCACATTGCCTCTAGTAAATCTTTCCCTGCACCTCCCGTTTCTGGTATTTCCTCAAAAAAACTTCCACTATATCCCTCCCTACCTATGCCAAAACTTGTAAAATTTCATAGGTAGTTCATCTGCCCCTTGTGATTTCCCTCTTTTAAAGGTTTTAAACACCCCTTCACTTCCTTTAAGCTTATCTTTTTTTCTATCATCTTTGCTTCCTCCTCCTCTACTTTCTCTTGAGTCGCTTCCAAGAAAACCTTCACCTTCTTTTTGTCCGTTTCCTTCTACTGGTATAGCTCTTCATAAAAATCTTCTAGTCACCTCCAATACCTCCTGCTTTTCCACCTGGGCACCAGAGTTGTGCAAAATTTGGCCAGGTGTTTCATTTTGAAGCTGTTTCAACATGTTTTGAGCTCAAAACAGCAAAATTGAAATGAAACAAAAGGCTCTGAAACAGCTTTGAAACAAAACGAGGGCACTCAAAACGTTTAGAAGCCAGGCTTACTTGGCTTCAGCACCAGTCCCAGGTGGCAGTGGCAGCCTCCTCTCATCCAGTGTGCATATCCAGAGGCTTGCACCCCCAAAAGGAGCCCAGCATAGCCCCACAGCCCTCCCGGGGACGTGGGCCCCTGCATCTGCATGCCGGATGTGGAGGCTGCTGCAAGTGTTAGGAGTTCTGCTTTGAACAGTCTGAGGTCCAGTTTCCCAGAAAACTCTGCACCCATCTCCTTGAAACTTGGCAGGCTTCATGCCCTCAGAAGGGGCTACCATCCTTGCAATTTTCATCTGAATCAGGCAAGAAATGACAGAGTCTTAAGCATTCTCATGATTCCCCATTGTAACCTATGGGCGAAACATTGAAATGCATCGAAACAGTAAAACAGTTTCGATGAAACAGCACTTCAAAATGAAACATTCCCCCTTCAAAACGACGAAACAGAAGTCGAAACAAAATAGTGCTGGGCACCACCTACTGGGCACCACCTTCTTTCTGCACTGCTTTAAGTTCTCCTTTTGCCACCTTCACTCTGACCAACATGCATCAGGACCACTCCCTTCTCCCACCCAGGCTGCTTATGCTAAGAACATTTCTCACTCATCTTCTAACTCTTGCTTTTGTTCTTCTAGCTCTTCTCATATCTGTCTTCCTTCTGCATCTTTCTTTGTAGCTCACTTAGCTCTTTCATTCTTTTCCTTGTGCATCTTTGGCCTTTATTCCTGAACAACACTCCCATTCTCTTCTTCACCATCATCCACCATTCTCTGATATTCCCAAAATATTTCTTCAGTGTTCACCACTTCTCATATCGTCTCATGTACATTTGACATATCTCTTCATGTATGCAACAGCTGCATATTTAACTTCCACAGTCCCTTCCCTCTCCTCTCATGGGGCTCTTACCAAGACACCAGTGATCACTAAAAGCCACACATATGGTTTCTTTCTTCTTTCTCCTTATTTCTTTTGATATAAGCACAAAGTCAATTCTTAATTGTTTTTCCCACTGGGAAGCTTCCATTCCCCTCTAGCTTCTCTCAGTCTCTCTTCTATGTTTTCCTGTCGTGCCACTCCTAGTGGGTTGACCTGCCATCATGCTCCCCCCATCCTCCGTTTCTTGCCCAATGTACCTAGTGAAAACTTTCTCCCCTGCCCACCCACACATCCCTTAGCTACTCTTCTTTTATTATATTTGTTAACAGTCTGCACGAGCTGTCTAAAGCTGTTTCCTCCTTCCCCTGTTCCGTCACCCACTGTGTCTGTAAGAGGGCATTTCAACTGTATAAATCAATTTCCCTCTGATCATGTAAACCACTGGCTTTCTAAGCACCTCCCTGCCCACCTCATCACCTCTCTGGTGATGCCCATACATTAAAATTTTCCAATTCTGTTCCCTCAACTAATGTTATTATTCTTTGCAATCTGCCACTGACAATTTCTATCTGCTTTGCTCTCAGTTCTGGCTTCCTGAACAGTATTGGCACTCCAGCCTTTTTGTTCTCATTTGTCCCTGACCTCCAAGATGGCCCACAGCTCCACCTTTCTCAAAGTATTTATAATCCCTCTTCCTTGGGTATACCACATTTTTGTAGGCAGATTATGTCTTCCCTTACTTGGTTCAACACTGGTTCAATCTGTTCCAATCATTTCTTTGTCAAGATATTCCTGACATTAAGCAAAACTATTGTCTGTGCCATTTATGCTCATTTTTAAAGTGAGCATGCCTATCCCTTTAGAGTTCATCTATGCTGTTGCTCAGAGTAGTCAATTTCTCCCACTCCTTCACTCACGTTCCTGTAGACTTTGCAAGACGCTGGATTGCTTTCGCATTTAAGATGTCTTGTATATTCCTGCCTCCCCACCACTTCCCACCTTCTGGTCTCCACTCTGGGCTGGAGCCCAGAGACATCTGCTTTCTGGCTCTTCCTTCGATTTGCCTCCCTCATTATCAGGTTTTTTCTTATCTTCAGCCCCTGTGTTTTCTCTCTTTTCCTGGCTTGTCGCTGTTTTTTTCTCTTGCTCCATCTGCATTTCTGTTGTCTGTTCGGTGTCTTCTTTCTTTCCCACATTACTTTCACGTTTGAGCTGTTCGCTGTTCCCACCATCCCTTCTATTCCGTCTCCTACCTCCCCTTGCACTGCCTCAATCACAGACATTTTGTCCCCCCCCTTCTCTATTTCCCTTCCTGTGAGGTTTCTTCCACCATTTCTACTTCAGTGTCCAATACCTCCTCCTCTGAGAAGTTTTATGGTTCCTTAGGGGGTCTGACTATACTTACAAAGGCTTTGGGACACCTATGATACAAGTGCCCCTCTCCCTTACAAACAGTACATTTTAGGGACTGCTGGCACACCTCTACTCTATGCCCCATCCCTTCACATCTGTAGCACACTGTGAGGGGATAGTGTGCAGACAGGTGCCCCACCTTTCCACATCTGCTGCACCATTTCAGTTGCCTGTGGTACATTATAAAACCCTGCAGTGACCCAATCACCAACACAAGATACAGTACCCTATCTGGGCTTCAGTCATCTGCTTGTAACACTATTCAAGCTCTCCAAGACCCAGATACATTTGCCCCTTACCTTCTCGACCAACATTACCCTTTGGATGTACTTTTCCATCCTTCTGTCTATGTTTCTGGCCTCTAGTAAATCCACATACATTCGAACTATAGTCACTCTCTCTCTTGATTTTTCCCCTATGAATTTATCACTCTTAATTGCTCCCTCCAACATTCCTCTTTGTTTATTTCAAAATTTCTCATACCCTTCTCCATCCCAATAAATCAATTCCCAAGTCTTTTGGTTCCAGCAAACAGTCTGGCACAATGCTCCACCTGCACCTCCAAAATCTCAAACAGTACCTTTTCCAGGAAATAATAGCTCTTCACTGTCCCATTTGCTTCATTGCCAGCCTTTACCCACAGCTCCTGTTCCTCTCCAGCATCTCTCAGCCTCTCTTCTAGTTTTCCTGTTGTGCCACTCCTGGTGGGCTGGCCTGCCATACATAGTGCTCCCATCCTCTGCTTCTTGTCTGATGTACCTTCTCTGGCTGCTCCCACCCTCTTCCTTCTGGAGTTGTCACTCATCATTGCTACTTCCACCATTGCTCTTGCTGCCACACCTTCTGCCTTTCTTCTCGACCTTCATCTACTCTCCACCTGTCTCCAGATCTTCATTTCCACTCTTCAGCTCGCTTTCCACCTTATGCTTACTTGCCACCACTGCCAGTGATTTTAGCTTTGGGTCTCCTTCCTCTACTTCATAGATCCTGATGCTCTATTGATCCCTTTCTCTGCCTTTAAAGCATAGATCAAGCTTTCATTGCTGATAGGAACATTTTTTTAAACATATAATATGCTTTGTGTTCCAGGTTGCATAAGACAAACCAGTTCCAAACAATAGTGATTGAGCAGAACTCAATCATTCCAAAAACCACATTGATTAAGCAGGCAGAACTCAATTGTTCTAAACACTATGTATGGTGCTACAACCGGCAAGCATCCTCCATCCTAGACCTATAACCCTGGGACTTCAGATACTCCCAAATCCATTGACAGGTATCCTACATGCAGGCCCAAGCCTGGAGGTCTTGGAATTGAGATGCTCTCACTTGATCTTAGCCCACAAGAGGGTGAGAAGCTTTAGGAACATTTTTTTTAGAGGGAAATTTTGTGTCCCTCAAGTCAAATCAGCCAAATTAATTCCAAATCTGCGAGTCATTCAAGAATCATGTGGCCCTACCAGCAAACATCCTCTACCTTCACCTGGGGCTTCACATGCTTCCAAATCCTGTGACAGACATCCTACATACAGGTCCAAGCTCCGAGGCTTGGGATTCAGCTGTCCCTGAGTTTTGCTTGCCTTCAACCGTAGGGTCACAGAAGCAAACTAGGGAGAAGTCTCCCATCTCCATAAAGTCAGCATATAGCCAAGACCTTACCACTGGAAGTGAAAGAGGAGGCTAATTATACATTACCTCAGACAAGTTACTGCCCACTGTCAAGAAAGTGGCTCTCCCCCGCCACTAGGAAAACCACCTTTGTGGTCATGGCATTTCCCCAGCCAGGGAAGCAATGCAATAGGAACATACCACAAGAATAGGTTAGTGCAGCCCATCAGAACAAAATATGGTAGTGCTCAGTAAAGCGTAGCCCCCCTCACTGTCAAGACTTTTTCCAAGTCATGGTGAGCCACTACAGTGCATAATTTCAGCTTCCTCTTTACCCCCACAGCTCAGCTGTACCTTTTTTCTCCACTTCAAAAATTTCTGCTTCTTCACCAGCCTTAAAAGCCTGGCAAACATCACAAAACCAGGCCCCAAGCAGTTCACCCAGAAGCCATCTGTTACCCCTCTCTTAGCCTGGTACGTGTGATTAGTGAGGCCCCACCCCCATGAGGCAAAACCAGACTAGGTTGCCCTACACCTCATCTACACATAAATTTTTGGAGCATCCTTGGAACCATAACAAGAACACTAGTTGCAGTCATCAGTGAAGGGCTAATTAGCACAAGGATCCTTGCTGGGGGAAGGGGGTTGCAGGGGCTTATCTAGAGTACATGCACACACTGAGCAGTGCTAAGCTGTGGAGTCATAATGACTTGAAATGCTGTTGATTCTGGTGCAAGCTTTAGCTTTGGCCTAATATCATGCACAGGTTGTACTACACATCAGTTGGTGACAACATCCTGCTTAAAAGTGTGTCTATGGAGTACCTGTGCTAAATCTTGTAGCAGTTTCAGAAAGGGTAACACACAATTCTGGATGAACTAAGTGTACAAGTACTATATGCAAACTGCTACAGCCATGTTTAATTTCAAGTTTACTGTTTTCAGATTTGCTCCTCACTTTTATGTGCTCAGAGAAAGTAGTGTCTGAAAGTAGAGGGAAGAGGAAGGAGAGAGGGAAGGGGGTGCCAAGGGAAAAATTTGGGGGGAAGCAGAGAGCAAAAGACCTGACCCCCAGATTTATTTATTTTCCCTACTATCATTGGAACAGGACAAAGTCAAGGCAAGCCTCAGATAATTAGGTTCTATACGTAGAAAATTATAACAAACTTATAAAATTTTCCATATAAAGAATCTAATTATTGAGGGATCATCTTATAAATCAGGGTCATCTTGTATTAGAGTAAATACAGTAATTTAAAGAGTCCAGGTCAGTTACGAAATTGCCTTGAGAATTTACGATAGTCACTGCAGGACTTTGGTAAAAAGATGTAGCCATCTAAAAACCAGTAGGGATACAGAATGAATTTAATAAGGATTAAAATTCTCATTCTCTTTTCAAACCAAGAGGATTTATTTAAAAGATCAAGACACTGAGATGCTTTTTTTTTTTTTTTAAAGTAGCTCCTTTTACGCAATTGTTTAAGGGTTTTTTTATTGGACTTTATTCAGATTCCAAAAAGAAAACACTGAATTTTATTCACGCAATTGTGCAATATCAATCAAATCCAGTTCTCATTTCAGAAAGATACCAAAATATTTACCTAAGCTTTATCCACCAGTTCCCTCCCTGAAAACTGTCCTCTTTTTTTCCAGATCTTTGATTACTAAAGAGTCTGTGCTGCTTTGTTACAAAATGAATGAATCCTAAAACTATAAGATTGGCTCTATCCCATGCATCTCAAGAATCACCATGTTCTTACAGGCTATGAAAGAATTCACTTCAGATAAAGTGAGAAGTTAAATTCTTCCTTACACAGAGAACCCTAAAGGAAATAATTTGAGTGCTACCTATTATTCCGACAATGAAGTTATTAGTCCAATAAATTTGGACAAACTATTCTTCTTCCTGGACTACCACGGCTACAACCATCACTAACTAGGGCTGCACCAATAGAGATTTTGGGAGCTGATATCAACAGCCTATTTCTAAATGAGGCATATCAGCCAATACTGATCTGATTTCTGATACAGCTGCATCCAGCTGGTAAGTCTATTGTGGTGGATGGAGAGAAGAAAGGGGTGTGGGAGGGCGGATCAATTCCCCCATGGTGAGGAAGAGTGGGACTGGGGTAGGCACTGCCCTGCTGAGGCAGAGCAGGACAGGGCATGGGACAGAGCCACAGCTCATTTGGGGGGCACAGAGAGGGGTAACAGCTCCCACAGCTACATATACCCCAGGAGAGCATGGGGATGGGTGTGTGTCCCCAGATCTGTGTAGAGTGAGCTGCAGCTGTGGGCTGGGGCCAGGGACTGTGCTGGGAAGGGGGCTACAGCTAAATTTGGGGTGGCTGCATGGGAAGGGCCTTGGGGCAGGCAGAGGCGATGCTGGGAAGGGGGCTACAGCTAAATTTGGGGTGGCTGCAGCCTCCCTGTAGCCCCCCTCCAGCACTGCTGCTGCTCACCCCAAGTGCAGCATGGCCAGCCCAGATTGGCCCCCAGCCTGCCCCACCCCCTGTATCTGGGGGCACATGTCCTCCCTCAACCTTGTTCCCCACTGGGGTGTGCACAATGGCGGGAGCTGCCCCTACCCTGTGCCTCCCAGACAAGCCGCAGCTCCATCCCGTGTCCCACCCCAGCTGGGCAGCACCTGTCCCACTCCCTCCCTCACCACGGGTGGCACTGATCTGCCCCTACCCTCTACCCCTTCCACCACAACCAACTTACCAGCTGCATGCAGCTCTACAAGCTGCTAGGCTCCTCTCCTCGCCGCCTATGTGCTGCATTGTGGCACAGGCTTTTATCAACATCAGGCCATTTCCAACATAGTCAATTTTCTTTATATCAGTGCCAATCAGATATCAGACCGATGTATCAGTGCATCTCTATCACTAAATGAAGAATGTCTTGCATTTGGGATGGTTAGACAAGCTTTCAACTATGCAGTGTGTCCGTTAAAAGTTATCACCCAAATAAATTGCTGCCTCTCAAATTTGGATGAAAAGGCATTTCTCAAGTGTTTAAGATCCAAAGAAGCTTCTTCTTGAGATAAATGAATAAACTCTTCTGTCAAGTCCTTCACATTGCATGGTACAGATTCAGACTTATTTTACTGGAGCCAACATTAAATTTAGAGTAAAACACATACCTTTTGCTACTCCAAGTAACAAATGAGGAGGTACATCATTTGTTGATTGGTAGAGATGTGGCCCTCTACATGAAAGAGCAGTACCCATCCCTGCAGGTCACCTTTGACAGCAAGAAAGGATCCCTTGAGACCCTCTGGGTCAGGCTATAAAAGGGACCAGGAGAGGGAGACCCAATCTTGGGAGTTTAGTACAGGCATCTCTACCAAAGACAAGGTGAGTGATCAAGCACTCTCAGGAAAACTGACAGAGGCAGCTAGCACTAAAGACAAGATCGTCATGGGTGATTTCAACTACCCAGACATCTGTTGGAAAGACCATAAAATTCAGCTGCCTCCAGCAGGTCAGCCAACTTCCTGGCAACAACATATGTTCTGTTTCTGACACAGGTTGTGGAAGGGCCTACCGGGGCAAGGCCAATCTGGACTTAGTGCTGGCCAAAGGGAAGGACATCATAGGCAACCTGAGGATTGGTGGTATGCTGGGCAACAGTGACCATGACCTGATAAGATTTAGCATCCACCATAAAACTAGGAAGTTAGTCACCAGAAGTCCTGAATTTCAAGAAGGCAAATTTTGGCAAACTCAAGAGGCTAGTTGGACAGGCCCTCTACAACTGGCATTTGGATGATCTGTGTGTGCAGGAATGATGGTGCTTCCTTAAAGAAACAATTCTCACAGCTCAGATATAGGCCATTCCCACAGAGGCAAAAAGCAGGAAGAGAGCCAGGAGACCTGCTTGGCTAACCAGAGATATTAGGAAGTTATCAAAAAAGAAAAAGAGAAGTGTATATACAATGGAGGAACAGCTTAGCAGCCAGGGAGGAATACAACCATATTGCCAAGGCCTGCAGATACGAGACACAGAAAGCTAAGACAGGCCTGGAGATCAAACTGGCAACCAGTATAAAGGACAACAAAAAGTCTTTCTACAGATGCATATGGGGTAAGAATCACTCAATCAGGCTCCACTGTGGGACCTCTACTGAATACCTAAGGGCAGCCCACAGTCCATGCACATGAAAAGGTACAGCTCCTGAATACATACTTTGCATTGGTATTCCTGAAACCCAACAGGGGCTGCTCATCTGACCAGAGGCCCAGGGAACAAGGGGAAGATAACAACATACACAAAATCAGCTCAGAACAGGTGCAGGATCTTTTACAACACTTGGACATCTTCATGTCCACTGGACCACATGACCTGTACCCAAGAGTCCTGAAAAAAAAACACTCCAACTTATAGCAGTGACATTGGCCAAGCTATTTGAAGAGTCATGAAACTCGGAAGTGGTCCCAGATGACCAGAAGAGGGCCAATGTGATACCCATCTTTAAGAAAGGGAAGATGGATGACCCCACAAACTACAGGCCAGTCAGTCTGACCTCAGTCCGCAGCAAAATCTTTGAAAAGTTGGTTAAGGAGGCCATCAACCACAAGCTGCTAATAGATGGGGTGCTAAACAGCAACCAGCACCGCTCTGTTGAGGGAAGATCATGCTTGACGGACCTTGCATCCTTCTACAACTTGGTCACTAACCATCTGGATGACACCATTTACTTAAACTTCAGTAAAGCCTTTGACTCCATCCCAAGGGATTCTCTCTAACAAACCGGAGAGTCCTGGGCCAGACCAGTCCACAGTGAGGTGGGTGGACAGCTGGCTCAGAGGCCACCCCCCAGAGAGTGGCAATCAATGGGATGGCCTCATCCTGGAAGGCCGTCTCCAGTGGCGTCCCCCAGGGATCGGTGCTCAGACCCATGCTATTCAATATATTTATTAACAATTTGGCTGAAGGGGTAGAAAGCACAAAGATTAAGCTCAAAAGATGATACCAAGCTGTAGGGAAACACAGGCAAACCAGGATAGGGCAAAGATCCAGGAGGACCTTGACAGATTGGATTTATGGGTGAAATGAAACCAGATGAGGTTTAACAGGGAGAAGTGCAAGATGCTTCACCTAGGTGGGAAGAACCCTCACTACAACTATACAATGGGTGGTGGCCTACTGGCTGGCACAACATCTGAATGAGACCTGGGGGTCACAGTCAACTGGAAGATGAATATGACCCAACAGTGTGACAAGGCTAATAAAACTCTGGTATGCATCAGCTGCTGTGTGGCCAATAGATCCAGGGAGGCACTCCTCCCTCTATTCAGCTGGAATACTGTGCCCAGTTCTGGGCACCACACTTCAAGAAGGATGTGGATAAGCTTGAGAGGGCACAAAAAAAAGCTCACCCATTTGATTAAAGGCATGGAGAGTTGGCCCTATGAGGAGAGACTCTGGGAACTGGGCCTGTTCAGCCTGAAGAAGAGACTTAATAGCTGCCTACAAGTGTACCTCAGGGGGGAGCATCAAGAACTAGAAGATAAACTAGTCAGGAGGGTACCCCAAGCGAGGTCAAGGACCAATGGGAATACACTAACAGAGAGTAAATTCAAGTTGGATACAAGGAAAAACTTCTTCTTTGTAAGAGAGTCACCAGAATCAGGAACACGCTTCCAGCAGAGGCGGTACAGTCGCCCTCATTGGACGTGTTCAAGACAAGGCTGGACAGGCACCTTGCCAAGGTTATCTGAGCCCAATACCTTTTGCCTATGGCAGGGGACTGGACTTGATGATCGTACAGGTCCCTTCTGGTTCTATGATTCTACACTAAAAACCTATAAAATGTGTGTTATTTACTTGTTTCTAACCAAACAACAAGCTCTTCAGAAATTAATCTTGTAGTTTGTTTATGGAAGCCAAATGGTCCCCTATGTTTTCAGTCTACTCATCATCACATAGAAGTGCACAAAGTAAAGTGCTGCATCCCCTAATTAGGTACACTCTGCTGGACAGGATCCCAGAATCCAGAACACACCTGTCTCTTCAAGAGAATCACTTGATTAGAAAACTAAATGAGTTTATCTAGCATTGAGATCAGGCAATAGGAATACAAAAACATATTGTTCCCTGAATTAGTAGTATAATAGGCTGGATGTCAAAATCTGAGTTCTTGATCATTCAAGGATTTCAGGAATCTAGGAATCCCAAACTCCTCTGAGTTTATGATCACAGATATCCAGTCACCAATTACATAAAAATACACTATACTTTGATTAGGTATCTGTTAGCAAAATGGGCTGGCTATGAAGATCCCCACAGCTACCCTGTGAAAGAATTCAGGGTAAGGAATTTCAGACTGATGCCCAGCTGTGATAAGTTCACAAGTCTTGTCTCCACATCCATTGTTTAGCTGTCTGAAAAGCTTATCAGTTAGGCCTAGGCCACTGACACTCACAATGGGTACCATTCCTTAATTCAAATGGTTTTGTTTTTGTTATACCAGGCCTTGTACTAGACCCCAATTACCAGCTGTATTCCTACAAACCACATCATCACCTGACCAAATACAAGGAGCTCAATTTTCAAGGTTCATTCACTCCCAACTCTACCAAACTCATATGAATGACCGTTTGTTTACAGGCCCCCACAATGCTTGTAGTCAAGATATCAACCCCCAAAATCAACACTATTCAGAATACCAAACTGTAGTTATTCTAAACCAAATTCAACAGTACAAGTCTAAAACAGTCAGCAAGCTTCCCAATACTTCTAGGCAATAAAATTAATATTATATTATATATGTAATTTGAGACTCTGCACTAAGAAAAGAGCAGACAGAAGAAAATACCAACATTACACAGTTCAAAGTTAAGGCTTGTTCCCTGGTTCTCTCACGTAGAGATATTCCAAAACCAATTGGGAAGGGGGAAAGCATTTGTATCATTGGAGTTTAGGGGGAGGTAAGGGAAAGCAGTTTCATTAATTCAGCACAGAACTCATCAAAAAAATAAAAATCAGAAAAAGTGAGGTTTCTATACAACTTTAAATCAATGGGATTAAGCATTCACATCAATCTCTCCACAGATCTTCTTTCACTAAGATATTAAAAATAAATGGAGCAATGTATGCATAAGTGTTCCTATACCTGGTGAGGAACATTATGCTATGCACTCTGTTTATCAGAATGCAACTCTAAGCACTTCAGGTCAGGACCTAGTATTTATTTTCATAAGCTCATACACATTTATACAACTATTGTTTACTAGGAATTTAATACTATGAATAGCAAACAAATTTATCTTCTAGTGTAAAGTATGAGCACACAGCATCTTTATTTAACTGCTGTACAGAACCACAAACTACACTGATACAGCTGACATCTTAAAAGTCTAATTTTTTTTGGTTTTTGCAATACACATCACAGTATTTGTCAAGGGGCTAGACTACTTAGCCTCAGGTACAAACCTGGATTCTCAGACTGCTGCAGCATCCAACTACTCTTCAACAATTGTCTACTGTAGGATAAGCCAACTCAAACCAATTATTGCTCTGGTCACCAAGTTGTTTCGTAGAACACCTGCAATACAGCTTTCAAATATCCCACCCTGTAGACTTTGCAATATAATGCTCATGATCAGCACATTTTAGTATACCAAAAAAAGTCTCAGCAGAGTGTGTCAAACTTCTCTGCATTTCTGGTGATCTCACAGAAGTAAAATATGCTTGAAGCAAAAGTTCAAGAGAAAGAACAACACGCTATGCAGCACATCTAAATGGACTAGTAGAGGAAGCAATTACATCAATCTCATTCTATTTGTAGCCTTCTCTTATACCTGGCTCATACATAACTTTGACAGTTCAGCCAAAAATCCATCACATCTATAATTCAAAATAATAGATCAGAGAAGGTTGATCTCCATCATTTTACACTTCCTGTTCATATCTTCTTAAAAACATCCTTATGAGTCTTCCACATGGTTTGCCCCTCACATTTGTTTACTAACAAGCACAAACCACCCTAATGAAACACTGGTGGCATCTAACCATGAACCACCCAACTGGCTCAACTATAACTAAGGACCTATCTAAATCACAAAGAAAGTTTATGGCGCAGCAATGCCTTTAATTTTTGCAGCGTGCTCCCAGTGGCCAAAAGGCAATTAATGTTGTGGTTTTTGCTTCTCAGCCACTCAGAGACAGGGAAGTATGCAGTGAAAAGAACTGAGATTAAAGGCAATATTGCACCGCAAACTTCCTGCAACTTAGGTAGATCCCAAACTGTAGCCTTTCCTTGAAGTAAACGCCTACTGAAATGCTTCAGAGACGCTCACAATATATCACTGGTATTTCCATACGTGATCCAGGTCCAGCTCATATATATATGAAAAAGTTTTTGCAAGCTGGACTTGAATCATGTATCAAGTCATATTTCTTCCCAGTGGTCTAGCTCAATTCCTCTCCCACAGCTCCCACCTCTATAGGGCACCCTACTGAGAAGCTGAATATTATTATTGTACATAACTTAGTCTATAAGATGTAAATCAACCCTGCCTTCACCTTTACCAACACTTCCCCATATAAAATAGCTACACTTCAGCATTTACTACTTGGAAGCAGATGAAGTTAACTGTAAATCAAACATTTCTTCCCAGCCCGATTCCTCTCCCACAGCTCCTGTGCCTCGTTTATCAAGGCAGATGTAAGGCTGCATCAGCCCAAGCCTTCTCCATTTGGGAAACCTGCCCACAGGGACCACTCTCTAGCTCCCTCCACCTCCACTTCCCAATCCCGGCAAGGAATCGACTTCCCACACTGTGAAGCTTGGGGAGTGGGGGCAGCATTGCACCCCCGGCCCAGGCCAGCACACACACACATGCACACGCACGACTGGAAACGATTCCCTTTAGACGCGCATTAAATACACACGCCCGGCGCAGGCTGATGCCGAGCCCCTGAGGTCAAGGCGTGTGCGGGCTTCAGCCCCCTGCAGCCGCCGGACGGACCCACAGGCCCCTCACGGAGCCGGCGACGCCTCACCTGCAGGTGACTTGCTTGGTCCAGCCGCCGCCGCCGC
>NW_017728931.1:41893418-41972734 GCF_001723895.1 Crocodylus porosus | reverse complement strand
CCCGCCCCCTCCGTTGCGCCCATTGGCGGGGCGGACGAGCCAACGCGGAAGACCAGAGCCGATTGATGGAAAGGCAAGCTCGTCACACCCAGGCCGGGGGTGGCCACGGCACCGGCGGGCGGGGCGCCGGCTCCCCGGTTACGCGGCGGGGAATGGGCGGGGCCTACGGGGACGAAGGGGGACGGCGGCTGCGCACGGCACCAGCTGGAGCGGGTACCTGCTGCCCGCCCCTCACTGCAGTATGCTCGGGTTGTACCGTAATTATCGTATTCGTACCGTAATTGCAGCTCTTTCAGGATCAATAATAATAAAGGTGCTCAAAATGTGCCGTCATTTTCGAGGCAACCCATTGATGCGGTGGGTGCAAAGCCCCAGTTGCTCTCAGGGAGTCTTCAGTGACTCCTCTTTTTTTTTCCATTTAAAGACATTTTTTCATGTTCCAAGCTAAGTCAGCCGAATCGAGTCCAAATCCGTGAGGGAGCCCGCCCAGAACCATAAATGGCCCTACAACCAGCAAGCATCCTCCACCCCCTCCAGGAGCTTCAGATATTTCCAATGTCTTTAGGCATGCATCCTATGTGCAGGGCCAAGTCTTGAAGCTTGGATGCCCCCAAGTTTCACCTGCCCTCATCCATAGGGCCGCAAAAGAAACCAAGGGAGGAGCCTTCTGTTTCCATAAAATGGGCTTTAAGCCCCAGGCCCCCAGTAGGTACTAAACCACACCAGAAGAACAGCTATGCCTGAAAACTTCACTGGCCCAGGAATACCTATGAAATTTGCAAACCCAAGAGTCTTCATAGCTTCCTAGATTTGCTACCACTCCTTTGTTCTGATGGCTTGAAATAAAAAGATACTTTGACTCTGCAGGCCCACATCTCACTCGCTCGCTAAACAACTCACAGTGAGCAGTATAAAGGAAATAACAAGATGAATCTGCATGCATATTTGCATATTTTTCAGTATACAATAGTTTTCCGTCAAAGACAATAATTTGGAGCTTCCAATACAATGATTTCCTGGTTAAGAGCTGGCAATGCTGCTCATGACCCAGACTGGCCATAGCAAGTGCTGCGCATGCAGGGTGGGGGGTCCCAGATTGGCCCTGTGTGGGGTCAGCGTTGGGGCCTGGGTGATGTAGCTCCATGGCTAGATTTGGCACATAGCCTGGATCTCTGATCTCTGCCAGCCCTGGGGTGTGGGAACAGGGTAGTACCAGATGGGCTGGCTGAAATGAGAAGTGCTAGAGGAGATAAGTTCAGAGTTGAGGGTGCCCAGAGAAGCAGAGGAGAAGTATCTGTGCTGCAAGAGGAGAGAGCAGATGCAACTGTGTTTATGGATGTCCCATCTGTTCAAACAAAACATTCCTATTTTGAGGTATTTCGCTGAGGGAAACCAAAGCATAGAAAAAGAGGAGCTAGGGCAAAGATAAGACATGCAGGAAGGCAGAAAGAAAAGAACAGAAAGTCCAGACCGGAGCCCTGGGGCTTTAATAAAAAGGGGCCTTGGTGTAAAGAAGATGTTTCTTCCCGGAGACAACCAGAGCAAGGAGCGGGGCCCGGGGCAAATCAGCCTGGCGGGGCCCTGCCCCGGACATAAGGAAGCAGCAGGGGGAGGTGGCAAGTAGCTGGACGTGAAGCCGGCGGCAGCATGGAGTCACCGCACCACTCTGTCCAGCTCCCCAAGGCTCCCCAAAGCACGGGGCCCAGGGGCAGCTGCCCTGATTCTCTCTCCCCCCAGCCCCAGACAGCCCTGTTTCCACCACAACAGGCATGTCTACATGTGCAAAAATGCCCTTTTCCTAATGCTTATTAGATTTACTACCTCCGGGCACTTTTACACATGCTCTGGCGGTGTGGGGGGGCACACGCTAATTAGAGCCACTTAAAGCACTGCTGTGTCTCGTGTATCAGTGTCCCCACACTTAAAAATGGTGGCGGGGGTGCTTATATTAAATCTCATTCGATCAGCTTTAGTTCAAACACCCCTGCCACCATTTTTAAGCACAGGGACACTGATAGATAAGACTCAGGAGCATCCTGGAGCACAGTAATTGCCATGCTCCAGCAGACTCGAATAATCAAGTCTGCTCCAATGTGCTGAATTCCAGTGTGACAGAGCAGCCTCTGCTCTTGTGTATAGGCGCCCACCAGTGTGAGGTACTAAATAAAGGTGCATTAGGCCGTCCTAATGCGCAGTAGTGCAAACGCACACTTTTTAGGTGAACCTTAATGCACAGTACAGGCAACCACCGCTTAGCGCTCTTAACTGGTTCAGAAAAAACTGAGCGCTAAGTGAAA
The DNA here is from genome assembly GCF_001723895.1 of Crocodylus porosus. Classification (NCBI taxonomy): domain Eukaryota; kingdom Metazoa; phylum Chordata; order Crocodylia; family Crocodylidae; genus Crocodylus; species Crocodylus porosus. The sequence continues at coordinate 41,970,437 of NW_017728931.1, read as the reverse complement.
CAGCATTAAGTGAAACCCATTTCTCTGTACAATTTAATGTAAATAAATATAATTGGTTCTGCACAACCTGCTGGCCCAGACCGCACACTTCTGCTGTCCAACAGTCAGATTGCTTTAGGCTCAGGACAGTGTCCATGCCCTGCAGGTGAGTACATGACTGGAACAGGGCATGGGCTGCAGCCCACTGATGGGGGAGCTCCGCAGGCTTGGCGCCACTGCGGCCTGGGGCTGGGGGACAATGAGCACGTGTCCTGCCATCCTGGGCCCAGCACTCCCACCGTCCCTCCAGCCTGGGCCCCACACTCATAACACCTGCCCACCTGCTCCTTCTTGCTGCCATCACCACTCTTCTCCCATCTGCCCACCGGCTGCGGACTCCTGCCACGCTCCTGCCACCCTGCCCTGAGCCCTGCTGGCCCTGGGCCTGGGCACCAGCCTTGGCTCCACAGTCATGCATCCTCCTACTCCCCCTTCTCACCGCCACCACTCCTTCCCGCCAATTCCAGCACCATGTGCAGGAGCAAACCCCACTCTCCTGCTGCCTTGCTCTGAGCCCACGCTGGCTGTCACTCACCTCTTCACTCTCTGTTGCTGCCGCTGCTGCCTCTGCTGCTGCCATTGCTGCTTTGCCCCAGCCCCGCGCTGAGCATTATAATGAGACACTCTGCGCACTAAGTGAAACCAGGTACATATTTTAAATGAGCGGTAGGCGAAACCGCATTAAGCGGGGGTTGCCTGTAGTCTATTTTACCATGCATTAGCATAATGGCTATTTTTTACATGATGCTTTAATGCGCAGTAAAATAAGCTACTGTGCATTAAAGTGCACGTGTAGACACGCCCAGCAAGGAAAAAAATACGGTCAGATGAAAGCAAAATTGTAAAAGGAGGTAGCTGACAACATCTGCTTAACAAAGCTGTAAAGTCAGGAACAAGATGGACGAAGAGTGAAAAGGAAAGACTGGTACAAGAGAGAAGTAGTTTACAAACTACATGCAGTAAAATGCTGTTCATGGTATGAATATGTGGTGTGAACATGGTCTGAATATGGATTTGAGAACACAATGTCAAAAAAGCTGTTTTTAGGCAATTTCCTGAGAAAGGGAAGGTTACCAGTGGGATGGGTGCTAAAATATAAGAATCATCAAAGCATTAAAAGGCAGTAGCTGCATGGCAGCTTCTCTGTTTCAAGGACCCAGCTCCTCAAATGTATATAGGCACATAATTCCTTTGAAATCAAGGTGATTTCCTTATTCTCTCTTTCTCTCCATTTGATATTGGCTGGAGCTTTCTGAATCCTTTACAGAAAAGCACCAACAACAAAAACTTAAAGGCCTTTCAGCCATGGCAGCAGCTGGACATTCCTGATCAGTGACAGCAGCAGGCATGGCAAATTAAAGACGGAGATTTATATGTTGGTCCTTTCCCTAGAGCTTCTGGTACTAACTGCCTTTAGTTTAGAATCTGACCAGATGACTCCCAACTAATAAACTTTCCTCTGTGTGACCATCTCCAGTGATCAGTCTTTTTGAATTCCCCACCCCCTCCTACCTGCTGCCTGTGTCCCTATAGCATCGTTCCCCGCACTTCCCGATTTCTTTCTAGTTCATTGCTACAAGCCTTAAATGGGGGATCATTCAACAATGAAGTAACTCATTCTGTTACAGGAAAAATTAGGCAACAGCTTTGATGCTGGAAAAAAAAAAGTGAAAAGAGGTTTGTTTGCTGGGTTTTGTTCACAGAAGTTCATATTTTGTTTGTAAAAGATGTAACACTTTTACTTCAGATATCTGAAGTATGTACAAGAAGCAGAAATTTACCTTCATATGACCAGCATAGTATAGTGGCCCTGTACCCTCTGTTTCAGAGGCTTATTAGTGGCCTGGCTGAACAGCTAAGCTACAGTCTTGACAACCTTACTTACACACATGCGGTGAGCCTGCTCTGACGTGCTGGAAATCCAACGATTAATCGAGTATGCTGGAGCACGTAAATTGATGCACTCCAGCAGTCTTGCACATCACAGGTACCAGTGGCGCAGTGTGTCTCCACGCTGAGAAAATAGCAGCAGTGAGCTCTGAAATAAAACACATTCAAAGTGCTTTACTTCAAAGTGCCCCACTGCCATTTTCTCAGCGCACAGACATGCTGCGCTGCGATACAAGTGACACACGGGTGCTTTGAATTAGTGCAGCTCGCTAATCAAAAGCACCCAGCACTGCGTCAGAAGCACATGTAAAAATGCCCACAGAGACTAGTTTTCACTTGGTTTAGGGAGAAACACGCCCACGGAAAGCTGTAAACAGAAGACTGCCTTTTCTTAGGATCTCTTGCATCTGGGTTTTCTGATACAGAGAACTGCTCACTGAGCTCACACTGCATGAGAAGGTTCCAGGATAAAGTTTCAAATTACTAAACAGGGTCCAGAAACTGAGTAGCCCTCCTGATTACTAAATCATCTTGTCTGGTAGCCTGCCAAAATGTGATAGCCCAGATGGATTTCTACAGTACTTCAATCTAAGAAGATCACAGTGAAAGTAAAAGGAAGCCATTGTAAATGTATAAATGTAAATTTTATTCACTACACATTCATTCTTCATATCTGTATATCTGTATGTCTGTCTATTGCCAGCAAAAGAAGAGAGTTTGATTCATCAAGACACTAATTTATGCAGGAATTCATGCCTACTTATTCCCAGCAAAAAATGCACAGGTCAGAATTACATGATCTTTTTATTTCTGCAAGTTTTAGGCGCAGTTTCCCAGAAGTAGTCTGCAAGCAAGAAGGAAACATTAATATTTGCAGTAATACAGACATTAGTAAAGGTTGTTAAACCATCTTTTAGAAAGAGCAAGCCTACATACATGAATGTTTGATCGTTTATGATTTACTGTTTTCCTGATCTCTCTAGAATCAGTTACATGTTCTGATTCCTTTGTTATGAAAACAATGGATTACTCATTACTTTACTTAAACTGTACAGAACAGTTGTGACAATTCTGAATCCACCTAGTAAGTAAAAGATATATACAACCTTGAGCTGAAGTATCCCCTGCAGAAAAACACTATCTAATTGTATGTTATGTGTATGTATTGTTATATATATTAACTGATTGCAGATCATTTTTCCAGCCTGTTCACATCAGATATATAGATATAAAATAAATAAGTATATATATATCTGATGTGAACAGGCTGGAAAAATGGCCTGCAGTCAGTCTATATATATAGACTCTTGTGTGTGTGTGTGTGTGTGTGTGTGTATATATATATGTATATGTATACACACACACACACATATACACACACACACATATATATTGATTGCAGTATATATATATATATATATATATATATGATGTGACTAGGCTGGAGAAATGGTCTGCAATCAGACAATCAGATGAGATTCAATGAGGACAAGTGCAAAGTGCTGCATTCGGGACAGAATAATTACATGAACAAATACAGACGGGGGAATGACTGGCTAGGCTGCAGTACTATAGAGAAGAACCTGGGGGTTATTGCAGACCAGCAGTTGAATATGAACCAACAGTATGCTCTTGTTGTAAAACATGTCAACAGTATGCTGGGTTATAGTAACAGGAACGTCACTTGCAAATAATGGGAAGTGATTTTTCTATTCTATTCAACATAGGTTAGGACTTGCATGGAGTACTGTGTCCAGTTTCAAGATTTTCAAGTGAACAGGCATCCGTGTCAGAAACATTCCCACCCAGACCAGCCCTCATTCCAGAGAACAAGAACCAAATGGGCTTTAGAATGAACTATCAACTCTGTCTCTGGTATGGGTTTACCACCTCCATGTTGGCAGGGCTTTAGAGGAAGCCTGGAATTTTACTTCCTGTTTTGTCTATGAATAAATAACTGAATCTTAAATCTTTAAGGTCATTTCAGTATCTTTCAAAAGCACCACATTAACCCAATACAAACGACAAAGGAATATGAAAAATGGAGAAAAAGAGAATCAATATGAAAAGAGATTAAAGAAATCTGGCACCGAGTGAGCAAAAGAAATCACACAGGCTGCCCCTAGGCAGTTGTGAAATCCTCCCTTTCCCTCAGACACGGAGCAGTTTGAGAGCCCAGCTGCTCATGAAGTTAATAATAAATGGACTGTCTCAGCACTGAATGTGTCGCTGGAACGCAGGGCAGCTCTAGCCAATTCTGATGCCAGTCCCACAGACCCTTCCCCCCTGCAGAGCTGTTCACGAGCAAACTGCTTGCAGACCACAACTAAATCCGTCAGGCAGACACCCAGAGGTAAGAGACTGAGGAAATGCCAGACCACTGCATAACAAAACTGAATGTTAATGGTGTGTAAAACAATGGGCAGCTGGTTGGGAGGGTTTGGAGAAGAGCCTACATGGGGGAAGACTCGTTGCAACTATAGCTATGTCAAATTTTTGTCATGAAACTCCTAAACTTTTGTTGCAAACCAAAGGTTCAAGCTTGACTGGCTAAAGAGCTATGGCATTTAAAAATCTTTCAGCAAATCTGGGCTGAAAAACGGAATGGATGTTGGCTGAGCTTCCAGTGAATGTCAGCAAATGTTGAGTTTCAGCTGAAAACAAGCTGGTTTTCATCCAGAAACAGGTGCAACTTGAGTTTTTAGGCTTGATCAAATGCAGAGTAAAACTCACTGGAACCAACTCATGCATTCCATATAACTTAGAATTAGAAAAAGGATGAATTTTTTGTGCATGCAAAGTCATACAAAGCAAAACTAGAAACTTTGCATGAACTCTGGAGGTCAGACAGGATGGTAGGGCAGGGTGACACTTTAAGAGACAAACTGATTCAGAGAGGCATGAGCTTTCATAAGCAGCAATCTACTTTGCCAAATGCTGTGAAGGGAGTGGCAGAAAGAAAACCTTTTATGTAGAAGGGGAAAGGATAGGGAGAGGGGATGCTGCTAAGAGAGGTAATAAATGAGTTGATTAGATAAGTTGAGATGAACAAGGCAGTTAACACATTGCAGGACACTCAAGTAAACAGCTACTCCAAGTTATAGAATAAAAATCTATAGTCCCTTTTGAGAACATGTTTAATACAACTGAGTTTGTGGATGATTTATTTTCTGAAATCTCCTGGTCAAGTTGGTTTGTAATGGTTTGGTTTTGTTCTATTAATGGAGTTAAAATGTTATTCTGTGGGCTTTTGTGCGTTTCTGGAATTGATGCCATATCAACATCCACTCATATTTTATATAGAGATTGCCTCAACTGGCTGGAGACAGCACAGGGGGACTGGCAGGAAGTGATGGCCTACATGGTGTGGGTGGAGGAACAAAATGCACCCTGATATTAAAATGTTGCTTAGTCCAGTGATGTTCCAGTCTGTGTTGATGAAGGAGCACACCTGTCATCTGGGTTTGTAGCAAGGCCTGATGACTTGGTGAGAATTGGAGTTAGGTAGTCAATTGCTGGAGGGACATCCAAAAATGCTGTAATTGGTACAGCTCAAGTAGAGATCACCTGTATAGAATGGACATTTTCCTAAAGATGGATCACGATCTGATTCCAAAAACAAAGTGGGGTTTTTGTCTGAGTAGAGACTAAGGAAAAATGGAGTACGGACAATTGAATTTGGTCAGATGTTTAGGTAGGGAGTATCCAATGTTTCTTGGCAACTTCTGTTCTGGTGGCTTGACAGATGTCTAACAGAACTATTTCCTGCCTCACTCCCAATCTCTCCCTTATAGATATATTCCTGAGATTCTAAATAAAGTAGGGGTATGAATGAATATTAGTAGTGCTAAAGGTCTGCACTCCAATCAGGAACTCAGGGTGCAGACAGAAGTGCAGTTCTCTGCTATAAATGAAAATGCTGGTAGGCAGCACAGACAGAAGTTACAGAAGACGCTGTGTTTTGAACCATTTTCATCTCACCTCTCATGCAGTGAGGGTTCAGATTTTCACTGGATTGGCCATTTTTGAAGCTGTCTGCAGCTGTGTACTTGTGTATGGTTACAGCTATACGCCACTTTCTGTGGCCAGATCAGGCAAAAATTGTCACTTCTATCTGTGCCCGCTCTGTACCAAGGCACTGAACAAACAAACAATAATGCAATTTCAACCCTGAAGGATTTATGGTTTAAGTAAGCAAGGCTGATTTAAGGATGAAAAAAAGGAAGCTTTAGACCCATTTTACTGATGGGGACTTAGAAAACAAGAGATGCTTTAGTGTTTTGCCCATGATTCTTGAGGAAGATGGTGAAAGAGCCAAACACAGAGCCATATTCTTCCAAGTCACAGTCACAGTCCACTACCTTAACCACAAGGTCACCTATCCACCTACCTATTCATTCATCCATTTAGCTACCTAAACAAAGTAATAGTTTAACTGAAGCAAACAGAAGTTGCTTAGAGCCAAAAATTGTTTTTGTAGAAGAACTGAAGCAGCTTTCATGTGGACTGAACTGCATCTCCTTGCCTCTAGCCCCTAGTACTTACTCAGAAAAAAAATTGAAAGTAAGGCTAGAGTTGCACCTCTGGGGAAACTGGTCTATCTTTGTCTCTCTCTCCGGTTACAATTTCTCCACCTTTCCGTTTGTTGGCTTTTTCTCTAACTGTTTACCCCACTTTCCTTATCCAAGACTGCTTCAAAAAGTACTTTATATATTGCACTTACTTTTTTGTATCAGTCCCTATTCTACCACAGGCATAAGGTTTTCCTATATGGAAATAACAGTGGGCCAGTCTGCCATTCACAATTCATAAGTGGTTTGGGAAAGGATCAGATTACTTCCTTCCGGACTACTTTCATTTTGCATGATTCTGCTCTTCTCACAGTGCCATCCCTGTTTACAAGATGATTGGGAAGCTGGCCTGTAGGCTGGGAAGTCGCATGGCTGCAGTGACATATAGCATCATCCAGGTGAGAAGATTTCTGCATGGTGAGTAGCATGCTCTGAAAATGTCACAATCATGATAATGCTTTCCTCAAAACACAGTAATGGCAATGTCAGTGCCTGAACAGTGCAGTGATAAAATTAGCAAGTAGAGGCAACTCTCTCAGACTGCATAAGGAACCTTGAAACCCTTCAAAACTCATTTCACATAGAATTTCTGTTACTATATCTCTTGAATATGTATGTGTGTGTGTACACATACACACACATAAACACTAAGTGATATGTTGGTGTATGATACTGTAACAACATCTTAGTTTTCGTGGTCTTTTGACACTAACAGCTCCCATATTTTAATGCCCACACGTTGCTCAGATAGTGGCAGACTTGAATGTCTGAGTTCTCCCCATATCAATTGCAGTTAATTCACTGAAGTCAGTGAAATGTCACAGCTGCAAAAATAGTAGGGAAGGAGCAAAACTTAGTGATTTTTTGTTAAATAGTGTCTTCACCAAAAAATGCAGTTTCAGTCATCTTGAAAATATAAGTGAATTCAAGCTGCATTTACTGACTAGTTTTTTCTAGTAAAAATTGAAGGGAGAGGCGAAATTAAGTATGATGGTTGTTCTTACTTTACCCATTAGCCCAAGGAAATGGTTACTGACCCAAGATGTGGAAGAGCTAACTTCAAGTCCATCTTTTTCCTGTAGGGATTTGATTTGAGTTGTCCTACCTCCATGAAGACTATCTTAACAAGAGGCTAATGGGTACTCTGGGGTGGGGTACCCTCCTGTTGATACTTTTTCATTTTTCATAAATTAATTAATTGGAACAGGCACTGATCTCCAGCTGTCCCAAATCTTGTGTGTGTGTACTAACCACCTAACCACTGTCTCTGTGGCTCCATGACTATTTCCATATTCCATGCAAAATGGAACAGGTCCAGTAGGAGAGCTTGAAGGGGTTCACTTTACCTTTTAGCTCTGCGGTTCTGGCGCTCCCCAAAGAAGAGACAAGGGAGAGAATTGACTCCGTGTCTCCCACATCTTCAACAGCCTAACTGCTGGACTATTTGGGTAAAATGGGAACCTCCTTCATTAGTTGTTTTATGAACCTAGCCTGTCTTCCCTTGCTTTTATTACAAATGCAGAATTCCAAACTGTTCAGTTTGGTATTCAAAGGAACATTTTCTTCAACCTGTGAAACAATTTTTGAGTGGGTTGTTTTGGCATGAAGAAACAATACATTTTTATTTCAGATTGATCCAGACCCTTTTTTTCCAGCTTGGCCGCTGACCTGAAGTTTCAATTATTCACACATCTATAAAGAGGAAAATCAGGCCCACAATGGTCAGTCTGCGACTGATTGACAACTGTTTTAAAAGTCTGGATTTCAGGAGTGATGTGTGTACATTTTAATGTCTCAGCAACTTTGGACTACTAACCATTAGTAAAAAGAGCACTAAGCATCAGATGGAAATGAAACTCAGTTGGGACAATTGACTTTCTATTTTGTGTGTATACTGTACCTGGCATGAGGGGCATGCATTACTGATAGCTAATACAATACAGTTAATAATTAATAATTGATCTGAGGCTAAAAGAAACCCAGCAACTCTTCAAGCATGGCGTTATTCTTAAAAAATGCCTAAATCTGGTGTAATTTTTGTCATATAGGTTTCAATTTGGGCCTTCATAATTCCTGGCTATAATATTTTATAGATGCTGATCTGACATGAAACAAGTTCTTAGCAGTCTCTCCCCAAAACTTTCCTTGCAATTAGATTTGGAATGAGCAATTCTTTTCTGGCTTGAAGCACCAATGATTTTATGAGAAGTTGAAATGTCTGAGTGCACTTTTTAACCATTTAATCTTAAAAGAATCCTGTGAATTATACAATGTGCTGCTTCTGAATTTTTGTTTTAATTTTTTTTAGCTTTTTCTGATATTTCTTGGATTTGGGTGTCTTCAAGAGAGGCAGAGGTTTCAGACTTCCAAATGCTGGTGCAGGAAGAGAAATACAATTAGGTTTTGCAATTTCATGAGTTTTTGCTTCCTGCATAACTTTGCAGGGCGCAGGAAGGATCCACAAAAAATAGATTGAGTACTCACCCTAGTTTGCTTCTCCAATTTCCTGTACAGCTGTTCTCTTGCTGTGTCACCTTGGTAAAATAAGAAATCTCTAATCAACCTATGATATTAAACCATTTTAGTGTTTTTTATTCACAGATGCTCATTTCAGGGTTCAGTCTTCTGTGCAGGAAGCTCTGGCCAGTGGGAGACCGATTGTAGCCTTGGAGAGCGCCATCATTACACATGGCATGCCCTATCCCCAGAATTTGAGGTGCGGATTTGATTATTTGATTCTTCTAGTGCAGCAGAGTAGCAAGCTGTGTCTGATAACCTATGGGCCTGTTGGGACATCAAATATAGAAAAATCTGTAAAGTCCCAACAGCTCCCTAGACCATGAAGGGAAACCAAGGGTATGGCAGGCTGGCAAAATATGACCTCTGAAACAAAACACATACCTCTGGGCTTCCAAACACAGAAAGAACATTCTCAGCCCCTAGTTTTACAAGAAAAAATTCTCTCTCTCTGTAGTCCAGAGATTCACTAACTTTTTTCGGTCAACTTTACTAGCAACCAGATCATTTTGTACAACTCCCATCTACATGATCATTGGTGTGTGTGCTCCACAGTAGCTGTCCCTATGCCCACTTTACCCCCCAGTAAGAGCTAACCTGGGATAGCTTATCCCTGAATAAAACAAGTCAAAGCTGCCCTGGTTTAGCTTTCATTTAACATGGGTTAGGAATAGACACTTGAACAGTTACTGTGTTCAAGTACCTGATACATAATAAGTCCCTACCCCAGTTAATTAGAGGCACATGAATTGTTCACAAACCAGCAGTTACCCTGAGGTAAATATAAGATAGATTAGGGAAATTTAGCACTGTTTCATTCCCTGTTTCAAAAATTAAACTGTCTTAATTTAGATGTCACCATAGGGGAAAAGGGGCAGAGAGTCAGTTATTGCAGAGCAGCTGAAATACAGTATGTATATTCCTAAACCCATATTAATTGTGGGTACAGAGGAAAGTTGTGACTTCAGAGTAATTACAGTTTGTATGGAGTAATCCTGGGTCTCTCTGGGAATGTCCTTTATAAGAGGGAGGAAATTAGCCATTTTAGCCTGAAGGCAGGCAAGAGGCAGGACAGATGTGCACTTTATAGACTAACCAAATCAGAGATGCATAAGCTTTTGTAAGCAGCAGTTTACTTCATCAGAGGCTTAGAAGAGACTGCAGAAAGGTGCAAATCTGCCTTACCTTATGTCGTCTATAAACCATGAAGAAATAGTTGGGATCCAATGGTTTCATCTGAGTGCACCTACACATTCATTAATGCGCCTTAGTTACTGAACATTTAATTTAGTACTTGCCTAATGAAGTACTAACTAAAACCGCAGTAAGTAGAGTTACTGCCCACTAGCTCTCGTGCATAGTTATTTTATAATGCTTACTGCACGTTAGCTTAATAACACCACGCAGTAGGCTATTAGCACGGTTTTTGGCCACCGCACTACTATGCGTAATGTGTAGTAAGCGTCTCATGTAGACGTACTGTCTGTTTATTGATAGTTAAAAGAGCAGATACCACAACAATATTTTCCTGGACTCCCTTCCCATTCTGTTGCTGTTCATCTGTACAGAAGAACCCTGCCTCTGCTACCAACCCTTTAATTATCGGTATGCTCCAGATATCTTATTTCTCTGAGTGACAATGCCAAAAATGAAACCAGTTTCCCAAAGGCAATTACCCACATTCTTGTTTAGCCTCCAAACACAGTATCAAAAGGTAACAGTACTGAATTTTCTAATTATTTTATATATGGCCATTGTTTTTCTGTGGCAAAGAACAAACAGTGACCTTTGTTTCTGTGAGAAGCTTGAGGTGACCCGGTGTGGGTATCAAATCAGCCTGGGGGAAAAAAGAACCTTCCCGTACTGGTGTCCTGCTCAGTAAGAAATTATTTAGTTTCACAAATTAATAAATATACAACCTGAAAAGATCAACTTGTAGCTGACTAGTGCTCTGCGTCAGATTGTAATCTTCAGCACTGTTGCTGTCTACATCGAACATCAGGATTATGAGATAAGGAATCTGATTGGCAAAGAGTTTGAATATGGAGATATGTAGTGAAGGAACATTTGCCAGCCAATCTAAAAATGTTCTACATAAACCAACTTTACCCTTCCAAAAGTTCATTTCTACTGAACACCCTAATTTTTTTAGTAGCTGACAGGACTTGGTTTCCAACCTCAGATCTCACTGTACTCCACAGATATAGAAATAGTTACACGTGCACTTTAATGTGCACTTTAATGCATTATTCTATTGTAATATGTATTAAAGTGTCACTAAAAAACATGGGCATTTTCACATGTCCTCTGGGACGCGGTGCCAGTCACTTTAATTAGCAAGCAATGCTAATTAAAAGCATCTGTGTGTCACATGTATCAGCATCCCTGCACAACCCCACACTGAAAAAATGATGGTGGGGCACTTTGAGCCAGGGCTCATCAAATGTGTTTTATTTCAAAGTGCCCCACCACCATTTTTTCAGTGCAGGGGCACACAGAGATGTCAATACACGTGACACGGAAGGTTGCTGGAGCATGTCAGTTTCCGTGCTCCAGCAGACTCAATTAATTGATGCGATGGATCTGCAGCGCATTGGAGCAGACTTCACCCATGTGTATAGGAGCCCACAGTGCTATTCAAGTTAATGTACATTACAATTGGCTAATGCGCATTTAGTGTCACTTAAAACCACGCTATTTAGTTAAGACAGGCTAATGCTCATTTTCCTAGTACCTCACAATGGACGTACTAGATTTAATGTGCATTGACTAAAGTGTGTTAATGCACATGTAGACGCACCTTAACAGAACCAGGTACATGATTATGTGTAATTGCTTCCATAACATACAGATAATTGCTGTTCATTTCCATGATACTTGTCATCAGCTGTTTGGTGGATTGAGGGGCTGGTAAGACATAAGAAATTAAGTTAGTGGAAACAAATCACTTCCATAATCAGTTTGATTTGCCATATATATTTATGCAAATGAGTAACTGCAGTTTAGAAAGAGTTCTTAGTCTCTTCTACAATACTTACCTGAGCTCTCACTTATTACCAAGTCAGCATGGATAAGTGACAATGGGCATATACAATTTACTCATAGGTGACTGGTAGGGAGCACACAGGAGGGCACATGCCCCTCCTGACAGGGCCGTCCCCACCACCGATGCCACAAGCGGCTTCTGCTGGTGCTCGCCAGCTCCATCCCTGCTGGCTTTTGCGGGTGCCCCTGCAGGCTCCAGAGGCACCAGTCATGCATGAACTTACTTGTTCATGAGTAAAAACAGTCATAGCTGGATATTAGGGATGGAAAACAAGTACTAGGACCTCTACTACAAATTAGATTTCCCTCTAGGCTATGAAGAACAGCCAGGCCAGTCAGTCCTTCAGACACTTCCAGAAAACTAAATGTAAACAACATGCTTTTAAGAAGTATAAAACACTGTCAGTTTTGTAATGTGAGATTTAAGGAACTCTATGCCTCTGAGTATTAGGACCAGACTTTTGCTAGCTGAAGATAGCAGGAGAGGAACTACATTTAGCAAAATTTGAGGGGATGATTATTAAAAGTGGGAACTTGGAACCAGTGGCAAAGAGATCTGAGAAAACCTCTCATTTGATCCTTTTCTTTTGCTTCTTGCACTGTGTGTATTATTCCAGTATGGCTAGAAATGTGGAAGAAATTGTGAGGACACATGGATCTGTGCCAGCAACTGTGGGCATTTTAAATGGGAAGATTCACATTGGCCTCAATGACGAGGAACTTCACTTTCTGGCAAAGAGTGAAAATTTAGTTAAGGTATCTCGAAGAGATCTTCCCTACGTTCTCAGCCAGGTATTGTATATAGACCTTGAATAGCATCATATTTTCTTTATAGCAATAATGTACTGTCCAGCATAAAGGCTGGTGGCAGATATATTTCTAAGTCCCGGTGATGTCATATAAAATACCACTTTACTGGTAAACTGGCACAAGTACAGAACATGTTCCTAGTGAGAGTCAAAATCACCGAAGCTAGAAAACCACAGCCACGACATCTTCCCAAAGGAAATAATTTTATTTTGGCTCACAGCAGGAAAATAAGGGCTAGGTAGGAGTACTCGAGAGTACTCATATTGTAGTGTCTGTACTAAAAGATTCTGCTGCCCGTGCTCCAGGAGACTCAATTAATTGATGCGATGGATCTGCAGCGCATTGGAGCAGACTTCACCCACGTGTATAGGAGCCCACAGTGCTCCTATACACATGGAGCATTCATGATGAGAGACTCTTCTTTCCCTTCCAAAAGCATTACAGCTTTTGTGCTGACTTTTAGGCAGAATGGGAATGTCTACTTTGGAACCTGTCATCTGCCAAGATGAGAATCGAGAGACAGTCACATCAGGATACCCAGGAATGGGAACACTGTGCTAAATGAAAGATGCCTGTTATAGAAATGATGGGTCAAATTCTCTGCTTGTGTAAATGCTAACAGCACCATTCATTCCATTTCCATCAAAAGAGAATTTGATCTGATATCTTTCTGACAATAGCAGCCATAATGCTGTCCTTTGGGGAGATGTATTATTTGGTTATGCAACATCTTGTAAGCAATATTGAACAGATTTCCCTCTCATATGTAGTCACACTATTACCAATCATTCTTTTCCTTGTACTAGGAAAATAATACTTTTGTATCCTTTTTATTCATCAGTTCATCACTGTTGCTATCCAATGCACAATCTGGTAGCAGATATGTGCATCACAGAAATTTAAGGGGAAAAGGCTTATGATGTCAGGTTTACACCACAGGTTTTTCCAATATGACTACTAGACTCTCTGCTGAGAGAGGTATGATGCTCTCTATGGTAGACAAGTCTTAGACTACACTTTATTACTCTAGGGAAGAATGGGAAGAGTCAGATGAAACTAGTTTTCTTATATTTGCAACTCAGCTAGTTGTCTTGCCTCATACTGGGTGAGTCTACGCATCCATTTGATCCAAGATCAGTTTACTTGCAAGTAAGCTACAGGGATGTGGGAGCACTTTTGCTGTTTCCTGCCCAGGGGGCTGCCTACTGCCAGGGTGGGGACAATGTCCCCCTGCCTCAGCAGCAGGGAGCTGCCAGCCCTGGCTCCCTGATTGGGGCAGGGGACTTGGAAAGAGCTGCAGGGGAGGGGAAATTTCCTGCCCGGCCAGGGACCCGCTACTAGCTGCCCCCTCAGCAGATGGGGCAGGGGGCTGGGACCTGCCCCACACCTGCATATCCTTCCAAGCCCCATGCCTCGATCACCTGATTGGGGCTCATAGCTGGGACCTGCCTGTGAGCAGGACAGTTCCCAGCCCCTGCTCCATGATTACGCAGAGCTGAACGGGGAACAAGCTCCCCAGCCTGTTCCTCACCTGGCTGTGCAATCACAGAGCTGGGCAGGGAACAGGCTCTCCAGCCCCTGCCAGAAGGGAGCTCTGAGTGCCAGCTCCATGGTTGCAGGGCTGACTCTGGGAGATAAGGATCTCTCACCCCAAGCCCTGTGACCACAGAGCTGGTACTGGGAAATCAGGATCTTCCCTCCCTCTGTTGCCTGATCACGATCTTGGAGCGAGGGGCTTGGAGCTCCCTGCTGCCAGGGCAGCATGACTTAATTCCTTGCCCAGGATCTGGTGGCAGAGCCCCACCTGCAGCAGGCGGCTCCAGGGGGCAGGGAGCAATCTCCTGCCCCCTGGTGGCTGGCTGACCGGGAGCAGATTTGTTCCCAGGCAGGCATCTACATCAGTACTACTGCGCAGTAACTACTCGCAAGTAAATTTGCTACTTGCATTTGCAGGTAGCAAATTTATTTGCGATTACCAAGGTTTACTGCACAGTAAACATGTGCATGTGTAGATGCACATGCTTACTGTGCAGTAAACTACACTACTTTGCAGTAAAGTGTCTCATGATAGTCCCAACCCTGGCCAGGAGAGGTAAGATAGTGTAAGATAGACTCCTGTATACCCATTTAGACTTCTTCACACCTACATACGCTCACTCCCATGGCAGAAAACCCACATTAGTGTAATTCACTTACTGAGATGCCAGAAGATCCAGCAATCCCCCCCTCCCCGCCCCCCAAGCATAAATGCCTAGATAAACAGGATAGAGGCTGGCTCTACCAAGAATAGCAACAAGCATTACCAACAAGAATACGGACGCAGCTTACATTTATATCTTTTTTCACATTGTGGATAAGTTACATTCAAAGAGACTCAACTACACTTAAGAGCTGTGTCTTAATTTATGCTCCTGTTCTTAGTGACTGCTAAGGGAGAGTATGGATTATGACTGACTGTTCCATGGCAGGGCTCATCCGGTGGTACTACTGTCTCAGGGACCATGATTGGAGCCCACAAAGCAGGAATCCACGTGTTTGTGACAGGAGGGATAGGAGGGGTCCATCGTGGAGGAGAGATAAGTAAGAGAAACACTGCACCTCGCTTTGTCTCTTTGTGGATGAATGAATATTAAAGTTTTATTTGTTTGCCTTCTTTCCTGATTAGTTTTCACAGTCCCCCCTGTAGCCTGCTGAGAGAAAGAGTAGAACTCTCACTTCTTCCTTACTCCATAGATGGGGGTTAATTTGTCCTAAGACTTTGAGCGCACCATGGTTGGTATCTATGGCAAAAGGTTTGACTAATATGCTTCTCAGAAAAAATACACCTCCCTCCACTGGTCAAGGAAATCCTGCTAGGAAGAGAATGATAGTTGCTGCTACTGTGGTTTTAGCCCTATGGTCAGGGCCTCTGATGTTGCACTTGGCTCTCTCTCCAACTCCTCCTTTCTACAAGGAAAAGGATGTAAAACCAAGACCATGATCCTATGAAGTCACAAAAATCCCATGGCATTTTTGTAAGCCATGGGGTGTTACTTAGTTATCATGTTCTGGCCAAAGTCAAAATTTAGTACAGTATACTCTACCTACCTAACATTTGCACTGCACTTTTAATTGAATACACAATATTCTTCTTTTTCTTCCCTTCCATTTGCTAAGCTCTGGTGTAGTGTTGCAGTGTTTTGTTAAACAGCTAGGAAAGGACACAGCAAAAGCCGCATTTCAGTCAAACACCAATGAATTCCTCTGTTTGTACCATATCTGAAATCCTGATGAATTAAAAGAATGGTATAAATATCAGCTATGAGCTTATGAACTCTCAAGTACAGAGACTACCCCCAAGTAAGTAGGTAACACAAGACATTTTGGAATGAAACTCAGTCACCAACACAATGGCTACTTGTCTTTTAACAGCTATGGATGTGAGCACTGACTTGACAGAGCTAGGCCGTACTCCAGTAGCTGTTGTTTCCGCAGGTGTCAAGTCTATTTTGGATATCGGTAGGACACTGGAATTTCTGGTAGGTAGCACAAGCTGATATATGGGCTGCTGAAAATGAAAGCAGAGAGCACTGAACCTCATTCTCATTTTTGCTACTAACTTGCTGTATAGCCTTGGGCTAGATTTACAGGAGTAGCTAGCAAGTATGGGTGCCTAAATTTTGTACCTGTTCGACACCCTAAGGGGGCTTGATTTTCAAAAGCTGAGTGTTCAGCACTGTCTGATATACCAGGACCCAGATTCTGAACTATGATTGAAGAACGATGGCCAACTGAGGATACTTTACCTCCACTGCCCATACACTCTAACTTTAGCAAAAACTAAAATAAACTCAAAACTAAAATGGGAGGAGTAGCGTCATAGCGGTGCTCAGAATGATGCAGTATTTAAGGTTGCACTCACAGTCCAACAAGGCTCGTACTTCACAGGGTGGCTGGGAAATACATGGCATTCTAATAACCTATGGCGTCCATTTATATTTTTGCCAGTTTATAATTCAGAATAATATCTCAGAATGGTTACTGGTCCTTTGAACCAGGAAAAGATCCAGGCCATTTACCAGATGGGACAGGATCCTTTGAGCCTGTCATTGTTTCGGATGGGGTGTGACACTGACCCTTCTTGGTCCCTCTGACTGCACCCTCTTGAAGCTCTCGCTTTCTGGGTGGAATCCCAGGTTTATCCTACTCTTACACCAGGTAATAGATATATGAGGGTTGTTTACCCCATTGGTCTGACTGAGCTTCAGTGCCAGCATGAGTTCGTGACCAAGGTTAATACAGTAATGCCAAAGCACCCTTCTTCAGCCAAAGAACTGTTTCATCTTAACAGTGGGAACACTGTATAAACATGAAACAAAAGACTTTGAAACTCACAGTAGGTCTGCTTTATGCAAACCATACCCACAGGCTTAGATTGCAGGGTCTCTTTATGTCAGCCCATTACTTGGAAATAGAGGACTCCCACACTTGGTAGAAACTTTTTAACTCTTTAAGGCCTTTCCCCTCTCTTGGGTCCCAGAACTGGCAAAATGAGCTGTGTGTGTACCTTGGCTGAAGCCAAGGATGTGGGATCTTCACAGTTCATTGTCAATGTGAATACTGCTATCTGCATTTCTGTCGAGCAGCATTCCCTCTAAGATGTGCAGGTGTGCTCATGCCACGCAGCCAGGCCTGCCTGCGCGGCCACGCACATCATGCAGCTTAGAGGGAACGCTGCTGTAGAGCCTGTGTCCCTCTTTGCTAGACATTGTATGAGCACGGAAGCAACATACATTTACTGCCCCAGAGACTATATACATTTTTTCTTACTAGCCTGCAGAGCTTACTCTGAAATATGTTATAGGAACCTATTTTCCCACTTCCTATTTGCTTTTCCAACTGCCTGCTGTTAAAATAAACCAGCATACCAATATGGTAAAATATCCCAATAATTTGGTCACTGCATAATCTGCATAAATTGTGGCAGGCGACTGCAAACATGACACAATTTCAGCCATCCCAGAACAGTCAATCCCTGATAACCTTATCTTCTTTGCCAACAGTGTCTCACCTGCTAAGTTCTAAGGCCATCCAGAGTTTGCCTGCACAGTTGCTGTCACCTGATTTGTTGACTTAAACATTGCTGCACAACACTGAGAGTAGAAATGAAGGTGTATAAAAGGAACAAAACTCGTAGTGAAGCAATTCATAGCAGGGGCAGGTGGGAAAATAATCATTTTTGTGGTTCTGCTGATGAGCTTGTTGCATCCTCTTTACTGTTGAAGGAAACTCAGGGTGTCTGCGTGGCAGCCTTTGGTGAGTCAAGGGAGTTCCCGGCCTTCTTTTGCCGCCAGAGTGGCTTCCAGGCTCCGTACCAGGTGCAGAATGAGGAGGAGGCTGCCAAGCTCCTTGGTGAGTTCTCAGTGGAGAAAGGACCAAACCTTGATGTTTAGACGTGGACTGTGAGATAAGGGTTTGCAAAGGTCACTGGGCTTGAATGAAGTATTGGTCACTGTGTAGCAAATGTCACTGTGCTTGAATGGTCACTGTTCAGCAAAGGTCACTGTGCTTGAATGCTAGGGTTATTTGACCCCAGCAGTCTTTTCTGCCCAGAGCAGGGGGGCTGGACCTGATGATCTCACAAGCTCCTTTCCAGCCCTAAACTCCTGCGAATCCATGAAAAAGTACTCTCTCTTGTCTGAAGATGAGGCTGCCCAGAAAAATGCTCTTTCTGCTACTTACTTTGAAGGTAAACAGTGAGAAAAAGGTCAGTCTTTCCACCGAATCAGTGGAGCAAAAGTCACACATGCTGACTGGGCATTCAGCAAATAAATCATGGTCATATATTTTGCTTGCACTGGGGGACCTAGCAGGGAATCAAGTGACCCCTTGTTTAAAAAAAAAAAAAAGTCTCTCAGCTCCTGCAAGGAAAATCAGACTGGCCATCAAAAAAACTGAGAGGCAGGGTCCCTTTTCCTCTCAAAGATAGACTCAAAAGTCTAGAGTTGCAAGCTGAATGCTGAAAGCAATTCCCTGTTCCAGCCCCATATCAGAGGAGAGTAGTGGCTATGGCACTGCATGTTCCCTATCTGTCTCAAATGCCTTGTTGCTTTCCAGTTCCATTGCATTATTCAGCTCACAGGGACTCACTAACACCTTATCCATTCACCTTCAGCCAGCACCTTGGCATTGGGCCTAAGTAGTGGAGTGCTAATTGCTGTGCCCTGCCCTAAAGAACAAGCTGCTTCAGGGCAGATTACTGAACATGCCATCCAACAGGCTCTGAAGGAAGCCAGGTGAGAAACACCACAAACTCTGTTCTTATTTTGTTCCGGTGTTGTGATAAATTAAAGATTTCCATGGACTTACCAGAAATACCAGCTCTTTGGCATGGCCTAGAGAGAGAAGTGTTAAAAGAGAAACAGCATCAATTTAAGAAAATTAAGTGTCCTTTTCTCCTCCCCTAAATCAGTAACAAAATTTAGGGGCTGGATGAGGAAGCACAGAAATATACAGTGCTATGTGGACAAGGGAAACCTGGAGCCCTGGGCACAGTTCTTCACAGCTGTTAAAAGAGGAACTAACTTTTGCTTTAAAAATCAAAATTGAGTGGACATTTCTACATGTATATTTAGACTGTGTTGCAGATCAGGGGTGTTTAACTACTATTGCTATGCTTAACTCACCACATTGCCACAAGGACTTTGATAGTGCCCAGGTCTTTACATCACATCCCACAAAGACTATAGTGGATATTATATCCTTAATCTTAGATTTAAGTGAGCCCTGAACATGATTTTCAGTGTGGCTCTATCCATACTGAAGCTTGTTTACTGGGTGTTTGCTGTGGGGTATGGAACTGAATAGATATCTTCTCTGTTTAGTAACCAGCCCATCCACTCGGATCCCCTTCCAGCTCCATTCTTATCTACAGGCATTTTCTTGTCATTTGCAGGTCAAAAGGGATCATAGGAAAAGAACTCACTCCCTTTGTGCTACAAAGAGTGCATGAACTGACGAGTGGAAAATCACTGGACTCCAGTATCCTTTTACTAAACAGAAAATAGACAGGAAAAGAACCCCTAAAATCATATTTCATACTGACCTCAACATCTCCACAGATATGCTGACCCAAAATACTGTCCCTCTAATTATGATCCATCAAGAAAAAATACTCTATTTCAAAGTAGATTCATGTACAAAAACATCATTAGGCTTTCTATTAATGCTCTTTCTGTCTCCCCTCATTTTTGTATTAGAAATGAGTGTGGCTGTGACAGCAGATGTTCAAAAAGCCCAAGAAAATATACCACACCCCACACCCTGACTCTGGATATCCTTATATGCAGCTGGAACACACAGGAGTATGGATGACCATTCCTCAGTACAGGTCCCAGCTCCCCATTGCCGTGTGCAGTCATCAACATTAGTGCAAAGTGAAAAGAGAGTGGGGTTACAATGCTACCAGAGGAGAGGAAGGCAGGTTCAGTAGCTACAGGGTGTAGGTTGTAGCTGTGTTGATCTAAGGACATACGCAGACAAGGCCCTTTGGGTAAATCTGATATCTTTTATTAGACCAACTCAAGTAGTTGTAAAAATTCTTCTTTGCAAGCTCTTGGGTTTAAACACCCATTGTCAGGCTGAGGAAGCATCTGCAGCTGGTGTGTGTTCTTCCTGGATGGAAGGAATAGAGAAGCCAGAGGCTGGTATGCATGCAAGAAAGCCAGTCAGTGAAAATGTAAAGGTTCAGTAGCTAGGCAGTTAATCTGGGGTGTGTGAGGCCCAGGGAGATTTATCCTCTTGCTCTCATATCTCCTGTACAACCTCATCAGGGACCATATCCTTAAGGATATTTAGGCACCAAGAGAGGTGGTTTGGTACCTTGTGGCCAGGGACAGACGTTACACATAGTGCCCCCTGCTCCTGGCCTGAGCAGCTGCAGGCATGTGCCTGCATTGCCTCAGTCCAGAGAGCATGTTTGCCTGGTTACAAACCAGTTCAGCCTAGGCAGGTTAGACTAACTTGCAAAGGTTGAATCTGTTCAGGCTCCAGCTTTTTGAATGTCCCTAGCCCATGGGATTATCTGGACCCCCTAGGGGTTTTGCTCCTAGGGAACTAAGTAGATGAGACTTAAACAAATCCCATTAGGCACAGCCTATGAGCTGCCTGCCTGGCTTCTTAGGTAAAGTTGTCTTTGAAAGCCTGGCTATTGGTATCTCTCTGTTTCAGTTTCTCTGTGAAAACAGGATCATTGCAGGGAGAACTGCCTGAAAGGCTAGGAATCATTTGCATATTATGGTGTTCTGGTTTAAATGCTATAAACAGAGAGGTGCCAGGCAGAGGAGAATCAGGTCTCTGGGGCCCCACAGTGTCACTGCACCAGTCTGTCCTTCCTATTCTTACTCAGTTAAGGAAAAAAGTTTCTTCACAGCCCAATTTCTTGTGGTTCGTTTTTTTAAAAATAAAATCTATTTAGATATTGCTCTGGTTCAGAACAATGCCAGAGTGGGCAGCCGTATAGCTGTGGCCCTGGGAAAGCTCAAGAAAGCCCAAGGGAAGGACAAGCTGCCTCAGAGTGGGAGAGCAACTGCACCCCGGCCAGTGAGTTCCATGTATATAATGTCTGTCCACTAACCATTATATTGCTGAGCTTATGCCAGCCCTCCAAAAGATACCCACCACAGTGGTCTACTGTGGCCAAATACCATCCTTTCTTCTCTGAACACCAATGACTCCCTTCTCCCTCTTCAGTTCTTCCAGGTCCTTTATTTACATTTCCTTTATTCCTTTTTTCTTCCCCCTTTACAAAACCTTTTCAGAGCTGGAGTCTTCAATGAGGAGCACTAGCACGGGGCTAGTTCCTCAGAATGGATTCCTAGGGCATCAGCTCAGGTTGCATACAAATCCCTTAAACATCTCACCTTGCTTTCACATTCTACCTTTCCCCCAGATACAGCCTCTCTCCTGAGAGCTCCCAGCACATATCTTCAACTTAGTTGCTATCAATGCAATTAGTTTGAATGTATGCATCTATCTCTGGAGTGAGGAGAGAAAGAATAAGTATGATGAGATTCTGGGGTAAAGAACTCTAATGAACATATTTAAATTAGCCTCTTTACTTATGCATGCTAAAACCAGAAGTGAGGCAGGACATCCCAAACAAGATACACTAACATCTTTATATCACATTACACCATCATGTCTACTTTATAAGCCGTATACTTTACAGAAAAGCTACTTTAGCAAAAGTTTAGAGAGTTGCAAAACCTCTGAATAATACTTACTATAATACTAGCTGCACACACTATCAAAGTCTGATAGTGTCTGCTAACACTAGAAAAAGAGCTCAGTGTTTGCCTAGGCATTTGGGTATTTTTCCCTTTTGAGTGATGTTAACCTCCCATTTCTAGTCCTAGCAAATCATGCAATATCAGGTCTTAATCTTGTCATTGGCCAAAGGTTGAATATTGCCTGAGATTGAATATTTTCTGGTAGGGTCCACTGATTAGGGCAGTTATTAAGAAAGCATTCCCTATATTAAGAGAAGGAAGGAAATATTTCTCTAACACACTGATTTTTTAATGGCAACTTTTGAAGTTTAACATTTTGGAAATGGCTTGAATAGAGATGGCCAGAATGAAGTAGGATGGCACGATACGTAGGATCTAATGTAGGGCCTTGCTGAATCATATGGCTATCACCTGGTGTGTATGGATTGGCATTTTTGTGTGTATGGATGTGGGTCTAACATCTTGCTGCATGGCACTTATCCTTCTCTTTGGCTTGATAACAGTAAGAATACAAAACAGATTTTCCACTCTTTTCAAATAAGATTGTATGGAACAGTTGTTTGCTCTGGCCTGTTTAAATTCCTAGATAAGTTTGGGTCTTCACATTGATTTGCATCTATTTTAGAGGGTGGAAGGAGGTTTGACAAGAACAAAGAAAACATAGCAGTTCTTCTTTCAAATGTTTTCTCCCACGATTTTTTTCTCCACTTCTTCAAGGTGGTCATCGGAGGCACCAATGTCGACTTCATAGCCAAAGCGAGGAATGCCACCATGCTGGTACTGTACCTACAGTGCTCTTAGGCACTACCATTGTCAACAACTTTCATAGGAGCTCCAACCAAAGAAATGTGTGTGTGTGAGTGTACAGTGTATCTGTCTATAGAAATGCAGAGTGGTTACAAAAAACACTTCTGTATATGGAGGGGAGGTAAGTGTTGTGTTTGTGCACGCCGATGTAACTTGTGTATATGGTGTCTGGACTCACCTAATGATCTACTCTGACCTGCCTTCAAGTTAGACTCAGTGCAATTCTAGGTACAAGGCATAAGAGTACCAAGTTATCACCTTTGTGCTATCTTAGGGCCATCTGGGGATGACTCTGAGCCCAGGTATATAAGTTAAGGCTCAGACTTAAGCTCACCTGTCCCAAATTCTAAAGGTCTCTTCTAGCAGAACAGCTGGAGCATGCAGATCACGTTCACCTTTTCCCTAGTCATATCTAATGTGCCAGGAGCTGACAGGGCAGGGTGAGGACCATGGAACAGCTCTGCTCTGAGTTTTATATTACCCAGATTCATGTTGGGGGAACTCCTGTCTGTGACAACAAATTTCCCCTTTCAGTGGCAGTGGTGTTACAGTTACAGCCAATCCGGATGTTTGTTTGGCTTAAATAACGTGGCTGTAGATGGGAAATCAACTTCATTTATACCTGATATGAAGTTGTAGCTGTCATCACTATCAGGCACTCTTTCTCTCACTTGTATTTTTAAAAGAAATGACTCAGGAGGTTTGACTGAAGGTATGGGCTACTTGCACAAGTTACCACAAGATCAGCTAGAAGGGGTGACAATCAAATTGTCTGGTATTCTGCAGTAACTGCCCATGTGCCCTGCAGTAAAAACATAAAAACACTGTCATCAAGAGGGAAATGATCTGGCAGTTGCCACAGGTAAGAGCATGCACATTGGCGATGACTGTGGATCTCCCAGCACTCCATAAGTTCAGACACTAGTTTACCTCAAAGGTAGTTTATTCACATAAACATACCAGGGAACAGAACTGTGACTTCTCCATTTCAGTTCACATCTGCTTGTCTTTTTAATGCATAGGCAAATTTAATTTTTTTTTGATGTACAGGCAGTAACATATGGTACAAATGAATGTGATTTTATGCACGAACATGTTGAAATTAAGTGGGACTGCTGGTTGGGCTCTTTAAAAGCAAAGTGTCACATCTTCAATTACTATACATGTGTTAGGAGGCCAGAGAAAAAGTCATGCTCTCAAATACAGTATTCTGCTCTTGTCCCTGTGAAATAGGGAATGAACTGCTAAGAATATCCAGCATCAGTAGTTAAGGAGAATGAACAAAGTGGTTTCTTAAATTCACATTGCACAGAAAAATAGCAAAACATGGTGTGGTGTCATATATTGTTTAGAGTCACCTGTAGAGCTGAAGGTCTGCTCCTGAGAATACTTAACTGCTGGTCCCCTTCAGGAGCTGCAGAGTTTAGTTCTTACCTGAGGAATACAAACCACCTTGACAAAAAGGAGGACAAAGGCCCTCAGCTGGGGATGAAATCAGAGTCCCTATCAGTTCTTTGAAAAACTTCCCTGTGCCCACAGACAGCACCTGCATTTATCTTGAAAGTGTCTACGCCAGATTCCTATCTCAAAAAACAGAATACAGCTCTGTGATAATGAGACAGACCCAAGAGGCATCAGTAAAACTTTTTCAGTTAGTGTCTGAAAAGATCCAGAGCCCACTCCAGACAGAGCCATCCCTTTTGCTGTGAAAAGAAACTACTCGTTCCTGCTTAACACAGTCATCCACGCCTACTACTTTATAGACATGTATTCCTCTCAGTTGCTGTTCTCCTGTTGAACAGTAGAGGGTGACTTATAGCTAATTCTCAGCACAAACTGATGGTAAAGGAACTGCAGGGATGATACAGGATTTTAGAACAGTACCAGGAATCTGAAGTGCTTATTACTTTTCACTGGGTTAGAAGAGAAGGATAAAATAATGAGGGAAGAATGAGGAGCATGAACACTTGTGATAATTTTGCTGAAGTCAGTTATGATATCTATTTAAACAGGACTGTGTATAATGGAACTTGTGCTTGTTGACTGACTTCATAAATATCATAGATTTTAGAGTCAAAAGGGACCTGTTAGATCATTGAGTCTGACCCCCTGCCCTGGGCAGGAGACAGTGATGGGGTCAGATGACCCCAGCCAGGTACTTGTCCGATCTCCTCTTAAATACCTTACAGATTGCTTTAAAATTAAAATTAAAAGAGTCTAGTCTTCAAAACAGTATGTGTGACCTGCTCAAATTAATAACCTGGTTTTAAACTCCTGGACAGGGTTTTCTTTTTTGTTTTGGCAGCATCTATTGTGGATAGTGGCGTTCAGGATTAAAATACTCGTGCTTGGTACTTTGGAACCAATCAATCGCTGTGGGAAGGCGGCTATGTGATGCTTACTGCATTCACGTGAAATTAAGCATGGACAAGGAAAAGAAATAGAAAATCTTTACTCCTGGCAGCAATGAAAGCAAGTAGGGTCTTGCAGGTACCATTAACTAATTAACCTATGATCCAGGTGTAATAAAGCCAAGGGCTATAGTGAATGAAGGGCAACAGCTAATGGTGATGAGAGAAAGAGACAGAGAGGATGTCCAGATACCAATTATAAAATACAAGCAAATTGCCCATCATGAATGACAGAGGGGGGACAAAGGGGGTGCTGCCATCCAGTGCCCTGTGGTGTTGCTGCTCCACCTCCGGCCCTGTGCGTCCCTGCGTCCAGCCCAGTAGGATCCCCCCCACCACTCTGTGTGCAGCCCCATGTGCTCCCCCCAACCTCCTGACACTTCACCCCGCACCACCGCCAGCTCCCAGGCATGGGGAGCAGGGAAATTTGCACACAGCAGTGGCCACCAACACCCAGTGCCCCACGCTGCCACCAGTCCACGTCCAGCCACACACAACATCCCTCGCCTCTCTCTGCCTCCCCTCCGTCTGTCCTCCATCCCTCCCCACTGCTTCCCTCTTGTCTGCTGGCTGTTGTCAGGGCCAGGTGGTGGCAACAGGGGGATGGGGGAGGCACAGAGGCAGTGGGGGGGGCACTGCCGCCAGAAACCCCCATTCCCCGTCTTGCTCCCCTCTCTCCCTCCCTTGCTCCCCTCTTCCCCACAGCCTCCCCCTCCCTGCCTGGGAGGAGGGCAGGGATGGAGTGCCACTATCCACCATTCTGTGCCACTGCTGCCTGCCGGGGGGGAGGGAAGCTTGCCTTGTCTCCACCGCTACCACCCCACGCCACCACTGCATCCAAGGGGTGGCCTCCCCCCTCCCCCCTGGCCCTGCTCTTTGGAGGCGGAGGCAGCGCAGCGTGCTGGTGGCATGGTGCTGGCTCCCCTCCCCCCCCCCATTCCATGCCCTTCATCATGGTGGCACTCCGTCGTGCCAGTCCATCTCCACCGTCCCCTGCTCCCCCCTCTGCCGGGGACGGAGTGACATCATGATGGTGGGGATGAAGCTGGCCAGTGTCACCATTGCCTCCAAGGAGCAGGGCGGGAGGGGATGCCACCCTGCTGTGCCAGTACATCCCCACTCCATCCCCTCATGGCAGCACTGTGCCATATGTGTCCATCTGTGTAGAGCACTCTGATTGGTTGTTTCAGCTCCCAAGACAACCAATCAGAGTGCTCATAAAGCATTAGGGACAGACAGACAGACAGACTAAGGCTTTTATTATATTAGGATTTTCACTCTGTTTCAACTTAGCTGAGTGTTTCATTATGATCTGTGTCCAGTGCTTCTCTGTGACTAGGTGAGATTTTGACCATTGGCCAAATCCTTAGGAAACAATATTACCATATTTTTTACTTTCCTCCCACGACATGTTGCAGAGTGGAGCAATGCTGGGGGAGAGGAAGGAGAGAGCAATATTTTTAGATAGGCCCAGTACAACAGAAAACATAAGCCCATCATTGATGGGACATGAAATCTGGCAGTGTTTCGCACAGGAGGGAAGTGCTAGGACAGTTTTTTAAATGCCACAAAATAAAATGTGGTTAAAAAAAAAAAGAGCCAAAGATGTAAAAGCACGAACGGATCAGAATGTTGTCTGGGGGTGGTCATTGCCACGGGCAAAAAGAGTATCTGTTGCTAGGTAAATGATGTGGAAAAGGCAACATTTTCTGTCTTCCTTTTTAAATAACTGAATATTTGTGTGTTACAAGACGGTACTGTAAGTGAATTACAAGACGGTATGATAAGTGGATTCACAAACTCTATGGGTAAATAAGCAAATGAAAGTAGTAACATGTAGTAATGCAGAATAGTAACAATTTATAGCTACTAGCTTATTTTCCAGATTCTAGCGCACATAGTACCCTAGAGATTTAAGAGGTAAGCTAGTAGCAGATAGAGAGTCGGGTGACCAAGTACTCCAGGAGGAAAGGTGATCTTGTACTTAAGACCTGGGATTGGAATTCAGGACATCTGGTCCAATACCTTGAGGCCAGGTACAGACATTACACCTTTACCAGTATAAGTGATCAGAAACTGGTTTATACCCATAACAGAACAGAAGTTCGGCACACACAGACTAGTTTAAAAATGGTGGAATCTGGTTCAGGATTTGCCCCCCTCTAACAAAGGGCAAATGTGTATTCTGTTCATGAGTCTGCTACAGACTTACCCTCCTGTCTCTCATTTTCCAGTCGGTAAAATGGGGATAATAATAATTCTTTCTTCCTGCTCTTTGTCTGTCCTGCCTAGACTATATTAGTATGGGCCCTGATCTCTGTGGAATTGTTTTGTGGACTTATTCAGCAAAATAAGTTTGGAACTGTGCTTTAGTGGTATTTTAATTTGCAGTTCAGACGATATGTTTGTCATTTGTCCTTATTTTATATGTGAGTAGTTCAGCAGCTAAACCTATCTTCCCATGTGTACTGCCTAGCCCCACCTTAATTTTTAGATACTCTTTTTTGAGCTATAGCACGACGGTTCATTTCTTGACAACTGCTGCAGCTATTTTGCATGGATAGTGTTCTGTATTGGGAAACTGTGTATCATGTTATATATTCTGTTTTGGGAAGTATTTCCCAGAACATGGAAAATTGGATGTGTATTAAGTATCATGTACTGGCTATGTTTTCTCTCTCTTAAGTGTCTGGTTCACATCAAGGATGAGTTTACTAATCCTCTCTGAGTTGTTATATTTCCATTAGTCAGTAACAGTAATAGGCTTGTACTTGTCTAAAGGATAAAAGACTATTTCTCTCAGGCAATGGAATTACATCCTGAGCTTGTGGGGTAGGAGACTGTGCTTTGCGCTGTGGTTGTATTGTAAGGTCAGCTGTTTGAATGATTACAAATCTGTAATCTGGTGAAGCAGTGTGGATAAAACAAGATATTCTGTTCCTGTCTGTGATTTAGTGTGTGTGTGCGGGGGGTGTATCTTGCCAACCTCTGAGAACTCTGCCCTGTCTCCAAAGAGTATCCAAGAGTGGGGAGAAAACCGAGGCAGGGAAATGTGTAGAGATATTTTATTCTTTTGTCTCACTTGCGTCTTTATTGTTCCAGCTAAAGTAAAGAGCTATATGCTTCAATTATTGTGTGCCCCTGAAGAGATGAATTGTAAACCAGAGTGCTCATGAGTCTGGGTCTCTGGGAAATGGTGTGCCTGAGCAACAAAGGAGTCTGCAAAAGCCAGCACTGGCTCTGCAGGAGGGCTAGAGTAGCAATGCTTCTGGTACCGTTTCTGTGAAGGGCTGACAGACAGATAACCCAGGCACTGGAAGTCTGACAGCAGGGCCAAAGAAAAGGAGTGTGTTGGATTGTACTCAGAGCATGGGAAACTTAAGAGCACACAGACTAACTGTGGTGAGACCCAGGTAGGGTACCCCAGCCAATATTATGCTGGAACAGACCAGTGGCAGGCTAACTACCAAGAAAAGCAGGAGGCATTGATCTGTTGTCTAGTGACTTCCTTTCCATTCTACTTAAGGACTGAAATGAGTCTGAACAATTTCAGTTGATGAAGCTGGTGCAATGAGGTGATAACTACTTTACTGCAGTCAAGGAAAAATGAGAGGGAAGCATTATTATCCTCTTATTTATCTTCATACACACAGACAGTAAACGAGTGGAAAAAGTAACAGTGATTAGAGAAAAGGATTGCATGTGGATAAGAACTTCCACTGAGGCAGGAAATTTACTTTTCCTGTATGATGTTTCTCTCCATTGCTGCTTCTCATCCTATGTTTGCCTTTTCCTCTTCTGTCAGTGCACTGGCCTCCTTCTCTTCCCCATTGTTTTCCATCCCTTCCACTTCCCTGTTATTCTGCTCAGGCTCTGAGTGAATTACATTCAAGATGACTGAGTCACCATCTCAACTGTAGCACTTTGACCAGGACCTTTGTCATCTGATAAGGAGTCTGGAGGGAGGGAGGGAAAGATTTCAAATCCTTTTCCATTCAAGAGGGGTGATAGCAGGAGAATCGTGTGATGCTACTATTCATATTACTGACCTGTTCCATTCTAAATACTCTGCCCTCTGCTAAATCGTGTCTGGGTTATGGAGCAGAGCACCTGTTTAACTAGTTAGTTCCATTTGGTGGGTTTAAGTGACAGTTTTAGTGTAAACCAAGGGCACAAAACTCGGATCCAGTTTTCAAATTCCTGAAAACTCAGGTATGTTGGAAATCAGGGATTCAGGGCAGCTCTTTGTGCAGAGGCAGGCACACCTAGAAAAATTCTTCTCCAGACTCCAGGTCAGCCCTCCACTGGAAAGCATTGGGTTGACCTGTGGCCCACACGGCATTTCAGTTTTTTTTCCTCCAGACCCCAGAACACAGAGGCTTTCAGTCAAGTGGGGATGGGTATATGCAAGAGTGGGCAAAGGTCGTTTTTGTGTGCATACTCTTGTAGGGTTTGTGGGGGGCAGAGTGTGTTTTGGTGAGTGTCACGGCAGGGAGTTGGTGTGTATGGACACGTACACATTGTGGCACTTGGTTCCTAAGCTTTTAATGTATTCATTGAAGATATTTCTTTCCTCCTTGAAAACTCTGGAATTTCCAGAGCAGTGATGATCATCACCAAAGCCATTGAAAGAAGCCTCCTTCAGAGTAGGAAAAAATATTTTGCTGGTTCCGAAGCTAAGAACTGTAAGACCACTTGATAATAAGTGATGAAACCTCAGTTGACTTGAGGCAAGCAGCCTGTGCTATTTCTAGCTGGAGGATTTGGAGCTGCTGTGTCTCAGCAGGAGCCCAGTGAGGTAATGTACTGATTGGAGAAAAGCAGAATGTGTTCCACGAGGCAGCATTTGGCTGTGTTTGTGACACTGACAGATAGATGGAAAGAGAAATTGGAAGGAAAGGGCAGGAGGACAGAGAAATCTGCAGCCAGACATAGATGGAGAAGTAGAGTAAGCACAGGGGGATTTGGGAAGAGAAAAGAGGTAATGCAGATGCTTCTGTAAATAGGGAGTGGGATATACAGCACAGGCAGATGTTACAAAGCAGGAGATCACACTAGCAAAATCACTGGAATTACTTAAAGAAAGGACCTTTCTGAACTGGTGGAGGACTGGATGTCTTGGGGATAGCCAGTGAAGTAGAGAGTCTTTTGCCTCTGGGCCTGTGACTCCAGTCTGGTTAGAGATGGTCAGCTCAGTCACTGTCTTCATAGAGGACTGTTTATATTATATAAAACATTCTGGTAAGTATCTTGATTAAGTGGTCTCCATAAATAAGACCAAAATATGCAGGACACTAAACTTTTCTGTAACACAAGGAAGGGGTCCTGTCTGGCCAGGACTGAGGCACACGTGTTGGATAGGAAGACTTGTACATCTCTCTGTCCCAAAGCTAGAGGATTTCAGTCTCCACAGCTGTCAGTCCCGCACACATTCACAATTGTATCTTCTTGAAATATGTGCAGAGGAATGTCCTCTATGCAACTCAGTTTTTTTAGCTCATGTGATTCTTGATTTACTTTTTGCAGGTTGGCGGCCAGACGAACACTGGGAAAGTGAGCCGAACCTTTGGAGGTGTTGGGAGAAACCTGGCAGGTGCTGAGTGGTGGTTGTCTGGGGGTTTGTGGAAACCATAGTTTATTATTACATATTATTTACATCACAGGAGCACCTAAGCAAGTGCCAATCAGGATCAAGGCCCCATCGGGCTAGAAACACATGGGGCCACCCTCCCTCCCCAAAGGCTTTGCATCATTTTAAATGACAAGTGATAACAGCAAACAATAGAAGGGAAGGAGGGGGAGGGGGCCACACAGCCAGGGGAAAGAAAACAAGGGCTCTCTATTACAGATAGAAAGTTAATTAGTGCATAGCACAATGTCAGCAAAGTAAAAGATCAGTTTACCAAGATCTGCTGCACAGCATAGTCAGCCTTAGCATGTTGGCTACTTGCTGGAACCATAGCAGATGTGAGCCTTGAAGAGGGATTTGAAAGAGTAGAGAGTAAGATCATTATATATTCCATCAAGAATGATGTCCCATGCACAAGGGGCAAAATGGAAGAAAGCCTAGAGACAGTAGTGGGAGGGGCAGACCAAAGAGCTGCAATCATTGAGAGTAGGCCAAAGGTCCCTGTAGCCCAGATTAAATATATTTGAATTGCTGGTGTACCAGAGAACATAGTTTGTATTTTTGCTTGTCTGAGAGAGGAAGGGGAGAG
Source organism: Crocodylus porosus (assembly GCF_001723895.1). NCBI lineage: Eukaryota > Metazoa > Chordata > Crocodylia > Crocodylidae > Crocodylus > Crocodylus porosus. Next base: position 41,938,860 of record NW_017728931.1, on the reverse strand, counting down.
ATTTAAGGAAAAGTCCTAATCTAACCATGGAGCTGAAGTCTTTTAAAAAATCTTTTTCCATCTTTCTGATACAAATCTGCTCTTGCCTCAGAGCAAATAGATGGGATTTCAAAAAGTGCATTTTTGCAATTGGGATGCAGGGGAAGAAACACGGTGGCCCGCTGCACCATTTCCTTCTACTCCCAGACCAAATGAGCTGCACAGCCAGAGATTCACATGGCAGCACATTAGCAGATCAACTTTTCCTTTCCACACTCCAGACAGAGTGATGGACAGCAGTAGAGAGACCTGATAGAGGATCAAACTGATGAGGTGCCAGATGTGGGGGACTGATGGATGATGAGAAAAATACAGGGCATCAGGCATCCCAGGAAAGGCCCTTTCTATAGCCACTCAAAAATGTCATCCTCTGAAGCTTGGGACTCAGGTTTAGTCATGTGGTCCTCCACTGGAATTATAACTTTGCTCCACTGCCATCTATTTGTAGATTGCTTAAGCCGCCTTGGGAGGACTCCCTTCTTTATATCAGCTATGGGGAAGGATGAACATTCAGAGTCCATCCTACGCTACTGCAGTCATATGGTAGGTCATGCAGAAACAGCTTCTCATGGGAATGCTGAAGGTAACTTTGCACTGGGAGAAGCCTCAGTGAAGCTAGTGGGCATAAGAGCCAATTCCTTTGCAGCTAAATGAGGGAAGAGTTGTGTGCCTTTTTCCTCGTGGCTAGGTGAAGAGATAGGAGCCACTAACCAAAACAGGTCACATATAAGACCACTCAGGAATCTGAACTATGAGGGCTGCATATAAATTCAAGAGCCAGAGTGAGAGAAGAGTTGGAGTCAGAATATCAAAGGCTTCAGAAGGCTCAGACACAGCAAGAAACAACTCATGGCATGATCCCGAGAAAAAAGCTTTGCTTTGGGGAAAAGGAAAGTCTGGAAAGAGGTCTGGTACTATGTACAAACCGTCCGCTGCTGCTTGATTCCTACATGGCCAAGAAAACAAGGTTTAATATTTGTTTTTTGTAAACAAATGGTATCATATCCAAGGACTAATGGACTCCATCATCCATTTCTCTTCCTTAGGGAATCAACATACAGGAACGAATATTTTCACTAATTGCTCAAGCTAAAAGGGGGTAACAATAATTAGATCGCTGTATGTGTGCATATAGTCTTTCTACCCTCATCCAAATTTACATTTTTCTAATCTGTGCCATCACAGTAAATATAGTCCTGTAAGCAAACACAACGCAATTGCAAAGAGCATTGCTGGACTAGAAACCATAAACTGTCAATGCTGGAGGGGACTACTTGGTTTTCTTCAGTCCACTAATTTCATTCTGCATTTGTGTGATGGGTCCTTCTGATCGCTGAGGAACAATCCAGGCATCTTTTAGAAAGAGCATCAGAAGAAAGTCAAGTGTGGATGCTTCTGTGCAAGTCTAGGGAAGATATCTGTCATTCCCATTTACTAAATAATTTATGCAGCCATTGCCATGGTACCTGTGCACATTGGGTACAATGGAGTTCTTCTGATTATTGCTCAGAAAAGAAAGGGAGGAGGTGGAACAGAGAACAGTAAAGTGGACTGCTGCTAAATAACCGGTACTTGTTACGTGGGGATGGCTAGAAGAGAATCCTGAGGTCAGCCGAACATGGCAGAGAAAGGCAACTTATTCCACTGGTGACTCCTCTTCCTGTTGTAGGACATGGGAGGTGTTCTTCAACTGGAGGGGCACAACACAGCTACCTACTGTGCAGTGATGACAGGGAGTGGGGAACTCAGCCTTGGCTTGGGAGACATGGACATCCACCAGCAGATAACAGAACATTATGTAAGGATTTCCTCTGACCTATAATCACTTGTAAGAAGAAAGCATGGATGCATAACAGCAGCAAGTGTTTAAGGTGTGTGTGTGTGTGTGTGAGAATGTGAGTATAGGGGCTGAGGGAATCTGGATAACATTATTATATGCTCAGAGTGGTTACTGCTATGCTACTGGGACATAGGCAGTCACACCCAATGATAAGAGCTGAGGCTTGTAACCAGAGTTGTAGGGGCAGTTAGACTTCTGCCTGTTGAACAACTGGCTGACCATTGTCCCAGGCAGGGAGGGGAGGCTTAATTAGGGTGCTCCCAGATGATCAGGAGGTGTGCAGGTGCCAGCAGCCTGATGGACTCCAACTGACCCAATCAAGCCCTGGCAGGGCTGCCCATTACAGCTCATGCATTCTGAAATTAGGATCAACAGGTGGAAGCCTACAGTTCGCCTCAGATATGGGTTACTGATATGGCCCTGGAACAAGCTGCTCACCAACCAGAGGTGCTTATTGTTATCTAGAATACATACCCCCCAACAGAATCCCACCAAATTAATCCTATCCATGATATCTATGCCAGAACCCGTTGGTCATAATCACTTTTGAGCTTTCAATGACTTCATGTCCACTTAGGTACCTGAAGATAACATTCCCAGCTTTGAAACCAGAATAGCATGGATAGGATTACCTCCTCTCCCCTCTACCCGCTGCTTCTACATGCTGAGCTGTGTAAACTGATTCTGCTTCTCAGGCTGGTAGGTAGGGAAGGTTTCAGGCCATTAATGGAAATGATGATTAAGTTTTGATTCATGTAAACCCCCACAGCCCCACCCTCTTTCCCCACTAATTCCACCGTTGACAAAGCAAAGCCTGCACTTACCAACTGATGGTAATTTGGATGGCAAATGCAATTAGTTTATTAGGAGGACCCTCATAGGGCTGAGAAATCTTAGGGGAAAAAAGTGGTCATTGCTCCCACTTCTATCTCCACCCTTTTCCTTCCCACAATTTGACAATGAAAGGAAAACTAAACCATTGAATGATAGATTAATCTTTGTGATCTTTGCAAAATAACCAAGAAAGAGGCCAAGTGGAAACTCAGTAAACTTCTCTCCTGATGAAAGCTACACTCTGGTGATGTTTCTCTTGATGAAATTGAGCAGAGACGTGGGAAAGAGGCTGTGGCAGAAGCAATGGCACAAGCCAGTGATTTCTATGACACCTCATGCCAGCTAAGAATAGCCATCATGAGGCTGGAAATTGGTTGCTGAGCTGTCTCTGAATTCTGCATCCACCTCAGGGCTAGGAGTGTAGTCACAGATGGCGGTAGTGGTAGGCAGCTTTTACCAAATTGGACATGACATATTGAGTTGTGAGAAATATTTTGGTAACAGGAAAACTTGAGCTGCTTATCTGGGTGATAGATCCTATGCTTTTTGCTACCAAAGAGGGAGGGGGGTTGTCTTTTACTTTCTATGCACAGACTTATTAGTACCATAGAAGTAGCACTTCCAACCTCTGGCAGCAGAAAGCCTGGCTGCATGTCAGTAATAGCTTCAGATAGTCATCAATGGACCCTGAAGTGAACCTCCTCCAGTTTTCATTGGAGGGAAAGATGACTGCTCTGCGAGAAGGGCAAAAATGTAAGGGAAAAGTCTGGGAAGGCCCTGGATGGATATCAGAAGACCAAATCTTGGCCTTTGCAGAGATATTAGATTGTCTGAAAGTCTGTGAATAGCACAGGCATAAAAACAGAGGAAGGAGGAGTAATTTGAACATCCAGGCATACACTTACCAATAGGTCCATAAATTAGGCTCCTGATGACCATAGTTAGGCCCCCTGAAAAGTTGTCCAGTTTTTTCAAAGTTCTGGCCACATAAAGTCTCCTATTGCCTAAATGAGACTTGAGGCAGCACAATTCTGAAAGTTTTGGCCATTCTGTTAAGACAGAAACACCCAGAAACTCATTGATGATGGCACAACCCAGTTGCTTAGGGCCACTGCAGGTCTGTTTTTGGTGACTTCTCTAGGGCCTGGGAAGTAATTTTTTTTCCTAGCCACTCTTTCTAAGTATGTTGAACTAATCAATTCTCTTCTGATATTCATCTCAGATATACACAGGAATACATTTGGGCATTCATTATTATAAGGAACTGAATGTTTGCCTGACAGCTAGGTTCTCTTGTAACCCAGATCCTTCCTGTGTTGGCACTGGGCTCATATCTTCCTTATTGACCATCCTCAAAAGGGTTCAGAGAGAGGAATAACAGATACTGAATTCCGACCAAAAACATTTGTTAAAACTAAGCCTATTGGTCACTTCTATTCAAAAGAAGTCACAGCAGTGCCAATCTTTCATATACTGTAGTCTAGAGGGGCATCCAGTCCAGGTGGCGAATACCAGTTCCATGTAGGTGTCTAACTCAGGGTTGCAGATAGGCACCAAAGACCCAGAGAGAGGTGGGATTTTTGACACACCCATCTCTTCAGCATGCTCTATTATCCAGCTTAGGTAAACCCTTTGTCTCCCTCACTCACCATCTTGACTATTGGGAAGTGCTTAATTCTCTTCATTTACCAGAGAGGGAAATTCAGTACCTCACTTGGCATCATGGATTCTGCTGAAGGAGCTGGATCCTCAAAATTATACTACAGCAATGTTAAAAAAGTCACCTCAACTAATTCCCTTGGTGAAGCTGGGTCTTTGGCCTTTGCTCCCTGGTCCCACTAAATCATTAAGGTGTGGAGGCATTTCATTTTATTCCCTAGGCCCTCCAGCTAATCAATAAGCAGCAATATTGAGCTTGAAAGGGAGTCAACAGCAACCTACCTGTGTGTGAAGGACAAGCTAGCCTGATGGGAAAGTGGGGGGGTTATAAATAAAAGGGAAAACTGAGAGAACCTGAAAGGCTTACTTGCCCTAGAAAAAGTTGCTGCTGGTTTGCAAGCCTAAATCTAAGGGCTGCAGCCAACATTGATGGTTCATCTGCATCGCAGTACCTGAGTCTGATCAGAAGAGTGTGGCAGGTAGACACTGCATTCTAACCCATTCACAGGGCAATGGATCCAGCTGCTTCTATTCTAACTGTGCTCTGCACTTTGCTAGGTATCCAGGTTCAAGCAGCATCTGTGCATGGCCCCGGTAGTATGTATTGATGGAAACATGCCAATTGCCACAATCCAGTACGTCTGTCAGATTGCCAGAGAGCACCAGGTACCAGGTAAGGGAAAAATCACTAACAGCAGGTCCCTTTGGGCATAACAACTTGTGTGCTGAGACATGCTATGTAACATGTACAGTGCCTTCAACTCTTCCTTATTTCAAAAGCACACTATCTTATGTCTTGGGTTAGTTCTTCCCCCTCTTTTTTCCTTATGTTTTAATTTATTCCTAGTTTTTCTTATTCTGTCTTATATCTTATAGCAGATCTGATTTTTGTGTGGGTAATAGCTATATCCTCTAGCACCCACTGAAAGTCAGGAGGGATGAGAGTAAAGAACCAATATGGGCACTTAAGGTGAAGACAGAAGTGACAATTTTTGACTGATCTAGCCCCTGGAAATGTTCTACAACCATGACCAAACAGAAGTGCACAGCTGCAGAGCACTTTAAAAATACTTGATCCCATGAAAATCTGAACCCTCATTGCATGAAGGTTCAGATGAAGATGTTCCAAAATGGAGTGTCTTCAGTAACTTGTGTCTGCACTGCCTCCCAACCCTGGTGATGTTTTCAGCATGGGAGGGGGGAAAGGGAGCAGAGGGAGTTTGATCTGGGTTTTTTTTCAGCCGGCACTGGAGGGGGTGGGGGGAGGTCCAATTCATCCCCCCCCACCATGGGCTGGAGAACCCCCAGAAAGAGCTCCCATCCTTTCTGAAAACAGTGCTGGCTCTGAGAGGGGGGAGGGGCATTGCTAGGGGAGACCAGCTACAGGCTCGCAGCCAGAAGCTGAACTCCCCAACCCCTGGGACCCTACAGTGAACTTCTGTTGGGTCCAGGGGATCGTTGTAACTCAGGGCGCTTCCTGCGAAGTGCCATGAGTTACAACAGGGAGCTGCTGTTCTGTCTGTGCCTGTAATTCCTCCTGTGCTTTGAATACTGGAGCATTTTGTGAAGCAATAAGCACTACCTTATATTTTTAAAGGATTTGTTCCCTGATTCACATGAAATACTTCAATCCCTCTTGTTTTGTTGCAGACTTTTCACAACGCTTCTTCACACCTCAGACTTGCCACCTAGCTTCTTCAGATGCAAACTCTGAAGGGGAAGAGGGTGGTATAATTCTCAGGGCTCAGCATAAACCCTCAAAACAGTAGACAAATTGGCAAATGAACAGGAACTTTCAAGCTAAAAATACTTTCCTAACTATGTCTTTTATCATAGCATCCCAGAGCCAGAAACAATCTAATCAGAGTTACAGTAAAAAGGTAGATTAGTAAGACTGCCTTGCCATGAACAATAAGTCTAGATGCTGATAAATTGTAGCTACCTCAGCATGGTAAACATCATAATAAGCCTTTTAAATAGCTATTTGCTCTGATGGAGGAAGTATATTCTAGTAGTTAACTAACTGCAATGTCATTTTGAAGTGTGCTATGAGCCAACAGATGAGAACAAGGCCTCTAAGCCATTCCTTTCAGAGAGCTGGAGAGCACTGGCCTACATCTCCCCCAACCTGCGAGAACTAAGAGCAATAAACCGGACCCTTGGACACCCTGTGCCAACAGGTACTGTACACTGAGAGGGCAGCAAGGGAAAAAATTCCAGATGATCTAGGCTCTCTGGCATGTCCAGACCAGCCTTCACGTGTGGTATGTGGCACTGCAGACTCATCTGCAGCACCATACACTGCACACACCACACACGTAGGTATTCCCCATGCTGCTGATTTGCAGCATGGGAAAACCCACAGTGGAAGAAAGCAGGGTGGTGCGTGTGGCAGCAGCATGTGCCACCTGAAGGCGGAACCTGGCCAGCTGGAGCCATGCTCCGATGGCCAACCAGGCATCCTGCTGCCAGGTTGCCACCACTGGAGCCTGACCCCAGATAAGGCTGCTGGGGCCAGCCTCCCCTACCCAACCTGGGACAACTTGTTATATGCCAGAGCGTGCCAGAGTACACATGCATGGATGTTTCCAGGGAGAAGTAGGAGCGGCATATAGTGTGCCACTGCTATTTTTACTCTGGGAAATGCACATGTGCGCTCATGTGGACGCGCCAAGAGAAGCTCCACTGCAAATTGACAGTGTATTGCTTAGGCTTAACCAGCACTTTCCCAAGTTGCAACATTATCAGTCTGTCCTGGAGACACCAGAATAATTCACTTTGATTATAACAGTATTGATGGTAGCTTCCCGAATACCAGGGAAGGCCAGTGCTAGTCAGGACTGCAGTGAACTCACATAGAAGTTATAGCTCATCCAAAGGAGGAGGAGCTTGTAACCATCATGTGTGCTCTGAGAGAGCATGCACAGATCTTTCCCTGTTATTGTTTGGGCATCTTTATTTTTTTAAAACAAGTATCTCAAAACAGCTAGCACTGGCTACCTAATAAGCCCTTCACCTCGGGTGAGACAGGTTAAAATGGGGTGGGAATTTATGAATGATTTTAGTGTAGCCCACCTCAAAATCTGCCTGTACCTCACAAAGCTCATTCACATGAAACACAAGACAGACTCATGCATCAGATGGACTCCCACCAGTCCCAAAATGGGAGTCCCTGTTTTCATGACTTTGCCCAGCCAACGAAACAGAAATACCAGTTTATTGCAAGAGTACCACACTCTGATGGAACATATATTCATGCTGCTTCCTTCACAGACCATGAGTTGGCACTGATAAACTGACATCAAGGCACATATCATGCTTTATGACAGGGTATAATCCTGTAAGAGGCATTTCCTTGCTTCACAGTGGACGGACAATATGGAGGGCTATGATTGCAACAGTAGGGAGGGGGAAGGATTGCAGTCAGGAATGCAAAGTACAAGCAGCTTCACATCAATGGAAAGCTCAAGTCGGAAGTTTTGTGGTCTGATGCTTGCAGTTCATAATGGCTTCCCTCCCCCACACCCTTGCTGTCTAAAGACCTGCCATCGAGGCTGGAAGACGTTGTCAGGACTGCGATGACCTTGGCCTGCCCCTTGCTGACACAGCTGTGCTGCGTGGTGGTAACACTTGGGCCTCACGGGGTGTTACTGTGCGGCAGGAGCATGGGAGGGAGTGTGTCTCTTCACCCTGGACCACACATGCAGGTAGGGGCACACGAGTGGCAATGGATTAGTAATCAGGCCTTTGTCTGGCAGGGGAAACCCCATGTATCTGGGTCCATGAAGGCAGTTTTCCTTAAGCGTTCCTGGGGATAACTATTCTTCCGGCGTGGTTTAGTACCCACTGGGGTCTTGGGGCTTAAAGCCCACTTTATGGAAACAGGAGGCTCCTTCCTAGCTTGCTTCTGCAGCCCTATGGCTAAAGGCAGGCGAAACTTGGGGGCATCCAAACCCCAAGCCTCCAGGCTTGGGCCTGCACATAGGATGCCTGCCAAAAGACTTTAGAAATATCTGAAGCCCCTGGTGGGGGTGGAGGATGTTTGCCGGTTGTAAGGCCACTTATGGTTCTAGACTCCCTCACAGATTAGGACTCAATTTGGCTGATTTGGCTTGGAACACATTTTCTTTTAAAGAAACATCCTTTGTGTTTGAGTCATCCAAGTGGCATTGAAACCTGGTGTAGCTTTGCTATCAGTTTATCGGTCCTTGAGAGATGGGAAGGCTTGGAGGGTTAGCAAGGGAAACAGCCTTCCATCCTTATACATTGGGACCTTCTCTGCAGAATAATGACAAAAAGCAGTTTTAAACTGTGCTTTCCTGGGCATTTGAGAGTGTAAGATTAACAAGGGGGGTAAATAGCACCCTGTTCAAATTCACAGACGACACTAAGATATGGGGGGAAGTGGGCATGCTAGAAGGGAGGAATAGGCTGCAATCAGACCTGGACAGCTTACAGGGGTGGGCGGATGAGAACAGGATGGGATTCAACACTGACAAGTGCAAGGTGATGCACCTGGGGAGGAAGAATCAGCACCATACCTACAGGCTGGGGAACTCCCTTCTTGTCAGTGCAGAGGCGGAGAAGGATCTAGGAGTCATCACTGATGCTAAGATGAACATGGGCCGGCAGTGTGGGGATGCAGTCAGGAAGGCCAACCACACCTTGTCATGCATCCACAGATGCATCTCAAGCAGGTCCAAGGAGGTGATCCTCCCCCTCTATGCGGCACTGGTCAGGCCACAGCTGGAGTACTGCGTCCAGTTCTGGGCGCCGCACTTCAAGAGGGATGTGGACAACATGGAGAGGATCCAGAGGAGGCCACTCGCATGATGAGCGCTACCAGGAGTGACCAGGAATAACGGCCACAAGCTGGCAGAGGGTAGATTTAGGCTAGACATCAGGAGGCGCTACTTTACTGTCAGGGCAGCTAGGATCTGGAACCAGCTTCCAAGAGAAGTGATGCTGGCTCCTACCCTGGGGATCTTCAAAAGGAGACTGGATGAACACCTCGCCATGGTCGTTTGACCCCAGTACTCTTTCCTGCCATGGCAGGGGGTCGAACTAAATGATCTCCTTAGGTCCCTTCCGACCCTAGAAACTATGAAAGTATAAAGCACAGCCAAAAATAATTTGACTTGATACATACATAACACATTATTTGGACTTTTAAGTAGTGGTGCAGCTCTGTATGTGATCAGCCAAGTCACATGTTGCCTCTTGACCCGAGCAGACTTCCAGTAATGCCCCGTCTTCTCTCTTTTTCTACAGAATGCTGCAGGCCAGCTGTGTGCTGCACACTACCCAGCAGTCCCTGTCTCCAGGGAGGAGATTGTGAATGTCTCAGGAGCAGGTGACAGGTATATTGCTAATGACCCAGAGAGGAGATATACTTGTGGCAGCCCCTTTTTCCCTCCATCTGAATTCCACTCTAGAATTCTTCAATACTACTGTCAAGATAAAGCTCACCCTAAGGTTTGGAAATTAGGTACTAAAACCATAAAACAAAGGAGAGGTGAATGCTGGGGGTGGGGGGGAGACGATAGACAGACTGTGCTCCAATATTTCCCCTAAGCATTTTGAAGCTAGTTTGGCCACTTATTTTCATGGAATAGGCATGAAGCTATATCACAGCATCCCAGAGTTCAGTAGCATATCTAGGATGCAATGCTTTGGGCTGACAGATGTTTTCAAAATGGCAGCCGGCCAAAGTGCCATAGCACTAGTAAAAGCAAAGTAAGCTACCTTAAATCAAAGCTGAGTCAGTCTCTCTCAACTGGAAGTGGGATTTGGCCTTCATTGTGGCTTTTGCTAACAGCAGGGTCTGCCAGTGCCAAGACAGGCTGCCACAAGCAAAGGAATTGCCTCACAGGAGCAATCACATCTAGAATTGTGCTGCTGGCTGTGGTCAAAATCCTGTGTTCCTGAAGAGTCCTTGCCATAACTTACCTATTTATTCATGCACTGTTGTACAAAGGGATAGGAAGAGACAATTTTTACTTATTGCCTTACATCCTTTAAGAATAAGCTCTTATTATTCTCCTCTTAACTTGTGTATGCACATGTCATGCAGTCATAATTATCCAGCTCTTGATTCCTAAGCTGTAGTAATTGACTCTGACTTCATGCTGCCATGATCTGTGCAGATATTGCAAGTACAAAAGGTTTCCCCTTTAGTTTTCTACCTTCATTTGCCACATATTTGACCATTTTTTCACCCTGGCAGACAGCAGGGAAAGCTATTGGAGGTATTTTTGCAAACCTTAATTATTCCAGTAACTTCTTTTGTCTAGACTAAGAACACAGATAGATGTACGAAGAACCTGGGATTAAAGAAGGGCTTTGCTGTACATCAGCTGCTCTGCAGTAACTGCCCATGTGTATGCTCTTCCTTCATAATAAATAGAAGCTAAACAGCTTAGCCCTCAATGAAAGAGGGACAAGTATCCTCATTTAGCTTTTACTTACTATGAGACATAGAGAATGCATGCAAGCAGCTGACACACGGCAAAGCCCCATCTCCTATTATTCTGCAGTAAATAACCCTGGTGTTTCTAGTGAGTCCTCATATGCTCATCCTCCTACCCGCTCTAAATCAGGCATTCTCAGCCCGGTGCTCACAAGCACCATAGTGCCCTTGTGATTTTATAAAGTGCTCTCCAACAAGTCCAACAACAGTGCTCGAAAGCACTTGCGATCTTGTCAAGAATCACATTGAAAGGCATAATTGAAGATGATTATTATAGCTATTTGATTTTCTTTTAATGCTCCATGAAAAAGGCTGAGTCATCACAGTGCTCATTAATGAAAAAAGGTTGAGGACCCCTGCTCTAAACAATGGCATTGCCCCTCCCTGGATCCTTTCTACCTCAGCCCCAGCACTGCACAGGTCAGACCACACCACTCAGTGCTATCATTATAAACAGTCTAATTTTTGTTGTGTTATTTTCTCTTCCTTCTTATATCTATTTAAGATTCTCAATCTGTGGTTGAGACCTTTTTGGACTTGAGGCACCCCTTGGGAAATGCCAGCTCTCAGTTTTGACTCTTTTTTTTTTTGACTGAAGAGAAATGGTAGAGCAATTCTTCAGTTGCAAAGAACTCAGAAAGACCATATGGGCAGAATTATTTTAATATTACAGATTCCTATGTGAAAACTGTAATCTTACCTGGTGAATCATATTTGCACACCTAACAGTGCTAATGTTGTGCGACAACCCACAGCACCCTTGAATGGTACCCCAGGGCACCCTGGTTGAGGTGCTGTCCAGCTAGCCGGTTCCTTGGTAGGACTGTGGCAACTGTTTGCTCCTTGGTTGCTGTGATAGCATAACAGTACATGTCTGTACATGGCATTGTTACGGAAAGATTCCCCCACATTATTTATTCCAAGCCTCGGGAGCTGCTGAAAGATTGAACAGCGATCACAGCCCACAAGTCTCCCTGCTTTTGTTAGATAGAAACAAACAGGTAATTAGTCTAAGTATGACATGGAAAATTTCCCTCCCCACCCACTGCAGTGTAATGAGAAGCACCTGGAGCCTCTGTTTGCCAGATCAGAAGGCTATTTTAATCCTGACAAGAAGGTCCCCTTTGCCCATCACTGCTAAATCGAGCACTTGCCTGCACAGAGCAGGGGCAATCTGCAGGCTAGATGATGCCCTTCTGTGCTGTAATGCCACCTTTATTAGGGAGAGATGACCCTCAGGGACCAAACAAGCTTGGGCTCTTCACACTTAGAGACCTTGTGCAGGTCCTTATGCACAGGACAGCCTGGGAGCTCTGCCTCAGGGACCATCAGAGAAGCCCTTTCTCTGATAGGTTGCGTGGCTACTTTGACTTAAGTACTTTCAACAACGTGGGCGCTAGCTCCCGACTTTCTGTAAACACCAGTGTCATCATCACAGGACATGCAGCTCCCGATTAGCCCGCCTCACTATGTACCTTTGTCTCACTCTCACTTTTTTCTCCTGTGATCTTTGTCACTGTCCTGTTACTTTTGAGCCTAGGTAGACTTTTCAGGCCCCTCGCTGTATGTTCTATAGATGTGGCTCCCAAGTTTTTTTTTTCAATTGAAAAATTGAAAATTGCTGAGGGTCTCAGCAGGCCACTCAATCAACTTTTTTTTTGTTCTACAAATCAAAGCACACAACTCATATTTTAATAGCAGTAGATTACAAATACAGATCTTCTCAATTGTTCCACAACCTTTCTGCGGACCCCCTGAATGGAGCTCGCGGACCAGTGGTGGTCTGTGGACCACAGTTTGAGAACCCCTGCTCTAGATGTTGTGGATGGACATCATCGCAGATTTCCTCCCTGCTGAAGTTGAAGTCACCAGAATGAGCCACTGGCAACTCAGGCAAATTAAAATCATTCCCTCCAACTCCCAGCTCCCTACCCTCATTCTAATTATTCCCCACCTCCATTTTCAAACATCTTGGGAAAAACAAGTGTGCCTTGCAGTCTGAAAAGATGACTTTCATCATCATCATCATCATTTACTACTGCCTCAAAAAATCACAAACCCATTTATCTACCTAATGCAGCGGTAAGCGAAGTACTATCCCTCTTTTGTAGATAGGAACTGAGGCACAGAGAGATGTAGTAACTTGCTCACAGTCATATGAGTAGGGTTGGACACAAGCATGAGCGAACTGGGCAGCCACCTGGGGCCCTGACAGAAAGGGGGCCTGAAAATGGTAATTTTTTGTTTATTATCATCATCATCTCTGGCAAAGGGGGACCCAACACTAAAAGTTTGCCCAGGGCCACCAGGAGTCTAAGTACGGTGTTGCATATGAGACCTGTGTTGTAGAGGCAGGTCGTGAACCCCAGTCTCCCGAGTTCTCATGTACTGCTTTAATCACAAGGCTCTCTCTCTTTCCTCCTCTCCTTTCTTTGCCTCTGCCCTCAAAGTTAGAAGTGACATGCTCATGACAACATGAATGGCACTTTTCTGCTGTAATACTTGGTTTAGCAATAAGAACCTATGACAGACCTGGTTAGAAGAAGAAAAAATTTCTTTTTCTCAAATAAAAAAAAATAGAACAAAACCCTTCTTTTGTTCCAAATATTTTCAGTGTTTTATTTTTGGTGGGAAATTTCAAAATGAAGTGAATCACATTTTTTAAAGCTTTTTAGTTAAATTTAAGTTTTCATTTCCACTTTTGATTTTTAACAGGTTCTTTCTTTCCATTTCCCTGTCCCCTCACATTAAATATTTTCATTGAAAAAGGGGGTGGAAAAGTTAAAGCACAGAGGGAAGAAACCCATTTTTTACATTTTTAGCTTTTTGCCCAACAGGGAAGAATGGGGGTAGGGGAGAAGTACATGACAAAGGCAAGGGTTGGAGAGGAAGAACCTCACTTTTTTTTTCCCCCATCTAGAAAAACATAAAAGGATACCAAAAAAAAGTAGTATGGGAAAGCAGAACTCTCTCCCATTCCAGACTTCTCTGATTGAAACAGTAGTTTTTCCTCTAACTTTTTCAAGTGATGAAAAACCAGGAGAAGAGAAAGCCCCTGTCTTTATAGAATTAAATCTCCCCCTCCCAGTTCCTGTTTACATGGCTTCGAGAATTATTAATTTGCCTCTGCAATTTCCATGGGATTGCCAAAACAGCCCTTCCTTTCTCTTCACAGTTTAATGGGAGGAATAATCTCTGGCCTGCTAGCCGGCTACGACACAGACACCTGCGTCCGGATGGGCCTCCTCTCTGCAAGCTTCTCCATCCGCTCACGTGAGCCCATCTCCCAGAAGATCAGTACTTTCAGCGTGAGCTTGGAACAGGTCAAAGCTCGAAGCTGGCCAGAGGCAAAGACGTATAGGATGGACTAGAGCTTCTGTTCCAGAGTGCTCTCGACTGCCACCTCTCTCTTTCAGCCACACATTAAATTTGGTATTTGTTCCCTTTAAGGAGGAGTGGATAATCTGGATTGGGTCCAAACTACAGTGATTATAGCTGGCTGTGTGCAGAAGACTTATGACAATATTATACAGGCCATCCTCCCAGATTTCCCAGTGCAATACCACCCAGAGACCACAAAATCAGGTTGCTTAACCCCTCAGATTGCACTATAAGGCTAAAGTACAGACAGTCAAAAAACCCGAGGCTGTATCGATTCAGTCTTTGCAGGGTAGTCTAAACTGTAGAGATTAAACTGAAACAGAAATGACTAGATATTTACCTTTGATTCAGGAAATGCAGTTACATGCTTGCAGTAGTTCAGGCCAGAAGCCAGGGGGTGCTAGTGTAGGGCTCTCTGGCTGTGTGTTCACTTCCTTTTCCTGCTGCCCCCAAGGTCTCTGGGATTTGCAGTCCAGAATCACAACAGCAGAACTCTGCAGAGTTGCTCATCACTTCCTCTTCCTGCTTCCAGGTGCCTCTGGGATTTGTAGTCCACAGTTGCAGCCAACACAAAGTTTGAGCAGGGGAAGGAGTGTTTAATGCTCATCCCTGGCCCCAGACCCCAGCTGTAGACTGGACTGCATCTCCAGCCAGGCTTCCCCCTGCAACCCCTTGTCAGCCAGCCCTCACTGCTCCGGCTAGGGAGCAGAGGAGTGGGCTGGCCCTGCCCTCTGGAGCAGATAGCACAGCCCAGTCCAGGGCTGGAAAGCATGGTGGGATGCTGGGGGACTCTGATTTAACTTGAACAAGGAAAGGGTCTGGGACAGAAGTTTCATAAACCAGTTTGATCCAAATCAGTTAAGTCTGATACTACATTCAACCAGATTTATCTTAAACCAGTTTCAGCTATTCTGAAAACTGGTTTATGTGCACTGAGCGTTTGTTCTGTTACAGGTTTAAACCAGTCTCTGATGACTTAAAGCAGTTTACGTGTAACTTCTATACCTAGCCCAGATACCTTTGCCTACCCTTAGTCATGTAGGAGTTGCAGCAAACCAGACTCAGTTGTTTTTTTCTACACCCCGTCTGAGAAATTTTGTTTTCCCATCCAGCTTGGTTTCTATCAGCCTGTCCCTTCTCAAAGTAATACTCAACGGGCTCCAGATTTTTAGTGACCCCCACAATGGAGGCTGGCAGGGAAGCAAGCCCAGGGACTCCATATAAGACAGCCAAAGTTAGTTTTTCATCAGGTGCTGAATCCCTGAGCTGCTCCTTGTCACATCTCTTCTTGAAGGCATTTTTTTCTCATTCCTCTTGTGAGCTCTCCTCTACTTACCCAGACAGCTGCCCTTCCTCTGAGGCCATAGGCGGTGGAAGCAGGGCGGGGGGAGGGCCTAACAGGGCTTAGCCCCTCCCCGCAAACACAGGGCAGAGGTAGAGCCGCAAGGCAGCTTGGCCAAGTGCTTCTGGTGGCTGCAGCAGGGGTTAGGAGGGAGTGGGGTTGGTGCTAGGGGAGGGGCAGGCACTGCATAGCCAGTGGGGCACGGGACTGAGCTGAGTGGCTCGTCTAGGGGCTCAGCTCCTGCTACTACACTCCAGGAGGCATGGGAGGTGCATTCCCCTGCATCTGCACAGGATAGGGCATGCTGCTGCTGTGGCCTGCATCTGGGGCTGCAGCACTGGGAGAAGGCTATGGGGAGGGGTTGCAGCCACCCCAAACTTTGCTGTAACCCACTCAACCCCCCTCCCAGAGCCACTGCCACTGCCACCAAACCCTGAACTGAGCCCAGCCCTGCTGACAGGAAGAGTCCAGCACTGCCCCGGCCCCAGGCAGCAGCCGCAGCAGCAGCCTGCCTGGCCTTGCACGGTTCCAGGGGCACACACCCCTGGGGTGTGACGTGTGCCACCCCCTCCCCACGCCCCCCAGATGAACCGCAGCTTCATCCCACACCCTGCCCTGATGCAGGGCAGGTGCAGGGGTCCCAGGGGGTCCATTGCCTTTGGCCCAGCAACACAGCTGAGGCTGGCCCCACTCCAGCCCCCAGCTCCGGGGGCCCCTGGGCAGTGCAGGGCCAGGGCCAGGGCCAGTGCAGGACTGAGATGCAGTGGATTCATTGGTGCAGGGGGCACCGGCACTGGGCAATGACCCTGGGCACAGGGGAAAGTGGGGCCACATGGGTGCAGTGGGCCCCAGCCCTGATCCTGATCCTGGGCCTGGCTTGGCTCCACTGTCTCCTGATCCCTGCCTGGTCCCAGCCCCAGTCCCTCCCACCCTCCACCCCCCAGCCCTTTCTCTTTCCCCCAGAGACTTTCCCCGGCCACCCCTACCACAACAGACCTACAAGCCTGGAGGGGGCACTCAGCACCCCCCCCTTTTCTGTAGGCTGGCCCAGCAGGAAGATCTTCTCTTGCTGCCTCACCAAGTGATAATCAACACAGTTGCCCTACCCCAGCTTTTCTCTCAGGCCACAGTCTACAGTCAGTTCCTACGTATAAGGCTTCCTACTTCTCATATGGGGAGCTTGCCTATCCACCCCCTTAACCGGTCTCCAACTGCTGGCCTTTCTCCCTCTTAAATCTAATCCTCACAGGTGTAGCAAGTGGGGCTACTAGAACGTGGCTGCTATCCCCAGGACTCCTCTTCCTTAAAGGCACTTACCACCTTACGCAGGCAAGGTTCTTTGGGTAGATCTGATATCTTTTATTAGACCAACCCAAATAGTTGCAAAAAATTTCCTTTGCAAGAATTTTTCCAACAATTTGAGTTGGTCTAATAAAAGATATCAGATTTATCCAAAGAACCTTGCCTGCGTACGTCTTTAGACCAACATGGCTACAACCTACACCCTTGTCACCTTATTACACACACCTTCTTGGAAAACTTAGGGTTCTTCCTTTTGTATTCCCAGAGAGTAGACTTACAAGCAAAGGAGACTGGTCATTCCTTCAGCTCAGAGCTGAACCAGGCTCTTTATATCAGGCCTGCTCAGCTAGCCATTCTCTCCTCAGGAACAGCCTTTCTGAGAACCTGGCAAAACAACGGATACTTGAGATAAGCAACCTCTACCAGGGAAGGTTTGAGAGCCGTCCTTAGGCTAAACAGCCTTTGACATGGCCCAGATACCAAATAGATCATTGGATGCTGGTCTCTAAATATGTAGAAATTCCTCTGGCCCCCACTGCAGCCTGAGCGCTCTGGAAACACTAATGAATGCAACCTTACTACATCCACTGAGCCAGGAAGGTACGGTACTATCTTTATCCTGTAGAAGGGAATATGAGGGATAAAGATGAAGTGACTTTCCAAGGTTGTAGTGAGTCTGTGGCAGAGGTGAGAATGGAAACAAAGTTTGTCCAGCTGCTCTATCCAGTGCCTTAAACACAGGATTATTCTTCAACTTGTGCCCTTTCTGACATCCAGCTCTTTAATACTTTTATGTTATTACCTTATTGCTGAGGGCAGTTGCGCATTCATTTGTTTATAGGTACAGTCCATAAGCTTCTGGCAAGTAGCTAATGCAGACTCTATGACTATGCAAAGCTTGAGTACTCAGTGTTATATTGTATAAATAATACCTCCCATTAATATTTAATGGAGTGATCGTCTGACCATTTTAGCAAATAAACCTTTAAGAGGGAATACACGTGCTCTGGCTCCAATGATTTCAGTGCTACCAAGAACTGAAGCTGCTGAAGAGGTCTATACTAACACACTGCTAGACATGAGCAGGTACATAGGAGTATACAGTCCATACTCAAGGAGTAGCCTCCCAGCTATCTGTGCTACTAGCTTAATTCCCATGCTGAAGGCAAGGACTGTTTAAGCATTGGGTCAAAATGTCAAAAGTCCCCTCTGAGCCCAGCAGCCAGGGTCCTTAAAGTATGCAAGGAAGTGAGGTGGCCACTGGCCAGTAGCGTCCAGTCACCTTTGCCTCAACCGCCCAAATAACCAGATCTGGATTTAAATCTGGGCTAACTGGGGGCAGCCTGTAGCATGAGTCCGGAGTGATGCTCAAACTCATGCCTCAGGAGATGTAGCACAAACCCTGCAGTGGTGCCCTCTGAGCACTCCCTCCTCTGTTCAAATCACTCGGAGGTTACACGTGAAAAGGCTCATGATGATTTTAACCCACAGTTTCTAACTTGCATCACAAGAAGAAACGGAGCAATTCCAAATGCCAAGATGCCACCCAGGAGGTCTGCAAGTCTAACTAAGGTACCTGATCCACAAACGTTGTCTTTTTCAGCTCCAGCTTTAACAGGCCAGTGTTGTTCAACGTCCCATTCCCGGTCCATGGGGATGGTGGCTGCGCACATCACACTTCCTCACTGACGCACTTATATAGCCTACAATAGGGGCACGAATGTGGGTGTAGGTGCAGTCGTCCTCCGGTTCCAGTTCAGCAGTTCAGATTAGCCATTCAGCAGCTAGGCCAATTTAGTTTTTCTCTCCGTTATGAGCACTGGTAGCTGTGCTTTGTATCAGCAGAGGCACACATTTTTCAGAAATGTAGTGGCCGAGAAGCTCATATTTCACTTAAGCCAGTGGTTTTCAAACCTCCTAAAGCCAAGGAATACTTCCAGATTATTTTTGTGCCGTGGAATCCCACCCCTGGCTCCAGAAGCTGTGTGAGCTGATGCAGAGCCAGGTGACCCGGCCCAGCAGTAGTGGTGTACCACCTCCCAGCCCACTCTGCCATCTCCCCCAAGCTCTTTGCAGAACCTATCCAGGAACCCCACAGTGCCACAAAACAGTTTGAAAATGACTGACAGGCTATTTCCTCCCACCAGAGGGTACAGCACCGCTGGCAAAACAGCCAGTACTCACACTGACGTTTCTTTTCAATCTGGAAATTTGGCAGTAACAAAGGAGCAGGCTGTGCATGTAGGACTCTAGTGCTGAGCAGTGAGATTTAGAGAGGTCCCTGGCTTTCCTTCTAAGTCTTCTTTTGCATAGCATCTGACTGGAACTGATAACCACCTTGTACCATATTGGCTATTAACTCTACATGTATCATTGTGAGGACAGAGAAGGGGAAAAAAGCTCTCAGAAACTGTCAGTGAGTTACAATCCCCACCTCGCTTTTCAATATTTCTTTTCTATTTTTGATTTCAAAAATAGAAGCAAAAGGCTATTTTCAGAGGTGTTTCTAAACAAGAAAAGATCAAATTTCCACCCTCCAGAAGACTGGATGATGCCAGGCCAGAGTCCTCATCTTCTTGATGCTCAGGCCTAGGCCCAATACGCTGAAACAAAGCATGAAGCTTGAGGATGAAGAGCAATGCTTCTCTGGCACAAGAGAGCTGCCTACTGCCAGACTAAAACACATTTCTAGAAGAGTCAAAAAAAGGTCATTTCTAGGAACACATTTCCTGGTCCCAACCATGAGGAATAAACTACAACCTCGGATATCATCATCGTCATCTTCCATTCCACGTGCAATGCTCACTCCCTTACCTGCATCACAAACACACATAACACAGAAGACATAGATTATTAATAATAATTAAAAAAATTAACCTCACTAACCCTCATAGTGTTTTCCCTTTGGAGAGAAAAAGAGTGAAGCACAGGACAGCATGTGCCAAATGCTAGTCGTATTGCTTGATACCCTTCTGGGAAGCACTCAGACCCCAGGGACAGGAATACCCTAAGAACCTGAAGAGAATACCAGCCAAAAAAGAGGGATTAGTAATGGTGGAAGATGAACCCTGGTGGTTCTAGTTTGTTGAGGTACAGTTAAAATCTAAATGAGGTCAAAAAGTGCTCTCTGATGGCAGCCTGAAAGCCCAGGTGAGGTGACCTGGTGGCTTCAGTCCTGTTCCCAATGAACAGATATCCACATCATATAAAACTGTCATCATCACTGGCACTGATGATAAGTGACAGGATAGAGACTGACTGGGCCATGGAGACATCTCTCTCACTAGCAGTGTGCCCTCTGGAAGCACACTAGTATGGCATCGTGAAGACACTGTGGCTGCTTATGCTTTGTGTCTTCTCTGGACATAAATTTCCAGCTCTGGGGCTGTCAATCCATTAAATTTCACAAGTGAAAAACTCCTTAGGTACTAATAGATAAATCATACTTTTGCCCAGAACCTGCATTTTATTTTTATTTTTTTGCTGTGAAAAATGTACAGACCAGATTGGCCAGTTTTTGATTTGGATCATATTTCCTTGCTGCCACTGGTGGAAGGGGGCTAGTCCCTGTGCTCAAGATTGGGACTGGGGCCAACCCTATGGCTGAGGAGAGTACCACTCAGCAGTCACCACCATGGAGCATCTCAAGGGAGAGCCTAGTCCAGTAGCATAATAGGAGTAGCAACAGTGGGCACATCTACACGTGTACTTTAATGCACATTAGCCTATTTTAATGAGCATTAAAGCATCACAAAAAAAATGCTCTTTAGCTAATGCACATTAAAATAGGCTAATGTACCTTTATATAGTGCCTCATAATGGAAGTACTAGATTTAATGCGCATTACCTAAAGTGCATTAATGAATGTGTAGACACACCCAGTTTTGCCTGTGGATGCAGTGAAAGACAGAGAGAGCACCTAGTGGTGATGGTGTGTAATCAATCATCTTTAGTATTTAAAAATATATGCTTTTAAAAGGTACCTCAGAGACCATCTTATACATCTTATACATCTCTTTCCAATCTTCCCCAGTCCTACACAAACAGTTTGCCAGCAGACCCACTCTGTAAGCACACTCCCACCTGCAAAGACAATTTAGCCAAAAGTTTCCAGGCACACAATTGGAAAAGATTATGCTAGATAGGCACACGCAGGTCCAGGCACATACGCACTCAGGGATAACTCGGGTGTTGTTCGTGAGAGGGGAGTGGGAGAGTCTGGGGTGGCATTGAATGGGGGGAACTTTGTAAGCAGCATCAATCAGATTTGATGGCATCAGGTGAAAGCTAGGATTTCAGTGACGCTGACAAGCAGAAAGAGGAGGTGGGATGGGGTTGGGTACATCATGACTATAAAAAGATTTCAGCAATCCACACAGAACAAGAGGCTGCTCTGGTCTCTGATCTGCCCTACAAACACGTGGGTTGGGCAGAGGAACACCAAGCACCTGAGACAAGGAGTTGAAGCCTAACGATGAAGATTTATGCACTGACCATCCTTGCTGCCCTCCTGGGACAGTCCTCTGTCCTGGTTCAAGCCAGGGCAGGGTGGGGTGGGAAAGAACTGGCAGCTCCAGAGAAGGAGCTTGTGGCAGAGAAAGCAAGAGAAGTATCTCCGCCATCAGACGGAGGAGATGACATGCCAGAAAGCAGCACGGCAAAGAGTCCATCGCCTGCAAGAGTGTGGAAGGTAGCAGGAGACACCGGAGCCACGGCCAGGTCCCACAGCAAACCAGCGAACAAGCCACAGCTGGGAAGCAGCAAACAGAATGGCACTAGCAAGCAGCAGAGACCCCAGCCACAGCAGCCCCTCAGGGCCAAGAGTAATGGACTGAGCAATTTCTTGAAAGGCCATGGGAAATTCAATTCTGACACTGTGAGTATAGCACTCCCCTGTCCTTTCCACCTCAGACCCTGGCGCCCACCCAACAGATGCATCCACCATGGTTGGGAGGGAGCACTGGTATATCACACCATGCGATAAAAGACAAATAAACAACAATTACTGACGAGGGAGACAGGCATCCTATCTCAGAGAAGGAAGAAGCCAGAGTGCTGAGGGTTTGCATGAGGTAGACATGGTGAAAGAAGCATCAGGCTCTCGGCCTTTGCCTAGCAACCAGTTCAAGCTATCAGGTGGTTTTCCTCGTCTTTGCCTAGGATGTGTGCAACTGCAGGCAGTTCTGTGCTTCAGCCAGGCCGGTCCACCTACAGGGCAATGTTCCTGCTAAGGTTTAGCGATCCAGGCGCAATCCTGGCTGGGAGTGTGTGGGTATCTCAGTGCGCCCGTCGCTCCCCTCTCCTGCAGCCTGTGGCTGCGTTGGGGCGGGTGGCGAGCGGCCAATGCAAACCTGGCGGCGGCGGGAGGGGGAGCACTGGCACCCCCTTGCTACAGCACTGGGCGTCCCCCCTAGGCCGGTGCCCAGAGGCCAAGGCCCCCTACCACCCTTCCCCACCCCCATTGGTATGCACGGCATTAAAAAGTTACTACATGGCATGAATTTTTTTATTGTGCACAGTCACACGTGCATACAGCTTAGAGGGATCTGTGCTACAGGGCTTCAGGCGGGCTCGGAAGCTATCTGACTGACATTCAGAAGCTCATAACAAAATGACAGGGCCCTAAAAATGGCTTCTTTCAAGTACTGTCCCATAGCCATCACTTCCATGGGTGAAACAAAGAGTATCTTTTAAGGCTAAACAGTCCCCACAGTGCAAATACCAGTGCCAGATGGCCTGTCTTTGCCAGCAGGGAAGTGTCCCAGCACCTAGGCAAGCTGGGAGTCTCTTCAGAGTAATGATACATCCCAGTCTGTCTCATCATTAGTTTTCCAAGTAAAGAGATGAACCAAATGGACGCAGGAGATTTAGATCTGAGCTGAAATTAAGAGATGTGAAGCCTGTTCCCAGGGCCTCTGCTTCAAATCTAAGCAAGCACTTTGTGACACCTTCCTGATACTTTTCACCAACAATTATCATCACCCGTATGCCCAGATTCAGGCAACTAAATGAATATGAGCTTCAGGCACCCAGGCTTAAAAGTTGTACCTTGAAAGTAAAGGCAGCTTGCAGAAAGACACCTGAGGGGATGGAGGGCTAGTGCTGGGCTCAGGGTGTGTTGCTGTGGACTCACCAAGTCCTTGTCCTGCCTCCCACTTCACTGTAGAGGTCCTGTGTCAGTGCCCCCTCCATCCCAGTTCAATCTAGGCAGCTTTGTCTTTAAGCATTGATAGTATATGTAATGTGGGTCACCATAGCTTGGTTCCTCTCAATCCAGAGGGCTTGGCTGTCTTTCAAACGGACCTCCACTGATAGCCCTTTCCAAGTCCAAGTCCTTCTGTGATATCAGTTGCATTGGCAGAATGTGTCCTGAAGGGAAAGCCTTTCTTAGCTCCCTCCATTTTAACAGCCACATTCAAGTTATAGCTTCACTTAAATAGGAAACTAATTAAGGACCAAGAAATACCATAAAGAAAAGCATCTCCTCAGTTCTCATCTAGGTAACAACTACAGTCCTAACCACAGTGGACCCTAAACCCTATCAGCCCTGCCTCTGGCCTGTGTATTAAGACAGGCCCTGCCCACTCACTTCCAAACAGTATGTGCTGAATTGCAGAGAGGGGCACGTGGAGCTGCCTTGGAGCAGCACTGTGCACACATCAAGAGCATGCCTGATACAGGGAGCCTGAGAACAGCACTGGGGTACATGCTCAGGGCCGTTCCAATACTTGATAGCGATACTTGAACAAGCCAGAGCCCCTGTCTGCAGCCTCATTGCCGTCCTCAAGTGCGTCTCCCCCATGAATGCACATCCTCTCTCCTGGAAGGGGCTGTGAGTCAGGTAAGGAAACCAGCTCGTGGTCTGTGTCCTTGTGCCCGGGGTCTGGGACAGAAGTTTCATAAACTGGTTTGATCCAAATCAGTTAAGTCTGATACTACATTCAACCAGGTTTATCTTAAACCAGTTTCAGCCATTTTCAAACTGGTTTGTGTGTACTGAACTTCTGTTCTGTTTATGCGTAACTTCTGTCCCTGGCCTGGGTGTCCGCACCTATTAGCTTCAGTTCATCTTCAGTCCCAAACTTCTTGCTCCTAGCTCCCCATATTAGGCCTTGCCTCAGTAGCAAAAGGGGTGGGTTCCTTCCTCAAGGTACATTATAACAAATATCACACAGATAAGATTTTTACATTCAGCCTCTTTTATAAAAAGAAAGTGAGAAGCTCATCGCATGACATCATCCGAGTAAATTTTGCAGATCAGCTTCATTTTCTCCTGGATTCATGCGCATTCTTCAGGCTGTCTGTCTGGGGAGATTAAGTGGACTTCTGAGTTCATTTAATTGCCAAACATCCCCATGCTGTCAGCTCAGAAGAGCTGGAGACAACAGCTCATGACAAGTGCAATCCCTGGGACTGAGTGATTGATGCTGGTAACATTTTTAACGATTAACTAAATGAGTCTGTTTAGGAGGCAGCCTCTGGGGACCCCACCATAGCTTTGAATAGGAGCTGCCGTTGCTGCTCTTCAAAACTTTCAGGTAGACTTTTGTGAAAGGCGCTTAAGACATTAGGTACCTAACGCCCCACGACAGTTTGAAGTATGTGCCCTGTGACTGCTGCCCTCCACCTTTGCCTTGAGAGAAGATAAACTGTTCTCGCTTTGCAGTCGCAGGGGCAGGGACTTGGTGAGGCTGCAGCTGATCCTCCAGTGCAATTTTTTGAGGACCCTGAACAGCCTTACTGCAACCTTAGCAAGTTTAGGAAGTGAAAGCAGGAGTTTGAGTTCACTTTGAAAGGCTTCAGATTTACAGTCAGGGTGGCAGTGGGCCTCGCCTTAGCTCCTGGTCTGTGAAAACCCCACGTTAGAGCAAAGGGTGCTTCAGAACTGGAGCATTGTTCCTAATGGCATGGCTGTCACCCAAAGCTATATTAAGCTACACAAAAGCTGGCAGCCCAGGCCCAAATCCCTCTGAACTAAAATGAGAGCAGAGGAGTGAAAAGACCTAGGGATCTGCACCGACACTTGATTGGTTTGGGCCCAGGCACGGAGTAAATGTTTGAGTATAGCTAGTATACCCCTCACCTGTCTGAAACAAAATGCATTTACTAGTGCAACTATTATGAGCTGGAATGAAAAATACCAGTCGAGGCAGCTAGAAGGTGCAGAGTTCACTTGGGCTGGAGGTTAGTTAAGTAGCATGTATGTGCATGCACATGGCAGTATTGCAACGGGCTCTGCCCCCTCTCTCTTCCCCCCAGTATGCCTGTCCTGGGATTCAGTCTAGGACCTGTCAGAAGCCCTCAGACTGTGATGGCTGCCTTGGCCTCTACACTTGCAAACTGCCAAGAGGGAAGTGCGATTTGAAAGCAGTTTCCAGAGAAACAGGTATGTTACAGCTCCCACGTCAAGCAGCACGTTATAGCATGGGATGCATCCAGCTCCCACAAGATGCAGTGAGGTCCTAGGAGCTGTATGTACATCATTTGAAAAAAAAAGCAAACATACACCTTGGACTTTTTCAAATCATCTCTTCATAATGCTTGTAGCGACTCCACT
The DNA here is from genome assembly GCF_001723895.1 of Crocodylus porosus. Classification (NCBI taxonomy): domain Eukaryota; kingdom Metazoa; phylum Chordata; order Crocodylia; family Crocodylidae; genus Crocodylus; species Crocodylus porosus. The sequence goes on along the minus strand of NW_017728931.1, from coordinate 41,913,437 downwards.
AAGCTTCACCAAGTGGACAGCAGCAGGGGGTACAATGATGGTGGCAGCAGCATTTCACCTCTGACAACCCCCAGCTGAGTGAGGCACATGCTATGGAGAACGGTACATTTAACAGGAGGGCACATGAGAGCTAAATTAAATATTGCTATGCTAATTAGTAGGTTCTTTATATGCATTTGAAATTCTGGTTTCACAATGATTGTTAATTGCTATTATGGTTAGTTTGGCTGAGGAAGATACATATTTTCCTCAAAGAGGCTCTGCTAGATCCAGTCGGAATTGGTGTGTTGGGTAGCAGCTGATGCCGCACACAACTGATAACTTACAGCTGGGACACAGAGGGAAGTGACGTCTGTCAGACTCTCCAGACTGTCTGAGGAGAGGAAAGATGGTCCCGCAGCATAGCCACAGGCCTTGGAGTCAAGAAACCCAGGCTTTGTTCCCAGCTTTGTTCTGCCACAGTTTGCGTGTGCAAAATGAGTGAAACTCAATTAACCTGCTTCTGTTTCTTCATTTGCTTAAGGGACATATTACCTGGTAGAATGGTTCATTCATTAATTTGTAACCCAAATTCCACGTAGAGGTTGGAAAGCATTCTAAAAATGCTGCCTGTAATAAATATGCAAGTAAACAAATGTTAATGTAAATACGATCACCTTGTTTAACTAGCACAGGTCCTTTTAACTTACTCATACACTGACTGTTCTCAGGTCTATAAAGCTAATAGATCTACTAATCAAAGGAATTGGTATAAGGAGGTTATAGTGATCCAGTCCCCTTATCAGGCTCATTTTGTGTGTGTTTTCTGCAGGTGGATTCCAGCAAAGTGTGCGAAGCACATGAGGCACACAACCCTGCTATGGTTGGAACAATGTAGCCCCGTGTCAAGCTGACAAGGTTGCACTGCCATCTAGAGACCAACGCTTTCTGCATTTCTTTATAGATTTCATTTTCTGGGTTTCACTTTAATAAGATGCAAGCATGTCACACACAAACCATGTAAAACTGTCTCCTGTAAGCCTTTCGTACTCCTTCCATAAGCTACATAGGTTCAATTCATGCTATCCTTAAGGCTACCAGTGAAACTACTTCATGGGCTTCCAAGCCAAGGGCTGGAGGGCACCTTAGATTTGTCCTGCTACAGGCAGACCACAAAGGAAAATGAGCTTAGCTATGATCATGACCTGATTCATCCTGCGCTGCAAGGGTGGGTGTTTTTCATTAAAAGCTGCCAATGCCCTGGTTTCATCAGGGTCACACTCAGAACGAAATTCAGCTAAAAGTTCAGCTACCACCAAAATCTCAAGAAATTTTTCTCGGTCTTTGCTGTGACTCCAACATAACAAGCCCCTGAGCACATGCCTACTTTACACTGCCCAGCAGTGGTATCCTTCAGACCTGCTACATTGCTCCTCACATGCAGCCATCCCCACAACTGGAAGCTGTGTAACCATGCTACTAAAGGCATACCGATTAGGGCAGCCATTCAGTAGGACTAATTAGTCCACAAAGAGATGGCTGCACTGTTTTTGGTTGAGGTGGCAGCATACATGCTTCACGGCACCACTACCAGGCATAGTATCTTTACAGTGCAGACGGGGCTCAGGGGCATTGCTGAGCTCTGTTTCTCCCTGTTCATCTGTCATTACATTTCCCCTCCATTCTTTGAAGTATAAAGGAACAGTTTTTGTTAAGGGAAGATAAATTAAGGTGGGATGTCTCCACCACAAGACTGTCAAAGCTCTTGGTAGTTGCAGTGTTCTTTTGATAGCTTCAGCAATGATTAGCTAGGGTCTTAGCAAAGCACAGAATCAGAGAGCTGTTAAGGCTGAAAAAGACCCATAAACCTTATCTATTTGTTTTACTGCCTGATTTTGCCCAGGTCATGCAACTATAGAACAAAACTGGTGGTCTTAAGTGATCTCTTCTGCTGACTCACTATAAATCATAACTTGCACGTGTCATAGCTGTTCAAGTGACAGGGGAAGATGTGTGGCTTTTTTGTCAAGTAAAAAATGATTATAAACCACACAAGTGGTATCCAGTGTGAAAAGCATATGGATGTTGTGTAGGTAGATGGGAAAGCTTCTAAATAAAGCAGATTGGTAAATGCCACTTGCTGTATTTTTGTTGGTGGTGGTCTGGGTTTTTCTCCTGTTTTTTGGTTGATCAATTAGCTGAATACAATGCCAGTAGCTGGGGCTGGAGCAACAGCTCTAGCAACAGAAATTATTTATCTACAAGACAGGGACACTCCAGGGGCCAGCCTGTCCTGGAGGGACCATACCTAGCACTGAGAGGCAAGCTCAGTCTACTTTGTTGTTCTGCTTTGTAACTCTTAACTGTACTCACAGTAACATTACCATCTTTTTTATATGGCTGCTATTTACCCTTTTTATTGGGTTAGGACCCGTAGGCCAACTGGACTGAGGGTCTCTATTGTAGGTGTTATACAATAGCACTCAATCCACTCAAAGCACTAAGCAGTTACTAGCTAATTAATGCCCACCCATCCTTCTGATATGCATTCATCCACCCTTCCACTACCCACCCATGAACTCTCTGACCCACTTCAGATCTATCAAAAAAGTGGCTGTTTTAAGAAACATTGTAGGTGCTGCAGACCAAAGAGGCAGGGATCAGATGCCCTCAACCCCTGGGCTGTGGTGTTCAGTGTTGGGGAGAAGAAAGATGGAAGCCTGCTTGAATTTCTAGAAGCCTGTCTCTCAGACAAACCCCTGCTAGAGAGATTTGGTGGGGGGGGCTTTATTTGTGAAAGCAAGATGTGGAAGAGTTGCAGCAAAAAGAGTGCTTGAACACTGGAGAGAGCATGGATGGATGGGCTGGAAACTGTAACTGTTCAACCACTAGATGGCCTGTTGGTCCATCTATAACATCTGACAGGAGAAAAAAAGAATTTAAAATTCACAGCACATTTTCTTTTTACGTCACTCATTTTAATTATACCAAATAAAGTTCTCAACTTAGACAATATGAGGGAAGGCATCTCCAGGTACCAGAAGTCCCTGACACAGCCACCTTTGCAGCTCCTGTGGCTGGTTGGCAGGTCAAGTTCTCAGGAGGTGTAGTGGTTCCTCCTCTGGCTTGTTCTCTCGTGAGTAAGCTCTCCCCTGCCCAGTCAGCAGTCCTCGGTGTCCTCGTTTTAGTGCGCGGCTATTTTCATACGCTTCCTCTATTTCTCCCCTCCCTTTGTCCTCCATTGTTTTGCATCATAAGCTCAGTCTAGGGTTAGAGTCTCCCATTATGACATCCAACAGTGCCACTTGGAGGGGAGGCAGGGCACAAGTCATTGGCTAATAGTTGTCCTAATCACAATATAAATAGAAGAAAAAAAAAAAGGTTTAATAACTAAGAAGTCAAATCCATTTGGAGGTCTGCAATACGCCAATGCAGAGTTCAGAGTGCTTGGTCCAGTGCATGTTACTGTAGAAGTCCAGAGACCTGTCCAGGCTGCTCCATCGCCACCTCTTCCTCTCCTGATGTTGCATTCACGCAAGAGCAAATCCTCCGGCATTCAGCTCCCAGGTCAGTCACCCGTTGGGAGCAGGCTAAGTGGGAATGGTTAGTAACAGTCTGTCTGGTTTCTGCTGAATTGTAAACTCCTCCTCTTCCACTGAATGGTGGCACTTGTGGCTCTTATTTCTTGTGGAGGAATTTCATTTTGCTACCTGAAGGGGATTGTGACAGAAAAACAACGTTTACATAGAGACAGTCTTAGCTCCATGTCTTGGCCCATGAACCAGGTAGGGCAAGGAGAACAGTGAAGCTAGACCATAAGATTTTCCCCACTGCCAACACTAAGCCTGAGTGCAGAGCCAAGAGAATGGAGTCATGGTCCACTACAACTGGTCCCATGAGACCCCCATGTGTCAGCCAGATGGGTACAATTTGATAGTGACCCAAGACCAAAAGTTCTCCCTCCTTCTCCCCTACATAGGGGTGTGGACAGACATAACGTCTGAAGTGCTTCAAATGTCTTGCTGTAAAAACGGTAGAGGCATGCCACAAGGAATACTGAAGGAAACCAGTACTATTTAGAAGTGCTTCAAAGAGCAGCTGCACTTAGTAATGCTTCAAATGTTATATCTGTCTCCACAAAGGAGTTAAATGGCTCTCAGAGGGTTTCCAGTCATCTCTCTATGTAGGCCTGTATATAGCCCATACTATCAGAATGGCTTATAATCATTACACATGAGTAAATTTATCTTCACATTGCCCCTGGGAGATATGACCATTTCCACTTTGTGGCTGAGAAGCAGAGGTGAAGGAGGATTAATTGACTGACCCAACTGGGAATTGAATTCAAAACTCCCTGTCCCACACCAGTGCCTTCATCTTCCTTTGGGAGTCAAGGGAAGAGCTCAGGGCTTACCGAGCTCCAAACGCACATTCTGCAGCATTAAGTGCCAGTAACAATCGTGAATATTCATAGGTGGTTTGGCACTGATCATTTAGGGAAGGCTACAAAACAGAGATCTCAGCAATGTGCAGCCCTTTGGAAAGCAGTGCTGGCTGCTTCGGCTCCTCTGCTATCAAATCACTGACCTGGTGTCACAGCAACAACCAGTACTGACCCTGGGCAAAGGCAATACCTGCTCTGGCAACTTACCTAATCCTTTCAGGAATTTATTGACTCCACTCTGCTCCCCACTAGGAAGGGTTTCCAGGTACTCCTGGGCACGTACCTCAAACAGACCTTCGGGGAAAGACAGCACAATTCTTCTCATTCCAAATACAGAATGATGCAAACATTAATCAAATCTCAAAGTATTTCTCTGAGGTCATACTTTCTCCTGCTTTTACAGTTAAGGAAACTGAGGAACAGAGCAGTTAAGTGACTTATTCAAGACAATGAGAGAGCCTGGGAACTGACACAAAAACTCCCAGACCTAACTCAGATCATCCCTCTCTCAAAGGTGACATCAATGCAGTCTTTCACAGGCCTACGGACATAACAGCCTCATTCCAAAGCTAGGACTGGTGTTGTTCTGGGAGATCATCTTGGCTGTTTGTGTTATTCTCACAGTTATTGGGAGTTTGGCAGCAAATACATCACAAAGCTATCTGACATAAGAAGAGACCCCAACCTTTGACCCCTTGTTTCCGCAGCTCCCGTTCCTGAATGAAGCCCCCAAACATTTGAGTTTCCATGAAGACCTCCAAGAATCGGCGCAGGCTCTTGGAGGAGACAGACTTGCGGAAGGCCTCCTTCTGCAAGGTCCGCTCGTCTCGCTCACCAGGGGTCAGGAACAGGGAATAGTGACCCACAATTTCCACAAAGAAACGGACAAAGGCTTCTGACACCACTTCATTCAAGGGGCTGGACTCCAAGGAACAGGTTGCAGAAGAGGCTGAGAAAGACAAGAGGTGAAGATGGAGCTGTAAGGCTGTGCACGCAGGTTTACTTTAAATTGGCGTTCATGGCTGTGGCCCACACCACCTTACCAGCCCCGTACATGGCCCCTGCTGGCCTCTGTAAAAATAGTACCCTGAACTTGCCTGAAAGCAAGTAGCCACTCTGGAGGCAGAGTACCTTAACAAATACTTTCCATTGAAAGACAGGCTGCTAGTGCTCCCAAGAGACCTTGTAGCATACTTAGCCTGGCTGGTGCTTTGCCTTTGTGCCATCAGCCCCCACAATAAAAAGATGTTCAAGGATAGTGATCTGTAACCTGCATTGCCACATAGGAGACCCCAGCTCAGCTTATGGACTCACCCGCTCCACATTAGCTGTGTTGTGGAGACATCATGCTTGGCCTGGCTGGACAGCCTGCCTTTACTCACAGGGTCAGCATTGCAGTGTGATGCCAAGCTAGTTGGATTATGGCTCCTCCCAAGAGCTCTGTGGCTTTGCAGGGGCACATGAAGCATAGACACATGGGGTTGAGAGTGAAGGACCAGTCATGAGTGGCCAGTGGTGAGGGGATCAGGAAAAACTCTAGCCATGCGGTTTCTGTAGGCTTCAGATGAACTGTGCCTTTGATTCATATCTGGGCCCAGAGCTAAGAAGTAGTCCTTTTTGCGGGGAGAAAACAGACAGGTGTCAGAGCTTACCCTGCTTGCCATTCAGGGTGCCCTCCTCCTTGTCATTACCCAGCTCATTCCTCTGCTCCAGGATATGTTCAAGTGCCGCTTGCAGCTTCCGGGGCAAAATAGAGTCTTCATCCTCCATCTAGAAACACATACACTTACTCAGGGATTCTCAGTGTGAGACTTGGACCAGCTCTGGGAACCTGCCTTTTCCCTCACCTAGGTCACATGGAGTCATGGACATAGAAGGCCCTATCAAAGATTACTGGTCATACTACCCTGATAATGATGTTAATACTGTGTATTTACATGGAAGTAGCCTTCCATTCTTCCTTTGAATAGTAAAGGGGGAAAATGGCCTCATTCTCAAATGCACCTCTTATATCAGATAGGTCGGTCTGAGATCCTGCCTCCCAGCCACCCAGCCATGACTCCATTCCTTAGAGGTAGGAAAAGTGTAGTTCTGGAGGTGTTGATGCATGGTCTGGGAAGTAACACAGTGGGGACTCAAAAGGAAAGGCTTTGTTATATCCTGGCTCCTGGGGGTGGGAAGTCCAATGTAATCCATGAAGAGACGGCAATACAGCCAGAGCAGGTGATAGAAAACAGCTACATAAAGAGATAAGAAACATCCTTGATCCTGCACTGTATCTCCATGAAAGAGAAGTCCTACTACCCACTTTGTACAGATGTGAGCCTGAGGCTAAAAGGGGTTAACTCACCCAAGGTTAAACAGGGAGTCTGTGGTTGAAATGGGAGCTGAGCCCAGAGCTCCTGGTCAATCTGATCTCTTTGCCAGAAAATGTGGTTCCTGCTCTAAATTGTTTGTGCTGCGGTTGTGATACAGAAGGGCTGGATTCTGTTTAACATGCCCTGACCCCTCCCCAGAAGTCAGAGAAAAGGTAGTCTCATGAGTCTGTTCGAGAAATCTCCCAAATTTTACACGCCTCTTCTTTGGATCACAGGGAATTGGAATCAACAAGCACATTTGTTTGCAGACTCATTGCCAGATTCCCCTTTATTGCATTTCTAGTTATGGTCCAGTAATGCAAGGACTAGAGGGAGGCACATGAGAGGAACCAATGAAGACAGAAACTGAAAGGTCCATTAATGTCATACTATTTGGGAGGTGCAGGTATTATGATTATAGGGCAAGTCTATGTTACAGAGCCTCTGCCACTATAGCTATGGCCAGCATAGCCACCAGGAGGAGATGCAACATATTTTGGTAGATGAAGTTTGCAAATATTGCTACAGCATCTCCCCAATAGCTATGTCAAAAGCAGGGCTGTTCTGCTGACACACCTGGGTCCACACCAGAGGCTGTGCTAACAAAGCCAGGTAGGCCAAGAGGTGTGATTCTTTTTATACCACGGGGTGACACAGATATGCCAGTAGAACATGGCAGTGTAGATCAGGCCTTAGTAGGCAATATGGATTACAGCTTCAAGCAACAGCCTAGGAGTCTTGCATTTTGTTCCCAGCTCTACCTGGGGCTCAGTCTGTGACTGAGGGTAACACATTTGCACTGCCCTTATGTCCCAGTTTCTATCTATAAAAAGGTGATAATACTTCACAGGTCATGCAGTGCTTAATTCCTTGGTATTCACAAAGTACTTGGGGCTTCCTAGATGGAAGCACATTATATGAGCACAAAGCACCAGGACATTATAGTTAAACAACAGTTGGCATCCAAACCTGCTTCCTGATCTGCATACAAGCAGGTCTTCTAGCCAGCAGGGTAAACAAAGGCAGATCAAGATACAAGGAGACAGAAGTAGTAGAGAGAAGTACCAACCCAATAGAGAAAAGCTCTGCTCACCTGTCTGAGGAACCGGTTATTAACAAGGTCAACCACTAGGACCTACCAATGAGAGAGAGAGAGAGAATGGGGAGTCATCATTTCCTGTCATCAGAGAGAGTATCTCAAGGAAAAAATCTTGCCCTGCCCCATCCCACATAACCACAGCAGCAGGTGGGGGATATAAAATGCCGGCCAAAGGCAAGCCGTTTGTTGTGGTATTCTGACCACTTCACCACAGACCACAAAACGACAGCTTTGAAAGAAGCTTGCTCCCCAGCCCATCCCACCATGTCTGAAAACCAGGATTTCAAAACAGTCAGCTCTACTGCTTGAGCTAACAGCCTTCCAAGGATGCTCTGGCCCGGTTTACACAGCAAAGCATGAGTGAGTGACCAGAATAACATGTGGATTTATTATATACACCCATTTAATATTTATGCAATGCCCCGAAACCAAACAATAACATTTTTTTAAAGATCAAATACATCATGTGAAACTTGTGGAACTCACTGGCACAGGCGTATTGGGAGTAGTTTGTTCAGTGCAATTCTGAAAAGATCGGCTGTGTCTGAACAGCAGTGGTAGATATGGAGAAGGCAAAATATGGTACGAAAAAAGAGGTCTTTGATCCAAGTTTGTCTCTGAAAGACTTCTTTTCCCTTTACAGCTCACAAATGGGCAAGAAGTCACACTCTACCACAGGTATCCCCTGCCCTGGGGTCTGAGAGTACAGTGGGAGCAAGGATGATAATTTTACCAGGTTATTTTGGGTTTGCGTATGTTTACACTTGCTCACCATCTGTTCCCTTCAGAATTATTTGGAGGTCTGTATTAGCTATACAGAAGAGCAGCCAGCCCAACCCTGGACAATCCCTAAAAAAGTAAAATTCATATATGACAGATTTAGTAATTCAACCACTGGGAGTATTATCCTGACAGCATCACACAAAACTTTCAATAATAACTCCCCACTGCACCAAAATCACCATTAGAGTCCCCAACCTCACCCTTCTCTCAACTTCCTGTGGGGCTGGAGAAAAAAACAATCCTGCAGCATGTCTTGAGGTTCACTGGGCACAGACAGAAGTTATGTTTGTCGCACTATCAGCCCCTGGGAGTGCTTTAGAGCCATGTCCTGACAGAAATGCATGGCTGCAGAGCGCTTTAAAAGGGATCGATCCCACGACAATCTGAACCCTCATTACATGAGGGTTCAGATGAAGGTGCTGCACAGCACAGGGGGGCTCCAATCCACTCGCCCCACTGTCCAGCACTGACTGAAAAAACCTCAGATCAAGTTCCCTCTGCTCCCTTCTCTTTTCCCATTCTGAAGACAGCACTGGGGCTGGGAGGAAGGAGAGACAGAGCTAGGGGAGAGCAGCTGCAAACTCGCAGCCACTCCAAATTGCAGCTGGATCTCCCATCCCCTGGGACCCAACAGCAAAAGTCTGTTGGGCCTGGGGGATCACTTGAACTCATGGCACTTCCTGAAAAGCGCTATGAGTTACAGCAGGGAGCTGCACTTCTGTCTGTGCCCATTATGTCACTTCCTCCTACCTACCAATAGCATTAACAAGTTTGGTAGGTAGCAGCCTGCATGGTCTGGAGCCAAAGGCTGTGAGTTCTGTCTCCTAGCCAAACCAGGATAGCCGCATTGCCATAGTTACAATGACACGCTGCCCTAAAATGGGGAGGCAGCTGTGGATTTGTAGGGCAAAGGGCCTTTCAAGGATAAATGACAACATCACCTAGCAAAAGCTGGGTTTTTAAATAGCAATCTCGTAGGTGTTCATGGCTCACCTCTTCCACAGGCAGCTCCTTGAGGCAGGGCAGAGAACTGGAGAGTAGACCGATCAGGAAGGGAGTCGGCGAGCATACTATGTCAATCATGGAAGGCGGCAGCACTGGGATGTAGGTGTGCTGCCAGGTGAAGGGGTAAAGCAGGGCCATCATGGCATGGCAGCACTTCGACAGGATGCTGGGGGACGAGAGCAAACACACAGGGGCCGGTCAGTTTGTAGACAGGTGCTCAGGCATTTTAGAGTGGCTCATGGACACCACAGGTGCTAGTCACTTGCAAAACTCTGGGCCCCGTTCTTTATTTCATGATCCAACACACATGAAACAGTTTAGGATTGCAAACGGGTATTCCTCTGTCACATGGTGAGGGCCATTTTCACTGCCCCAAGTGACAGCTGGCAGTGCACACAGAAGGGGCTTGCTGTGCTGTCTTTAGAGAAAGGTTTGATACAGCATAGAAGGCACAATCTCTGCTGTTGCTTAATTCTCTCCCCTGGCCCATGACACTGCATTATAATTAGCAACAACATCTCCTTCTGAATACATGGGAACATTGGACTAGCAGAGGCCTCCCTGGCCAATGGCTTATTCTCAGGAACTTACTTGTCCAAAGAGTCTACAAGATCAACCACTCACACATTGCTGCCACAAAATACCCTAGTGTGCCCCCCCTGCACTGCACAACATACTACCAGGTAAAGAGGTGAGGAACACAGGCCCCACCAGTGCTATGATCACTGCAATGTCATGGAATTTGTTAGGTTAAAACATAACCAGATGCTTCTGGGAATAGGACTGTGAGACATGCACCAAGGTAGGGAAATGTCTACCCCCTGCCCCCCCATGCCCACAAAAAAACCCCCCCAAACAAACCCCACACTCCTTGCCAATCTGAGCTGGGGTTCTTCCTGACTTGGTATTTGGTGACTGGTTTGACCCTAACTGCACCAACAAGACCCAGAAGCCTGGGATTTAAATACTGTTGTGAGCATCAGCACATCCCCATCACACTCCCAACGCTAGTTATGGGGTGGTTAGGGGGGAAAGGGTTAAAAGTGCATATGGGCTGAACTGAGAACACAGGAAACAGATAGAGTAGTCACTGGAATGAAGGAGAAATTACTCCACTACCACACAGTCCAGTTCATGACAGTGTCTCCCGAAGGCAAGCCTGTCCCAGGGGGAGGGAATGGAGAGTAAAGAGGCAGGGGTAAAGAGCAGGCAGCTTGTACTTTTCCCATTCAAATGCTATCAGTGACTCTGCTGAGAGCTCTTTCTCTCATAACTTGGCCAGAGAACCCCTCTGGAAGGAGGGGTAGGCAGGGCATGTGGCCAGCTCCACGGGGCTATGTCCAGCATGCCTCAGGGCACTGGTTACTCATCTGTTCTGGGTTTGAAAGCATTTGTGCGTGTCAGGGGACAGGGAGGCTCGCCATAATAAGCTATGCACATAACGTCATTTTGTTTTACTAGCATCCAGGTCTGGAAAGAATGGGGGAGGAGAGAGAGAGGATAGCATGGCCTGGAGGCATCACATGGCCAGGAAAGCACTCACAGCTGGCTTGTGTTAAACTCCACGGGGGAATTTACACTGAGAAACCCGGATCTGGCGGCTGTTACTGACTTGAAATGAGAGAAGGGAATGGGGTTTGGTGGGTGTGGGCTTGAGCTCACTCTGAAAAGTCAGGCCAGATTTTTTGCTCCAATTAAGTCTGGTGAATTTGAGTCCCTGCACTGTGATGCTAGCACAGGCTGAGGAAAATAGCATCAATGTTGGAATACATGATTTGGCTGCTTTTCGCTATATGAACTGGGTTTGGCAGGACATGACATCTGTTGGGACATCACTGCAATCATACGATGCAGCGGTCAGCCCAGTTTCAACAGACACATGCTAATCAGCGAGTCCTGATCCCAGGGAAGAGACTGCAATCTGCTTAACATTGAGGCTTTACTTAGGACTGTTTCAGGGGAAGAATATATGCTAGAGTGGGAGTGACCAACCCGTGGCAAGTGATGCAGATAGCTGTTGAATGTGGCATGTGGACCCTGGGTGCTCAGTAAGGGGATGTGCCAAAATAGAGGCAGGGGGATGCAAGCCTTTGGCAGCATGGGGCAGGATGCTGATACCAGAAAAGGTATCACTGCCAAGAGGAAAGATAACCCTTCCCAGGCCCTGCAGGCACCACTGGATTCAGGACTTTGGGTCTTCCTTTGCCATATAAAATTGTAGCAGTTGTGGGGCCAGGGAGAAGTTACCCTGGCTCTTGACAGTGGCATCTGCTCCTGCAGCAATGTCTTAGTCCCATTCTGCTCCTCCCAGCTGGAGGCTCAGGTCCCTCTACCCCCATTCCTGTACCTAGAGCACAAAGTCTACCAGGTACACCTCTGGGCTAACGGGACCAGAGCAGCATTTGCGGGTGGGTGGGCAATCTTTGGCCCACACCTGCCAAAAAGGTGGGCTACCTCTGTTCTAGAGCATCTCTCCAAGGAACGGGCCCACTGAAGGGTCACTCCATACATTTCTCTCTCTGCTGAAAGGGACCTGTCAACTTTAACATTTTGTTAATTGATATTTTTGGTTAAAGTCACATTCCTGATAGAAGACACTTATGCCCTTGCCTTTTTTTTTCATTTCATTTAGCAAATGGGAAAAAATCCTATTTCCATGCTGATGTTGAGAAGAGTCCACAGATCTTCTAAGCCACCAACAAACGCTCTCTGTGATTCCAGACAGTACTAAAGAAGATGACTATGCTATTACCGTGCAGTGAAATCAGTCCTCTGAGGATGGCCTGGGGGATATTATGTAACATGCTGTCCTCTACCAGCATTACAGCAGCTTTCCCTTCCTTTTTCCTTGTCTTGCAGGCCAGAATGGAGTATAGTGGTGTGTGGCAAAAATACTTTTAAAGGTGTAAGCTGTGATAGGAAGCAAAGATTTCCTTCCATTCCACAACAGCACCCATAAAGTCCTGACCACCAGAACCTGGGTAAATTCTGGTTATCTATACTCGGTAACAAAGTGTCATATTTTTCACTCTAAGAAATTTTCAGGCTACTATGAGTTTGCTTAGATTCAGGTCTGTCAGCCTTCATGAGTGCAGAGTAGCTTCAGAGATGGAGGTGAAGAAGATATATATGTGGAGTCCCTTCTGCCTGAGTTTCAGCCAGTATTGTTCCCAAGGTACTGGCTGTGCTTGAGGAGGCTCACCCTACCAGCTGTAACATCAGATCTTTGGAATGATTCAAACCGAGCACAACAACACCGGGCTTCATTATTTCTGGAAAGTGCAAGTGCCACTTAGTGGCATAGAGGGAAGCATCTATTAGGCCCATGCTTAAGAAATAATTTCTAGACTGGGAATTCCATAACCTATTTCTAACCCCGTCCCGCTGAAGAGGGAAAAACAACTCTGGGAAATCTGGAGTCCTAAGAGTTCCTGGGCCTCAAGTAGTTTGCTTTTAGACCTGGCGATGACCTGAACAGCATGTCCTGATTGATTCTTTCAGATCTGCTTTTGTACCAATGACCAGGAGGTGTTACTGACACAGTGATGAGCCCTGGCAGGGAAAGATGGATGTCTCTTTTGCATCTGATAAAGTAAAACAGTGCTTATGAAAACTCATGCATCTCTGATTTAGTAAGCCTGTGAGTTGCAAATCTACTCTGCCTTCTGCCTGACATCAAACTAACAGGGCTAACTACCTCACTGTGCTCAGGGAACGAAAGTCACTTGACTTGTTCAGGCACACTGGAGGCTTTAGAGAAAATTTTCAAACAAAAGGTTAGGCTTCTAAATGCATAACCAATTTCAAAAGTGCCGTGAACCCAGCAACACTCATTCAAGCCAATGGAAGCTGCTAGACTCCTTGCACTTAGGAAAATGAGGCCACATATGTAAGAGCCAAAATTTGGTTTAAGGAGCCCATGAAGAAGGCATTTGTTCTTGAACACCTTGATCCTTAGTATCTAGGACTGTCAGTCTGGCACTTTGCCTTATAAACAGTAGAGATAAGCTCCTTCTGTAAAAAGCAATCAATTTGTTACAGGGCATGCTTTAAGTATTGGTGCTTTGCCCTTCCCAAATCAAGGCTTATTGCACTAGATTGAGCAGAATTAGGGACAGAATAATTCAAGAGATTGGCATATTTTTTGTGAAGCCATTTTTCCTGGGTTGAAAGGGAATATTTACTCTGGTTGCTATGACAGGAAGGGGAAAAAAAGCTAACAAGCAAATTCTTTCCTTTTCCGTTGCCAAACTTTGGATTGACAGATCTTTAAAAAACACTCAACGTTCATTCTAAAGATGGAAAAAACAAAAGCGTTTCACTTGCTCTACACTTGTTAGATGTGTTTTTGGCTCAGCTTGAAAACATTTCATAATTCACACAGCATTTGGCAAGTGACCTTTCCGCTTTCTTTCCCAGAGACTGAAGAATCTGTAGCAATTAAAAGACGTAAATAAATCATGCGTATCATTTTTCTCTCTCTCTCTTCCATCCACCCATCCATCCATTCATCCACCCACACACTAACATGTATGTGTACGGACACATGCACTGATGGTATCCATATGATAAAGAGAAGTGTGAGAAATGCAATTTATCATGCCTTTCACCACTTCACCTGCACTCTGCCCATTAATTCATCTCTGCTGGACTCATTCTAGCATTCCAAACCCCTGAGAAGCTTCAAACAGCTGCCTGTTCTGTTTTCTTTCTTTTTCTTTTTAAATCTAGTTGCCAGATAAATGCTTCATTTCTTTTCCCGGAAATATGGTATTCCCAACCCCAAAGTAAATACTATTTCACACATATCAATTTCTGTGTCGCTTGTTCCAGGACGACTGAAATTTCACCTTGAATCAGTTAGGTGTGATGTCCAGTACCTCAAAAGCCACCACACCTGGTAGCAGGAGATTTGTGCCATTATGTAAAGGAGATACTTGGCCTTCCATTCTGCCAGAGCTGCCAATTCCAAAAGTTAAAAGATCATGGGGATGGTTTAAAAATCATGATTTTGTCTTTAAAAAACCCCTGCATTTTGGGTTCTTTCCTTTACCTTATGGTTTTGGAGTCTTTACAGTATTCTTGGGTCACGTTTTTTTCCAGCTCTTCTCCACAGCTGGCTTTACAAATAATACCAAATACTGAGAAGCTCACAATAAAATTCTGAGTGTTGGCAGCACTGCACAAAACATTTTATTCCAGCCACTGAAGACTAATACAGCATGGAACTTTAAACCCTAGCATTGCTACGTAAAGGAAAGCTGCTGTATGTGGCTTTTAGAAGACTACAGTGTATGATACTATTTTTTCTCTCTCTTTCCAAGACATGATTCCTTATTGACAGGAGATATGCAAAATCATGCCAACAGGAGAAATGCTTAAATAGGCTTTTGTAACATGCGAGTAAAACCTATGCATTACATCGCATAATCCAATCGCTTGGCGCCACTTAAAGCTGGACCCATGCTTGTGCCCTGAGTGAATCAAACCACCATGTCATATGTATCCTGTATGAGCAGAAAAAAACCTCTCAGAGATCATCACCATAATTATTACCAAAGCAAGTCATGCAGTTCAGACATGGGAAAGATGGAATTCTGATACAGTCTCAGCTCAAATGCACAATGGATGCTTCATTTCTTACACATGGAAGTATGGTTAGAGACAATAAAAAAAAGCTATGCTTATAACATATCGGTGAATGCAACTGAATAGATCTTTTTCTCCTTGACCTTCTGTAAAGAAATGAAAGCAATGAGCAGCTGCCTGCATGTTTCAGCCCACCAAACTTCCCTCTTTGTGCGATAAGCCTGCATGAACTCTGCCCTTACAGATCTGTGGACCCATCTGTGGAACACAGCAAAGTATTCGTTGCCTCCTCTGTAGAAGGGGCCTCCCCAACGTCTTCTCCTCCCCCCAGTTCTGATGCTGTAGCTGGCTGGCTGGCTGGAAGTTGTGAAAATAGACAGCTTGGGGGCACTGAACACAGCTGAAACTTGATCATACTCCTAAGTGTCATTACTCATCTGTAGCTTTCCCTTCCTGGGCTTTGAGAACTCTCCTCTCTGAATCCTCAAGTGCTAAAGGGCTGGATGGCCGCCAGGCAGGCAGTAGCTATATAAAACCTTAAAGAGACCAGGCTGCTTTTCCAACTGGTGGAAGTAAATTATTTGTGTTTGTGTTTTAAAAACCAACATCAAACTGAGGAACCAAAAGTTGTGGAATTACTCACAGTGCCAAGAGAGGCTGTGCTTCCTGCCTGGGGTCTTGTTCCTGCAGGTGTAACATAGGTCAGCGCATCCTCTCCAGACAGAGGAGGGGCTCTCCTCCTGACTGGCTCTGCCCTGCTTATATTCTAAGTAAAAGCAACAGAGTCAATGGACCCTGGTTCTCTTTGGGCACAAGAGGAAACTCAATTGTTGGAAGCTGAAGAGTTTAGTTTTCTCTTGTGTGTCCCATAGTGGGCAGGTCTCCTTTTCAGAACTCCTGTCCTATGGAAGGATTAGCAGGGCTTGGAGCAGATAAAAACATGGGCAACTGGTATCTCCCAAGTCTGTGGGGGCACCAGATCACCAACAGGGGGAGGGGAGGTCCCCCAGCAGCCGATCGCTCAGCCAGTAACAAAACTGGAAGTGCACTTCCTCTGGCACTTCCGGTTTCACAGCTGGGTTTCCAGGGGTTGCATGGCTGATCTCAGGGGAAACACATGCACCCATGTGCACCCCCTACATGTCACCAATGGATAAGAAGATGGAAAATAACAAAGAAACACAAAAGCATGTAAATACCAGTGCTTACTTCTCATTCTCTTCATCCAAGATCTGGAAGGGCAAGATGTGAAGGTAAGGTAAGTACCTGAGCTTATCTGCTATAAAGATCACCCTTCTCTCCAGAAGCAGGGAGGCAAAGACTCGGCTGAGGTGCCGCACGCTGAGGGAGGAGAACAGGGACTCAAAATCAACATGCTCAAGCCTTGAGTCCAGGGGCCGTCGCAGCTCAATGACCTACCAGAAGAAAACAAATACCACACAGGTCACATCCCAGATTCAGTCAGAGCATTGACGAGCAAGGGGCTAAACTCTGAAGCCCTAAACTGGGAACCAAAGGAAATGATACTGCTTTTGGAGCTAAGGAAGAGTTTACATTAGCTACTAGCCAACCATCAGATGTTGTCTTTCCTTAAAAACCCCACCAACCTACCTCACAGATGAGGCGGAAACCTGTGTCCAGTGTCTATTGCAGGAAGTGACAGAAAGATATGGCAGGATCTCCATAGTGAGTTAGTGACAGAGGCTTTTCTCCCTACCTCTGCAATGCCAGAGTAGATTTACAACGTCAAAAGGGGCAGGCTGAGGAAAATCTGAGATTGGAATATCATGTCCATTAGAGAGAGAATGTCTAGGCACCCATAGGCAAGGTGGGGGCTGGGGGTGGGAGGGAAGCATCTGACATTTCTCATTGTTGGTCATGCTGTTGGATCACTTGTTGCATGAGAATCTGGATGGAAAAGAGAAGGGAGCAGGGTCTAACTTTCAGAGACTCCAGTTGGGTGCCAGGAAAAGCACAGACTACCTGTAGGGTTTTTTCTTTGCTCTTATCTACTTACATAGTGCCTCAGCATTTTATAACCTTTAAAGTGTTCATGCTAATAACACCCCTGTGAAGTAAGAAAGTGCTATGATTCTCCATTTTATAGACAGGGAACCAAGACCCAGAGAGAAAGTGACTTGCCCAAGGCATAACTGGAAGTGTGAGACAGAGCTGAGAAATGAACACAGGTCACCCGGCTCCAAGTCCAAGGCTCTAACTAATAGGCAAGCCAGCTTCAAAGCACCTGGCACATTTTTTCTACACTACATCACATGACCCATTTACATATTAAAGACTGGAAGACTGTTACGTCCCTGTTCAGTCTTCTCTTTTCTAGCCTCAGCAAAATGTTTCCTCCTAATCTTTTCTCACAATCCATTTTATCATTAAATCATAGAAAATGAGGGATGGAAGGGACCTCAGGAGGTCTGGTTCAACCACCTGTTTAAAGCAGGATAATTCCCAACCATATCATCCCAGCCAAGGCTTTGTCTAGCTGGGTCTTAAAAACCTCCAAGGACAGAGATTCCACCGCCTCTCTCAGTAATCTGTTCCAGTGCTTCACTACCCTCCTCGTGAGAAAGTGTTTCCTAATATCTGATCTAAATTTCCCTTGCTGCAATCTGAAACCATTGCTCCTTGTTCTGTCATCTGCCACCACTGAAAACAGTTATCCAGTCTCTGTACATCTTTGCTAAAGTGTGAGGACAAAACAGGATACAGTGGTCGAGCTATAGCCTTGGCAGGGCTGAGTAGGGCAGACTAATTCTCTCCCAGGTGGTACATATGTTCTTTGTTAGCAACAGCATCACTCTGTTGACTTACATTCAGTGTTTGATCTACTAGAATCCCAAGATTCTTTTCTGTGACAACCAGCTCTTTCCCATTCTGTATTTGCACACTCACTGTTTCATTCCTAAATGTAGCCCTTTGCACCTGTGTTTGATGAATTGCATCTCATTAGCTTTGGACCAATTCATCTAGATCATTTTGAATTCTGATCCTGTCCTCCAAGATGCTGTCAGCTTGGTGCAATGCACAGATTATACAGGTGTACTCTCTATTCCACCATCTATGCTGATAATGAAAAGACTGAATAAAAACAGACCCCCAAAGCACCCTAATCTTCTTAGCAAACCATTGGTAACTATTCTTTGAGTGCATTTTACCACTAGCCATGTACCTACCTCATAGTAATTTCATCTACCTCAAGTTTCCCCAGTTTGCCTGTAAGACTGTCATGTGAGATGATCTCTACAGCCTTACTAAAGTCAAGATATATGACATCTACAGCTTCCTCCTATCCACAAGGCCATTCATCTTGTCCAAGAAATAAATTAGATTGGTTTGACAGGATGTTGTGGTCATGGGGGATATGAATTATGCTGACATCAACTGGGAGGAGCAGTCGGCCAGGTCTAGCCACTCACGAAGGTTCCTGACGTGCGTACCGGACCTACACCTTGTGCAGGAGGTACTCATCCCCACTAGGGGAAATGCCATACTGGTTCTGGTGTTAGCCTTTGGGGATGACCTGGTGGGGGATGTGCTAGTACAAGGGAAGCTAGGGGACAGTGATCATGAAATGATCCAGTTTGCTATTCAGAGAAAGGTGGGGAGGGTAACTAGCACAGCACAAATGCTTGACTTTAGAAAAGCCGACTTTGATGTGCTCAGGGCAGCAGTCAGGGAGGCACTCAGAGACCAGGGGGTAGCTAGTATGAGGGTCCAGGAAAGGTGGTCCTTCCTCAAGGAGGCTATTCTTGGGGCGCAGCAGGACGCAATTCCTCTGTGCAGGAAGGCAGGAAAAGGGTCCAAGAAAACTTCATGGCTGAGCGTGGATAACCAGGCTGGCCTGAGGGCAAAGAAAAAAGCATACTGGCGGTGGAAGCAGGGGGTAGGGACAAAGGAGGAGTATACCTCCCTGACCCAAGCTTGTAGGGATTTGGTAAGGGAGGCTAAAGCAGCACTGGATCTTAGATTAGCTTCTGGGATTAAGGATAACAAAAAGTCCTTTTTCAAGTATGTAGGTAGCAAGAAGAAGTCTCAGGGTAACATTGAACCCGTTCGGGGCAGGGCAGTTGGTGATGGACGTGCGAGAGAAGGCAGAACTCTTCAACAAGTTCTTTGCCTCCGTGTTCCTGTCGGCTGACAATAGGGTGCTTTCGGGTGATAGCATAGAGAGGCCCAGGAAGGATGCGAGTCCCCCGACTGTTAGTTCAGACCTAGTTAAGAATTACCTGGAGGGCTTAGATGTGTCCAAGTTGGAGGGCCCAGATGACCTTTATCCGTGGGTGCTGAGGGAATTGGCTGGTGTCATTGTGGAGCCATCGGCACGGCAGTTCGAGGACTCCTGGTGCTCGGGCCAAGTCCCTCAGGACTGGAAAAGGGCCAATGTGGTCCCTGTTTTCAAGAAAGGGAGGAAGGAAGAGCCTGGCAACTACAGGCCAGTGAGCCTCACTTCTATCCTGGGGAAGGTCTTTGAAAAAATTATCAAGGACCACATTTGTGAGAGCCCTGCAAGGGAAGTGATGCTGAGGGGTAACCAACATGGGTTCGTGCAAGGCCGATCCTGCCTGACTAACCTGGTCTCTTTTTTATGACCAGGTAACAAAGAGCTTAGATAGGAAGGAGGAAGTCGACGTCATCTTCTTGGACTTCCAGAAGGCCTTCGACACAGTGTCCCACCCAATTCTGGTGGGCAAGCTGAGGGACTGCGGCACCGATGAATGCACGGTCACATGGGTGGCAAACTGGCTCCA
>NW_017728931.1:41850160-41893198 GCF_001723895.1 Crocodylus porosus | reverse complement strand
GGGTTAGACACTAGGAAGAACTACTTACTGTAAGGGTGGCCAGAGCCTGGAATAGGCTGCCCAGAGAGGTGGTGCTCTCACCTTCCCTGGAGATCTTCAAGAGGAGACTGGATAGGCACCTGGCTGGGGTCTTATGACCCTTGCCACCCCCAGTGCTCCTTCCTGCCCACGGCAGGGGGTCGGACTAGATGATCTGTCTAGGTCCCTTCTGACTCATTGATTCTATGATTTGTTCTTTACAAATCCACGTTGGTTATTTGTTATTTGTTATTTATTATTTTAGACCATAATTAAAATCACAGTGCTTACAACTGGATTATTTAATAATTTGTTCTGGTCTCTTTCTGCATACTGAAATTAGGCTTGCTTTTCTACAGTTCTCTGAGTCTCCTTTCTCCCTTTTTAAAAGTATGCATTATGCTTGTCCTTCACCAGTCTTCTGGGACCTCCCTCATATTCCGTGAATTCTTGAAGATAATTTCTATTGGTTCAGAGACTGCTTTAGCTAGTTCCTTAAGCACTTGAGGGTAAATTTTACCAGACCCAGGTGCTTTTAATGCATATAACTTAACAAAATATTCTTTAACCTGTCCTTTTCCCATCCTGGCCTGTGCTCTACCTCCTTTCTATTGAAATCAACTGTGTCAAACATCTGGTCACAATTAACATTTTTTGTAAAGGCCAAAGCAAAAAAAGGCATTGAATAATCCAGCCTCCTCAGCATCATTTGCTACTTGCTTTGCCTCCCCGGTCAGTATGGAAGCTACAGCTTCCTCCATTTTCTCTCACCTCTAACATACTGATAGAATCTTTCCTTTTTCCCTGCATGGTCCTTCCTATTTTGACACCTTTGCCCTTTCTGGTTTCGCCTCCATGTGTTTGCACTGTTCTCTGACATTTGTTCTTAGCAATGTGTTTCCATTTTAGATTTCCAGGTTTTTAAAGAACTCCTGACTTAGCCTTTTCCTATGCTTCCTGCGCTCCTGCATGCTGGGTGTTTGTTCTCATGGATTTCCTATTGTCTCTTTGAGAAACTCCAGCTTTCCTGAACTGCTTCCTGAGCACTCCCTCTGCCCAGCATCATAGGTCCTGTCTCCATTTGTTATCTCTGCAGTTCTTTCTATGCTTGGAGGGGAGTCCTATCACTATCACACTACCCTCCTCCCCACTCCAGTGTCGTTCTTACTTCGGTCCCTGAGCCTGGCAGGAAGTTTTTGACTGTGATGGTCCGGCCCAGTGCTGGGAAAGGAGCCTCCATGACACTCCTCATGAGGGGCTGCACCAAAGCAGGGGAAATCTCCCGTCTTTTCTCAACTTCATCCAAGATCTGGAAGACGAAAACAAAGTCACTAAATGTATAAATTGGAGGGGAGAGGAAGACCAAGAATAAAGTACAATGGCATTTACATTCTTTCCTTAACTCCTCACAAGAGGAGATCACTGACAGGGAGCAACACAGGGCCCCAGAGTCAGCGAGACAAATGAAAGTAGAAACCTGGAGTAAAATCCTGACTCCAATAAAATCAAACGGCTTCCTCCTTTATTGTGGAATATCTTTGCTCTAGTAGTTTCATTAAAAAAGAGAGGCCAATGTCTGCCAGTCCATGTTTTTTATGTTTTTTCAATGTCAATGTAACTAGTATGTACCACTCCCCAGACCCTCCCCTTTTCCAATTTACTGGTCCCCATTTCCCATACCCTGATTTTGCTTTCAGCTTCCCTTCCATTTATGAAAAAAGTTTCTCTCACCTTGGAGAAGAGGTTGAAGCATCCAAGGCGACTCACAATGCAGTAAACTTCAGGGAGACGCTTCCCCTTCCCACTGGGCTATCAAGAGAGAAACACAAACACACAAAAACATGCAAAAAAGAGAGTTGTTACAACCGAGGCAGAGAGCAAGGGACTGCCCTGTCTGTGCCAACAATTTTTTCAGAGGCTCAGAGTCTGACCATGAACTTGACAGCATGTCATTCAATGGCCAGCTGGGGAAATGAGAAACAGGCCCAGAAAACAGAATAAAAAAACCAGGGTGAGAAAAAAGTGAAAAGGGGCTGTGTTTAGACAGACAGTTTTGAAGAGGACTGCCTAAACTGAGCAGCACAGAGAAGTCTAAGCTGGGGAGCCCTTTTTTGCTACTGCTTTCTGTTTCAGCACTGAACCAAACACCAGAAGCCCTCCTCCTTTCTTTAGAGGTTCTGCCAGCAACACTGGTATCACAGAGGGGCTTCCCTTTTCAGGACACAGGAGGGAAAAGAATACTGGCTAGTTACCAATAGCCTTCTGCAATATCCAAACCGCCTACTGCCATCTTCACCAGTCAACACAAACGAGAAGGTCTCACTGCAGAAGAGGAAACACAGACCAGAAATACAAAGAAAAAAAAATCTGTCACGCTTCTTCACAAATCCTTTCCACCCCACAGAAAATATCATACTCCCTTCACACCGGTCATACCCTTCTTGTGCTCTCATTCCTATTCCTTTCTGTAATCTCTAGGAGTGTCTCTGGCTGCACAGCTCCAATGGCTAATTGACTAGTATGTTCAAACCCAGTTCTCATGTAAGGAGAAGACAGCACCCACCCACCTGGTAAACTGGTAGATGGGTGCCCAGTCCTTAGCATCAGGGAAGCAGAACTGAGGAATGGCCTTCAACTGGTCCTCTGCTTCTCGCATGAATTTGAAGGAGCGCTCAAGCTAGGGGAGAAGAGAAAGACATAATGTTTTCAATTAATCACATGGGGATGGAATGGCTTCAACTATTTCTCCTGTGACAAATGAAGTGGTGATGACAGAGACTAAGCTTCTGCCTGGAAGATATTAGAGTTACTGCTATCCTAGCTCACCTGACCTTGGGATTTATTAAAGCAACTTCCCCTCCCCCTCTTCGCCAAACTCTCCATTTGCATTTGTATATCCCTGGGGTATCTCACCTCCACTCTACAATTTGGCTAAGAGCTCAGTCACAGAAGCGGGTTATATAGCCAGTGAGATCTATGGAGGGTAAAGGCTGTAGTGAACCTCTGCTACTCCAGTCAGGAAAATGCACAGCCACCTTTGTCATTTTGTCCTGTTTCTCACCTCTTTTGTCCTGTTTTTCACTAGTTTGGAGTGAGACCTAGTTGGAATAATATTGTTTTCCCCAAGATAACAAGCTTCTCTGTGAATGGTAGCCCTGGGTCTCCTCTAGAAATCCAAACTTCCACCACTTTTCTCAAAGAAAGTTATATAAAAATCATAGAGGAGCAAAAGATCAAAATGGCTGCACCATCAGCATCTGAGAGCACCATGAAGGTCATTTTGGTCCACAGCAACCTCCAAATCCTTGTGCCTATTAAACAATAGCACAGATGGGAATTATTCTGTATTACATTCTGGCTAACTTCCCACAAGATGCTCCTGTTTAAATTGGAGGGCAGCCAGGAAGGGGAGAAGGTGCCAGATGGACAGTTGCGCCTGATGATGGAGGTCTTCCATAGGCACTGCACCTTCAATGGAAACTGCTGCGTGACTTCGGGGATGTAGGCAGCCCCAGCCTGCTTCTTATGCAGTGAGACCACAACAAAGTACTCAAACAACCGCCTCTCTTGGTACTCGATCAAGTCCCGCTCCAAGGTTTGGTATCGGGGGGTCTGCTTCAAGCGAGACTTCACGTGGACCAGGCGCTGGCTGTGAGCTGAAAAGAAAGATGAGGAAAGCCTTTTCATGACCCACGTGACATAACTGGTGATGTTCTATGGGTGTATGTCTGATATTGTATTTCCACTGATACACTGATTTATATTTCCACACAAAGTACTACATTTATCATGGATACATCAACAATACATCTGAGGTATGAACTAGATCGCTCTTATCAGATGGCTTACTCTGCCCTCATTCTGGGCTGCCTCATTCCCTGTACTTTTCCCCCTCTCAGCCATGGTCCCCCTGGGACCTTTGGCCACACAGGTCCTTGCCACACCTCCAAGGCCACTCGGGACCCCAGGCCCATGGCTCTGGGCATCCCTTGCGGTAGGCCTCTGGCCCTTTTGACCCTTCTGGTCCTGGCCCCAGCATTGACCAGTCAAGGGTGCCTCAAGTCAGGCTTCTTGAGCACCTAGTCCACTCTCTGTCACACGGGTACACCTTCTCAGCCCTACTATGGGGTTATTCCCCTCCGGTTGTGGGAACTGGGATTATTAAGGCACCCCAACCCACCTTTCACTGGGATGGTAATTGGCCTGGCATTTCCTGGGGATTCCTGTACCACCAGGAGCCCCACCAGGCCACCCATCCCCAGCAGGGTGCAGTTTTAGGTTATGCCCAGGACCAAGAGCTTCCTAGCCATCCCCATAAGTTCTTGCCCTTACCTCCTGGTTGCTCCTGCTACAGCTCAGCTAGGAAATGTTTCTGCCTGGGCTGGCAGCAGCAGACTGCAGACTTTATATACTATGCACTCATCATGACTAGAGCCTATTTCCTTTCTCAGCGACTGAGCTAGAGGCAAAGACATTTAGAAACTGAAAGGTAAAATTTCAACAACAAATTGTAATGACTAAGGCAAAATGTAACATTAGGAGGCATGTTGCAATGTATGTATAGCCCTGGCCAAAAGCACATGGCAGGAGGACACAGGATGCTTAGACAAGGGCCTGCAGGGTCTAGGTGGAAGAGTGATTTCTTAGACACTTCCACACGGGGACTCGCATTGAGATCCACTGTGGTGAGAGGGGTGGGAAGGACATATCCTCCTAGGCCTTATTTATGCATACTTGGATGTGTGACTGACTCTGTTCAGAAGAAAAAAATTGGCAGCACTTGGTAGAAGCCCAGTACTAGAGGAGCTTGGGATGCTTCAATCAGGATAGAGGTCTACAGACAAAGCAATGACAGGGAACTAAGGCTGTAACAGCAGGGTTTGGAAAGGTGGCCAGGAACCAAAAGCGCTGAAAGACGTATGAGTGGGAATGGTTGTCTGGTGCCAGGCCATGCTATGCCTGAAGCCAATTACAGTCTCTCAGGTCTCTTCTTCCACAAGAGCCCAATTCACCCAAAGACAGTGGGAGAAGAAAAACTGGCAAACAAACCTGAAACTACCACGCATGTAAACTGTGGGACAATAGATATTTCAGCTGGGAACGTAATGAAAAGCAACCAGCTGGGGAGAAACCAGGCAAGTGTCCCTCAGAACATTTGTCTGGCTCTGTCTCAAATCAAAATGCCAAAACTTTCCCTCAAAAAAGAAAGTGGTAATCAATGACAAGGCAGAGACAGCACCACAGTTCACAGCTACAGGCTCTTTGCTGTTGGGTGGCAGAAGCTTGCCGTCCAATTTGGCTGAAAGCAATAAGCCATCTTGCATTGGAACTAGGTGAATGCAAACAAGAGAATTCTACCTAGAAATGAAGGGCCACTGGTGTCACTGTGTGATACAAGATTTGGACCTGATCCTTGACCTCTCATTTGACTGCTGTGTGCTGTTCATGGAGCACTCTACTTAACACACCTTAGAGCAGCAGGGCTGCTCTTAAGTTATGTCAGGAAGTGCAATAGCTTCAAGTTTTATGCAAGGTATCTTCAAATGACCTTTTATGCCCACAGGCAGACAAGGTTCTTTGGGTGAATCTGATATTTTTTATTAGACCAAATTAAATAGATGGAAAACAGTTATTAAGCAAGCCACCCCATTTATTCCAAACAAGGCCCTTTACTATTTAATTCTTGTTTTTTCAAAAGCACTCAGCACTGGCTTATATCTGCTTTTGCTGAAGTCTCTGGGAGTTTTATCAGGGACAGGGTGCCTCTTGGGGTAACAGGAACAATGGTCACAAACTGACAGGGAGCAGATTTTGGCTAGCTATCAGGAAAAACTTATTCATGGTAAGGGTGGCCAAAATTTGGAATGGGCTTCCAAGGGAGGTGGTGCTCTCCCCTACTTTGGGGGGTCTTTAAGAGAAGGCAAGATAGGTATCTGACTGGGTTTATCTGATGCCAGCACTCTTTTCTGCCTAGGCAGGGGGTCAGACTTGATGATCTGTTGAGGTCCCTTCTGAGCCTAGCATCTATGAATCTATGAATCAATAGGGGCAGACTTAGGCCAATGATTTATGCTGCTGAAAACCCCACCCTGAGACTCAAATTCTCTTTTGACATATACTTAGTGGAAGCCTATTAAAGCTAGTGAGACAGCCCTTATGTTCTCAAGACAGAATCTGGTTTTAAATTATTCCCCCTCCCACAATGGACACCACCTAATCTAAAGTCTCAGAATGTCAACCACAATACCGGCCTACTGTCCTAGTAGGTCAAGCCAGTGACACCAGCCTATAACTGAGACTTAGCCTCAGAGTTCAGTGGGGTTTGGATCTGGGACTTTGGTTCACCCTTCCATTGCCACACTTACCAGATCCTAAACACAAGAAAGAAGATGATGCTCATTTTTCTGGATCTTTCTGACATTCAGATCTATCTCAAATACATGTCCTGAGCCAAAAAGCAGTGGTAGTAAATGAAGAAAGAGGTGGTGACAAATGGGAAAGAAGGTTCCCAATGTTCCTCTTGCTCAACACACTGGACTTAGACCTGCTCATGTGCTATTAACACATTTATGCAATGTGAAGACGTAGTAACAAGAGGCAATGTATTTCCTGCCACTACAATAATGACCAGCATGTTAAACTGATAACACAATACTCTTTTTCACTGGCAGAGTTGGTTGCAGTGATAGAGAAATGGTTATCTCCTACAATAGTGGAATTGTTCCCTAAGTTTTGGTAGATAAGAGCCAAGGAGGTAGTGTTTGGATCCCAACATGAATTAGGTTTAAGTCCAAGGCCCAATCCAGGATCTAATTCAGGGTCAAACCTGATGGCAGTGATATCCCACAAACTGTTCTCTATAGATTTTGGTAGGACATAAATTAGAAGATTGGCCTGTAATAAGTTGTCAGATGCTAGAACCCAGTGCAGCCATGCTGCTTTACCACAGCAGCCTGGACAGTTCCTATTATCTCCTGTACAGGAACAGCAAAGATCCCAAGAGTCTTTCTGAAGCAAAAGGAAGCAGATGCAGGGACACATGGGTCCTGCAGGAAAAAAACATGGTAAGAACCAGACTCAAGAGGAAGCTCCAGCTTGTTCTGGGTTTTCAGAGCAAAGGTCTCCCCCCAACTACAAATAGACTGTGGGAAGCTGGGTGGGAAGCACCATATTCTTGCACGCTAGCCCAGGGGTGGGCAAAATGTGGCCCATGGCCAGATGCAGTCTGCCAGGCCATTCTATCCGGCCCACTGGGCCCCTAAAAATTTGGAAAAGTAATATTCATCTGCCCCTGGCTGCCTGTCATGAGGCTCTTGATGGCTTGCCAAAACTCAGTAAGTGGCCCTCTGCCCGAAACAATTGCCTGCCTCTGCACTAGCCCCTTTGGTTTGGGACCTGACCTGTTACCCAAACAGTTAGGTCATGTTTGTACCCTCAGCCTGGAATACAGAAACCTCAGGCTTGGGAGGAATTTAGATTTTAGATTGCAGTCTTGGCTGAATTCTAATTCCTGGTATAAAATTGAAAGATGATTACAGTAGTAGGGAATGAAACTAATAAACACTGGAAAGGATTCAAAGAGATGTCAGACTTATTTTCTGGGAGTTCATACCCCACACAGCTGTCACAGGGCTAAGCAAATAGCATAACAAACTGCTCCCAAACCAATTTAACTAACAGGGCACCACAGAATGCACCTCAGTCCCTACATATATTTACCTAGTCTTTCTACTCTGTAAGAACACGTTCCCTGCTGGATTTCCTAAGGACTACGTCCACCCATTAGCTGCCTTGTCAGCCTTCTTCACACATGTGTGATCTTTCACTTAACAGATCCTCTCCTGAACACACTTGGTGTCTATGCCAACCATGAAAGTCAATTTAAAGATTCCTAAGGGAGTTGGCATGACTTCTAGATTTGTTTTGGACTCTCATGTTTCCCAGACTGTGACCTTCTTCTACAGTTCTCCTGGCCTTTGATAGCTCTGTTTTCAGTGTGAAAATCGGTATCATCTCAAAATATACCAAAGAAAAGAGGAAAGAGTTAAAACATCAGGTGTGAATTTATCAGTAACCATCTGCCATGGCTACTCTCTCCACTCAATTTCCTTACCTTTCAGTTTCTCTTCAGTGTCACTGTCTGATTCACTGTTTTCATCGGTAACTATCAGGGGGAAAAAAGGAAAGTGAAATGAAGAATCCCTAAAAATAGTGCACTCTTTATACAGGGCAGAATAAAAACTGGCTCAAGAGCTTCAGGAGGAAGAATTCATAAAACACAAAGGGCCAGATCCTATTCCTCCTAAGCGAACTTAGACAGCTAGGGCACATCCCCCTGAGCATGCACATGTAGTTTGTGGTGCTGCAAACCCACCTGTGGCAATGCAAATTGTAGGCACCGCATGTGTATGCATTCATCACACTGCTAATTAGCAGTGTGGCAGTTTTTTTGACATCAGGATATCCCGGTGTCAAAAAAAAGTGCCAAAAAAAGGCGGGGGTGTGTACATGGCTGAAGCCTGTGCCACCCAAAACTGAAGCCTGGGCAGTCAGAGCCAGGCTCTGACTGCCAGCCAGTCTCTGCACACCCAGGTTGCCACCACTACATCCCTGGGAGGCCCCCAGGACCCCAGGTAAAGCTGCTGGGGCAGCCCAGCCTCTCCTACCCCACTGGGGCAATCTGCCATATGCCAGCGCGTGCATGCAGGGGCATGCCCGGGAACAACTAGCAGCAGCACAGATGTGCCACTGCTATTTGTCCCTGGGGAAACACACATTTCCGATCATGGCGATGTGCTCCTAAGTGTAATTCTAGTCCACCCTGCTCCACTCCTGAAAATTCATTACTGCATCTACTTTTGTAACATACTACCTATGTCTACACAAGACACTGACTGAGCAGTCATTTAGTACTTGTATAAACAAATACTGCACAGTAGTCCTGAAGAATGGCTTTTCTGTGATGCTGACTGCACAGTAGTCTGAGACTCCTGAGCAGTAGCATCATGTCACGCTTTCTGCCATGAGATGCTACTGTGTAGTAGTCTCGGGCTATGCACAGTCAGCGTCTTATGTAGATGCAACCACTGTCATCTTACTCTGTCACAAAAAAAACCTGAGGGGAGAAGGAACACTAAGTTTTTTAAATCAGAAAAAGCACCTTTTGCATAACATTTTTCAGGAACTCAAGCACGGTGGAAGAGAGTGAAAATTAGGCACCTACTTCCATGTCTGTTAGGTAGAACAGAATCCACATCAAAGTGTCTTTCTTCCTGGGGCACAATTTTACCCTTCATTGCCTGGGCACAAACAAGGGCAAAATCTGATCTAAATTGCCATACAATAACTCAAGTGACAGGGAAATGTAATTGCTGAACTAAATCTGACCCTCCGGCCCAGTATGCTGTTTTTAATAGCAACCATCATCACCAGATACTTCAGCAAAAAGTGAAAGAAATTCCACAATTGGCCAACATGAGATAATTTGGCCCTCCCTAAGAGATATTGTTTTAAACCCCAAACATATGTTAACCCATATGTAATTATGGGAAATACATATTGCTGATCAAACACTGAAATTTCTTATGAGAGAAATTCTAGGGAGAAAAAAGAATCATTTTGTTCCACAACGGAAAGTAGAAAATTTGGAAATTTCTCATAGGAGGGAATTCTAAAAATAGTTGTTTGAAATAAATGTTTCCATCAAAGGAAGTTGTGGAATTGCTTTCAATGGAGGTTTTCAGGAAGTGGCTGGACAGACATCTATGTAGGAAATTTCAGGAATGGTGAATTCTCCATTTGTGAAGGGTGTGAGGCTAAATGACTCTTAACGATCACTTCTAATTCTATTATTCTGTAAAACACTTGAACTATTCTTGGCTGAGTTGGGAATGGAGGTTTCCAGTCCAGTAGCAGAGGGCTGGAAAACTAAGCAGGTCCTTCAAAAGTATGGAAGAAGTAAAGGTAAGTATCAAAATCTGCCTGCACTCCACTGGAATCCTCCCTGACAGTGATATGCTCCCATTGTTTTTATTTAAACAAATTGACATTTTTCAACAGAAAAACATTTTTCTGGACAAAGCACTAGCAAAGAGGCTATAAAGAACAATAATCACTTGGCATAGCTAGCCAAACCCAAGCTAAATAGAAATCCTCAAAAGACTCAACAGCAACATGCCTTAGTCAAATGCCTTTTACCTTTCCCTGAATTGCTCTCCGTGGACTGGGACAGCCTCTTGACACGTTTCTTTCCCCTCCGTAACTCATAAATGGCATTGATTTTCAACACCAGCTACTCAGCAGACAGGAGACAGAGAATGAGGTTAGTCTCCTTCCCCCAAATAGGAAGAAGAAAGTGACATCTTAATTTGAGTTTTCTAGTCCTGATCAACAATCATCCCATCACCGGATCTTATTGGTACCATACACCCTCTGGTTTCAACTCTTCACTGTTCACAACAAGCATCAGAGAGTTCCCCTGGACTTTTTCCCTTGACCACAGCACCCAGATTTGTGAGTGACTGTCTAGTAGTGAAGACCTGGCCAAACTGTTCTCAACATCTGCTACAGAAGCAGATTAGAGACCCATTGAGGATTCTGAAAAATGTCTTGGTTAAATAATGATGTACGGTTCCTCAGATCTTTGTGCAAAAATGCTTTAAATACATGCAGACCAGAGACAGGGCACTCGATGCCCAAAAGTCTGTCCAACAGGTTTCCCAACTGTACAACTGATCCCATAGAAGATATCACAAAAAAGCCTTTGCCTATTTTAAATACATTATACATAGCAAATGCTGGGGAAAATCAGAACTTATTGAAACCACAAGTAGATAAGCTTTTCAAAATGTTTTTTTAACAGAATCAAGTAGTCAGGATCCAGCTCGTCAGCCTCCTCTGTGCTGCAGATAGAGAACCAATTTGACAGGGCAGATTGGGGCTCCCTTGGCACAGGGGCACATTGAAGGGGTGAGAAGTTAGCAAAGCTAGTTCTGTGCCACCTGCTCCTAGCAGGTGCTCAGGACAGGGGAAGTTCTGTGCATGAGATGGGACACTGTCAATTCTTGCTGTGATATTTGGTCTGTAAAGAGGCTCCCAGAGTGTACCATGCACCTTTGGCTGATCTAACTTGTGCCATGGCTCCAGTCAGTCCTTAGGCCTGAACAGGCTTAAAGGTGGCAATATGCAACTTAGACTCAGACGGATGCAAGGATCCAACCCAGAGAGCGCATCTACATGAGACACTTTATTGCACAATAGACTAATGTGTAGTAAACGTCACCGTCTACATGTGCATGGGACTTACTGTGCAACAAATTAATCTAACGCGCCATTTGCTAGTACCAACACATACAAGTACTAGATAAATGGTGCATTAACTAATGCTCTGTAGCACATGTGTAGATACTGACCAGGAGCAATTTGCTGCAGGGTCAGACCTGACCTGATCTCCATGTGGCTAGGAGACAGTTTCCCCTGTAGCTGGCACAGGTCTCCCAGCCACCTAGGGATTTGGATGGATACTGATCCCCATGTGGTGGGGAAACAGCTGCCCCCGGCACAGTTCTCCCGGCCATGTGGGGATCGGGATCAGTCCTGATCTCCTGGCAGTAGGGAAACAGCTGCCCCTGCAGCTGGCACAGCTCTCACTGCCTGGCAGAGATCAAGACTGACCCCAGTACCTGCTGTCAGTCCCCAGGGGAGCCTGGAGCTCTCCCTTGCTGCTGCAGGGGGGGCAGAGCAAGGCAGGAGCAGCCTTGGACTGGGCTGCTCCCGTCCAGCGTAATTTGCTCCTGATGGGGGTACACATGTAGACATGAGCCCAAGAGTGCATTAATAAGCCTTGAATTTTCTGTGCGGAAAATTCAGGCACAACAATTGCTGTGCTCTTGATCCTTCTATTTTAAAAAGATATTGAACATCTTGGAAAATATAACATGTACGGGGTCTTGGGGGATAGAAGTGGAGAGGTCAAAGGCAGCAAAGGAACTTTATGCTAACAGCTGGTGTTGTTATAACTCGAGAGCACACACTAGAGGAGTGACCATAGAGGACAACTACAGGGCAAGAGACAACAATAAGGAGATGCTAGACTTAACTGAGCATAAGACATATGAACAATTTACTGCAAGTTAAAAAAGAAGCAGGTCTTTACAATACACCAGCTGTTCTACAAAAGTGCCTGTGTGCATGGTTTTACCTCAGAGTGAGTGGAAGCCAGACCATCACAGTTTACTCTGATTTCATTGAGAACTAACCTATAGCAATTTAGTTTCCACTTAGCATGGAATAAGGGCCCACACACAGAGGTGACACATGGAAAAGCACCCCAAAGTGCCAAGATGTACAACAGGGATACACAAAACCAGACCTGTAGACATGAGAACAAGTCAGAATACATTAGTACACACAAAACACATGTTCCTCCAAAAGAAGACTGTCAGGTCAAAGAAGTGATTACAGTCTAGTCCTGCCAACATATGCCAGACCCTTGCAAAGAGCAGGAAAGATAATTATGTTTTACAAACATTCAAAAGATATCCCACAGCCAAATGGCCCTTTGACTAACCACTCTTGCTGATCTGATAAGAACTCTGAAATATACAACGATGTCATGCTATATAAAATGACAATCTCCATTAAATGGGACGCTTGTTGAGGAAAAACCTCTAACAACAAGGAAAGAAAACTAGACTCTCAAGTTTCCAGTAGGTCTCCTTTGTTCACCCAGGCTTACATCCCACCCAGAACATGTGCCGCAAGTAAAGATAACCAGTGACTGAGTGACTGAATGTTAGTTTGCAAAAAACATATATATAAATAGCAGAAAACCCTACTGAACACATGACCTTTGAAAGGAAATGCTGCTCCACAAGTTCCTCACTAATGATGTTGGAAAACAAGATATAATTTTTGCAAAAAACCCACCATTTTCCCCCCATTAAAATGTCAATGTTGTAAAAAAAAAATCTAATTTTCAATTATTTTAATTTGCTTTATCCTTCATAGTAACATAGACTAGTAAAATTGAACTATAGTAAAATATATTCTAAAGAGATATTTGGCCCCTTTTTGAAGAGAAAAAGTGAGAGTGGGATGTAAGGAATGCCCTGTGCTGACTATGAGAGCTTAAATGAAATCAAGTCAGTCCCAGGAATAAGGGATACAATTTACAAGTGCAGCACTGAAACCTGCATTGAAAACTTCTTCCTCTCTCTCTCAAAAAAAAGACTACTTATGTGAAGCTAAGCATAGAAATAAACCCTGAAGTTACCTTGGGAATCTTCCTCCTCCTCTTCCCATTCTGAGGATCTCCCAAGGAAAAGATGGTATCATCTGGGCTGCTGGGAGTAGAGGGGGGGCTGATTTTGGAAGGGGACCCAGTTCCTTCACGACTCAGTTTCCTTATGTCTCGCAGTTTGAAACTCCGCCGTTCTGAATTTTGTCGAAAGAAAATGGGTTTGGAAAGTAACTGGGGAAGGAGACAGAATGGAAGAGTGAAAATGAATTGATACAGTGCTTCATCTAACCAGGCATTGCAAGAAACCATTGTAAAAGCACCAATTCCACTAAACACTAAGAAAAAGAGCTGGAGCATTTGACTAGCAGACGGGCAAGTATAGCTTATGGCTGGCAATTTCTTGCATGTCCAAGGAGTTTTCCCGACTGTCAGTTTACACAGGACTATCCTCACAGACAATTAGAGTCCCAGATTTATTTCAGGTCATGACATAACTCAGGGATTGGATAAAAGGCCTCAGTTTGGGGAGTAAATAATTCCCCAGCTATACGTAATCCACAGATTGGGATCACACAAGAAAAATGCTAACTAGTGAATCAAACACAAACATTTGGGTTAACATTTGCCCTATAGGAACCTAGAAAACTGCCATTCCAGACCAGAACTGTGATCCCTCTCATTTACAGTCTAGTTTTGGACAGAGGTGGGAACCAAATATTGCAGATAAAGATGCAAGAAACCCCAGAGTGGACAGTTATGGACACCAGTTCTTTCCTAACTCCATCAGTTATTAGTTGTCCAAGTCCAATGGCAGCACAAAAGGCTAGCACATACAATATCAACATCCAGGTCCTAAATTCCCCACCCATAGGGGTGGAGAGCAGTGCAGAAGAAGAGTGGCATTCACTAAGGGAGGCAGGAAAGGGGGAGCCTTTCACATCCTAGAAAGAGCAACTCTAACTGGACTGTGGTTGAAGAAGCAATTTCAACTGAATAGTGGATCACTGTGACTAGAGCCTTTGAAAGGTAGCAGAGAGAGAAAAGAAGGAAAAGAAGGAAAATACAGAAGGAGGGCCTGCCACTAAGAGAATCTCCACTTGCTGTAAGTCTTTCCTTCATCCATATCACAGTGTGGGGCTAATAATCAATGGTGTAATGGTGCGGCTTACCTTGGCCTCATTAGCAGAGTTGGCCAATGCCTCTGTTTCCCAGTTTGGTATGTCACAGGTAAAGTTGGGCCCTTACGAAGATTAAAGCTCACTCTGGTAACAGCAGGATTTTCAGAAGCTCTCAGCACTGATGCCATCCAGCTCCTATGCCAGTCAGTAGGGGTTTTACCATTACTTGCAAGGACAGCAGTGTTAGGCCCGTGCTGAGTCCTTTTGAAAATTGCCAGTCTTTGTTTATATAATGAGCTAATGGGAAGTTAATTAGAAGGCATTACAAAGCAGTACCTCTGGTTGATTCTGGTTACATGGGCTTTTCTCAGCAATGGCTCTGTAAGAAAGGCTATTGTCTTTTCTTTCTTTGTAGTACAACAGCTCCCAATTAGCCCCAACAAGATCACTGTCTGCAGGCATAATGCACTGTTGTGTAGAGTAGCCCAAGCTAGGTCTGAGTTAGCTCAGACACTAGAAGCAGCACAGCTTCTGCCTGGACTAATGTACTGTTTCTCAGCAAGGCAACTTAGAGCTAGCTTGGGTATTGCTACACGGTGCTGCCTTGTGGTGTATAGACCACAGATCCAATGGCCAGGCCCATGTCCGGCTCCTATCCTGGAGAGCTTGTTCTTCTCCCATTTCCCCAAAATGTAAGGGGGGTTAAGGAAGTAGGAGCAAAAATGAGCCCTAAGTTTTGAATAAGGACGTCCTAGACCTTAAATGCTGGAGGCTGCAAATGAGAGAACAGTGGAAAAAAACCTGGTCACACCCAGTTTACTCTCCCTTTCACTGTCCACTCCTTGCCTCTGTTTGACAATGGACACTGGGCAAGATGGTCTGACCCAGTAAATGGCAGTTCTTATGTTTGCAGTTGAAAGACGGTGATGAAGCTTCTCTTTCTGAAGCCTGGATTCGTCTGCACTTCTCCAGCAATCTAGTGATTCAAGGCTGTTTCTGAGAAGTCTTCAGGATGACAAACCCCATTATAGACTTTCTCAGTGAGTTCTGGGGTTTACCAGAGATCTGATCAAGTTCACACTACAGCACCCCAAGTAATTCTGGTGGATTAATTAGATACAGATCCATGTTAAAGGTTTATGTTAGCCTATAGATGGAGGAGTCCCTAATTTAGCAAGGGAGGTTTAGTAAGGAAGGAATATTCTCCTTTTAGGAGAATCAGAAGGAATAGATGTAGCGGCTGTTTCTATTAACCAGCCTTTTCAAGAGAAATGCAGAAGGACCTTCCTACTGGAGGTGGTGGCGGCTGAATCTTTCCAGCATTCCCAGCAACTGCATAAAGGGTTACAGGCTGGCTATGGACACTGAGCCAGTCAGATTACTAGGCCATGACTAGAGATTACTGGAGCATTCCAGTGTCACTTTAATGGTGGGTGGCGGGGCTTGCATCTGCAGATACCCACCAGTTCCAGCCCCAACACCGAAGCTGCCAGCAGCATCTGCAGGAGCTCGCCAACTCTGCCCCCGCTGCCGACACTGCTGACGGTGTCTGCAGATGCTCACTAGCTTCAGCCCCGCCACCAACTCCACTGGCGGCATCTGCAGGTGCCCCCCCAAGACATAGGAGGCACCACTTGCCCAGGACCAAATGTGTTGGAGCACTGGCTCAAGCAAATCACAAAGCAGCCCAAAACTCTTTATAGTTCTGCCAGTGCTCTTCAGCCTAAATAGCAGCACTGCTCTATACTTCTGAAATGAGAAGTATAAACAGAGACTGCCAACCACTGGAGATTCACCATACACCTGTGCCCAAATCAGAACCCCAATTACAACCATCCCTAAACTGGGAGGAAGTCGGGCAATTTCATTTCTGGATCCCTCTCTCATAGTTTGGTCCCACTGTAAGAACTAGGATCAAACCATAACTCATTTTTACTTGGAACATAGTGGGGGCATCTACACGTGCACTTTACTGCAGTTGATTAATTAGGTCCACAATAAAGGATTACTGTCTACACATGCAGTGCTATTAGGCTGGACTAAACTAATTAACTCTGCTGTCAGATAGTACTGCCTGACACAAGTACTATCATATGGCAGAGTTATTCAATGCACCACAATGCAAGTGTAGATGGTGACCAGGGCTGGCTGGGGAACAAAGGTGCTACAATGTAGGGGATGTCTGCCAGCACCCTCATGTCCCAGCCAGCCCCTCTACAGCATACTGAGCCAATGCAGAGCAGCTCTGGGCTGGCAGGCTGGCCCCCTGGATTCCCTGACAACCAGGATTGCACCACCCTGGCTCACCATGCTGCAGTCCCAGGCACATGTGCAAATGCTGTGCCAGGGAGCAATAAACTCTGGTGAAAACTGCCCCAGACTTTATTCAGACACGCTCATTGCACATGTAGATGTACCCACTAAGAGTTTGGGCCCAGTTTTCCAGAGAAGGAAGACCAACATATTATCCCAGTGTACTGTCACAACCTTCCTCATCTCAGTGCATGAGCAAGTTTCCATCTTGGTCAAGATCCAACATCTGCTCTTCATTTTGTAATCTGTTTTGTAATCTGTTATGCATACCCCTGTTCTCCTCCAAATGGCATGCATGGAAGGGGCTTTGCTGGGAACACAAAGTGATATATGAAAAAGATCAAAACAGGATGCTGTCTAACGTGACCCCTGGTGACAGGACACTTCTGTTCTTGTGATGCAGCACCAAAGTGGTACACATCGTCCTAGCTCCCACTATCAAGTGAATTCTGGATACATGAGGCCTATGTGCTGCTCAGGTGTTAGCCCCGTTGTGAGAAGAGTGAAATCAGCATTATACCAAAAGGTGGGCTCAGGAAATCCTGTGCTTATGGGCCTCAGCTCCCCATATTCTGCCTCTATCTCAGTAGCTAAGATATGAAGTGGGAAATCCTATCCAGTTAAACTCAATGGCAAAAACACCATCGACTTCGGTGGCAGTCAGGGTTTAATGCAAATTATTTTGGGAACTGAAAATTTGAGTCACGCTGGCTGTACAAGATACCTTGGTGGGGGTTCCAGGAACTGATGAGGTGGGGGATGCTGGAAAGGTCAGGACACACTTCTTTCCTAGACAGCGGCTATTAGTCTCAATGTCTTCATAGGGGTTTTCCTTCGAAGGAGGATCTGCAGCAACAAATCACAAGTGCTAAGTAAGAAACACAAAAAATCCTTGAAGTTGGCCATAAAATCTCTACTGGGATCCTCTGGCCTTTCCTTAGTCTGCTATAAAGACTTGCTCTCAAACATTCTTGCACTCACTTCCCTCTCTCCAGCTCAGGGAATCCAGCTGGTTACTGGATCATGTCCAAACTCTGACACAGTTATATACAACTGCAGAATCAGGCCACAGGGATTAGAGAGGGAAAAGACACATTACACCCTCAAGTTAAGCCCTATGCTGTTGGAGACAAGTTTTACTTGCCCCACATGCCTCTGGTTCTGGGAGACACCATACAAGGTTGGACCAGAAAAGGCTGCAGCAAGAGCAAATGTTCATGGAACAGCCACTTCTAGATCTGGCTCTGCAGGTGGCACATGGTGTAGTTCCACCTGGCCACAGCAAGAATGGCAGGGCGGGGTGAATGTAATATAATTATAAAGATCCAACTGATTAATAACATATGAATTAATACAATTAGTGTTTATACTACAATATTAGCAATATATTTATATTTGTTTTTTCCATGGGGTGCTGCTAAATTTTGAAAAGTTTTGGAGGAGTGCCTTGAGTCTAAAAAGATGGAGAATCACTGGACTAGGCAATGCCTAATCCCTGGCCTGGTGGTTAGAGCACTTTGCCATGAAGCAGGAGATAGAGACCTGGTTGAGGAGGTCTAAACCAAGATCTCCTGTTTCCTAGGCAAGAGCTGCTGGCCTTAGGAGGCAGGAACTGCATGCAGATTTATTTTTGAACCCATACATCATCTGTGTTCCCTATCTGCTCTATGTAGCAACCTGTTGTACCAGAGTTCAACATGCGGAGGGAAAGCAGCTGAAGTCATCATACAAGAACACAATAGAAAAGACTTCTTTTGCCTCAGTCTTTGTTACTATGATTTTATGTGCGACTCACTCCTAAGGCTGCTTGCAGACGTTGGAAAAAAAAAACCAAAAATGCTCCTGTGCCAAGCCCAGTGCATGCCCAGAAGAGGCAGCACATTCATTCAACCTGGCTTTGCAGCAAATTGATAGATTGGGTATTTTAGTGGGGATTTTTTGGCGCTTTTGTCCTATAGCTGATTAAATCAGCTATTAGATAAAAGTGTCAAAAAGTCCTGCCAAAGGGCCTGATCTATACAGACACTGCAGAGCTGGGTTGAACTAATGCACTGCTTCTTCTAGTAAAGCAAATTGGCGGGGGGGG
The DNA here is from genome assembly GCF_001723895.1 of Crocodylus porosus. Taxonomy (NCBI): domain Eukaryota; kingdom Metazoa; phylum Chordata; order Crocodylia; family Crocodylidae; genus Crocodylus; species Crocodylus porosus. The sequence goes on along the minus strand of NW_017728931.1, from coordinate 41,874,423 downwards.
TGTTACATCTGCAAGCAGCTCTACTAGTGTCTGAATTCACCAACCTGAGGGAGGTAGAAATTCTCCTGATTATGACTGGCAAAGAAAGCCATGGGTGAACATACTGGAGAGACACCCATTTCTGTCTCTGAACTACAGACCTTGTTTTGGAGGTGGGTTTTCAATGAAGAGAAGTTAGTTCAATAGTGCATCTCTGAACAGCACTGAAAACACTTGAATTAGTCCTTGAGACAAGTGGCAGTGCAGGTCTCCTTTTGCCACCAATGTGGTTTTCAGTGTTCGGCACCATGTCCAGCCTGAATCAGTCTGGGATATATAGTTTTACCCACCACAACCTGTAAACCCTTCCTTCTGACTGTTCTATGCTGAATTTCAGGACTCCCAGTGAACAGTGTTGGATGGGATACAAGAACAGTGGGATGGAAAACTAAGTCACATGTAGACAGTTCTAGTACTAAGAACAATAAAATGTGTGCATGCGCATATGAGTGTGTGCATACGTGTGTGTTTGGGTTCACCTTCTTTGGGTTACTGCTAGCATTCTGTGGTAGAAGGAAGGGCTGAACTATTAAAAACTACCCATCCTTCCCAGCCCCATCCACTGGTGGCGTTTCCTAATTGTTGCTGTTTATCCTTGGTGAAGTCTCCCAGCTTGTGGTTTGGTGAAATATAAAATTGTAGCTTTGTTGCAGACATCCCTGTCAGCCCTTTCCTCCTCTACAATAGCATGAAAACAGCCCTAGGGCTGCAGGGGTCAATTAAAGATCATTAACTCCAGACAGAGCTGGGCAAAGCCTAAGTGCATAGAAAAGAAACAAAAACTCAAGTGTGTCCCATTTGCTATTATCAATAACCCACTTCCTTCTAACCTTTCCAATCCAAAGCTTTCAAGGGTAGGAATTTCAGCATGGTGTTTGAGTTCTTTGCAAGTGTGGGGAGAGGGGCATAGTCTTACATGAATGGATAGATTTGCCAGTACGTTAGCCCTGTAATGCTACCCTTGTTATTCCAGCTGGCAGGGTGACCCTTCTATTGTGTTTCTGAAAGGTAAAAAAAATCAGCAGCTGCTAAGGCATTCTGTATCCCTTTGGCCCCAAAACCAGCAGGGGAAAGAAGGCAAATGTGGGCCCCCTAACTCATGCCAAAGTCAGACAGTTTTAAAAATGTACAGCAAACACTGTCCTCTTCTCACCTACGATAGCACTGGACACTGCCTCCTGGGATGCAGTCTAATGTTCTTCATGAGACCTCTCTAACCAGCCAGAGTCTGGATCCAAACAGAAGTATCCTGCTTTTTCCTGAGAACCTGTGGTTAACATCCACCCCCACCATATGAACCAACCTTTTTGGATATAGCAGTACCTGTTCCCTTCCTATCCCAGTGTAAAGAAGTTCACTTAAGGTCTTTCCTTGCAGAATAAAATTCAAAAGTTGGGTCCCAAAAATCCTCTGGCTAATTTTTGAGGCATTAAGTTTTATTCCATTTTGTTTCCTCCTTGCCAGTGCACCCAGAGAAAATAAATACACTTTCTTCAGACCCCCCAAAGACTGTGACATGTACTTATTGTTGTCCACAAACCTTTCTAGTTTTCCAGCCCTACCAGCCTCCCCGCCCCCACAAAAGGTCCTACCTAGAATATCTTCATAGACGTTTTCCTCTGATAAAGTGCGCGTGAGGGCCAGCTTGGTCTGAGCATACCAATCCACCCGGCCATTCTCGGAGGACGACTGCAGCAAGTCTTCAAATTCATAAGACTTCCTGTGCCATTGTGGGGAGAAGGAAACAGAACTGTGATATAGACAAACAGCTTCTAGAAGCCCATTAAATCAATTTCATTAGCTAATATCCAGCATGTCATGTAGCCAGCAGAATGAAGAGCCTACTTTACAGACCCCACCCCCCCCCTTTAGCATGTGAAGCATCGAGGACACAGTGAGAGCTGTTTTTCATGAGAGTGACAGTAGTCAGCAAATGATAGGACTGCAATGGATTATTCATCTTGTAACGGGTATGACACAGGTGCAAAACACTATGTGGGACATTGTGAAATAAGTAGTAGTACCTTACTGAACTAGCAGTCCTATTCATCTCAGGCCCTACTGACTATGTGGAAAAAAGTATGTCTCTTAGGAACAGTGTAGGACAGCAAGAATCACACACTGAACCACACAGGGAACATGGAAGAAAAACAATGGAGTGTCCTCTCCAATCAAGCATGGAAAGGTTTCATCTCCTTCCCTCTCCCAGTCCAAATGAAATCAGGGATTTTTATTTTTAAAATAGATCCTCTACTGAGTCAGTCTGTGAAAATGGCATGGTAGGGTCTCATGTTCAATCATCTCTCAAGGACTCCTGATCAGCATCGCTCAGTTTGCAAGTGAACAGACTGCTAGATTGAAAAAAAGGTGCGACTACACTGCATATCACCAGATATTCACCCTGGGATCAGAAAGTCAAGCTAGAATCATTTGTTCTTGCACACTGTCACTAGTAATGGGATCTCCAAGCCAAAGTCTGGCCTCACTTACCCCAGTGAATTACTTTTGGCCTTCAGCAGGCTTGCAGAGGTGTCACTGAGAGCACAAGATGGCTGGCAATGGTGCCTTAGTTCACTTTCAGGCCCCAGGGTAAATATAGGAAGCTGTGAGAAAGCCAGCTTTTGATTTTATGAACAAAGTCAAGATGTGGACCCTGATGAGATGTCATTTCTGTGGAACCCTCTTTTAGGAGTAGAACAGTACCACAAAGGCACATTAATGAAGAGCTCCAACCCCAGCATTAGTGAAATAAAGAATACCTGTGGTCAGCATTGTTCTTATGTTTCCCATTCCACAGTCTTCTGCTGACAGCTGAAGGAGGAGGAGAAGAGGGAAGAGGAGGGGGAGGTATGGATGGCAAAGGGGGCAAGTTTCTCTTATTTCTAGCTCCTGGAGTCCAGCCCTCTTCCCCCTCATGTTTAAAAGTCCGTCGGGGCTTTGGCAACGGGTTGATGAAGGGTTTCTTCTCTGGTGCTCCCGGCTCTGTGTATACGTTCTCCGCATTGTGGTCTTTGCATTTCACTTTAGATGGTTTTACCTCTTCTAGAGTCCCAAAAATTGGCTCACTGCCTTCCGAGTCCAAGCTGAGAAGCCCCTTATTGAGTTCAGAGCCACATATGCCCTCCTGGCCCTCTGAAGGAGTCTGTCCCTCAAATACCTTCTCCGGCAGACAGTGTGGGGAATAGTAGGTACCTGGTAACTGAGGCTGCAGCTCTGCTGACCCTTCCTTCAAGGCCTGCTCCAACTTCTTGACCTGATTCAGTACTGAAAGGTTCTCTTTCTGGACCTCCCACTTACCAACTTTCAAATCCTTGCATTTTCCAACACTGGCCTCAACTTCCTCTTCCTTCTCCTTCAGTTCTACCTTCCTCTCCACCCCTTGTCCTGTACCCTTTGGAGTGTCTGCTTTCTTTTCATTCTCTTTTGCCATCCCTTTGCATTCCAGTTCCCAGTTTACAAGCTTCTTGGTGTCTACTTTGCGATTCACCAAAACTTCCCCACTCATCTTTTCCACCACGCATGATGTCTTCTGCTCCTCTTTCACTCCTAGCTCATCTTCCTTCCATGCAGCCACAGGAGAGGGTGTTTCTTTTTTCCCTTCCCATTCAGAAATCTTGTCCTTGATGCTGAAGGACTTATTTCTGAAACCAACTTTTCCAGATGACCATGAGTTCTGAGTGCCTCTGATTTGCTTCCTTATGATTTTACTGTTTTCTTTGACACTGAGATCCACAGATGGGTCACTGATGATCATTTTGGGACTCAGCATATTCTGCTGAAAGCAGTCTAGCTTTGGATTCAGGATCAAGTTCTCCAGTGCTGTCAATGGGTTTTTCAGCACAGAAGAAACTTTTCCAGCTTTAGATTCCAGATGCAGAATGATGTTGGCTCCTTCAGAACAGTCTTTATTGGTACACCTGAATGAAAGTCTTTCTAATTCTTCCCCAGCAATTTTATTGTTTTCCCTTGATATCTTGATCCTACACAGAAAAGACAAAAAAGAAGCATTACTTTATGTTGGTCATTGGTTCATCAGCTCTATACACTCTGCCCAGAAAGGTGAGGTCAGATGGGATGCTTGGGCTGATTGTTGACTGTCTTGCTGCAAGGCTTTCTCTGGGGATTGTTCTTGTCTCCTCTACTTTCCTCCTGAAACAAAGCCCACATTCGGCACAAGATCTACCTATTGCCCTATACTTTCTCTAATGGTGGAGACGGTTCCAGGTGTGTGAATTTATAGTTTTGGATTACGTGTATTGATATTGACAGTACATCAAATGTGCATGTATGTCTGTATTTTTAAATGACTAGTAGACTTTTTAGGTACTTAGAACATTAGAGAGGTATACTGACAGACAAACCAACTGGATACTAGCTTACTAAACCACAGATAGCCAACCTGTTGTACAGGTGCCTTAAATGGCATGGGCAGATGGTGAGCGGAGCATGGCAGATTGAGGTGGGGACAGGCAGCACAATAGTAGGTAAGGCAGGGGGCATAAAGCAGGGCACCAGATAAAGCAGGAAGCACAGGGCAGAAAGCAAAGCAACAAATCAGGGAGTACAGGTCAGGGTGCAGAAAGCAGAGCATCAGATTGGACAAGGGAAAGGATTGGAGTGGCACTTAGGGAAGGTGTGACACTAATTTGTGGCAGTCCTGCCAAAAAGGTTGGCCCCCACTGTTTTAAACCATAGCTACCAAAGAGATGAATAGATTAGAAAGCTAACAACATACTGGGCTGCATTAGTAGGAGCACTGCCAGCAGATTGAGGGAAGTAATTACTCTGTTCTATTCTGCACTGGTGAGGCCACATCTGGAGGACTGTGTCTAATTTTGGGCTCCTTGCTATAGAAAGGATGTGGACAAGTTGGAGAGAGTCCAGCAACAAGCAATGAAAATGGTTCGGGGCTGGGGCACATGACTTCTGAGGAGAGGCCAAGGGAATTGGGCTTATTTAGTTTGCAGAAGAGAAGACTGAGAGGGGGATTTAATAGTAGCCTTCAACTACCTGGAGGGGGATTTCAAAGAAGATGGAGCTGGACTGCTCTCAGTGGCAACAGATGACAGAACAAGAAGCAATGGTCTCAAGTTGCAACAAGGGAGGTTTTAGTTGGATATTAGTTAAAGCTTTCTCACTAAGAGGGTAGTAAAGCACTGTAACAGGTTACCTAGACAGGTGATGGAATCTCTGTCCTTGGAGGTTTTTAAGGCCCACCTAGACAAAGCCCTAGCTGGAATAATCTAGTTAGGAGTGGTCCTGCTTTAAGCAGGGGGTTGGACTAGATGACCTCCTGAGGTCCCTTCCAAGCCTCATTTTCTATGATCTTGTGATTAGGGATGGTGACAATATTCTTCTAGAGTATACTCAGTACTTCTAAGTAGTCTAACAAGGCCACTGGCTGAAAACTAAGTCAGCAATCTTCAAACTGGAAGTAAAAGTGAGAAATTAGCCACTTGAACAGATTAAGGACTGTGATAAATACTCCATCATTTGGAGTCTGTACATCAGGACTGGATGTTGTTTCAAAAGACGGGCCCTAAGCCAACTCAATACAACAATTGTTGGGTGAAATGTTATGGCTTCTACCAGGCAGTCAGTCCACATGATCATATGGGTGGTCAGTCCACACAATCAACAAGGATCTCTTCTGACTTTGAGATGTAGGAAATAGAAAGAAGAACCTAGAGTGACACCTTTCTCAACAATGTTACTCTCTCAGGCCTTTTCCAAATGTATATTATTATAAAAATATTACACCTTTATGTGTGGTAATCATTCCTAAAGCAGTAAACATTGAGGGGCTTCCAAAGAGGTCCCATCATACTAGAGACTGTACAAATGAATACAGAGACAGCCCCTGCCCCACAAAGCACACAACCTAGGACTTAGACAATTGGACCAACATTGCCATAGCAAGGGATAGAACTACTTAATTACTATTAATTAATTATTTGACGAGCCCAAAAATTTATATGGGCTCATAAAATAAACATGCCCTTCTAAAAGCATATTTCACCCAAGGATTTCAAAGTGCTTCCATTGACATTCAGGGTGCTGTAGCTGGACAGATGAGGCTGTTATCTACATTACTAAATTATGAGGCCAGAGCAAAGCTGGCCAGGGGGAGAGGTGGATAAAAAGATCACAACCTGTAGCTGATGTTGCTCTGCCAGCAAAACCCCTGGCATGGACTTAGTACTGCCTACAGAAGCTGACTTCTCCCAGCAAAGATTCTGAAGTTCAGGGGAGCTGGTGCACGTCCCATGAAAGAAAAACACCTTCTGCCAGCAGAGCTGTATCCGTAATAGAGGCTGGGCCTGGTCCCCTTTAGCAGTTAAAGCAGCAGCAGCAGCAGCAGCAGCAATGCCATAGTGGCAATATAACTTAACATTTACATTTATACAAAACAGTTTCAAACTCCAAACACTGCAAAGCATGCTCAAAAGCAGGCACCACGATAACTAAATCAATGTCAAATTAATTTACTTATATGGGTGGAAACTACTAAGATTGAACCAACTTAAACCTACCCACTAAGTGCATCCATGCTAGGAGACAGCAGCAATGCAAATAAATTCATTTTAGATTCACTGGTACAAAAGGACATGGACAGACCACCCCTAAGTTTCATGCTGGTGGAGTGGTTGTGTAGGCAAGCCTGATAGCCACTGTGTATCCAGCTGTAGCTCACACCCAGCCTGGGAATGTTGAATCTCTGGGTATTTTTATATGTGCTCTGGGGTGGGGTGGAGTGGGGTGAGTCTAATGAGCTTTCGTTAAAGCATCCCTGCCACCATTTTGAAGCCTGGGGACACTGATACATGAGATGCGGAGGCTGCTACAGCACACTAACTAGCACTCTCCAGCACTCTTGATTAACTGAATCTGCTCTGACACACTGTAATTACAGCACATCAGAGCAATCTCCCCACATGACTACAGGCATCCTCTTTTACTAAAGGGAAGGGTGATACTGGCCAGGTTCACTGTTCACAAGTCTCAGGGGCCCTTAAGTTCTGCCTTTTTTGGTACAAGGGAGCTCAGTGTAATGGCTGAGGCAAACTATGCCTCTAACTGTGTGGACCCTCCCAGTGTAGTAGAGCATGGTGGTATTCTCAGTGGTTAAAAGGCTTATATCCAGATGGGGGGCTTAAATACACATCCTGCAGGTCTACAGGCAGAGTGCGAAAAGCTGGGAAGAACTGATGCTGGATGCAAGTTTTAAGGCAGTGGTTTTCAAATTTCTGTGGTTACATACCCCTTTATCTGCACCTGCAAAATGTGGCTGCTACTACCCCCGGGGCCTGATGCATCTCTGAATAGAAAAGTGTTGGTGCCAACACCAATTCATGGCAACACCATTACTCACTGCACCTTGCCAAATCGGTAGCTCTAATGCCATTAACATTTAGGCATGTACCCCTTGGCAAGGCATTGCATAACCCATTAGATGTGTATACGTACCCCAGTTTGAAAACCTGTGTGTTAGTATGTGACAGAAAGTAGGCCAATGAAAAGTCATGATACACTCTTCCCCTCCACTCCCCCCATGGGGAAAAAGAAAAAGAAGAATGTAGGACTTTTCACCTCTCAAGAGATCGGCAGACAGTGTTTTCAGATTTGCTGCTCACGTCGCCTGCCTTGCTAGTTGTCATCATGTCAGCACCTGGCGTGGTGATGGTTCACCTGGGGAGGTCAAAGCAACACACAAATAATTAGAGGTATTGTTGTATGTTTGGATATAGGAAACCTCTCATTTCCCTCCCCCATTCAACACACTTGCAAAACCTGCCCCTAGAATTCCAGCTAGGTAACAGCAGCAGGAAGCCATGCAGGTCCCTGTCTTAACTTACTTATCTGTAAAATGGGGATGACAATGCTTACATCAACTCCCTGTTACAGGTACGGTAAAGTTTTCTGGAGTTTTGAGTCAGAGATGGTCTTTTACTCAGTATTTGTAAAATGTCTTGCACAATGGGGCCCCATTCAGGGTTACTCTTTAGGCACTACTGCAACAAACATGTTTCATAATAACTAGGCAATATCTGTACAGTGAGTTGAACATATACTAACACTATATAACTGTTAGCTATCACAGCTATTATCATAGCCCTAGGGGATCTGCCTTCCCCCACAAGACAGTAAAAATGACTTAACAAATAAAACTAACCCTGCAGTTACCCTGATCAATGGAATTAATCTGCCTCTGGCTCATAAGGCCATGGGATGTGCCACATTCTTAGGCTCCTAGTTAATACCAAGGTATGTTGCTTATGACACTAAAGGTGGACTAAAACTCCTGGTTACCTAATGTATTTTCAGATCAGTTGGACATTTTACACTATTGCTGATTTCCTTTGTAGAAATTTAAGGGGGCAACTTCACCCAGGTACCTCCACTGAAAACAATGGAATTCCACTCAGGATGGATGTGGTTCTACGGCTGCAAAAGTTGCTTTGGTTGGTGCTCACTGATCTTTGCATGGGGAGCTCTATTCTTTGTGGGGTAGCATCAGTCTCTCCTCTTTAAGCAGGTTTGTCTCACAACACAACAGATTTTTCTTCCTTTTGTAGTGGCCTGAAAAATCAGCTCTGGGTCCTTAAGGAACACCCCAGTTCACAGGGCATTCTCACTCCTTCTCAGGAGCGCACTATCTGCAGCCATTGAAAAGCATTTCAATGAGAGGAAAGAGGTCATTCTCTCTTACACAATACTTTGAAAAACTCAAAGCCTCTGGAGTCTGTCCACTTGACTGAGCACTTCGATGCTACTCTGTCGTGCCTGGAGTTTGGCAGCCCCAGCAAATGCCTCAGGAAAGTTAGTAGTTCCTACTTTAAAAAAAAAAGAATATATAAAAGGATCTCTCATTTCCATGCACCAAGCATTTTGAGGAAGAGAGAAATAGGAATAATTCAGGCTTGTTCATTCTGAATTTTCTTTCGGTCTTTTCACCCCACACTGGCACCGTTTCTAAGTTGAGAAGTGAACTCAGGGTCAACTCAATGTGTGCACATTCAAGGCAGTTTACTGCTAACCATTTAGCCAACTCTGTCCCCTGGACAATAAGCCCCTCTACTTCTCTTCCTCATTAGTATCTGGAACAACACCCAGTTCACTTTCAAACACAGAGCAGCTTTACAAAATTGTCAGGAAAATTTACCAGCCCTAGGAGCATGATCTATTCACCCACCCATTAACTGTTATGATTCAGGATAATGAAAAACTAATGACATTCACTCCCTGTCCAAAGAATGACTCACCCAGGCTATTGGATGAGTAAATTTTTCATAGCTGTAACTAAGATTTTCATTTGCCGTAGAATATAAATTCTGTGTTCTGTGCTTATGCATTGACAAGCACAACAGTCACGTTCTGTGGGTACAGTGCCTAGCTACTGACACATATAACAGATAACAACCACACCTGTAGTAATAGTAGCAATAGAAGAGGATGACTGTCTGTATCTAACACCTTCCTTCCTTCAGCATTCTAGAGATTCTCTTGTGGCAAACTCTGAAGTCTATTCCCAGATGCAAGCAGCTTCTTACCCAATAAATTCAGACTTGGAAGATTTGCTAAAAGACCCCTGGCAAATCAGGATAAAACGAGCATTCAGGCACAAACAGATGTGCAGTAACATTCAAAGTGCAAGGCAAAGCACACGTCAGATACCTCTGGGCAGATCTACACGTTCATTAATGTGCAGTGGTAACTGCACATTTAATTTAGTACTTGTATAATCAAGTACTAAATGAATGTGCAGTAACTGGAGTTACTGTGCAGTAGCACTGGTGAACACCTTTTAAGTGACATTACTGTGCAGTACTATTAGGTTACTGCGCTGTTAGCATCTCATGTAGACATGCACTCTGTTGTTAATGGGGCCACCATGTGCAGCTTCCTGAACCAAACCACAATCATGGGAAGTAGCATCATAAAATACACAGAGGAAGCTGGGGCAGTATTCACAGAAAATAAGCTGACTCTGTTGATAAAGGCAGGCCACAGTGGTTATTAGTCCTGTTACGTCCTAAAGAACTGTTCAAAATAGAATAGAAAGGTGTAATAGAATAGAATAGAACAGAATAGAAAGGTGAACCCACAATGCAGTATAGTACCTACTATGAAGAGAAAATGGGCACATCCAGGTTTGCAAAGACCTATGGAGATTCACTGGAGCAATAAGAATGGAAAGGCCCATCATTTCTCCCACAGAAGAGACAATCTGGCAATTTTACTGGTGGAATGGTTTTATACTTAGATGCAACTCATGGACTGTGGGTAGTTCCTGTCTCCCCTCGCAATGACCAGCTGACCAGTTTTAGAACATCACTCAAAAAAGTATTGCTTTCAGAGCTTACAGTTAGCACAACAAGCAGACTAGAAGTCTTCCAGAGGAAAATGAGCAAAACTCTGTAAGGCTCACGGGGATTTAATTTAGTTTATAGGCAGTCAGAAAGAACAACACAGCAGCCTGGTACCTTTGGCCAGCACTACAGTCACTTGCATTATAAAACAAAAGCCAAGGAGAGAATATTCAAACCCGCCATGACATGGCAGAACCCCAAAGGAGTGAGCTCAGAAGCATTCCAACGATTTATGACTGGGATGCTGGCCTATCACAGCCCATAAATTTCCAGAAGGGAGGCAAGCTGTCAAGGCTCGGTTGGAGACTCACCATTTGAATACACTCAGGAATCTATACCATTGTTTTGTCCAACAGTGCAGCCATCTGATACCATTTCCTAGCTAACCAAGTAAAGGAATGACACAAGAGGGATAGAGAGGAACAGAAGAGGGGAGGAGCTCTCAAACCTGTTGACTAGACTGTGGGAAGGATGCAGCCTCAGAGCAGAAGGCTGTCCTCATATCTTCTACATGCACAAGACTTCACAATTCCCAGGGTCATGTGATAGGAACTTCCTGCTGCCAAAAAGAGTGAGACCTGCCATGACCTCTCTCTTTCAAACAGAGTTCCTGCCTGCTTTGTGTTTGCAAAAGAGGCACTTGTTTACTGATCCATCATTGGCATGCAGGAAATGGCCTTGAAATGAGCTGTAATCATCCATCCCCAGCAGTAGTTGTTTGGTTTTCTTCTAATTTAAGTTTTCCTCTTTCCCTTCTTCCCACCCCCCACTCAAAACACAGTAGTAAAATAAAGCACATGCTTCTGCCTAAGGATGATTGACGTGATAAGGAGATAGGGACTGGTCACGTCAAAGGTGAAGAGTGATTCTGGATGCTTTAAGTTTCAGATGCCCAACAGGAGATATCTTAAGAGGAATCTGATTTTCAAAAATAGCTAAGAAGGCACCTTCTGAAAAATCAGGCCTGGCGGGCTGGCCTTAATAGTAAAACTCTCAAAACAAGCAGACCCCAAATCATTAGAGAAGCAAGGGATTTTTTGGTGATATTTTTTGCTGGACCAACTGTATAGTTGGAAGATATGTTAAAAGAAGCTTTTGGGCATGAAGTGCCCTTCCTAAGCTTATCTAAGATCTCGCCCAAATATACAGTTGGTCCAACAAAAGATATCCTCAAAATAACCTTGCTTCTTGCACATTTTGTGGACTATCACAGCTACCACAATACTCCAACCCAAAATCACTAGTCACTTTTGAAAATTTACCTGGAACATATGCAAAGCTGTGCTAAGTTACACTGTGGAGGCTTCTGCCTGGCCTCACCTCACTGGGTGCCAGAAAACAGAACTGACAGTGAACCATTGAGGTGTGGTGGGGGAGTGAGTTGTTTCAGCCATTACTGACAAGGTCAGTGCTGATGTAAATGTCTGATTTGTTAGCCATTCCCTTTTGTCTGACAGGGGTAACGGGACTAGTAACTGGATGTGTGAATTTTCACCATGCAGCCATGTCTCATGACAAGAAATCATCACCATCTTGTGAGTTGCCTCTGTAAAATGACCAAGTATCATTTCAGTCTGGTATTTTTGTGGGCAAGTCTATACATCACAAACACTAGAACAGCCGCTTACTTGCCAAGTAGCATCCATCAAGGGCACAGACAGGATGGGCCTTGAGATCTGGCAACTTTCTTATCCCTACAGGATAGAGAAATCTTTAAGAGGACGATGTGCAAAACTTCTCCCGTAAAAGTAGGGACCCACCTTCTGCATCTGTCTAAGCACTTTTCCAGAGAGCACAGGACAATTCTAGTGGCACAAGCCATGAAAACAACAAAAATCAAATACTTTTAGTCACTGTATCCAGTATGGTCCCAGCTTTTCTAAATCACAGATGTGATCAGGGGATCACAATATGCCTTTCTAGGCTTTTCCTTTGCTATGCCACTTAAGATCTAATGAAGAAAGCACATCCCACTTACAACCTTATCCCCTGGAGATGGTCACTTTGTGCTGAGTCTTGGCCATTTGGAAACCATAAGGGTGTCAGCCACCAGCATGCTGGAGGCATATCTTAGCTGTAAGTATTTAGGCACAGGGCCTAACTTCTTTGTTCTGTGTTTGTACTACAACAAGCATAAAAAAGGCATCCAAGTCCATTAGTGGGGATCATAGACACTGCCACTACATAAAGAAACAATGGTAATTATCAAAATAGGAATCACCAGAAAGACCCCAAGGACCTTCACTTGTTCATTTGCAAAAACTCTTGTCAAAAGGAGGTAAAACCTAAAGGGATCAGAGGGAGGATCCTTGGTTTTTCTTCCAGGATGCCCACAAAAAAGTTCTCTCTCATTTGTTTCTTTACATCTGAAGGCACATCAATGCTTTATTCAGATGCACCCATATACAAAACATGTGCATAGCCCTTCTGAATGTCAAAGTGCACTAAGGTGCAACTAACGTAACATACAGACAGCAACACCCATCAGACAAAAATGCATATATATTATACACATAAAGAAGAGGAAGGATGCCAACAAGACAAAATACTAACAGGAAGATCATGGGCAGGGCTGAACTGACAATTGGAAACTTTAATCCTAACCCCTTCCACCTCCACCCCTCACTCTATTTAGATTTGATTTCCCTCTAAGGGAAAAGGGAAGCATATGTACATAGCCATCTTCATGGCCTGCGTGCAGGATTGCAGCACTCAGCTGAATCTCGTTATGTGGAGATGTGCGCACCGAGGGCAGAGAATTCATTTCCTGTGATCTAAATAGCAGCTCGACCTATATTGTGTCAAATCACAATGGAACCAAGAGGAAGTCTCTAGAGTAATGCCCCAGTGCACCAAAGGTAAGCAGAGTCAGAGAGGAGGGACATAGGAGGAAGCCCTAAGAGACAAACTCCCCCAGCTCAGAGTGGGAGTTCTCCACAGAAAGCAACTGCTGACCCTAGAGGCCCAGTTGCTGCCCTGCTCTGTAGGAAAGCCCAGTTAATGATGATCTCACTCACAAAGAGATACCAGATATTATTTAGGGTAGAGGCACATGCTTCATCAAGGGTGAGATAATCCGGGTTCCCCATCACTTGATCACAGGACAGTCCTCATGATTGTAATAAGACCCACCATCTACTGTAATGTTAGATCCAGCCCCTAGTCATCAATAGGTCACCCCCAGAAGTACATGTGTGGGGTCTCTGAACCACCTTTACCAGTCATGCAACTGGGGATATGGTGACCAAGCAGGGGACCTGCCTCAGGGGCTGACTTAGAGGGGGCACCAGAGTGGCACCCCCAGACACCTGTGCTACAGTGGCCACAGCCCAGCCATAGAAGCCAGGCAGCTGTTGACCCCCACTGCAGCTGATGTACAGCAAACTTTCATCTCCCCGGCACTCTGCCCAGGGCTGGCAGGAGCTTGCTACTCCTCTGACCACCACTTCTACCCCTCTGCCATTCAGCCGTCCCAGCCCAGTGTTCTGGTAACCTTCATCCTGGCCTAACAGGGGCACCCTCTTGAGACCAGTCATGCTTTTCTAAGCATTGGCCCCCATAAAGTTACTTGAAGGCAAATGAAAGCCTTTGCTTTCTTCCACAATCTAAGTGGGATATAAAGGGGTTTGGGGTGACTGCACCCGAAAGCTTGCTAAGAACTGTTTTCCAACTACTCAGTCAGTCTAATAAAAGATATCACATCTACTTAAAGAACCTTGCCTGCCTTGAATGTAAAGCACTCTCGGCTTCTGCTAGCCAGGGAGATTCAAGAAACCAATGGTAGTACTTTTCCTGTTATTACATTTTAAAGGGACCTTAGTTGTAAGAACTAACTGAAAGGCATAAGTGGAAAAAACCTGGATGAAATAATGCAACAGATGTTCCTGCAAAAAAGACCAGAGCTGGCTCTCCAGGGTCATTAATCCTGGGTTCCTCCTGTCTAGAATTGCTCTGTATTGCCCTAGACTATATCTCTTCCCTTAGGGTTGATGCATATTTTACTTCAGTGTTTTCATGAGCAAGTGTTTTCATGCATCTACACTTGCTCTGTTTTCAACTAAATCCCATAGGAGTGGAACCAAAGCATATTAATATTATTCACACACATACTACATGAAATACATACACACACTGTTAATACTACAATATCAACTACTCAAAGGCTAGGAAATATCCTATTAAAACTGGATATGATATGATGTATGTGCCTTAGGATGCCATCTTAATTGCATGTAACTGAATACCATTTTCCCACAGCTTCCATGCCTCATTCAGTGGGCAGAGTGAATGGTGTTCACTTAATGAGGAGCTCTGATAATTTGAGGCCTACCTCTTATAAACTTCATTTGATTCTGGTGTATATGGGTCAGACTGCAAAATTCACTTTGAACATGGAACTGGTTTACCTTCTCTGCTATGTCTTGTCTCCACATTGAGTTACAACCCACTGAAGGTGACAGGACAAATTCTCATAGCGGGTGCTGGGTGAAATAACCAGTTGTTAAAACTTAATGAACATCCATCTAAATGAAGCACCCTTGAACAAAAATATGGTTCCTCCTCAAACAAACCAGTCTGAACTACTAGGGGCCTGTGATCAAGTAATTGATTACAGATCCACTTGTTTTAAACCATGGTTCATAATATTCGGGGTTTGCTTTAATTGCTGCTTGACACAACAAATAGAAGCCATGCTCAACTGTCTAAATGACTTTTGACAAGTCTCCTGTTTCCATACCCTAGGCTTGGAATGCAGCGATTTTCATGTTGTATAGTCAGTGCCGTATGACCATACTGAATAAAACGGCAACAATACAGAGCATCTGTCTTATCTGGAATGGTTACAAGCATTATTTAAGTAAGCCTCACAACTGGGTATGGCAGGTAAGTACCACTACACCCATTTTAGAGAAGGAAAAACAGAGAAATTAAGCAGCTCACTCAGGTCAAAGCTGGAACAACTTCAGATGTTGGCATCTATTCCTCAGAGGCTCATGCTACTAGGGCATATGCAGTTAATATTAGCATGTGCCTCATGCATTGTACACACACACTCACCAAAACAGATTTTAATGGAAGCTGTAATTGCTCAGCCCCTTTGAAAAAGAGCCCGCATTTATTTACTTTAGACACCCAAAATATGGTACTTCATGAGTAAATTAAGGCTGAGACAAGACTCAAGAGGTAAAAGCCACATGTTATCCAAGTCAGTGAGAATTGGTTACTGACTTCAGAAGGACTGAGATTCATGCTTGCAATTTTAGGGTAAGAGAAAGCAAATGTCCAAGAATGATATACTAGAAAAAAGTGCCCCTACTGCAGATGTGTCCAGAGGAAAGTCAGAGATATGTTTACATGTAAACCCCACCCCCAGAAATTCAGCAATACAGGGAAATAGGATTCTTTCATTCTCCCCTAACATGCAGAATTTGCCCTAAAGTTACACTGCCTTAATGTGCAAGGTGGCCCATATTTTACCATGGACCAATGACAACATTACAATACCTTGTGAAAAAGCTGGACTAGGAACAGAGGGTATAATTAGAGAGGCGACACTAATAGAAGGCTGTCGTTTATCCACAACCTAGGTAAGTCCCAAAACATCAGAACTTAAAAACTGCAACATTACTATGTATAGAAATGCTGTGTTAAGCCTTGATTCAGCAAAACACATGCTGATTTTAGGCATGCAGTTGAGCCAAGTGACTTCAGGAGAACTCAAGTGTTTCAGAGCACTGCAGAGTTGTGGTCTTGGGTAAATTCTAGATGTCTAAAATGCAACCTTTTTTTTCTTCCTCAAAGGCCCCAAAAGTTGACTGTATGGTACAAAGGAACCCCTCCTTCCAGGTGAAAATATGAAAAATAAGACCAATAAACTATTTTACATATCCAAAGCCTTTCTGTCAAAAAAACTGCACAAGCAGGGTATGATGGCAAAGAGATTCTGCTGCTATGGATCTTGGTTTTCAGAAGTGTAAAGGCCTTGCATCTCCCATTTGCTATGTTTGGGATTATAAGTGCTCACGTGCATCTCTGTGACTCATGCTTACAAGAGTTTGGGGACAGCCCGAGGAATTCATGTGTAGCTCAACAAGGAAAAGTCGCATCCCAGTTGAAGGTGAGGACATGGTATATACTATACAGTATACACTGGCAAATTCAGTTTAGAAAATGCCTCCCTTACCCCCTCCTCCTGCCCAGGGTAATAGTAGTCAAACCATCAGTTCTGGACATTGTTCAGATACCCATGTTATTCTATGGGTCCCTTTGGGTTAAATCAGGAGTGTTGACAACTGACTCCAACAACTGCTCCCAGGCTAAAAGTATAGTTTATCGTGACTAAACAAGGGAAATAAAGGGAGAAAATTCAGAGGAAGCCAATTCCTCCAAATTAATATCTTCTGCATCAGCCTTTATCCTACAGAGTGATGAATGCTTCACCTTCTGTACAAGCATTCCCTCTTAAGGAGCCCATCACCCTGGACTCTGGGCACCATCTATACTGTGCTGGTGAGCATGTTACAGGTCCCTCTCCATGCCAGTTCACAGACACCATGAGGAGTTGTAGCTCCTCCATCACTTGTTCTTTCACTTAAGACACACTGGAAGTCTTTTAGCACGGAGGTCTCCAATTGCATCGTTGGTACATCAACCATGCCACGCTAAGATAACTGAACAAGACAGAGGCTCTTTCCCAGAGCCAACAACAATATATTGGCACCCCCTGATTAAACTTCCCTGAAAGGAAAGCAGAGACATGAGCTAGCCAACCAGAACAGCAGCTTCCCAAAGGTCACCTGCCATTAGGAGAAAAACCAAGCAGATTAAAGAATTCTTCTGCAGAGCGGGTTTTATTTGATTTCTTTTCAAAAGGGAAAAAGCTCTGTTTGTGTTTGTTTGTTTGTCAGGACAATAGAAAAATGATATTGTGCTGGAGCTGCCAGGAAACAGTCGGCCATCTGCCTGCTTGGAGAGCAGTTTTTCCCTTTCTTTTGTAATAAAAGGAATGTAGCTCATAGAGCCGCCATCCGCCCTACGCTAGGGAGGAAATCTGAGAGCCTGTGCACTGCCAGGGTAAAGGAAGTGTGGGGGAGGGAGCAAGCTGAGTTGATGTGGTTAAGCGGGTCATTGCACTGATGGCCAATAAAAGGGGAAAAAAAACAGTTTGAAAGTAGAGCACTCAGGAAAAATAGTCCTTCCTCTCCTTGCTTCCTTCTTTTAATTCTCTCACTCGGTCTCCGTTTCCCCTCCCGCCCCCTCTTCCTCCCCTCATACTCACACACACATGTGCTTGGCAGGAACTCCAGATGGAGAGACTATCCACTTCTCCTGGAGGACATCAGTGCAGACTTTGAAATACAGAGCTATTGTCAGCAGGGAACAGACTCTGTCACCTGAAACTGCAACTGATACCACGGCTAAATCAAAGCAATAGAAAGATATTTGGCTCCGTTGCCACGGGCGAGGTGACACTGATTCCCTCTTCCCCCTGAGCCCTCCAACAATCTTATCTTTGGCACTTGAACGGAAACCATTTAAAGCAGGGAGGCTCTCACCTCCAGTCAAAGCAAGGTGCACCAGACATGCGGTGGGGAAGGAAAAGGGGTGTCCAGCACTTGTATGATTTGTATTTTTGTTTTCATTTTTTACAGACTTTTTACAGCTTCAGATTCACATGGCAGCTTATAACACAAAAGTAACCAGAGATCTGATCTTCTTATGGTGTTTTCACCAAGCGTGGTAGAAAAACAGTCAGGAGACAAGGGCATGTTGTTTCGCTTCCCTGAAGGAAACAAGCCCACTAGTAGAAGTTTCAAAACCACTAAATAGCTCAGTGGCCTTGGTTTTTAGGTACTGGGCCCGTCTACATGTCGCCCAATATCCCCACAGCAACATGTTACGTTGCCATACAATACGCTACAGTGACGTAACAATCACGTGAGTCTACACATAATCAGCAGCTATGGTACCTCTTCAAAAATTAAACTACTACAGTTTAACTTCCGTTCACTACTACGGTGGATTTGACTTAAATCAAATTGATTTAAATCACTGGTCAGGAAACCTCAATTTAATTGTTGTTATCTACAAAAAGTTCATTCTTGTTGTTTGATATCCTTTATTCATTTAACTTCTTGAAATGTTGCACTTTTAGAGACAGGTAAGGGCTTGACTCTGTACACAAACTTGTAGAGAGACAAGAGGGATGATGGATAGGTAATCAGGATTGTTATCTCTCATCTCCATATACTAGTGTTAACAAGGGTGTTATCTCTAGAGACACAAATCCACAGTTTGAGAACCAAAACTAAGCATCACAGAGATGCTTAATGAGATCTTCTAGACTGATCTTCTAGACCGAGCAACCACCAGGAAAAGTCAATTTGGGTTCTTGTGGCACCTCAAGAAACTCCCTCATGGGCATCTCTGCTGAATCCCACCCTAGGCACCAGTTAATCAAGATTTGCACAAATCACTGCTAGAGAACTCCCTCAGACCCACATCCTATCCCTTCTGAGCAGCTTTTGTAAGGATCCTTGGTTTGTGACTGGGGTTTCTACCTGATTTCTAAATTTCTCATATTAACTAGCAAGTGTGAAGTAAAAGGTTGCTAAGACAAGATACAAAATAAGAGTGTTCCTGACATTCAGATGGTGCCCCTCCTATCCCAAAAGACTCCACAAAGTCTTCAACAAATCATACAAATTCAATACAAATTGTTAATAAGCCATGAATCATGACTCCATAATTATGACTAAATCGAAAGATATTTTTGAAGTTATTCCTATGACTTTAGCAGGAACCAAAAGTATTTCCTTTCCAATCTCACACCATGTGGAAATCTCTCACCACGGGAAAGCAAATTTAAATTCTTAGAAAATTACAAACCGGGGAAGGGAGGCATTTTTGTGGAACGAACATTTTAAGAGAAGGCTGGACAGCCATTTGTCTGGGGTCATCTGACCCCAGTACTCTTTTCTGCTTAGGCAGGGGGTCAGACTTGATCTGTTGAGGTCCCGTCTATGAATCTATGAATCATTTACCCAGGGCTGTAGCCAGGACATACAGACTACAGAGTCCAGGACAAAATATCTAAGCAGGACCCTTGTGTAATCAAGTCCCTTGCAGCAACTCCCAAACCCCAAATGACAGCCCCCAGCATCATCCTCTGTATTGCCATTCTTCCTTTCTACCTTCTTTCCAGCCCTACGTTGGGGTGAAATGCCGCTTCTGTTGAAGCCACTGCAGAATCCCTATTAATTTGAGTGAGACTAGGATCTAACTCTTAGTTTTAATGTTTCCTTCACCCAGCCAAGCATTCAAAAGTCATGTCACCACTTTCATTTACTAACAGAAATTCACAAAGATACAAACAGCTGCCCTCCATTCAGTTTTGTAGTATCGTACACAATAAATTCCACACGCTTAATAACACTTTACAACAGACCACAATAGTCTCTCTCAGAAGTAGGTACAGTTGCTCAGGATGGGAGGCCAGAACAAGGAGACGAGTACTTTCACAGTCTTTCGCTTCTCTGGTATAAGTAGGTAATCCACTGGTGAGTGTGTGTTAGGTTCTCTCTTGGCGTCCTGTCTACAGAAGACAGGAGTCCATTACAGTCTCTGTCTACAGATGTGTTTCTCAAGCTGTAGCAGGTCATGCCTCTAGCTCTGAGTTTCTGTGGCTTGTCAGCCATGATAGGAGCTTTCACAAGTACAGACATTTTCAAGGCTGGATATGACTTTAATAGGATCATGTAACATTCCATCAAATGTGGAGGTTCATTTCTCACCACAATTATCTATGTTACGTCCAGTAGAAGCTTTGGTTAGATTCTTTCTTCGCTATGCCATTTAGGTTATTTATGGCAGCAAGCAAGGATGATTTTTGAAAATAGTACGTATAGAAATTGTTTGCATAGGAGACATAAATACAAATTCTCCTATCATATTTATTGGAAGAGGCCCAAAGAGAACTTACATAATGTTATACTTGATATACTTGCTTGCTGGCAAGAAGTATGTTTGGCATTTAAATATGCATTCTTCCTCCCATCTCTTCCATATGTAATAATTTAAACATTGATGTTTCACAGTGTTTACATAATAAAAATCTTCCATTTAATTCATTTACACTGTGTCCATTACATTAATGTTTAAAGTCCAAAGGAAAAAAAAAGTAGGAAGGGGAATAGGGAGAAATTCCAAGATAAAAATGCATTATCTGGGAGGCAATTTTGTTTAAATCCATTTCTAATCAAAAGGAACATTTATAATATTGATAATTCTTTGAGCAAAGTTTTTATGAACTTGAGTGTGACAGAGCACTGTTGGTGCCTGCCACTTTAAGGGCTGGATCAGGCATCCAGCAGGTGCCTGATGGCAGCAGCCATTTTGAGAACCAGGTCTATAAAGGCTGCAGTCTGCTGCAGCCAGCCCAGGTAGAAACATTGCCTAGCTGAGCTACAGCAGGAGCAACCAGGAGGTAAGGGCAAGAACTTATGGGGATGGCTAGGAGGCTCTTGGTCCTGGGCATGACAAAGAACTGTGCCCTGCTGGAGACAGGTGGACTGGCAGGGTTCCTGGTGCTGCAGGAATCCCCAGGAAATGCCAGGCCAGTTACTACCCCGGTGAAAGGTGGGTCAGGGTGCCTTTATAATCCCAGTGCCCACAACTTGGGGGGGTAACCCCATAGTAGGGCTGAGAAGGTGAGAGAGTGGGCTAGATGCTCAAGAAGCCTGACTTGAGGCTCACTTGACTGGTCAATGCTGGGGCCAGGACCAGAAGGGTAAAAGGGACCTGGGGCCTACTGCAAGGGACACCAAGGGCCTGAGATTCCAACTGGCCTTGGAGGTGAGGCCAGGGCCTGTGTGGCCAAAGGTCCTGGGAGCCATGGCTGAGAGGGGAAAGAGTACAGGAAGCAAGGCAGCCCAGAATGAGGGCAGAGTACACTGTCTGATAAGAGGGATCCAGTTAGGGTCCAGAATGGAAGATGGTGGAGGCTGGAGACTCTAAGAACTGTGATGCTATCTGTGAGACATGGGCTGCAGTGTAGGAAAGGTCAGAGCCACAGATAGTACCCCCTGGCATCAGAGCAGAAATGGGCAGTCTCCCTCATCATACCAACAGCTTATGGAAACAACAAAGGAGAGACTGGGCGGACCTCCCCATAGAGACAGGTGGGTGGGTCAGCATGATGAGACTTGACCCCAAGAGGTGCCCCCTGTCACATTGAGAGATCACATTTCTAAGACTAAACATTTCGCCCAAAATGTATATTCTCACACACTGTTCCAAAGAAGAAATCCACCTTAACTCTGCCCCTGAACTCATTAAGGTTTTACACTACATTGTACTTTATCGTAGGAGTAAGAAGTTCATACCTCAGATGTATTTGTGATGTATCCATGATAAATGTTGTACTTTGTGTGGGACTATAAATCAGTGGAAATACAATATCAGACATACAGCAATAGAACATCACCAGTTTGTCACATGGGTCATGGATAGAAATGGACAAATTTTTTGAGCCAAATTATTCGTAGAATAATGTAATTGTGGGTCAACGTAATCTATTTGTGAGTTCAGGCTGAGTTCAGAAATAATTTCTGTTGGGAAAAAAAAGTAAGGAAAATATTTTTAGAAAGGTTGAAACATTTGGTTTCAACATTTTCTAAACTAATCATTCCAGTTTTTCCTTTTGAAAGCACTTTTAATTTAAAAATTTTGCTGGATTTAAAGGTTTAAAAATAGCCAAAAATGTAATTAAGCACTTTGTTCAACTCAACTGAAAACAACAGTAATTCTTTCTTTTCCGTTTCAGGAAGGAAACGTAACAAGCAAAAATTGTTCAAGGTCAATACAAAATATTTTTTCATTATTTTTTATTGGACTATTAAACCAGAAATGCCAATTATTTTCACTATTTTTGTCCATGAAATGGTCATCAAATGATCTCCCTTCTCCAAAAAAAAAAATATATACCCCTCAGGACTGTACCATCACATTGTTATAGCCTGTTGAACTGTCATAGCCATGTTGAAATTAATAGAATTATTATAGATTATACCAGCCCAGAAACTGGTCCCTCACCAAAATGGTCCCCACTTCCTGTTCAAACCCTTAACTTCATGTATCTAATAGACAAACATTTTTTGCTATTTCTTGTAAAGGCAGCTTTAAAAAAATCACCCTGTGCAAAATTTAAAAAAAAATTTCAATGTAGTTATTTTATTATCACTCTTGCTACAGGTTTGTTTGCAAGTGGTAATAGAAGGAAGAAAAATATGTTGCAAAGTTAATTCCAGGGGTCCTCCTGTGAAAAAAAGAATCAAGTTAGTAAACATCTGTGCTCTCGGCACTGGTGGAGCTTATCATAATTTGTTTTTTGCCATCTCCATATAATTTAGTTCAAGATGATGCCCGATTCCTCAAAGAGCAGTGACTTCACTGCCTGCCTGAACTACAGTGAGAGCACAAGGAAGCCTGACCTCTCTGTGAATTAGGAGAGAGACTGGAACCTTCATGCATGAATAGATCTGGTTCAATGCACATAAGCGTTGGGATTTTTATTTTTTCAGCACATGCTGTCAGAGTTGAAGCACTGCAGGACTCATAAGAAACAAGCCCTTTTTTCTGATAAAGTCCATAGATCATTCATGCTAAGAAAAATTCTCTTCCTATTGTAAGTAACTCTTAAGGCATTATTACACGTGAACTCCAGCATCCCAGAAGGCACTGCCCCCAGCTGCTCTATCTTCCCCCACAGTGAAAGCAGGGACAGCACCTAAAGGTAAGAATCCCCCCTCCCCTCCCTTTCCAGGAACTTCCCAGCCTCTGGGGCTATTCATCCATACCCCCTTGCCCCTCAGGACTCTCCCCCTGTCCTCCTCTACCCTGAGAATTCCCCTCTGCTCCCTCCACTGGCCCTTATGGCTCACCTGCAGCTCCTGGTGCTGTCCTGCGGAAACAAGCAGGGAAGGGAAACCTGTTGGCCACCACTGCTGTGGCTGCTCTTTGGGCTGAGCCCAGCCCAGAGAGCGGTAGTGGCGGTGGCAGTGGTGGGTGGGTTCTCACACCCTGCTTGCTCCCCCAGGAGTTGCAGGGTGGTGAGCAGAGATCTGGAGTGTGGGGTGGGGGGGAGAAGTATGGCTGGCCTGATGTGGGCCAGCCGGAGAGGAGTGAGGGAAAGCACAGGTGGTGCTACCTGCCTCCCCTGCATCTCCAAATCTGGCCCACCCCCTCCCCTATCCCCACTCACTGCCCCCTGGTAGATCCTAGCTCCTGGTGCTGTCCCAGGGGAGCAAGCAGAGAAGAGGAAGCTGACCACTGTTACTCCCACTCTCTGGCCTGGCCTCAACCTGGAGAGCCTGTTACAGCCTAGCAGTGGTGGCGGTGGCAGTGGGAGTGGGAAGGTTCCCCTTCCCTACTTGCTGTGCTAGGACAGCATGAGCTGCAGGTCAGCTGGAGTATATGGTGGGGTGGTGATCTGCAAAGGCCAGAGGAATGGGGAGGAGCTCCAACTGGCAAGAAAGGTGCCCCAGAGGCAAGGGGGACAGTGGTGTGGACAACTGCAGCCCAATCTGGGGTGGTGAGGCCTCAATCTAGCCAGTGGCAGGCAGCAGGGAACCAGACTGTGGTCAGGCAGGGGCTGGCAGGCCCAATGGAACCCTGCTAGCCCCTGGCTGCCCAGTCTGGGCCACCAGCCCTGCCCCTGAGAGAAGGGTAGGAACCAGCTTGAGTCCTAGCCACGTCCCTGTTCACCTCCCTTTAAGGCAGTGGTCTCCAACCTTTTTAAGTAGATCACTTTTGGCATTTAAAAGCAACCCAAGATCTACTGTGTGCTTCCCCCCC
>NW_017728931.1:41792649-41849380 GCF_001723895.1 Crocodylus porosus | reverse complement strand
AGGGCAGGAAGTCAGCTGGGGTCATAGGATCCCAGCAAGATAAGCATCCAATTTACTCTTGAAGGTGTTCAATGTAGGTGCTTGAACTCACTAGTTTTGTTTTGTTTTTACAAAAAAAAAAAATGTTTTCTGAAAAGATGGCACTTTTGACTACATTTTTGGCTGCAAAAGACAATCCTGTTTTCATTCCAGGAAGCTCCCAGCTGTCTGTGTCTTTGGGTCAAAGGTCCATCTGAGCCTTGCAGCCCATTGGGCTGGGCTGGATAAAGCAGGCCAGTTTCCATATCCAATAGCACACAAAGAAGTTATGTAACTAGCCCCCTTTGGCCCTTTCAGTCTAAAGGGGCAGTTAGCTCTTTTGAGCTGGGTCATCCTTCAGCACGAGCTGAGGGTGAGGCTTCAAACTCCTGGTTTCTGGGGCCATAACAGGAGAGCTTAATCACTCTATCACTACATCTCGCACCTGCATCAGATAGTCAACCAATTTAACAAAATAGGCCTTGATGTCTCACTTCATGCATCTACACTAACCTTATTCACCCACAGTGAGCCAAAGCAATAGCAATGATGGGTGCAAGTTTTAGTACAAACAATATGGGCCTAGCCACTGATATTTCTACCACAGTATCATCTAGAATTGCCCTGTACTGGATGTCTGTATGACTCAGTGACTATCTGTGGCAGGAGTCCTACTCTCGGAGCCCCTCTGGACATGTGGCTCCACCCTCCTGCAATAGGCCAACTGCCTGCTTACTCACCTGCCATGCCTTGATCTTATTTTGATTAACAGATGATTGTAATCAGAGGGAGGCTGTCCATTTCTATGTGCCCCAATGACAGGGGGCACTGCCTGCGGTTCCTTTTCCTCCCCTACACCGCAGCCCAAGCCTCGCAGATCGTGCTGGTGTGATTTGCCTTGGGCCCTGTTATGTCTCGGCCCTCCATTTGCTCTCAGGGCTCCCCGCTGCCCCTCCTCACTCTCTCTCGGGGCTCCCCGCTGCCCCTCCACACTCTTGGGGCTGGGCCAATGCACCCCGCAAAATACTGTGCCTTCTCAGGCGTCAGGAACCCCCACGCTACTGGGAAGTCCCTGTGAGGCCTCCTCCAACCCCTAATAGCCGTACCCGGTCCTCCGGTAAAATAGTAAACATAAAACACAAAGCCCCTGGGCTACAACATAAAAACTAGACTGTCCTGGTCAGAAGAAAACAATAGTACCTCCCTACCCAAGACAGCGAGCACAACAATCCCCTCAGCAGGACCTAGGGGATGCTCTTGCCATCCAGGTCCACTTCTTTGGGCTGGCCGAGTTCCTCTTCCTTCAGCCGCCGGAGGGAAAACTGCCCTCCTGGCCCCCTGCCGGGGCTTAAGAAGGGCCAAGCTCCGCCCCTTCCTGTCTCTGTGTTTACCCTGGTTACCCTACCAACCACCTGTGCAGTCCTAGTGACTGGCAGCTGAGCTTCCCTCTTTCCACCCCCAGGGGGCTCCCCCGAGCTGTTTCTGTTCTCAGTGGCAGGGCACCTACAAGCTCTGCAACACTATCCCAACAGCAGCCAGGTCTACATTTTCAGTGTCACTGATGGGAATACACAAATGGTAACAACTCTGTGAAATCTCAGGTAAAAAGACAGTCAAATGCAGATGCAGCCACTAAGTCTTGGTTTTCCAGTAGTGGGACTCAATGGCTGGATTTTATTTACCCCTCATATCCCAAAGTGACACCTATGTACTTGTGTAACTGCACTTTTGGCTCTTCAGCACAGCTTGTGCCTGCTAGAAGTCAGACAGAAAAACAACCCTTTTAGTAAATCACCTAGTGGTCAAGGCATTTGACCATGGAGTGGGAGGCCAGGATCATACTCCTCTCCTCTCCCTCTCCCCCACCCCGCTGCAAAAGTTACCTCTATCTTCGGCTACCCAGCAAACTGCTTAAACTATCAGATCATGGGCCAGACGTTATCCAGCCCTCTCTAGGCAGGCAAGACTGGGAAATATGTGAGGCAAGGAGGAAAAGAACAGGAGGAGGGTGCGTGGCTCAGTGAAATGGCTACCTCCCCGCTTAGGAAAAGGACTTGGGAAGTCCCTGTGAGGCCTCCTCCAACCCCTAATAGCCTCACCCAGTTCTAGCTTGGATTCCTCCTCCCAGTATGGCAGAAACCTTCCTAATGCCGTCTGTCTGATGAATATTACATGCAAGGTGAAGTGAGCCAGCCTCAAGGGGAGAGTTGGAGTGGGGTCTGGGCAATGCCTGGCCCATAACCTGGTAGTTAGAGCAGTTTGCTGGGAAGCAGGAGATGTGCTCTAACCACTAGGTGCATGTTGGGCCAATTGGATCTAGCTCCATGTCCCAGCTTTGTGCTTATCAGGACAAGAGAGTGACACTGAATTCTGACTGTGAAGTACTGTACCCACAGCCTAAAGTATCAAGTCAGGCAGACTCTCAGCTAGACCCTGACCCAAAGCCCATGGACAGAAGGAGGAATTGCTTGCATTGATTTCCATAACCTTCCAAAGAACCTTGCCTACTTATGTCCTTAGACCAACACAGCTACAACCTACAACCCTGATAACCTTTGACTGGCTTCCGGGGTCTGTTTTGGCCAGACTCTGCTTGCTAAAATGTAAGAGCAGAGCATTGCACATGTCTGAAGAGGAGTCTTTCTCACTGTGATGGAGGCCTTTCCACTTGCAACACCATACTCTGAATAACTCAAGACTACACTCCTACCTAGAAGGAAATATAAAACCTACTTCCCCATGACAGGATTTTTGGAATGAGTAACTTTGGAAATGTGCTGCATTTCTGAATGAGTTACACGTGCCCTATTTTGGGAGTTTTAGAATTGTTCAAAGCAAAGTTCCAATAAACTGAGAAATGGAGAGAAAATCTTTCTTCAGGTCTGTGCAGGAGCATTTCTAGTGCCTTAAAGTACTGGTTAATTCATCCTGGTTCTTTATGCGTGTGTTGATGAAACAGAATGGTGCTCTGTGAAATCTGCCATTTTACCCCATGAAAATTGGCACCTTTTGCCATGAAAATGAAACCCACAAGGTTCTGACCACCAGGCCTCCCGCCCGGTTAAACTATGCACACAGATGTGCGCATTCTTCCCCGCTCTGCTGTGCTGTGCTGGTTTTTGGCAAGAAACCTCAACAGCTGCACATCTGCAGAAGGGAAAACCTTTCAGTAAAAGATACAGAGGGGGATCGTATCCTTTCCCTCTCCATCCCCCAGAGCAAGCTCAGTATTTGTTTCTCTGTATATGGCACCCTGATGGGGTGATTTAACCATTCACATGTGCATGTCTGTGGTTGCAAAATGCCAGCGCCATTACCGCATCTCACCTGAAATGCTTGTGGTAATGTGATTTGTCAGCCAGATCTTGCCAGAGAATCTCACGGAGTGGAAAGAGGAATGCAACATTCACATGTGGCAATGACGTGCACATGCACATATGTCGTGCTTCAACTTAAGAATATGCTTGAGTCTTTTCTGGAAAGTATTACTGTAAGTGGGTGCTTAACTGACAAAGAATATCTTGCGTTCAGAAGCTTGTCTAACTTCATCCCAGTTACATAGTTGGTTCAATAAAAGATATCACCCTAAGAAATCTTTGCCTCTTGCATAACTTTAAATACTAGCTTAAGTCCTGTTGGCTTCAGTAGGGGTTAGGCCTGCTTTTACAGGTCAGTATGCACTTTTTCCCCCAGTAGGAACTGTTTACTGAATTGGGAGCCCTAGTGCTTTGTGGAAGGAATGAACGTAAGTCACACAAAGGCTCCAGTTCATTGATGTATTAGTGCCAAGGACCTGAATCATTCACTCCTAAAAAGATGCCCTATCCATGGCACTGACTGTATTCCCAGGCAAAAAATCCACACATCTTAGTAAGCAGTCACTAATTAAAAAGAAAATTCAGTTTCACCAAGTAGTGAACAACCCTCTTTTGCAAATGAGCCCTGCTGAGGTACCTCCTACTGGGGACCCAGCAATCACCAGGACTTTTTGAAAACACAGGTATTGTGTGGCAAACCTTGTCAGGGGGTCTTCAGCTTTCACTGGTTTGCTGGATAGGTGGCTGCAAAGTCTACAGAGCCATACATAAAGGTAGGAATGGGACAGTTCCCAATGGATGCACCCCAAATCACCAGCTGCTCTTCAAACTTGATGCCACTTGGACCAGATTTTCAGGTGTGCTCCGAGCCAAATTTCTGACTGTTCGATGCCCAACTTGGGGGCCAGTTCTCCGAAGAGCACGTCCCTCCTACAAGGGTGGCTAAATAAAAGGCGCCTCTTCCAAAAAGCTCCACACTCCATGTACTGAGCTCTTGTGAAAAGCCAGTCTCAGGTGTGGACCTATAGATCTGCCTGAGGGAGAGTGAGGCCTCCTCTTTCCTCCTCTTTCTTCACATTCATCCTACATCAAATGTCTTGTTCTCCGCTTGCTTTGGCTGCATCTACACCAATAAAACTGGGATCTTAACTTCTCCCCAAGCCAGCTCAACCCAGGGTAGCAATGGTGAAGATATAGCAGAGGTAAGGTTCTGTAGAGATTTTACCTAACGCTGTTGTAATGCCTGACACTGGTCTACACTACAACCTCCACTACTGCTACCACCAACTGTGCTGCTCCAGTGCTAATTTATGGCTCCCACTCTAGCGGCTGTAGACAAGGCTCCAACAGCCCAATTTACAATGCCTTCTCCTCTCATTTTGGCTTTTATTTTGGTTTTCCATGCCCTGTTTCTACAAGGGCAGCAGCCCACCCTGAAACTTCCACATGCCAAGAGTGGGGAGATTGCTGACAGTGCATCTGAAGCCACTGCTGCGTGAAGCAGCCCACTGGAGCGCTTAGGCCCATCTGTTACAGTTTGCTCTCTGCGTGGGTTACTGTTTTTGTTTTCGCTCCCTCTAGCTCCTCTGCCTGCCGGCCTCCCTCTATCCCTGCCCCCCCTTCTCAACTCACTCAGCTCATGGAGGAGAGTTCCCACCAGAGCTGGCTCAGAGCCAACATGTGCATGGGCAAAGGCAGCAGCCAGGAAAAGCCATCTTCTGCTCCCTTTCATCTCATAAACATTGTTGCTTCCCAGCTCATGAGAATAGTACAGAGCAAGATCTTCCACAACCATTGGGAGGGCCTGAATATCCGGGTAAGCTAACCCCTTCAGGCTCTGCTGAGCGCTGCTGCCAACCCACTGCACCACTCGTCCCCTGCTCTGCTCAGTCCCTCATCCAAAAATGCTCTCCTTTGCATGCTCAAGGACCTTTGCATCCTCTGTACCATAGAGAGAATCACAACAGGCACGTGTACCACTGCTGTAAAGTGCCATATTTAGTGGAAGGTTGCAACAACTCAAGACTGCCTGTTTCCCATTAACACTGAGGCCAATCATTTATAGTAAGACCCCTTTATAATATCAAGCACTAAATCATTAATCCTATACCTGAACACCCTTAGTCAATATAAAAGCAAACTCTAATCAGTGAAACCAGTCACTGTCTGCTCAGTTTAGTCCTAACATTGAAACCGGCCAGCTCTAGTCTAGCATGCTATCCCTAACCTGGGAAGTCATGAGCTATCTGTTGTTGTTTTCATCATCATTATTGTCAATAAGAATAATTTAAAATGTTAAAATGCAGATGTCTCATTCAAAAGGATAGAGTTCATTTATTCATTTAAAGATCCCAGCATCTGACATGCAGTTGGCATTCACTCAGTTATTATTGTGGAAAATTAATCAGAAAGGATGAAATGGAGGATATCAAAATCATCCACCCTAAAAAGAGCTCCATGGCATTCCAAGTATCTTACATGTGTAATTTCCTGTTTCTTTCCCTTTGGATAGGCCTGGGGTCTCATGTCTGAGCAAGAGCAGGAGAAAGAAACACCTCTCACTGTTGCATATACTTCAGATTGGTGAAATCCTGGGGACAGTCCAGAACACCGTTGCTCTAGACAGCATAACGGGGTTCCCACAGGAAAGCAGTTTCTGTTAGCCAGAGACAGGGAAACTGGGCTACGACCATCCGTAACACAAAAATGATTCTTCTAATACTATTTCAGACATAGTACAGTCAGGGTCTTAAATACAGTGCCCTTGTATGAAATACCTGATTAGGTGGAACAGCAGTATTGCTATCTCCCTGTGTAGCTCATGAACTTATCCTAGTGGCAGGCTCTTTCAAATTCTCAGCCAGTTAAGTACTAACATCCTCCCATCTAGCTGGGATCTAGCCACACACCCACTGAGCATGAGAAGAACAGAGTAGTCATAACTGTGACAGAAGGTTATGACCCTTTCATTGAAAAATAAAAACTATTAAAAACAAAAGACCAACACACCAACATTTATATAAGTCAGAATTTTCTAACATAGGTGCCTAGATAAAAAAAAGAGACCAGCGTTTCCAGAGACACGGATCACCTTTTGCCCCGCTGAAGCCAATATTTAGATAGTATGGCCACAGGCAATATAGAAAACCCATGGATTCATTAACATGGTGCACAGACAGCTTGCGACTAGAGACTAGAATGAAACCAAGCCCACTTGCATTCATGAGGACTTGTAATCAAATTATCGGATGTGATCAGCACATCTATGCCCCTACTTCAGTCCTGCTTTCACCTCCAACAATCACTGATAGAGCAGTTTAGTGACTCAAAGCAGAGAAAATCCCACAAAGAAAACATGGAGCCTTTAGAGTTTTACTAGGGGGGGAAAATACCCCACTCCTTTCCTAATCCTAGCACAGCAATGTCCACTGAGTATCTCTGCATGGTCAGTAATATTTGACCTTGGACAATATCACAGTCATGTCATGATAGGCTCTAAAAGGGTAGGGAGGAATTTCTAGCCCTGGAGAGTCAGTCCTTGGTCTCCCCCAAAAAGGTTTTTGGTGTGTAAAAAACAGACAAATGAGTTAACGAAAGCTTATTCCAGCTATAGCTTTTTCTTTCAAACCTCCTCCAGCTCTTGGGACACTGCCAAAGACTTAACAGCCACCAGTACTTAAGTCCTTTCAATAAGAGGTACTGTCCTGAAGAGCTGATAGCCGTGCCAAGCTCTGACTGTGGATGAAAGCCTTCACATTAACCTGTTCCAACAACATAGCACAAAGAAACCTCCCAGTTGAGTATTTGCCAAATAGTAAAGTTTTCACAAAGGGAAAAGTAAGTGAGAAGCCAGTGCCATCCACTGTGTCTGCTCACTTAGACCTTAAGTTGCTTGGACGTGTTATGAACACTTAATAGGGGACTGATTTACCCCTATCTTTTTGGGAGATTATAAAGCATCCTATAACCCCTTTTTGTAGCAAGGGTATCTTCAAGCACTCTTAGTTTCATTGTCTGGGACACAAAGCTTAGCTTGGACAAGAAGTACCATGGGATCTGTAACACCCAGTACAGACAGGCAGAGGAGACCAGTTCTGAGAGCTGGGTTTTCATAACAACCAGTTAGTTCTGCACTGCCTGTTGGTGAATGGAGTGGAGTGTGCATCCACGGTTGAATGTGAGACTTCAACCATGATTTCTAGCACATAAGCAAAGAGTGCTACCAGCTGGGCTATAAATCTACAGATTGCTTTTACACCTCAGGTCACTCTTGTGCTTTGTTTGCAGTGCTTTCCCTTCAGTTTCTCAAAGAGATGCCTATTCTCTTAAGAATCTTTTGATTTCACCTCACTGAAATACTTCTAGCTATTCAGAAACAAAATATGAATACTGACTTCCTACCTGATGTATCAGAGGTTCACACAGATATTTTAAAATTTATTATTGCCAACTACCAGATTTGAAAACACAAATAATATGAAGACAGCTCAGGTTACAGCGACAGACTGCCAATGTTTCCATTCTGAGCTCATCTCATATTGGTTTGACTTAGAGATACTCATTTCCTGGGGTTCAGAAATGCAGCCCACAAGCTTTATTAGAAAGCTGTCAGAAGCATGGAGCTCACTGCATGGTAATCAGACACAAAACACTCATGAAGGAGCTGCAAGGTTCAATGCAATTGAATGAAAAGTTACCACTGAGAGGATGGCCAACAGCTAAAGTAATAACTTGTACACTTCCAAGTTTCCTTCTTGCTGGAGGGATAAGGATGTTCCCTCTTTCTCTCTTTACCCTCAGAGCCATTGTCCACACAGCTTGTGGTTTCTCAGGACCCCACTAACAACTCTGCTTCAATGGCGTGAGTGGCTGCAGTGCCAGAAATTACTCTGTCTTATCCAGAGTCAAGTACAATCTCTGCAGGACTCTCCAACCTGACCGGAAACTAAACTGTGCTCTCAAGAGATGCCATTCAAAACATTAGCCACAACATTGCCATGGCTCTGGCAAAGCAGGAACCACAGTGTTAACCACAAAGCATTAACCACAGTGTTAAAGCATTAAGTACAACGTTATCCACAGCTCTGGTTAACGTTTCTGATTAGGAGGTAAAACAAGCTCCACTGAACTATAAGTACTGGTGGGAAGATGCAACTTCCGGGCTTTAGTCTGATATTGTAGTGATGAGCACAGTGCAAGATGTCCGTATTCTATCTATATAGGTTTCTGTGCAGCATCCATCATTGTGAACCCAAGCACTTTGCGACTTGGCTTAGAAGAACCAAAGGCTGTGGACCAGAAAAGGCCAGGCCACCTCACAAATGTTGTCCTCCAGCATACATTTCACAATTTGAAAATATCAGCAAGGGTAGAAATCATATGCCAAGTCTCATAATGTATTTAGCATTATCTCAAACGTCCTTCCCTTCTTGCTCTGTCAGCTCAGAAGCAATGAAGGAGCTCAATGAAGTCTTGCCACTTGCTTGAGTTGCTCTTGCCAAGCATTTGACCACAACTGCTTAGCTCATATCTACAGAGCTTAGTACTCCAAGGTGGTCTACCATCCAAGTAGTAGCTAGATCCAGGACTGCTTGGCCTTCACAATCAAACAAGACCTGGTACATCTGAATTAGAAGGACAGCCTGACATCTCCAAAAGTACTAAGTTAAACAAGGGAGCTTCAAGCAATTCAGCAAACATATGGCCAACCAAGCTAAAAGTTCTGGGTGGGATCCTGACACTATGGAAGTATACAGGAGTTTTGTCATTGACTTCAAATGGGTCAAGATATCACCCGGAGTGTTTTGTTGTTTCTCAAAGTCATCATGTGGCGGAAGAAAGATGTGGGACTGAAAACACTAGAAAAGGAAGTTCACTGCTTAGAAGCAAAGCAACCTCCACCACTTTGCCCCACCCATTCTCCTCAGTCATGAAACAGGGCAACCTCTAAGAGTGAGAGATGATGAATTACTTATATGTCCATGTCTAGTTAAAGGCGCCCAATGGATGGTACACGCTGGTAGGCACATGTCCACATAATCCACAGAGACCTCGCTGAATAATGAAACAACAAGTGTTTTGAGTCACTATGTACCAATGCCACTTGCCAACCAGTGACCTATGCATGACTGGTTTTCCAAGGCAATATGCCTTTTCGTAAGAAAGCAATAGATTAAAGAAAAATGGCACAACTGTGGAGGGAATACGCTTAAAATATTGATTTTTTTTACCTCTGCTAAGTACACAAATATTCAGCTAAAACTAAAATAATTATTTCTGAGCAGACAAGAGGATCCCCTGCAGACTTGTGCATTTCTATTCCCCGAGGTACACATAGCTGATTCCACCTAATGTCTCAAGACTGACTGCTTTATGCCTTTAAATCATACCTTTATCTAAAGTCTCCAGCCACAAGAAGGCAAAAGCCCTTTTTGTCTCCTTTCTGTGTAACAAAAGGCAGACATTAAGTAACTTTTCCTTACCTTAAGAACAAAAAAAGAAAATGCCCTTTTCCTCCCAAAGAGTTTGCTTTGACTTCAGATTGGGTCTTAAAGCAGCAGGGCAAATATCAGCCATTATTAAAACCCTCAGCCCTGAAACTGTTTTTTCCCCCTTCTAAATTTATTACTGCTTTTCCTCCCTATAATTTAGAGGGAAAAATGTGCCTGTCAGTTTTTCCACTTGGGAATCTGTTGCTGGAAATTTAAAGCATTATACAGCCTACGGAATACGTACAATGTCTCCATCCAAGACAGCCTGTTGTTGAGCTGATCAAATCACACCGTTATTATTATTATTTACCCCTCCGTTCTCTGGGATGCCAATGATGGTTTGCTATGATGAAGAGGCGAGCGCGTGAAAACTAGATTTGAAGTGTGAGGGGAAGGAGACTGGCCGTACACCACTTTCCCTTCCAACACCCTGCCCATTCCCAGAAGGCGAGATTTATTTTTTGCTTTGTTTTTTAAGTGGACTTTAAACATGAGTTAAGGAGTCGCTTTGCACCTCTCTGCTTCAAAAAAATGCAACTGAGAACTCAGATTAAATATCTGGAAGATTTTGCTGCCTTTGAGACACCAGCAGAATAGGGCCCAACTCTCCTCTCATTTATGCCAATGAACCTGAAGGACTTCCCCGAAGTTCCTCGTGATTTACACCAACCTGAGTGACAGGAGAATCAAGTCCACGGACCCTTGTCATTCCCCCCAATTCCTCAGCGCCTCCACCCAGTCCCTGCAGCTGTGGTGTGTAAAATCAGGAGGGTGGCTAGATAGCTGCACTTTCTAGTTCATTTAGTCTTGGCAGGGGTGGGGAATGGAGGGAACTTTAACCCTTTGTGTCTCCGGGCTGAAAACAATACTTGAAAACATGAATGCAAATCCTGCCCCAGATTAATTGGGGGAGAGCCTGCCAATGCTGCCGACGTGCGCGTATTGTTACTCTCCCTGCAATGATATAACGGTCCCATCTCTCTTGCCAGCCCCATCTGCTCCTTCAAGCAAGAAATGGGAAGAGAGCTCTCCCTTGTGAGCCTGCTGGGTGACTCCAGGGACAGGGGGCAGAGCATGGGGACTGCTGCGGTGATGCTCAGCTTCTCTGCTGACTTCGCACAAGACCCCTGAGCCAGGGTCCAGGGCGGCGGCTGCAGCCCCTCCAGTGAGGATGAAGTGACGGCAGTATTTCCTCCCTTTTTTAAATGAAACTTCAGTCTCTTTTGTCCGTGCCAAACCGGAGTTCCAGGCGATATCTGCCTCCCTGCCCCTGGGTAACATGCAGCTGTTTGGTTCTGGAATAAGCTGATCCAAAAGCCCCCGTGCCCAATGTATTCCCAACACTGGCTGACAAACCAGAGCTGGTCGCCTTTATCTAACCATCCTCCCCTAGCTATGGCCCTTCGTCCCCTCTCCCCGCACTCCCCAGCATGCGAGTGGGTCAGCTCTGCTGGCGCCCCATCCCTACCTTCCTGAGCGGCAGTGGCTGGCCTGCAGCTCCTTTACCTTTACGCCTCATTTTGGGCACCTCCTGACCCACGCCGGCAGCAGCCGCAGCATCTGGATGCATGGCTCCCTGGCTCTCCCCCCTTTTGTTAGCAGAGCGCCTTACAATCCACTTGGAAGGATTTTTCCTTTCTCTGGCAGTCCCCACCTCCCTGCTCCATGCAGATCAGTTTCCACTCCTAGACCATTGCACAGACACAACCAAAGCTGCTGCTCCTTGCTCTGCCTGGGCTTTGGCGGCTTTTCCGTCCCCCAGACTCTCCTGTTGCTTTTTCCCTCTCTCCTGACTTTGTGACTATCTCTTCGCACTCGTGACGTTAGACACAGGAGGGGGAAGGGGTGGAATTTTCTTCCCACCCTTCCCTAGCCTGACCCATCCTGACTCCTTTCCAGTGAGCTAATCTGCAGCTGGCTGAAGAACAGGCCCCATTGCCATGGAAACCCATGTCCCTGAATGCTTGACAGACTTGGGGAAACTACAGTAAACAGGACCTTCTGCTGGACTCTTTTCTCTTTCAGGGGTGAATAGTGGGCTGAGTTAACTGTTTCAGCGCTTTTCAAGCACTTCTTTCACCTCTATGAACTGGCCCCTAAGATCTCGACAGCTTTTCAAGCTCACCAAAAAGCGATCTCCTTGGCTGATGTGGAGCGCCACCCATACAAAATACATACTACTTGGCACAGAGTTGATGGAAATAAAGCAATTGATAAACAGAATGAATTTACAATTTACAAGCAGAACTGCAGGACGCCCAACTTGTGGAGCTTGGGCAGGATCAGACCCAAAGACTTGCAACAACTGGCACCATGCAGCACAATTCTCCGACACCCTGCAGTCAGCTGTGTGGGTGGGGGGCACTGCCACATCACACAGCACTGCATTCAACTTTTATTTTTCTTTTAATAGGAAAAGGAACTTTCCAGAGAACGGATTTGGAGAGGAAGCAATGGGAAGGTAGCTGTACTGTGTGGGAGCTGTGGTTCCCCCCCCCCAGCATTTTTTTTAGCTTTAATTTGGCGGTTGTGATCACACTTCCCTTTTCCTCTGATCTTTTGCTGTTCTGCTAGTAAAATTACCCACCATTACTGTTGTCATTATCTCAGTTGCAAAAAAGTATGCTAAGTATTATCCAGATCAAATCAAAGGTCCTGGGGGAGTTGCTCAGTCAAATCACAGAAGTGCCAGTTCTAGTGATTGTATCATGACTCTCCTCGTACTTGTTCTGTTAAAGCCCCAACTCCCGGAGTCATGTTATTTCATGAGACTTGCCATTCTTTTATAGAAACAGCAATGCTTCTAGTCTTCATGGCTGCAGAGAAAAGCAACATGATGCAACCTAAATGTACTTTCAAAGTCTGCAGCCAGAAGGCAAAGTCCCTGTTTATTATTATTTTGTTTAAATTTCATAGCTGGGGCCTGATTCATGCTTTTTGAACAACTGCAGTGGGTGATGCTGTAATCTGGATGTGAAAGGACGAGGGAGACTAGCATGGAGTATGGGAGCAGGAACAGACAATGCAGGGCAGTTGCATCAGTACCAGGGTGATGTGGTTACTCATGTAGACATGCACACATTTTGACGGCTCCAAACCCCCTACTTTTCAATCGGATGCAACAAGCTGAGGGTGCTCTTTTACTCACAGTTCTGCAGGAGCCAGGAAAACACAGAATGCAAGAAGTAAAACCATAATGTAGAGCTCTCCATCCCAAAAGTTTCCTGAAGTTTCCTTCACAACCAGATCGGCAAACTCTTTCACAGAAACTGCATGCAGCCAGTGTGCTGAAGCTAGTATGGAACAGGACAGTTGTTCAGTATGACACAGCTACACACTACCAAGTATCTGAGACAGGAAGTAAAGATCACCACCAAATTGCCAAACAGTAATGTGACTAGGGTGGGGTTAGTGGGGCACCAGCCCTGAGCGCTAATTATGGGGCAGGGGCACCAGAATCCCCCCCAGGAGTCTTTCCAATACAGCAGCCCTGCACCCAGCAGTACATCTGGGGGAGCAAGTTGTATGGTGCTCCCCCTCTGCTGGGGAGCTTAGCAGGTACAACTCTGTGGAGAGGGGGAGTGAATGGGGCCCCAGAGATGGCTCCCAAGGGGCTCATGATATGAGGCTGCTATGCTGGACTCTTTCTCTACTGCTGCCACCCACCTGGAAGGCAGTGCCGGCTACAGCAGCATCAGCAGCAGCTGTATCCCCAGTGCAGAGATCTGGGGCAAGTAAATCTTCCCTTCCTCTCCCCTCGCAATGTCTGGCTTACCACCTCCTCTCCACACCCTGGGCGCTGCATGAGCTCACTACACTTCTGTTGCCAAAGCCCTTTTTCCATGTCGTTCAAAATTCCACCATGTTCAAAACACAGAAGTCCAACCTCAGAAATCCTTCGATCGTCTTAAAGTTTGTAAGAAACCAAATAAAATGTATCAATCAATCACAAGTTCTTTATATTTGCCTTCTGGTTTCTGATGCTTCAGGCCATGCTTGGCTTATGTTTTCAAGTCTTCTCTGCAACCATGAGAGCTGGAAGTTTCTTCTCTTTAAAGAAATGCAAGCTGAGATTCCCATGAAATGACATGACACCAGAAGCTGGGGCTTTAAGAAGAGTACCAACTACTGCAAGCCTCCCAGTTCACCAAAAGAGCTGGGGACACTCCAACCATTTGCTGCTGCATGACAGAATTTATTCACCCAATTCAGCAATAGATGAAGAGCAGTGGGAGAGGAAACCAAGGGAGAAAGTTAGTTGCCTGGGGTCTCACAGCAGGTCAGTGGCAGAATCGGGAATTAAATTCAGTTTCCCTGAATCCGTGTCCAGTGCCTTAGTGACTGGACCACAGTGCCTTGATCGTTACTTGTGCCCCCTCTGTAGAGGACATCATTAAGCGATTTGCCAGCCTGAAGCTATTCCCAGTTCAGAGGCACGGGCCCCTTTGGCTCTTTCCAAGTGCTAGTGCCCCTGCAAAGGGCAAACTTTGGGAGAGTCAGAGTGTGGAGAAAAGGTGCCTGTAACACTTTTCCAGATGAGGAATAGTGAGGACTGAGGCCGTTCTCAGTTGGTGCCTGTCCATTAACATGCCCCAGGTACCCTAGCACATTTTGGCTCCCAGAGAGGGCCAGTGCTGCAGCTGACCAGCCAGTGATAGGAGCTCTACTGCAAACCTGTTGGTCATAAAGGCCTCAAGGCTGCAGAACGATTCAGGTGGATGCATCTGAACACCTTCAGCGAGTCCTGGTGAAGTCAGTGAGATTCTGGTCTGCTTGTGTGGATCATTTGCAGGAAAAGAGCCAAAAGCAATTACAGGGGAAAGTCAGGAAGGAGTGGGATGAATATTCCTTAAGGATCTTCAGCTGACAGGGCAAGTGGAGAGCATTTTGCAGGGAATCACTTCACTGACTACAGCTATATGATGGCTGCCATTTTGTCTGACACAGCCAGGCTGAACTCAGGACTGACAGAGCTAAATGTGCCAGCTACTGCAGCTTAAGCTCCACAGTCCCAGTTCCCCAGCTGGACCTATAACAGACTGCCACCCTCTGTGGAGCAGGTATGGAAAGAGCCCTGCAAAACATATTCAACAGAAGATTACAAGTACACTGAAAAGAGTCTCCCACCTGGGGAGGCAAGTTATTGTGCTGCCAGGTTTATCTTGGGTAATGCACATTCAGTTGTTTCAATTCAGAGAATACCTTTATCCCACTCATTACGCAAATGAGCAATAGCATGTGAATTCTTATCATGCAACAAAGCAAACAATTAGCCAGCTGGTTTGAGGGCAAGGAAAGGACTCCAAGCAGCCACCTGGCGAAAGAAGCCTTCCCACACAGCAAAAGGGTTGAGCCTCATACTCAGGAGATCCAGGCTCAGTTCCTAGCTCTAAAAAAGGCCTGTCAGCCCCCTCAACTCTCTGTCCCTCAAGTCCCCATCCATAACATGAAAACGATAATCTTACTCCCTGTCCATTTACGTCCTAAGCTACTTACCCGTGTTCAGGAGTCAGGGACTCCAATATAAGCTCAGGCTTTGGAGCATTACTGTGATGAAAGAGTTGTATTTCACCAAGCCCATCTGCATATAACCACTCTGCTGCTGGAATACAGTGGCATTCTATAAAGTGAATAACAAGATCCAGGATATGTACTTTATGGAGCCACAGACTTGGTATTTGAATGCAACAGAGCAGCAGGCACTCTCTGGAAGTATGATGGATACTATAGGAATGATGCCCACATAATATCTTGTGCACATGTTCAAAACTTTGGGCTACTAAAAACTGGGCCTCTCAGGCATAAGAAGGAATGATTCACCTTCCAATTTCAAATTGTGCTTTGTCTGAACTATAATGACTCATGTCTGATTGATTAGATCAGGGGTTGTCACGTTTGAGAAGGTTGACCTTTGAGAAGGTCTTAGGGGGTACACATGGGCAGGCGGGGACTGAGCACTGCCATGCACCATCCTGTGCTGCCGTGCAGGCACCACCCACCTGGCTGGATGGGCGTAGGGGAAGCCCGCATGCGGCGGCTGCCGCCGCTCCACATTCAGCCATGCGCCTCCTCCTGCCCGCAATCCTCTCCCACCCTGTGTCTGGCCACCGGGGGTACGCTAATCCAAAAAGGTTGAAAACCCCTGGATTAGATTGATTTCTCTCATTCTATACAGTGAGAGTCCAGTTACATGAACTGGAAGGAAATGATCCCTCTTCTATTACTGCAACTCCTATTTTTGTTAAGTTTAAAAAAATGCCATATTTTTCTTATTCTTGATTTTCCTAAATGTAAGGAAGTTGCACATAAATATTCTGAAGCACATATAAACGATCTCCCACAGCAAAAATAACTTTCTCCAGTTTAAGATGCAATGGATTTTATAAAGAATTGCAATACAGAGTTCTCCCTCTCGTTTTCTTCCCCATTATAAATATGATTCTTTTTACAGTGCAGTTGAATGTGATCCTCAGTCTGAGGAATTTGATCCACATTATGAATTTAGAAATTTCTGGGCACATCTATATATGCACTTTCTTGCACAGTAGTCTATTTTACTGTGCATTAAAGCATCATATCAAAAACTGCGCTAATACGCTAACGCACAGTAAAACTAGGCTACTGCTCATTAAGTGTCACTAAAAAAGTGTGCACTTCCGCTGCTGTGCAGTAGGGCAGCCTAATGCACATTTATGTAATACCTCACGTTAGATGTATTCAATTTAATGCACATTAGGGAACGTGCATTACTGAACATGTAGACATGCCCTCTGTCCTGCAAACTTCAGGAGTTCAAGGAGCTACTCATACGTGTAAGTCGGTCACTGTTGTTTCCCTTGCTCTTAGCACAGTGATTCTCCACCAGGGTGGTGCAGCACTCTGGGGTGCCTTGAGATTCTTTCAAGGGTGCCGTGGGGGTGCCACACAATGTTAGCACTATTAGGGTGCAAACATGTTTCACTAAATTAACCCAGATATTTCAAATAGGAAGCCAGAGTGTTAAAACCGTTCTGCCCTGTTGTGGGCTTTCCTAGGTCTTTGCAACAGAAAAACTGCCCTATTATTTTATTATTTTATTTTTCCACAGTGAAAAAAAGGCAAAACTAAGAGCTGGCATTTTTTGAGGGGCACCTTAAGTCTAACAGAGGGTGCTTTGAGTCCAGTGAGGTTGAGAACCACTGTCTTAGCACAGTAGGAACTATCTGAAGAAACCACATTTGGGGCTAGTCACGTCCCAAATAACCACAGTTAGTAAATGTACCCAAACACGTTGGACTTGCCTATGGCTGGATCTAGAATTTTGTAAAAGGGGGTGCAGATAGTGAGGTGCATCGTCACCTATACTACAACATATTTTTCTCCGCTTAAAAAGAAACTAGAGACTTTACTAATATGCTAAGGGCTTGGGGCTGTATTATTCAGTTTAACATCCAAATAAAAAAACAAATATAGCAGTATGAGAATGGGCATTAATTTGCTATATCATATATTATGAATAAAAACAAAACAAATTAGGCATAAATCTTCCAAAGATGTTTCATTAGTCCTGGAGTCATTAGAATTATATTCACATCTCTTTCAGAGTCATAAAACAAAATCCAGCATCTTGACAACTGCAGCCAGTGCTTCACTGAAAGTAATTTCCAGACCTGAGATAAATGTTTGTAGCTAGAGTTAAAAGCAGCCTGCAGGGAACTATGTGACCAGGAGCAGCTAGCGGACAGCAGAACTGCAGAA
The DNA here is from genome assembly GCF_001723895.1 of Crocodylus porosus. Classification (NCBI taxonomy): domain Eukaryota; kingdom Metazoa; phylum Chordata; order Crocodylia; family Crocodylidae; genus Crocodylus; species Crocodylus porosus. The sequence goes on along the minus strand of NW_017728931.1, from coordinate 41,831,817 downwards.
CAAAGGCTAGCTTGATTAGTAGAACTATTACAAATATAAGAATTGTCATTTAATGGTCAGATTCATAGGTCCTTCTTGCCCAGTTTTGTATGTCGCACAGGGGCAGAGAGTGGATGCTAAACGGGAGAGTGAACTCGTATGGCCAAGGTTTTTTTCCCTCCCTACTGTTCCTCTCCCACTTGGAGCCTCCAGCATTTAAGGTCTAGGACAGCAGTTCCCAAACTGTGGGTCATGACTCCAAATAGGGTTGCAACATCAGCAGATGAAGCCACGGGAGTGGGAAATTAGGAATGAGGGGCTATGCTGAGGAAGAGGGGCCATACTGAAGAAACAGGGCCATCAATGGTGTCATGCTGAGGAAATCCTCGAGAAGCACTGGTCTAGGAAGTTGTGAGGCAAGTGCTGGCAAAGCTCAGCCAGCTGTATTGCTGACTCTCGTGCTCAGTAGCTTTCCTCCAGAAATGTTTCCAATCCCTTTCATGAATCTGGCTCACCTGTCAGTGTCTGCAACACCTGGCAGTCCAGCACTTTAAATAATCAATCCCTACGGACTTTCTCTCCCTTGGAAACCCTTCTCCTGTTCCCTCTCTTAGAGGCTAGACCCGACAGGCCTGGCCTCTCCAGTCTCTCCTTGTGCGGGAGCCTCTCCATAGTGCTCATCCTCCCCACTGCCCTCTCTGGACCAACTCTAAACTGGGCCGTAAGCACCTGTGGAAAGGAGAGTTGAGAGGAGCCAGGTGGATAAGCACGAGCTGTCACGGCCAGGCAGGGCAGGAGAGGACTGCGGCGCCAACGCAGCCATACACATGGTCCATCGGCTGCTACTGAGGCCTGAAGCACAGCTGGGGCCCGGGGGAAGCCCGGGGTGGCTGCAGACACACGGGCAGGCGCTGCCAATTGCTGGCAAAGCTCAGCCAGCATTGTCAGGTCTTAAATACGAAATTATTGTATTGGAAGCTCAAAATGATCAAATCTGCTGAAAAAACTATTGTACCCTGAAATAATATACAGGCATACCTCGGAGATTTTGCGGGTTCGGTTCCAGACCACCGCAATAAAGTGAATATTGCAATAAAGCGAGTCACACAAATTTTTTGGTTTCCCAGTGCATATAAAAGTTATGTTTACACTATACTGTAGTCTATTAAGTGTGCAATAGCATTATGTCTAAAAAAACAACGTACATACCTTAGTTAAAAAATACTTTATTGCTAAAAAATTCTAACCATCATCTGAGCCTTCAGCGAGTCGTAATCTTTTTGCTGGTGGAGGGTCTTGCCTTGATGTTGGTGGCTGCTGACTGATCAGGGTGGTGGTTGCTGAAGTTTGAAATATGGCGAGAATTACCAAAATGTGACACAGAGACACGAAGTGAGCAAATGATGTTGGAAAAATGGCACCGATAGACTTGCTTGATGCAGGGTTGCCACAAACCTTCAATTTGTAAAAAGCGCAATATCTGCAAAGCGCAATAAAGTGAAGCGCAGTAAAACAAGGTATGCCTGTACAAATAAGTATGCAAATAAGTCTTTTTCTTATTTATTTGTTATTGCTCACTGTAACTCACCAGTGAGTGAGTGAAAAGGGGTCAACAAAGCTGAATCATTTCTTTGTTTTAAGGCAAGCCATTGTAAAGGGAGGGAGGCAGCAAACCCAGGAGGAGTCAGTGAAGATGCTCTGAGCCAGGCTCAGGTTTTGCACGTGCTGCATCAATGAGCTGCCTCAAAAGTGGGCCTTCGTTTTGTGGGGACCCCGCGCTGTACATTTTGAGCACTTTCACTGTTATTGGACACTTTTGTTTTTGAAAGGCGTTTTGAGCGCGTGTGCTATTCTTGATCGTGCGTTGCACAGGGGTTGAACTGATGGTACAACTACGGTCACCGCTGTACAGCGGGCAGCACCGGGCACAGCCGCCACCTAGCGGCGGGCGCCTGCCGAGGAGCAAGGGCCGGGCAGCCTTGGGCTGCAGCAGGGAGCAGAGTCAGGCAAGGGTGCGGCGGGGCACCAGCCGCCCCGGGAGGAGCCCCAGAGGGCCCCCCCCGTCCTGCCCTGCCTCAGCAGGAGCATCGCGCTAGGATTTTTCCCTAGTGAAAAAACCAAAAAACAACCCCCGTCGAGCTGCATTTTCCCAGGGGGGCTTGAGTCTAAAACCCCGCAGTGGAGACCCCGTGGCAGCTTCAGTAAAGCAGCCCCCCACCCCGCGTAGTCCGTGTCGCTGCCTCTCCCGGCGCCGCGGTCCCTTTAAGAGGCGGGGCCGCTCCCGCCCGATTGCGGAAGTCGCTGGGACTCCGAAGGCCGCATGTGGTGCGGGGCGCGGAGCGTCCCATCGCCCGCAGGGTGGGCCTGTGGCGGGCGGCGCTTGCCCCCGGCAGCGAATGAAGTCGAGTCCCGCAGGGCTCCGGGGCGACAAGCGAGCGGCGCACGGAGCGGAGGGGCAGCCCGCTGCCTCTAGCAGGGTCTGGCCGGACGCCCAAAGTTTAGGACTGGAAGGGACCTCGTGGGATCATCAAGTCTAGCCCCACTGCTCTCTCCTGCCGAGCCTTTCCTGCCCGCCCGCGGTGCCTGGTAGGGCTCCGGGCGCAGGGTCCGCTTGGGGGAGCGAGGGGTGTCATGTGTGAGCAGGCCTGGCTGAGAAGCAGGGGCGGCCCAGACGTGTGGTCCCAAAGGAGCAGCTTCACTTGATGCACAGATGGTGAATGAGGAGTTCTGCAGAACGCGAGGGTGGCATCCCTGCTCAGACTATGGACCATGTAACACTGCCATCTGCACAAACTTGACCATGACATTGCAGAGCTGCATTCCTTTTCCTCAAGAATATTGGACTGGTTAACCTTAAACTGGACTTTATAATTGTTGCTCCAAGTCACCCATATGAATGGGAGAGCAGTGCTGAAAGGTACAGACCTAGCAATGGGCTGTTTCTTGCTGCCCTGTGACCATGATCCATGTAAACATTGCCTTTCAACAACCCTCCCCTGAGTTGTTCCACTTCACCTGGGTTGTACTGCTTGTCAGCACCTGTCTTAGGTGTTCGCCCTCCCTCCAGGATCATGACTGCTTGGTGCTGTACTGCCAGGATTTACCTTGCCAGCTTAAGGCCCCTTACTGTTAGGAAAAGCTTGGCTTGTCTGAGATGGGGTAAACCTGGCACATTCCCATCTGATGAAAAATTTAGCTGGTTTAAAACTCAGCTCTTAGTCAAGACCACTCTGGCATGCTGGGGAATCACTGAGCTGTCACTTGGTGTGAGGTGCCAGGAAGCTCCAAATAAATGTACCCAAATAAAAGGGGCCGTACTCCCCAAGCCTGTCGGAGAGAAGCCTGGTGGATTCGTCTGGCATCTTGGTTTTTCCCTTCACCTGGGGCTCCGGGCTTGTGTTCTCTTGTTGAAGTTTGGCCCCCTGATTCTGCTTTATCCCTGGACCTACCTGTGTTCAGGTTTCACATCTCTCTGGCTTCAACTTCTGCTCAAAGCCACAGAGTCCTCAGGCCCCACCTTTATCAAACTTGGTCAGTGGGCCAGCACCAGGAGGGATCTCTTCTCTGAAGAATTCTGCACAAAGTTTTCCAAGCTTCATGTAAAGGCGAGCCCTCATCCCTGGGGTCACACCAAGCAGGCACTTCAGAGAGCATTTGGGGAAAACTGGAAGAAAGTCCTCAAGTTTAAAAGTAAGGAACCTATTGGCTCTGGCTGTGTTGCCCAGGTATATAAAGCATATGCTGATGCCACTGCTATTGAAGACCCACAGTTTGAAGAACTAGTCAGGAGCACTGAATCAGATTCAGCTCTGGAAGCCTGGGAGGTATCTGGATTTCAAGGCATCTTCAGGTGGTGCTGGAAGAAGCATGGAGAGATGTTTGGAGAAAGCAATGCAGAGCAGCTGCTTCAGAAGGACAGTTCTCATGGAGATACTAGTAGGACTGCTACCTCTAAGAAGTCAGTCACTGGATCGCAGCTGACTACCAACACCTTACCCCCTGTTGATAGTTCCAAGGAGTTAGGTCACTTTATTCCTGTAGCCATAAAAGTAAGTGATGTGTGTTACTGGTGGATGCCTGGGATGAGAGATGAATCTTGGACTGTCAGATGGTTTGTAGTGTAGGTGCTGCTTAGCCTCTCCTCTCAAACAGCATTTCTAGCAGTCTTCAGTCCCACCTTGCGGTACCATTTACGACTAAACTCAGCAAATGATCCTGACCTGCAAAAATCCTCGCTGTTGAACTTCTGGTGCTCCCTGGTATGCAGATCACCAGTAACACCATTTGGTGTGGCATTCACATAACAAATCTGAGTAATGTGACCTCATTTTTGTAAACACAAGGCACTGAGCTAGACCTCATCCATGGTCAAGAATGGCCCACCAGATTAGCCAGCCGTACTGTGCCTCTTACACCGTGAAATTATATATGAGAAAAAAAAATCTGTTTTAGCTCACCTCAGTTACCAGGATTAAAGCAGGCAAGAATTAAACTTCATGAGGCTGTGGCGCCAAATTGCTTGGAATGATTTACTTCAGCAGTTATTCATATCTTAAAGCATGGATTGATGGGAAAGGTAGATTGTTTGCTAGATCTAACAACTCTGTTAGGCCCTGGACAAACCCCTACCCCACTAAAATGTACAGTTAATTTTGTCTTATTTTGCTTTACTGTTAGGTGAGGTTGGGGGTTAAAATAGCATGACTACCCTGGGATGAATGTGGATGGACAGCACCTAAAGTGGTGCAACTTACACTCCTTCATTTTACTCTCAGTTCTTTCAGGGATAATTCTGCAACAGATTGAAGGACTTCATCCCAATTTAGGGGCTTGTCTAATCCATCGCCTTTCTTTTTCCATACGCTACTGTAAAGGGCATTTCTGCCTGGGTTGCGACTGCTCTGTTTTAGCTCACTAAAATGTACCATTTTTTTCACAGTATTCTGGGAAATCATTTAGTTGAAATGTTTTCATTCAGGTCCTGCATCCTGGACTAGTCCATCAGGTCCAGATGGATCTGTTCCTGATGAAGATGGGCAGCCAGATCATTGAGCTTCTCCCTGGAGTCAAGTGGCTCAGCTTGACTGAAATAGTGGAGGAGTTTGAGAAGCTTATGATTTACCAGGTAGGCATAATTCCATCCTCTTCATACACTGAAACAGAGGTGCTCCCTCCTTTGTCATATATCTACCTATTAATTAACTGCTACCTGCCATTGGAGAGTGTTCAGCATTACTGCATTCTGGTGGCTAACTCCACTGACAAAACTAGATCATAGAATCATACAAAATTAGGGTTGGAAGGGACCTCAGGAGGTACTCGAATCCAACCCCCTGCTCAAAGCAATACCATCCCCACTAGATCATCCCAACCAGGGCTTTGTTCTGTCATCTGTCACCACAGAACAATAATCTTTGTACGGTTTGGACCTCCACTGAGGCTCCATCCTCTTTGGAACTCCACTTCAGGTAGTTGAAGGCTGCTATTAAATCCACTCTGTCTCCTCTTCTCTAGACTAAAGCTCAATTCTCTCAGCCTCTCTTAAGAAGTCATGTCCCCCAGTCCTCTAACCATTTTTGTTGCCTTCCACTGGACTGTCTCCAATTTGTCCATATCCTTTTTGAAGTGAGGAGCCCAAAACTGGACACTCCAGATGTGGCCTCACCAGTGCTGAATAGAGAGGAGGAATCACTTCCCTTGATCTGCTGGCAACCCAGCTACAGATGTTGCCAAGAAGCCTAACAGCATACTGGGCTGCAAGGGCACACTGCTGGCATGTATTTAGTTTATTGTCCATTGTAACCCCCTGGTCCTTTTTGGCAGAGATGCTGCTTAGCCAGTCAGCCTGGTATATGGGATACTTCCGTCCTCAGTGCAGGACTTTATGCTTGTCCTTACTGAACCTCATGAGGCTTCTTTTGGTCCAATCCTCCAACTTGTCTAGGTCTCTCTGAATCCTAACCCTACCCTCCAGCATATCTACTACTCCCCCCAGCTTGGTGTCATCTGCAAACTTGCTGAGGGTGCACTCTATGCCATCTTCCAGGTCATTGATGAAGATCCTGAACACAAGCAGCCCCAGAACCAACCCCTGGGGCACTCCACTTGATACTGCCTGCCAACTAGATATCAAGCCATTGACCCTCTGAGCCTGATGATCCAGCCAGTTTTCTATCCACCTTACAGTCCATTCATCCAACCCATACTTCCTTGCGAGAATGTTGTGGAAGACTGCATCAGAAGCCTTGTTTAAGTCAAGGTACACCACATCCACAGAGCCAGTTATCTCATCATAGAAGGCAATCAGGTTGGTCAGGCATGACTTGGCCTTCATGAATGCATCCTGACTGTTCTTAATCACCTTCTTCTCCTTCAAGTGCTTAGAAATGGATTCCTTGAGGATCTGCCCCTTGATCTTTTCAGCGACTTAGATGAGGCTGACCAGTCTATAATTCCCTGGATCCTCCTTTTTCCCTTTCTTAAAGATAGGCACTATATTTGCCCTTTCCCAGTCATTTGGGACCTCTCCCAATTGCCACGAGTTTTCAAAGGTGATGGTCAGTGGCTCTGCAATCTCATCAGTCAACTCCTTCATACCCTTGGGTGGATTCCATCCAGCCCCATGGACTTGTATATGTCCAGCTTTTCTAAATAGTCTGCCTGTGAAGACTGAGGTGAAAAAGGCATTGACTACATCAGCCTGTTCTGCATCTTCTGTCACTAGGCTGCCTCTCCCATTTAAGTAAGGGATCCACACTTTCCCCAATCTTCCCCTTGTTGCTGACATACTTGTAGAAACCCTTCTTGTTATCTTTCATGTCCCTTGTTAGCTGCAACTCTAATAGTGCTTTGGCCTTCCTGACTTCATCCCTGCATGCCTGAGCAATATTCGTACTCCTCCCTAGTTGTTCGTCCAAGTTTCCACTCCTTGTAAATTTCCTTTTTGTGATTTAGCCTACTGAAAAGTTCCCTGTTCAGCCAAGCTGGTCTTCTCCCATACTTGCTGCTCTTCCTGCACATTGGAATGGTTTGATCCTGCACTCTCAGTAAGGCTTCTTTAAAGTATACCCAGCTGTCTTGGACTCCTCTCCCCCTCATACTGGCTTTCCAGGGGATCCTGCCCATGAATCCCTGAGTGAGTCTGTCTGCTTTTCTGAAGTCCAAAGTCCTTACTCCGCTGCACTTCCTTTCCTCAGGATCCTGAGCTCAGTCATCTCGTGGTCACTGCTGCCCAAGTTGCCATCTACTGCTACATTCCCCACCAATTCTTCCGTGTTTGTGAACAGCAGGTCAAGAAGACCATGGCCCCTGTGGCTGCTCCAGAACTTGTACCAGGAAGTTGATCCTAACACTTTCCAGAAACTAAATAGATATGCCAGGGATGTGTTCAGCCCTGAGTTTATAATGACATCTACTCTGAGGGACCCCGAGAATTGAAAGTATAGTCAGGACTGGAACAGTATCAGACAGGCCAGTCCTCACTTCCTTTATAAAGTACAGGGAAGAAACCCCCCTGGACAGGGAAAGAAAACGCACCTAAGAGATGTACCATCTGTTCATTTCTTTTCATTGAGATCCTTGTTTTCAGCTAGTTTTCTGGTTGACTGGGCTTTGTAGGAGTCAGTTGTAAGTCAGTGAGATTATATTTCATGCAGGAACCTTAGTGAATTCCCATCTCTTTAATACTAAGCGCATAGACTACATGGCCTCTCACTTTGCAGACGGACCTACGCTACGAAGCCAGAAACTTGGAGCGCTTCCAACAAAATTTCCTGGGCATGGATTTTGTGAAGTTCCCAACTCCCCTTCATCCCTTTGTGACCAGAAACATCCTGATGGAAACATTTGAGGTAAGAGTACAGCGTCTGGGTGAAGGGGGGGTACTGGTACTGGCATTCCCACCTCTGTCACGTATTCCCATCTCAACACAAAACTCCCGTCTAGAGGTGGCATTGGGCTTTTCAGGGGAGCAGCTCTCCTGTGCCCCTCCCATCCTTTTCTAGAGAAGGAAAGTAAGAGAGTACCTCTGTTATTTGCTTGCATACAACTGAGCCCTTACTTGCTTTATTTTTCTTTCCTATTGTCAAGGTTCCCAGGAGCAGGGGGCAGACAGTCCTAGCTCAGAAGAGAAAAGGGCACTGGGCCTTGGGTACCAGAATAAAACCAGCACTGCCATCCAGCAGCCCTAGGTTTTTCCTACTTCCAGACTGAAGTCTTCTTTCTCTTCTGCTGTTGAACAGGCAGATGGTTGAGACCTATAACTTGGCCCAGTCCATAGAAACAAGTATAGCTAGGTTTGTTCAGACCACTTTCAGTCACCATTAGCTTTAGTCAGCATGTCAGTTGTGCCCTAAGTATCTCTTGCCTGCAAGTCTTCCACATCTGTTTCGCAGACCTCTTCCTTCTGCAGCCTCTCTTTAAGCCATCTCTTAAGTCAGCTTTGCCTCCAAAAGATCAGCCTAGCACCTCCTTTCAGCTCCGTTCAGCTCAGAGAGGCCCCTGTACTATGCAAGTTATTCTCTTAATCCTTTTCTGATCTTCATCCTCTGGCTGTCTGGTCTGCTTTGGTCATTGCTAGGTCTGTCACTCTTTGAGTTCCTATCCAACCTTTCCTTTGTTGTACGCAGCCTATAGAGGTTCCTTTCCCAAATGCCTTCCAATCCCAAACATTCCCGAGTTCACCAGCAACAGTAAATACAGTCTGCATTGACTGAGCCCCCTCTGCAGCATTTTGTCTTCCCAAGGGTGAGAGTATGTGACGCTGGATTGTCTGGATGGGGTAGGGGCACATGGGATCTGTTTGCTTCTTGCTTTCTTTAAGGAGAGTGAACCCATCTCCCAGTATCTGCACACAGAAGTTGACCCTGAGCTGAGGCAGAGAATTGCGAAGATGGGTATGGATATGCTCCTAAAGATGGTAAGAATCTGGGTTGTTAAAATCATGTAATTGGCTTTGGGTGGATATGGCTAAAGAGGAACCCACCTGCTTTCTTCCATGACATCACTGGATTTCTAAGAGCCAATGAGAACAATGGATGTTAGGGACCTGCTGGTACCATGATATCCAGGATGTCAGGGTGCTGTGCCACTCTGCACTAAATGAAACCAAATGAATATATACATGTTAAATGCAAGATCCAGGCAGAACATAGACCGGATGCTTGTACCACAGGCACTCTGACAGATCCTCTTCCATAATGAAGGGGAGTCCCTTCAGCATGTGGCAGGGGCACCAGCTGTAACTCAGCAGGTATGTTGCTTTGGGAAACCACAGAATCACATTAATTAATGTTTACCCTTCACCTTATAGCTGTAAAGCAAAATCTGCACCTACTGTTTCTGCAGAAGTTATGGGAAGATTCAAAGCCACAGGGGAACCTGCTAAGCTTCGTTTCATTTATCAAAAACACCTGCTGCCATTTTAAGGCAGGTAGAAGACTAAATCTGGAGCAGAGAAAATTAATCTAGCCAGCTCTTGCTTGTAATTCAACTTACTTTCCTTGGTTTTATGCTGAACTGTATCGTAGTTATTAGCTCAGCCTAGCCTTTGCTGTCCTAACTAGTGGGAATTTGCAAGGAGAAGCCTGATTTCTATCCAGTTAGGGCTTGTTTTCGTACCACTGAAAACAAGCTCTCTGACCCATAGCCATCCTTGACCTATAGTACATATATAGTGCTTGCAGCTTTGCTCTTGCACCTAATGCTTCACCAACAGTGCTCCAACCTGAGCACTTGTCTCTCAGGAGCTGGAGAGACTCAAAGTACCAGTCTGTAGTGGTTTTGTGATGCGAGTCAGTGTACCAAGGGGACAAGACTGGAAACCACCTAACTAATGCCGCATACCACCTAGCTTGGTTTTGAACCCTGGCCCCCCACTATAGAAAGTTTTATTTGAATTACCTTGCCATTCTTTTCATGTCATACCTCTTCTCCCTCCTCCAGGTGTTTGTTGATAATTTTGTCCATGCTGACTTGCATCCTGGGAACATACTGGTCCAGGGTGCAAAGCATTTTGGTGCTACTCGCAGGGATCAAACCACTATCGTGGACATGTGCGACACGCTTATCGTAGAAGTACAACCTTCCCTGTGTCAGCTTCGTCTGGTGCTGCTGGATGCAGGGGTCGTGGCAGAGCTGCAGGAAGCTGATCTGCAGAACTTCAGGGCAGTCTTCACTGCTGTGGCACAGGGACAGGTGAGGCCTGCTTTGCCAGGGGAGGGACTTTAGACTCTTGAAGCTCATCTTGGTGGGGCAGGAAGCAGCACTGGAGGTTCTCATGATCCTGGAGCTGACTCTAGTCTGCTTTTCTTCAGTTGCCTGTGCAAGTCCCATTATGGTTTCCTAGGAGGAGGGGAGGGAGGAGGTGGCTACCTCTCACACATTTGCTGTCTCTTGTAAATTGTATCAAGCACAAAAACAAAAATGCTGGCGAGAAGGAAGTAGGTTACCCTGGTCTGTTGTGAGCAAGTTTAACTAGCACAGAAGAATGAAAGGCTAGATTTAGAGGCCAGGGGATGGCTGCTATTCCTTGGGTTAAAGTTACCAAGCATGGGCCCAAGTGTGGCCTGCTTGGGAGTAGCTTTTGTGCTTGGTGTAAAGCCTGCAGCATGTTGCTGGAACAGCTGATCAGCTGCAGTGGAGCTTTCCTATACCAGGCTTGTTGCGTTTATCCAAGGCAGTCACAAATGGGTGACTCCGGCCACAGGTGCGGGAAAAAGTATTGCCAGACTGGCAGGCACAGAATGTATTGTAAACATGCGGTAAAAAGTATCAAGGCACTGACATTAGCAAATTCAACACATTCATATGTCTCACAACATCCATCCTTCCACACCCTGAACTAGAAGCACCCGCAGCACACTGACCCTCCCTCTTCTCCCACTGGGAACTGTGGAGAGCAACCAGCAAGGAAAGCAGCTGATCTGTCTCTGCCAGATTTCCGCCAGATAAGAGTTCTTTGGTGCAGGGGGAATTCCACAGTGGTCACCTCCAGCTACTTCCAGTCTCCTTTGTACTACTGACCTCTCTGGTTTGCTGAAAAAACAGGTGCAGCACTCACCATGTCCTGCTGCTGTGTCTCAGCTCTGAGCAGGACAGCCCACCCATAGGCAAGTAGTTAAACTCCATTGCTTGCAGTCATTGCCAACTGCAGCAAATACTCTAGTCAACATCTATACTGAGATCAACAAAAAAAAAAACTTACTTCAAATGCTGAGCAGCCTTACAATGGAACTGTTTTCAGTTACTAGGAACACAAACTGCTTTTGAACTAATGACCTACAGATGACCAGCTTTTACACTTTGTCTCCTCATCAAACCTTGGATTAAGTGTCACGGCCCTGCTGGCCCTTTAAATTAGTTCCATGCAGCTCTGCTAGACTGACCATAAAGCCCCTCAGATCAACAAAACCTGGAAAACCTTCACAAGAAAACCTCCTTTTCTGTCCAGGCAGAGGTAGAAATCTGCTGGGTGGGCAGGGTGGGGGGAGGAGAGAGGGGATTATCTTACTATTCCTCCACAGTTTAGAAAAGAATTTTATTCATTCTAGCCTGTGAAATGGCAGCCAACAGCTCTCTTCTCACCAGCACCAATGTCTTGGTCTCCTAACTGTGATAGAAAAGACAGAGTGTGCCCAGACAAACTGCAAAGAGATTCCTGCTTTACTTTGCATTACAAGATGGTGCCAGGAGGAACAGGTCTTTAGAAGGAACAGTATCCTTGGCTGGTCTCAGACACCAGGGGTTATGCTGCAGCCATTTCGGCTCCGTCTTCATTCATCTTTTGTTACATCTTAGGTCTCTTTGCCTCAGAACTCTGGAAACAGGGTAACTTAACTTTCCAGCTCTCCGTCTCACCCAGCTCTAAAAGGCATGTATACCGTTTCAGGAAGCGATTGAATGGCTGCAGCTGTCTGGAAACCCTACAGTAAGAACACTGTATAGCTACATGCAAGCTTGGTGGTATTACCAAGGCCTGGTTCTGTTCCACACATTTCCTTTAACTTGATTCACAGGGGGAGAGAGTGGGAGAGCTGATCCTTCACCATGCTCGGGCTAACCAGTGTAAGGACATAGAGAGATTCAAAGCTGAAATGGCAGAGCTGGTGACCAAGGCCAGGATGAACACCGTAGCCCTGGGAAAGGTGAGCAAACTAATGATGGTATCCAGCACATGACAACCTGTTTTTGACTGCATCTGCCCCTTTAGACTAGCCCAGCTTGAAAGGCCAGCCATTTAACCATCAGTTAGTTCATCAGTCACCTCCCTTGCCGGTGCTACCAAATCCCTCAACTCTGGTTTCACAGCAGGAGAAAAATGTAATTAAGGTCCCTGATCCTCTTCTTTCCTTCTAATTGGGATAGGGTTGGCTCTCGGGGGTCCTTTACTCTTGCTGGAGCCTTGAGGTTCATATCCTAGCCTGCATCCTGTTGATTCCCTTTGAAGTCCACAGTAATGCTGTTGAACACAGATGTGTTTCTGGTGACCAAAGGGACCGCATATACTCTCCTCAGGTTTCCCAGCATCTTCCTGGGTTGAGGAGTGAAGACTCCATAGGCACAGGTGGAGTTTCATCTGTCACTCTCTGTATTGCTTACCACCAGGGAATGATACCAGCTTTTATGACAGTGACTGTCAGTTAAACACAGGAATATTGTGCAATAAGCACCAAGTAATGAAATCTAACATTTAAGTTTGCAGACACTGAATTGATCAGGCAGATTCCTTCTAGCTTATAGCCTGTGGTGAATCACTGCCATTCTGGCTGATGCTGGTTTTTATGATATCCTACCAGCCAAGGTAACTTTTATTTTTTTAACTTCATATTCCAGCTTCAAGTGGCAAATCTGCTTTCCAGCGTCTTTAAGTTACTGATGATCCACAAGGTGAGGCTGTCTTTGTTGCCTTCACTGCATGCTTTGATGTTTGAAAGAAGCACATCTGGGGAGGGAGAGTGATTGGGATGATAAAGGTCTGAGGCAAGGCAGGGAGTATCTAAAATATGTGGGGTCAGGATGGGTGGGGCTGCATGTGCTGTATTTCCAAGCAGTACAGGCAGATTGCTTCTCTGGACTGGAACCAAGCCCACTGAAACTGTTGGGAGTTGCCCCCATCCTTTCAGTGGGCTGTGTATCATCAGGGCCTACCAATATCTGGTATCAAGATTGATCCTCTCCCTGTATGATCTGGTATCAGAATCTCATTTATATTTTCCCTTCCTGTCTATAGCTTTTTCAGAAGCTTGAGATTAAAATATTCTCATGCACTTGGAATTACTTGCTTTCTTCCATGTGCTTATTGCTCTTCTGCTGTAGGGTGACCAAAGGAGTGCTGGGCTCCACTTGCTGGGGTAGCAGGTGATGAGATGCTCACGCTGCCTTTAGAGAAGAATAAAATCTCCCTTTGTTATAGGAAGTAACTTCATGGGACAGACCCCTTGGCTGGTGTAAATTGTCATAATGGTGCTGAAGTCAGTAGAGCCACCACAGTTTTCACCATCAAAGGATCTGCCTCATGGGTTTTGGAAGGAGAAGATCAAAAGACTGTAGAGTATCTCATAAAGTCCCTGTTTCCATCCGTTGTATGTTAAATGCCATTAACCTTCAGTAACATTAAACATTATTAAAAACCTCCTGGCTCCCTACTCAGTCTATGCACAAAACCCTGTGAATGGTGGTTTTGTTATATGGCTAGGGGGTGAGATGTAGGCAGCCTGTATGTGAAGTAGGTTCTGCTTCTCCTGTGAACTGTGAAGCTGTGCTCCCTAGGACTCCATCTGTAGTAGGGGAGGGGAGAGGAGGGGGAGCAAATTCCCTTTCCTTTGCAAATATGCGTTCATGGGCCAGGGATGCTTCTGCAGCCTTGCAACTGCAGGCAGAGGCTGGCATTTCTAGGGCCCGTGACCAAAGGGAGGAAACACGCTGCTCTCCTAAATAAAGAAAAGCACTAACCACGAGGCTGGCCTTGCACAGTCCTTTGAAAGTGCCTGCTTCTTCTCAGACCTCCTGCTGAATTTCAGCTATGATGCCTTGAAGTGAAAGATGAATGAGTGAGCTCTCATGTTGCAGTATTGCAGCATGCATATGTCATCCCAAAAGCCTGACTACAAGAGGTGTCCCACTTATAAGGGGTTTGGAAAGCACAAAGTGCCCAATGCATTATAATCTTTGCATTTATGATTTTAGGTGAAGCTTGAAAGCAACTTTGCTTCGGTTGTCTTTGCCATCATGGTTTTGGAAGGGCTTGGTCGCTCGCTGGACCCCAAACTGGATATCTTGGAGGAGGCTAAGCCACTTCTCATCAAAACAGCAGCAGCTCTCTTAAAATAGCAGTGACCACTGGAGTTGGCGTTCTATTGCTGGGCTTTTTGGCAAGGAAGTGCCTATTCTTTTTGTCAGTAGAGGGGAAAGGAACCTGAAGTTGGAGTTGCTCTCAGTTTTGACCAGCCATGCAGCAAGTTTTAAGGGAAAATAACCCATTGCTTCTCACCAGAGATTTGAGAGGTGAGTGGCTATGTTGTAGTGTCAAAGACACTGTCAAGTAGTCTAGATCCCCAAGGCTGAGGCAAATCATCTGCATTCTGAAAATAATTTGAAGTGTTTAGAGACTTCCATTGTATTTGTGAACTGAAAAACAAACCAGAAGGACCCCACTGTAATGGAACAAAACAATGTGTGAACTTCTGTTGATTCTGCAGATGTCTACAGCTGCCCCAAAGCTATGGCAAGATCAGGCTACACAGGCTGGTCAGTTTTTGTTTCATGGAAGTGCAGGGAACAGGATCAGACGTTGTTAGAAAGGGACAGAAACTTTTTTTTTAGGCTTTGAAAAAATAGAAATCACATAAATATTTTTGAGCATAGCAGATATGCTTCTCATTCTTCTTGGAACCCGATGATCACCCTCTGTTCTGTTGCTGGCAGCAGAATGCATCCCAGTTACTGCAGGTATACTTATATATAGTGTATAAGCTCAGCCTTGATTCCACAAGCACCAGCAGGATTCAGATTAGAGCCAGCAAGGAAAAGAAACAGTTGCTGGATTCTGATGAGTAGGGTCCTGTGCTTGCTGCTGACTTAATGGGTACAGGATCAAACTCTGCTAGTTAGTGTGAATAGCATTGGGCCAGGACAGCAGAGAAGACCAAGACTGCCACTGCAATAAGCTAAATAGTAATGGGGATTTGGTTTGATCTTCCTATTTTGATAGTATTTATTTTTAAAAATGAGTTTCCTAACATTACTTGAATATTATTCAGTCCTTTCTATAGAATAAGTGCTGGGAGTGGGCTTTTTTTTTTTTAAAATATCATTTTCTTGAAAGAATAAAAGCTCCTGGGAAGGGTATAACTTACATGCATTTTCATCATTCTTCTTCTGGGTGACATTTTTGAGTAGTTGATCGTGTAAGTACACTCGCATGGAACATGATTTCCAAAAATATTGTCACTTCTGAACCTGGGAATGAAACTGCCACCAGTAGCAAGCTGCTTATTTTTACAAGATACAGCATAACAACATGTACAAACAATGCGGAGATCCAGCTGCCTGTTCTGTAGTCCATTTTTATACTAAAATATCTGGAGAATTTTTTTATTCTGCTTCCCTTGTAGATCCGAGTTACCAGAATAATATTGATACTTCATGACTGTGTGAAGTGCAAGTAATCTGATTATTTTAAAAGGAGAGAAGTGTTAAACTACTATCTGTTAATTTTATGAATAACCTGTCATTTCTGGTATGAGCAGTAGTACCCTGGCACCTAAGATGGTCACACAGTCCTAGTTTTATTTACACTTGTTCTGGCACTGAAACTGAAATCAGAAGAACCAATGTAATTTCCACTGTCTTTCACTTGTTCTTACATTTGTTTGTGTCCCCAAAGTGCCTTAAAATCCCCAGTCAGGAGTGGGGTGTCCCTGCTCCTTTGGGACAATGAGAAAAAGACTAGTGTGGTGATTCTCAACCAGGCGGTTGCAACATCATGGGCTGCTCTGAGATCATGTCAAGGATGCTATGGGGTGTCACACAGTGTTAGCACTGTTAGATGTGCTAACATAATTCATGAGAGAAACCGAGAGATTTCAAATAGGAATCCACTGTGTCAAAAACACCCTGCCCTGTCATGGTCTTTGAGTTCTCTGCAACAGAAGAGTTTCTCTGTTATTTTTTCCATAGTCAAAAATGGGTGAAAACTAAGAGCTGGCACTTTCCAAAGGGTGCCCTGAGTCTAAAACGGTTAAAAACAATTAGACTAGTCAATTTTACTTTCAGAGTCACTTTCTCAATGTTGCAGAAGTTTGGGCAACAAATAATAACAGGAGATATTTGTCTTAAAGAAAAGCTGGTTCTACAACAAAAACATGATTTTGAAAACATGTCTAATAGTTTTATATTATGTTAAACTTTTTTCCCATAAACTTCAAGAGGACTGAACTTCAGTTAATTTTCAATTAGTAGTACGCAAATAATTGCTTTCATCTCTGATAGTTGGCACTAATGGCTAGAAGATTTATTGTGAATTTTTCGAGCTACCACATATGGACTATAAGAGAGAGTAACTCAGTTATCTGGTTTAGTTTTAAGAAATATTTTTCAGCCTTATTTTAAGAGCGATATGCACAATCCACAGGGAGTAGCAAATAGAATAATATACCAGCAACTATTTCCTAGTATGTCTTGAATGAAGTTTTAGTAATGCTGTACTTTTATTTAGAGTTCTGCTGTTGAATTTTTGAGTAATAAAGGAAGGCTGCATGTGTGGGTAATCTGCCAGATATTTTCTGAGGACTATGAAGCACAGTGTAGCATGCATAATTTAGAAAAAACAAGCTACCTGCTCTATGTATGTAACTGCTCTATGTATTTCACGTTTTCTTCCATAAACAATATATATATATTGAATCTCCAAATAATCAGAGGGTAAAATTTTTTTTTTAAACTATTTTAAAGCCTTGTCTTATTACTAGAAATGTATTACACCATGAGTTTCAGACTCTTCTTTGCTACTAACATTTTGATAGGTAAACTAGTGAGGTCTTTTAGTTAGCCAAAACTGCGACTGTTTATTGAATTATCCTCATGAAGCCACTTCTCTCTCTTACTGTAAGGGAGATTTAGGTTGGATATTAGGAAAAGTAAGGATAGTTAAGAACTGGAATATGTTACCCATGACAGTTATAGAATTTGTCTCATAGGAAGTTTTTAAAGACAGAAAAGACTAATATCTGTCATGAACAGTTTAACCCTAGTTGTTTCTGCCCTTGAGGACTTAGTGGTTCTCAACCTTTTTCTAATGGGACCCTTTTGCAAAGATCAGTGGCTTGTCCCACCCCCCAGGACCTTCCTGGTGCCCCTCATTCCCACCCTGCAGCCCCCTGCCTGAGGGAGCTCCCAGCTGCCCCCATCGCACTGTTGCTGGAACATGGTGTCTGCAGCAGCTTTGGTTTATGTGGGCAGCAATTGAGTGAGGCTGGAGGAGGGGAGGCCTGTAGCACCTGCTGCCCTTGGCTGGGGCTCCTGCACTGCACCGTGGCAGTCTGGTCGTAACCCTTCTTGCCCCTGGGCAGCGTTTCCTGTCTGCTCCACCCCTGCAAGTACAAGCACTGGTGCCACCAGCCCAGCCATGCAGCTCCCTGCCCCCTTCCCCTGGGGGAGGGGCAGGCACCTCTCCTGCTGAAATGTCAGTGGTCAGCCAGCTTCTCCCAGCACCAGTAAGCACCTTTCTCTCCCTCCCTCCCCCACAACACACACAGACTCCAAGCACTGGCACTCCAACCCCCATTATGTATACCCAGCTGCTGGGGCTGCTCCCATGACCCTGCCTGGCTGTGTGCCAGCTACATGTGTGCACACATGCAGATACAGCTGTGCCCATTGCCTCCAAACAGCCCCTAGCAGGCTGGAATGCTGCCAGCCTGCAAGGGGAAACCCATGCTTTCCTGTGTTTTTCTGGGACTTGCTACAATCCTTTAAAATATTCCTGCGACCCATTTTTGGATCGTGACCCACAGGTTAAGAAATGCTGGACTACATGATGTCTCAAGATCCCTTATGGGCCCATTTTTAATTATTTTTATATGCCCTCACATGGTGTTTACTTTGGCCAGCTTACTTTATGGTAAAACTTAAGTGCCTTGCCTTCAACTGGTTTTATTACTTACAACATACAGACATTTTAGTAATGAAGACAAGCCTCAAAACACAGTCAATCTGACATCAATTCCAAAAAAGGCCAGTGGCCGAACACTTTAACCTCCTGGCTATTCCATCACTGACCTCAGAGTAAATGTTCTTAAATAACAAAACTTTAAAAGCCAACCTGAATGCAAAAATTGCAAAACAAGAAATAATCCACAGGTTGGATTGTGTTAAGTATGGTCTCAACAGAGACTCTGGATTCTTATGCCATTACTCAGACTAGCTTTCATAGCCTGTATCCCTCAGTGGTTTAACTGCCTTGTTTATCCCTTTTGATCTCTTCAACTCAGTTCTCTCAGTAGCACCCACTCCTTTCTTCCCCTTTCCCTATCCTTTGTATTTAAATTATCTTACTCCTTTCTATGTAGTACCCCTGCTCTCTGCAAGTCCATTCATAGCATCTGAAGTAGGCTAGAAAAGCTTATGGATCTCTGAATAAGTTAGTTGTTCAGGGCATATCCAGATGAATTCAGATATGCAGTATGTGGTACTTAAGACCCATCTGTGGCACCACACATCACACATGCAGGCGTTCCTTGCCCTGGAGATCCCAGGGTGAAAAAAAACCCCACACCAAAAAAAGCAGGGCAGCACATGCGGGAGCATTGTATGCCACCCAAAACTGGAGCCTGGGCAGCCAAAGCTACACTCTGGCTGCTGGCCAGGTTTCTTGGTGCAGGCTTGTTGCAGCTACAGCTCCCCAAGGCCCCCCAGACCCTAGATAAGGCTGCTGGAGCCAGCAGAGTTGCTTGCCCCAGCCTCCCCAACCCCCCCACCCAGGGTAATGTGCTGAGTTCCAAAGCTCCTATCTCTGCACGGACTCCTTTCTGCCTCTGCCTCTGCTGGTAACAAGCAGTCCAGCTTACTCACATACCGTGCTTCCACCAACTCTCTTGTTTGCAAGTGTCCTCTTGACTGGGAAGAGAAACTTCAAGGTAGTTTGTGCTGAATGCTGCAGGTTGGACACTGACACCTCACTGTGCCATGTGAATTAACCTATTTCTATGACTGCAAACTTTATGCACAACTCTTCCCTGACTTCCCCCCTTCTCAGGGCTCTCACAGGATACCATGCCACTATAGCAAGTGCACTGGGAAGAATGCCTCACAAGTCTAGGCAGCAGACAAGCTGAAAAGCCTCCAGCTGGCCCTTGTTAGCTGAGCAGCCTAACTGTTTCCAGGTGGCCCCAGTTGCCTGCATGGGTGTGTCTGCCTGCTTATAAAAGCAGCTCTTGCGTGCTCAGCAGCTTAGTTTCTGCCTACCTTCAGGCATCTGACTTCTTGTTCTTAGGGTTCTGCATATTGATTCCTAGTTTCCTGGTTCCTTCCTGCTGACTCCTTGTTCCAGATTCCAGACCAGACCCCCATCTTTCAACAGATGGCTCCAGTTTGCTGATCACATATGTCCCAGTCCTTTACACCTATGGCTGCCTGCTCTAGACCCCCTGACTCGTGACTCTGGTCTGGACCCCAGTGACCCATGTCCTAGTTGTACCCCTGATAGAATGCCATAGGACTGCGTTTCCTATTCTACAGGCTTCTTGTGTATATAAACACACTTTTGTAACCTCGTGCAGAAGAAAAGTGCTCTCAGTCTTCTGTTCCATAAGGAGTAGAAAAACAGTTAGCAGGCTTATTCTTCTGCCAGTCCAGGACTATCCCCAACAATACAACCCAATACTTTTAAATGGGTTTGTGACTTCCATCTGTCTCCTGGGACAGTTAACCAGCCTGCTAACTCTTCCCTTTCACAAAGCTTCTCCAGACTTATTTTTTGCCTTGATTGTTTGTCTTTTCCCCTCCCTAGTCCTAACCCATACCCCATTTACTAGCATACAGCATTTTGTCCCTCTGGGTTTGTAGCTTGACAGTACTTACAGCCTGATGTCCCCTTGCCTGGTAGTAGTATGCTTTGTGTTCTTTGTCTCCTATATGAGTTAGTCCTAAAACCCTTCTGCCATTTTGCTGTTCTTCTCTGAACTCCCTCAGTTGGTTTATATCTTCTTGACAGTAAAGAGTTCAGAAGACAGTGCAGCAGGTCTAGTCTCAGTGGTCTTCTATAGGAGACAGCCTGTCATCTTTCTGCTCCCTGGCTGGACGGTTCTGTCAGAAACTCAACAGAGCTGGATTTTTTGTCCTGCCACATCACAATGCAAACACTTCTCCCCTTTGATGCCTGTGATATCTCATCTCTATTCTAGATTGTGTCTACCTCCAAAGTCACTACATATTTAGCATGTAAGACAAAATAGAAACCAGCCAGCAGTTTTACTGACCTGACTGTCTTCACAGCAGATAGATTCACCTGTCCAACAAGAAAGGGTTGTAAGGGACGGGTACCTGCAAATAGACTCTGGCTATGCTCAAGAGGAGATATAAATATTTCCAAGAATGACTGTCATCTGCTGATCATCACTGCATTATAACTCAGGCCCAGTACATTGGTTCACATCTACAACATATATAGGAGACTTGAGATAGTGCTCAGGGGACTGATTATCTGCACTGCAGCCTTTTTACAACAGCAAGGAGGCACGGAGCATCAAAAGGCTCTGCTCCTTGAGGTACTGCTGGAGGTCCTGATGTTTTTGGCATTCCTTTTCCAGTCTCTGATGCAACTGGTCCCGATTTTGGAATGCTTTCCATTTGGTAACCTCATGCTTTCTCTGCTGAGTGTGCTGCTCCTGTAATTCTTGTTTCAAGATCTCCTGTCGGGATTGCCTTCTGGTCCTGAGCAAATCCTACAGAAAAATAAGTGAAAGGATGTTCAAAGTCCTACTCATGCTCTCATGCAGAAGTCCTGTCCATCCTGTGCCTGTTACTGGGAAAAAGTAGGATGGGGTAGCTGTGAATTTGCCAGCCAGCAGCTTGTATGCTGTTCCCTCCATGATCTCTTGTGGAAAGTTGGTATCAGCAGAGTCTGTATGATACAGAGACATGGACTGTCTTACTTTCCCATGTGGACTGGTCTCATTTTTCATCAGTTTGCACACATTAAAAATCAGGTTATATAAGTATCTCCAAATGATATTGGTAAGTTAGACAGCAACAGGGAGCTACAAAGAGTCCAAGAAAAGCATTCATGAAACAGCCCTCACCTGTCTCTTTTTGTCGTGGTCAGAGATCCTGTCATTGTATTCTGCCAGAATTTTCTCTCTCTGCAGATGCTGTGCCTTCAGGAACTGCAGCCTCTGAGTCTCCTTCTTTTTCTCCTCCTCTTGCAGAGAGGATTCCTTTCTGTTCCTCTCTGCCCTGGCAGCCTGGAGCTGTACCATGTGCTGGCAGGCCTGCTCATTGTGCTCCAGCTGCTTCTCCAACCCTTGCAACATTCTCTGAAGAGATCTCTGCCTGTTTCCAAAAGTATATGTCCAAAACAACCCAGAAAGAAGAACAAAGGCAAGAGACTATCCCCAGGTGTGTCAATGGCTGAGATATAAACCAGAGGTCCTGACTGTGTGTGGCCATTAAAAAGTACTGTGCCACTTCCTGAAAGGTTTTGGAAGTCCTGGCCAAACTCCTGCTCATAATTAGTATGGATGGTTGAAAATGAGCAATAATTCACTTACCTGCATTTTCATGAGACTGAATTTTTCAACTGTGCAGCTATTACTAGTTATTATGTTTTGTTTCCTTCTATTCACTTGGCATTTTCAGGCCCATATGGAATTATGCTTTGCTTCCCATTGAAGGGTGCTGTATGTTCATAGGCTTTATCTAAACAAGCTCTGCCAGTGGACAGCACCCACCACAGGGAAGGCACAAGGACATATTTAGATCCATGAGGCTTCTCCCAGATCCACCTGGCTCCACTAAACAGCTGCTGGCAGGGCATGCAGTGAACCTTGGGAAGACACCAGCTGATGAAAGCATCACAGCAGCCAGTGGAAGGCATGAGTACACATGCCTCTGCCGATTCATGGGCATCAGCAGAAGCCTTCTTTTAGGCAGAAAGCTGATGTTGCTCTGCCAGCAGAAAAGAGGGGCTGTGCTGTCACAAGGGAGCTGTAAGTGTTGAACAGGAATACTAACCACAGAACTACGTGGTATAGCTCAGGCCTTAGTAAAGGGGCTCCTAACCTGCAGCACAAAGCCGTAAGTACTTTAACGTAAAATAGAGCTACATCCTGAGACTCCAGTTCGCAGAATATGCTGTTCTTTCTTGATCACTATACACTGATATCAGATCAAAATAGAGCACATGCTGGGAAATGTCTGTACCACAATATTAAAGATGAGGGCAGCCACAATCTGGTCTAGTATATGCAACCAGATGCCGGTATCACTGGCAGGTTGCTGATGCAGTCTCCTCAGCTAGGCATAATTTTTATTCTTCTGCTTCTAAAATACATAAAGTTTTCAGTTTACAAGATCCTCCTGATTTCTTGACCTGCTACTAGGAATCTATCATTTCAAAAAACAAAGAAAAGCTTAAACTCCAGGTGGTGGGGGAAGGAGGTGGAAAGGATGCCTAAACATAGCCATAACATCTGAAATAAACTGTCTGGTGCTTTGCTCCAATATTCCGAGTGCCCTCTGAAGTGTATGAAAGTAGAAGGCTCTCAGCATTTATCAGGATCAGTCTTTTAAGAAAGCAACTGTGATCAACACTCAGCAAATAGCATAACAGGCAATAAAGACAGAGAGAGGGTATCAGAACATAAGCTCAGGAAGCATATATTACTGAATATCTCATGCTGGGTTATAAAGGGCTGGATGATGCTTAGGAGCTGCTGAAGTCTCCCCGCTACTTCTCCAGCCCCTCTCTGAACTTGGAGATCCTTACCTGCGGCTGTCTTGCAGCAGCTGGTGTCTCAGGCCTTCTGCCAGTTGTTGTTGCTCCCTCTTTACCTGCCTCTGCTTCTCTTGCTGCCTTTTGTGCTCAGTCCTGGCTGCATCGAAGTTTGCCTCTCTCAGGCTCTTTTCAGTTGCACTGGTAATTGCAGATTTCTGAAACAGAAAATCGTGTATAACAGTAATATATTTTTCGACAGTGAACTCAAGTCCCGTAAGATCAGAAAGGTTTGGCCTTCTGACATTGTTTCCAAGCACTGGGAGCTTTGGGTACCTACCCATGTGCCGGGCATCTGCTCCGATGCACACTAATTAGCATGCATTGGAGCAGACTCTGTTAGCGAAGTCTGCTGGAGCTTGCTAATTAGCACGTTCCAGCAGCCTCTGCATCACATGTATTCAGCGCTCCCGCACTTTAAAATGGTGGTGGGGATGCTTTAACTCTTTAACTAGAGCTTGTTCAATACATGTGACACTGTGGGTGCTGTACCTAGAGTGACCCTTGGACGCTCGGAGCCGCTCTAATTAAAGTGCCACATCCCTCCATCCTGGAGCACGTGTAAAGACATTCTTTCTGGTTTGTATCATAGTGTCACTTTCCAACATGGAGAAAAATGAGGCTGTTGCTGGCATACAGCAGCACAATTTACCTCAGGAGGACTACCCCACTATGGTATGACCATTCATTACTGCAGAGATAAGGCTGGGGTACCTCAGTGTCCAGTCAAGAGAGTGTGGCCAGGTACCTCAGGGCACAGCTGAGGTTTTGCTCTTCTCTTGGCAATTGGCACAAACTACAGCAATGCTCAAACTGTTTAATTTATGCTGGTGTGAAGCTAGAGGATAAGAAGAGCTGATTGCATCTAAGACACTGGGAGAGTGAATTAAAAGTCAGCCATGCAAAAGTGTCAACTCACCTTTCACTGAAACTCAGCTAATCAGAGATGAGACTTCTGTATTTCTAATTAGGATCTTATAAAAATAACCTTTCAGGAAATTAGCTTAAAGGTCTTTGCGCCACAAGTTAGCCTTGAATTTATTCAACTGATTTAAAAGGCCTTGCTTTATTCTAAGAATATTTTTGGTTCTTCTAACCTGCACAGTTGGAGTGCTGTGGGGTCTCCGCACACACAGGGCAGATTCAATAGTCAAGCGGTCTTTCTTTAGAGACTGATCCACTCGGTGAAACCAAGCTTGGCGACCAGAAGTGCTGAAAGCATGGACTTTGGTGGAAGGGTTTGTTTGGGGTTGCTGGGCTGGAGCTTCTGAAATTCTGGACTGTAAAAGACCTTTCAGACACATCAGAAATATAACAATTACATGCTTTAGGAAAACTGGACAAGCAGAAGGAAAAATCTATTCATGTAAAAATTATAAATACTAACTTTTCTCTTCAAGGAAGTGAGATCTTTTCAATGACCAAAAAAACAGGTCACCACTTTAAAAAAAAATTGCTAACATAGACAAGCATGAGTTTTTACTCAGGATTTAACTGAGTATTCACTATGCTCACAGACACGAGTTGCTGTGAGCTGCAATACTGGCTGTTAGGGCATATACATTTCTGCAATTCCACTTTCAGACTCTCTTGGTAAGAGACCTGATAGAGAGTGGGCAAAGGCAATAGCAGTTTGGTGAGGCTGCAGAAGGCTTTCAGCCTATTGGTCTACAGCCAAGTGCCTGTGTATTTGACAAATCTATTTTAGATGAAGAAGGCACTGATCTTAATTAAAGGATCTTAATTAAAAGGTATTTTAGATTATGAACCAGTCCATTTTTATATATGAGACCAAAGGCTTACATAATGTCATTAAAAAGTAGTAATCACAGTGCATATAAGAGGACAGACAGAATATAGTCAATCTGTGCAACAGTTTGCCACAGGCATTCAAGTCAAATAAAGCAGATGGATTTTATAAAGGCGAGGGTAATCTCAAGACTAATAACATTAACAGTGAATGATAAGATAAAAGTAATCAAAGCTCTTGTTTCAGGGCACATAGTGGCAGCTGAAGGAGCCAGGAAGGATTTTTTCATGTCTGAGAGAAGGATGAGCAATCACCAAAATGCACAGCCAATTGAACCTATATATAATAGAACACAATTGGCCAGGTTCATTGCAGCATTTCCTCATCTTCCTTTGAAATGCCAGGCCTTAAATGCTGCCAAAGAAAAGAGACCAAACATGACAGCCTAACACTCTGATCTGGACAGGCAAGTCTCAAGTCTGTGTGGAACTGCTAACTGATATAGTTTCGATACCTGGATCATTCGTAAAATGAGCCTCAGGGTCAGCCTCATGGTACCTCTTGCCTTCTCTGTCTTTGTGCATTAACTCCATTAGGCAGCTGTCTGTGTTGACAGCCATATCAACTCTGGCATGGTTCAACTCCTGAGGGTTCTGGAAACAGAAAGAAACATTATCAAAATCCTGAACTGGTGAGGAAAAAAAATGTGTCAGTAACAGGAATTTGCACAAGCTACTTTATCATTTTGCCTTTACCACACTAATTCCATCTTTAGTAGGGGTGTGCGAAGTGGGCCCTACTCGATTCAGATTTGGCCTGAATCAGGGACAGCAATCTGAGTAGTTGATTTGGATTACTGTGCCTGATTTGATTCGGCCAAATCTGAATCTGAAGATTCAATGCTGATTTGGAGAATCAGCAATTCAGATATAGACACAACTTTAAAAGTTTTTTCAACATACCTTGAGGTAGCAGGCGCAGCTCATGATCGCTGCGATGCTGTGGTGCATGGAGTGTCCCACAGGAGTGTGGTGGGGGGCCCTCCATGTGCTTGGCAATGAATCCAGAAGTGAACTGGAACTACTTTGGCTCCGGGGGGACCTCAGGTGACCCCCCCCCCCCCGACCCAGAAAGCATCAGTCACCGAGCCAGGGAGGCATGGGGGGCCCTCTTGCATGCTCCCTAGCGGATTTCCGGGTCTGCTACCAAGTGTGCTGAGGAGCCCCCTGCACTCCTGTAGGACACTCCATGCACCTCAGCATCGCAGCACTCACGAGGCCCTGCTACCTAGAGGTATGTAGAAAAAACGTCTGAAGTTCTCTAGATGTCCAAATCTTCAAATCTTTCTGAATTTCTCTCAATCGATTTGAAGGGTTCTGATTCAGTTCAAAGATTCGGGCACCAAATAAGGACGAATCTCTGCCAAATCAAATCAGGTACTGAAGCTTTGCACAGCCCTATTCTTGGCTGTGCAAAGCCAAACCGGACTTGGCTGATGCTCGTTGAATGACTGGTCAGCCTTTCAGTTATAGGAAAAATGTTGTCTTCATGTGACAAACAACCACTGCCAAGACAGTAGTGATGAACTACAAACCAAACTTTCTAATGAAACTGCGGTTTAAGAAAGAAAAGAAGCTAATAATGAAATAACTGAATCCTTTAAATATGTGGTTGTTATCTGGTTCCTAGGCTTATCTGCCTTCCAAAATTACCCCACACCTGGCAGTGTTTTGGTGTGCCATTGGGACTCAAATTACAGGAGCAGGCTGGGATTGGGGTTTAATGGCAGAACTAGAATAACAGAAAGTGCTGTGGTTCAAGTCTGAGAAGCCTGCAGTTTGCCTGTATGCAGCGTACCTCTTCCTAATGGCATTTTGCCCTTCTGAATTAAACAGAAAAGAACATCGTTCATTATTAGGTTGCAGAATCCCAGGGGATAGATACTAAGCATAAACTGTTATAGCTCAAGTGATTTCAGATTATAACTTGTGTTATAAAAGAAAGCGGACTAAAAGATCACAGGCTCCTTCTGCCCTTAGAAAGCTACGAAAGGAGCTATGACAATTTAAACCAATTCAGGATCTGCCCCTGAGACTTAAACTAAAAAGAAAATAAAATCTCAGAGTGCTTAAGGGCTGTTTAGAATTATGGGAGTGCTTGTATATGAAAAAAAAAATCTTCAGCTAACTTTAGCCTTAGTGATCTTTGATGGACCAATTAGTTAAAGCTAAAGAGGCTCATTTGTGTTCAGGAACATGTTTGCTTCTATTTGAACAAACAATTATTGTCTCAATTTGCAAATGGCCAGTTAGGCACTTCTGCTACCAATTAATTGTGCAGCGAGATGAATTGTAGGTACAGTCCCAGCAAACTGCACATGAAAACGTAGGTACTCAAGTGAACCTGTCCTTTTAAAACCCTTTGCCCTTTATGTAAATTGCCAGAGGCCACTAAGAGAAGAAAGGGATGTGATAAAGTGTTTCCTTTCTCTGTTCATTTAACACTTTCACTTCATACACCAATGCTGCATAGCAGGGACCTTGCAATTCTGACATTAAGACTGCACTATATGGACTACTCTAGAGCCAATAGGCAATATCTCCAAAAAACAAAAATTATGCCACAAACAGCTGAGTTCAATAAAGGATAGATCCTTAATTCAGTTGTGTGTCATGGATGAAGAAATGCCTTAGGTAACTGGGGATCTTTCTGCATAGTAATTTCAGAGTGGTTTCTGCTTGCCTCTACAATGCTCTTTCCTCCTCAGTGAAGCAGGCAGGTCAAAAGCAGAATGGGGTGTTGCTGGAGTGTGTTGTGATCCAATGATTCTGAGTGGTGCAGTAGGTGCTGAGGGGCTATTCGTACCAGTGCCAGGCAATAAACCAGTTTTCAACTATCTCCAGGAAGAAAGGATCAGAAACGTATTGGAAAGCCATCTATGGTTCCCACCCTTAGCAAAGCACAGGCATTTCTGGTAATTTTTCTGTACAGAATGCAAAATATTACTATAGCTATACCAAAGAAGGCTGTAACACTGTGGTCTAGCTAAAACACTTTGTACCTTCTTGGCTTCTGTAACCTTGCTTCCTACCTCCATCCAAGATTCTAAGTCTTTAGGGGCACTTCCTTTCTTTGCTTCCTTTTTTTCTTCTTTCTCTTCCTCTCTGGAGACCCATTCTGAAATGGGGGTGCTCCCTTTAGACAGCTGCTCTTCTATCTTCCTGCTCAGCTCTTCTTTGGTCAGGCTTGTTCCTGGGATCAGGTCATCATCTGATTGAACTCTACTCACCCTGGGGCTAACAGGCACCCAGGCTACAGGGCAGCAATGGCAAAGTGAGGGACACAGAAAACAGCAATCAGGATATGACTGGACTTGTGAGGCACTCTGAAGGTGAACAGGATCTAAATGTCTGCAGTGCCCTGATGCTCTGTAACCAGGTGTCACAACATAGGGATAGTCTGAGCTTGATTCCACCAGCATCTGCCTGGCTGCCAAGGGCATCTGAAGTTCTAAGATGATGCGCTCACTTAAAGGCAAAGGGATCCACAGAGCTTTGTCAGCACGCACCTTCTTAGTCTGCCCATTCCAGAAATTCACAAGCACTTCTCTGTCATTAGGCACTGCAAACAGGAAAAAAAAAGTCACGGGTAACATTTTAGAAGCAAACAAAACCTGTCTCTTCTAAATCAAATGAACTGTATGTTATACCAGGGATGGGCCACTGTTTACAAGCCACAGGGTGGAAGACCACAGCTCTAGTGCAACACAGGCCAGGTGGCTTCTACACTGCATCAAGGTCGGTGGCTTTCCCCATGCCTGCACCAGGGCCAAAGAGGTAGGAGCTGTGGTCGCACTGCAGCTGCTTCTCCCAGCCCCAAGCCCCCTGCTCCCTGGCTGCAGCAAGGGTGCAACTTCCAGTTGGTAGGGAGCTGCGCCAGAACCAGGTATCTAAAAATTGTGTCTACAGTGCCACCACTGCTCCCACCCTCTGCCCCCCTGGCTACAGTGGGAGCACAGCTCCCCAGTGGATAGAAGCTGTACCCCAAATCGCAGCCTGGGATTGGGAGGACTGAGAGAAGTGGCAATGGGGTAGGCCTAGCTCACAGTTGCTGGGTCCCAACATAGATGCAGGCAAAGCCCCCCCACCACTGATGCACCCGCAAAACCACCTGGCTCATGTCACATTGGAGCTAGGAGAGTGGGAGAAGTGGCAGTGGTGTGGGTATGGCTAGAAGTCGTCCAGATGCAGTATAGCTTCTCACTGCCCAGGGGGTTGGCCCTGCCCCTTCCCTTATCCTGTACTGGTATTGGGTCCTGGGGGGCTGGCACCCTCCCCTCCTGATCCTGTTGCACCAGAATTGGGTTCTGAGGCCCCACACTGCACCCGCCCAGTCTCCCCATACCAGGACTGGTCTCTGGTGCTGCCCCTGCCTTGCCCTACGCACTGGGATCAGGTGCCAGAGGCTGTGTGCAGGCCCTGGGGTGCCCCATAGTCCAGAAATTTGTTGTTGGGGGAGAAGTGCTACTACTGTCCTGCTGCCGAATTTTCTGAACCCATGAGGAACCCCACAGGCTAGATGACATGGCATCACAGGCCAGAGGTTGAGCACCCCTGCTGTAAGAGATCACTGGCTTCACCTGAATCAATAGAAAAAAATTCTACTGACTTCAGTCAAGCCAGGATTTTACCTTTCGTGCATGTGGAAATTAGTCTAAACTACTGGTTTACACTATATCCAAGTATCTGAGAGATCGAGGTATGTGGTTCTCATTATGTCATAAGTGGTATCAGTTACACAGCAGAAAAAGA
Source organism: Crocodylus porosus (assembly GCF_001723895.1). Taxonomy (NCBI): domain Eukaryota; kingdom Metazoa; phylum Chordata; order Crocodylia; family Crocodylidae; genus Crocodylus; species Crocodylus porosus. The sequence continues at coordinate 41,802,290 of NW_017728931.1, read as the reverse complement.
GATCATATATGCCCTGGTTCATAAAATAACTCTACATAGTGCAGCGCTAACTTCAGTACTGAATAAGAAAGACTCACTTAGGAAAAGGAAGAGAGAAGTAAAAAAAAAAAAAAAGAGGACAAGTGAAACCAAACTGCAGATTGTAAGCCAATATGCCATACCTAAATGTGCTGCTTTGCTCTCTGCAACCTGCAGTACAGTGCCTGGGCCATATCGTTCACTTTTAGGCTCCCAGGGTGCCAAGACCCTATCTCCTGGAGCTAGAGGCAATCGCCTGGCATCTTCATATTGGATGATATCATAGAGGGGGGTTTCTTGCATTCGATGCTGCACTTTGCCTTTCCGTAAGCGACTTCTCTCAAACTCAATTAAAAACCGTTCCCCAGAACTCTGTAAGATCAAATCACGCAGTTTGCCAAACAAACATGAGTCTCACCCATGGCCAAACCTAGGGGCTGGTACCTCTTTCCATTAGGAAGAGAGAAAGGAAGAAATCCCAAGAATTGAAAGAAACAGCAAGTGGTTAGTGAAACCTTAGAACCTACTGCATTAGTAGCTAAAAGGGTCTGACAGTCCATGTCCTCCTGCAGTTTTAGAATGCGCTAAGTGTGCTTGCTGGGTATGGAACAGCACAGCCACCGTGCCAAGAAAGAATTCTACCACCCCTCTATAGCAAGAGAAACTGAGACTCTGTTCTTTGCTGCATGTCCAGTTACATATAAAAAGAATAATAAATTGATCGACTTGCCCAAATGCTGTAATTCTGACCGTTTTAGATTAAACCTCTATTTGTAAAAGGTATGGGGGGAGGGAGGGTGGTTCAGGTAGTGCCCTTGTTCCACTACAGGCAAATTACTAGGCATCTAAATGTTAAGACCTACAAATGCCTAGAGGCCAACATTCTTTTCTTTCATTTCTGCAAGTCCAGTTTCCTCTCCTGCTAATCAAGAAGACAAAGTACATGGTCTTTCCCGCTCTCAGCCAGAGTTGGCAATGTTGATTTAGAATAGCTGTTTCAGCTGTTCTGGCCTCAAGTGCCTATACCCTCACCCCAAATGCAGAAACATCATTCCCCCAAATATGCAATTTCCCCTGGCCCAGGTCTCACAACTTCTACACGGTTATGACAGCATCTTCTCTCCTTCCCAAATTAGTACTTTCCATGAGTTTAATTTGACATTTCATTCAGTGAAATGACTCACAGTTTTGCTATAGTCACATTTGTTTCATTTAAGTCACCTACATTTTGGTTCTGAAACCAGCTCTTCCTTGTATGATAGTACAAAATTCAGTTGAAAACACAGTGCTGCTAATATTACATTTCTAGTGGGAGGAACACCAAGGAAGCCCACAGTTATGTAATCATAAAACCCAAAGAGAACTCATAGCAATGATATTCCTGAGTAAACGGTGACTTCTCCAAGAAACCTGTTTTCAACTGGAAAATAGAGACGAAAGCACCTCTGTCCAATTGCTATTAAACATCCATGCTCACTGAACAAAGAACACAGTAACTGTATATCCTTAAGAGGGAGAGAGGGAAAAATCCTGTGCTCAAACTACCTCATTCTAAGAGTCTGGATGCAGAGAAGGGCCCAAGTAATGACAGGGGGATAAGAGATGGGGAAGAGATTCAGAAAAACCACAAATGTCAGTAGGGACACCTGTGGAAGAAGGAGTCCTGGAGACCCCAGAACACTTCAGCATGCTCAGCTTTACTGTAAGTGTTCTTTAGCTACTCAACTTTGCTTCTAGTCAAGCTTGAGCTTGGTTAAGGGGATATATTCAGAGCTGATCCCTAGACACGGCTAGCTCTGAACAAGCAAGTGGCTGTAGGCACCAGAAGTATGTTGCCTTCTGTGTTGCTTCTGCTTGCAGGACTCCTTGTACTAAATGGCGAAATGTCATTAGAAAGTACAGAGAAAGATGATAAAAGAACCCCACCCAGCAACAGAGGGAGAGATGGTATGCCAAAAGAGACCCACCCCATGGAATCCAAGGTCAGAGAGAACAGACACGTAACCAATGGGGAGTCACTTACACTCACCACTCAGGTTAAAGACTTACCTTCACCTGTTGGGCAATGTGGCCTTGGTAGTAATACCCGTCAGTCTCTCTCCTGGCTAGGATCCGAACCCCCCTCAGTAAATAGGGTACCTCTAGGGATATGTCCATTAAATTCTCCTTTGCTGACGATGCCAGGGGTAGAGTAGGAGGATCTGGTCTCCATCCACAAGTAGGAAAGCTGTTGGAACAGGATGAAAATCCTTTAGTAAGCAAGGCAGATTTCTGCAAGGCATTAGAATCAAAACAAAAAAAAAAAACACCAAAAGCTGTCTTATATTCCCAGTTGCTTCCATCCCTGAGTTTTTCAACTGGCCTGCTAAGCTTTTGGATCTAGCAGTCCGTTTCCAACATTTGAACTTACTGTTTTTTAGGGCACCCCAACAGCAACGAACAACCTGAGGGATTACTGACTGTGCTGCAACAGTGGACATTTGAGCATTTGGCGTTTACCTGGAAAAGGAATGGGAAGTAGGAAAGGATTTTTTTAATGAAATCTAAATCTTTAAACAGTTATTTCATACATAGACTTTCAATTCACCTTCAAGACATGATTTGTCTAGCTACTTCCACTATACCCAATGCTGTGCTATTTCAGCATCTGTAAGCATCCATCAGCTGTTTTCTCCCATTTTCGGTTATCAAAAAGTTGAAAAGGAGAGACATTCCCATAACATAAATTAAAACATTATACAACACAAAATAAAAATATTATACTTTAACAAAGAACAGAGGCCATACAGCATTTGAATCACTAATTCTTTCTTTCAATCAGGGTCCAGGCCCCAAGCCACAAAGGACAGATCAGAATATTTTCAGACTGGGCAAGTATTCATTTGATCCTACCTCAGATCTAATAATCATTTGGTTGCTGTCCTCGGGGGTGGGATACAATAAAGAACATTATTTTTAAACAAGTCTAACCCTATTGCCTTACAGTTAGTTAAATATCTATGAAGAGCTTTGAAGATGAAAGATTCACACACTTCTCAGAGTGGTTTGGTGGTGGTCAACAGATCCCCTAGTGGTCAGATGAGATGGAAACAGACTTCGGCTTTGGTTGCCTTTGTGCCACCATAAATGAAGCCTTAAATGCCTCTACACTAATGCTTGTAGTATGGGGAACAAGCAGGAGGAACTTGCCCTCCTGCTAGCTAACACAAACCTGTACATAGTGGGGCTCACTGAAACCTGGTGGGATTCAACCCATGACAGGACAGCAAACATCAAGGGCTATAGGCTGTACAGGCTGGATATAATGGAGAGGAAAAGTCGGGGTATGGCGCTCTACATCAAAGAGCAATACACGTCCTCAGCAAAGAGCACAGGGTCAGAGGAAGGGCAGACTGAAGTGCTCTGGGTTAGAATACAAGGGGGTCAGGGGAAAAGGGACTTAACAGTGGGTGTCTACTATTGACCATCCAACCAGGGGAAAGAGCTGGACCGGGAATTCTCAGGTCAGCTTGTGGAGGCAGTTAGGTCAAGGGACGTGGTCTTCATGGGTGACCTAAACTACCCAGACATCTGCTGGAAGGAGCAGTTAGCCAGGTCTGACCACTCACATAGGTTCCTAGCTGAGATTACAGGACCTCCACCTAACCTAGGAGGTGCACAGTCCCACCAGGGGAAATGCCTTGCCGGACCTGGTCCTGGCCATAGGTGATGACCTGGTGAGGGAACCGTGGGTTCTCGACCACCTGGGCAATAGTGATCATTGCCTACTGGAATTCACCATCCAGTGCAGGGTGTCAAAGGCCTGCAGCAAGGCATCAGCCCTTGACTTCAGAAGGGTCAGTTTCAATGAGCTAAGGTGATTAGTTGGGGAGGCACTGAGGTCCCGGACGGGAAGGGAGTTGGGAGTTCAAGGCAAGTGGTCATTCCTTAAGGAGACGATTCTCCAAGCCCAAAGGGTGACAATCCCAATGCGAGTCAAAGGGGCCAAGAGTGCTCAAAAGCCCCCATGGTTCACCAAAGGCATTCAGAAATGTCTGAAAGCTAAAAAGGAGGCATACACCCAATGGAAGGGAGGGGCCAACACCAAGGAGGATTATACCTCCATTGCTCGAGACTGTAGGGGGGGACATTAGGAAGGCTAAAGCTGAAACTGAACTAGAACTAGGACCAGGATCAAAGATAACAAGAAGTCCTTTATTAAATACATAGGGAGTAAAAAGAAAGCACCGGGTAATGTGGGATTGCAGGACACGCTTGGCAATCTTGTGGTTGCACCAGACAACAAAGCTGACCTCTTTTAACAAATTCTTTGCTTCTGTTTTTCTGAGTAGGAACCAGGACATCCCCCCCTACCGGGATTCCAGAAGGACTAAGGAGAAGACCTAGTTAGGGAACGTCTGGTGGGGCTGGATGTGTTCAAATCAGCAGGTCCAGATGATCTGCACCCCAAGGTACTGAGGGAATTGGCAGAGGTCATTGCAGGACCCCTGGCATGGCTTTACGAGCACTTGTGGTGCTCTGGACAGGTGCCAGAGGACTGGAAAAGGGCCAGTCATGGTCCCCATTTTCAACAGTTTTTCTGGACTTTAGGAAAGCCTTTGACACTGTATCTCACCTCAATCTCATTAAAAAAATTAGGCGATGGCGGCATTGATGCCTACACAGTCAGATGGGCTGCAAATTGGCTGAAGGGTTGTACTCAGAGAGTGGTGGTGGACGGGTCATTTTTGACCTGGAGGGACATGGGCAGTGGGGTTCCCCAGGGCTTGGTCCTTGGGCCCCCACTGTTTAACATCTTCATCAGCGACTTGGACGAGGGGGTGAAAAGCACCTTGTTCAAATTCGCAGATGACACTAAGATGTGGGGAGAGGTGGGCATGCTAGAAGGGAGGGACAGGCTACAACTAGATCTGGATAGGTTACAGGGATGGGCAGATGAGAATAGGATGGGATTCAATACTGACAAGTGCAAGGTACTGCACCTGGGGAGAAAGAACCTGCAATATACCTATAGGCTGGGAAACTCCCTTCTCATTAGCACAGAGGCAGAAATGGATCTTGGAGTCATTACTGATTCCAAGATCAACATGGGCCACCAATAGAAGGACGTGGTCAGTAAAGCTAACCGCACCTTGTCATGCATCCACAGATGCATCACAAGCAGGTCCAAGAAGGTGATCCTCCCCATCTATGTGACATTGGTCAGGCCACAGTTGGAGTACTGCGTCCAGTTCTGGGCACTACACTTCAGGAGGGATGTGGACAACATGGAGAGGGTCCAGAGGAGGGCCATTCGCGTGATCAGGGGGCAGCAGGGCAGGCCCTATGAAGAGAGGATACAGGACCTGAACCTGTTCAGCCTCCACAAGAGAAGGCTGACAGGGATCTGGTGGCCATCTATAAACATACCAGGGGGGACCAGCGGGGAATGGGAGAGTCCCTATTCCCTCGAGCACTACCAGGAGTAACTAGGAATAACAGTCACAAGCTGACTGACAGTAGGTTCAGGTTAGACATCAGGAGGTGCTACTTCACACTCAGGGCAGCTAGGATCTGGAACCAACTTCCAAGGGAAGTGGTTCTCACTCCTACCCTGGGGGTCTTCAAAAGGAGGCAAGATAATCACCTAGCCGGGGTCATTTGACTCCAACATTCTTTCCTGCCCATGACAGGGGGTCGGACTTGATGATCTGCTCAGGTCCCTTCTGACCCTATCAGCTATGAAACTATAAACATTTTTATGGCAGCACAAAGTGAAAGCAAACAGATGTCCATACTTTTTGCCATGCCCAAAACGCCCAAATTTGCGGCTGCTACAAAAGGTAGTAATAATTTGTGCCTCTTTGCTGTGGCAGACATCTATTTGCTTATGGCAGGACAGTATGGACTGTCCAAAGCTACCTGCATTCTCAGCTGCCTGCTCCGGGAGCTCGAGGGGCCCAATCCTATCCACCCTGGAAATTCCTGGGCAGAACTGGGCCCCTCAAGCTGCTGGAGCATCTGCCTAGCTTTCCCTGCTTATTGAGATATACCATCAGGATCTCTGAGGATGCATTTCGGTAAGCAGGGAAAGTCAGGGTTTCCCTACTTACCCAGACATGACCCTGGGGATTTCCCTGGGGTAAGTGGGGAAAGCTGAGGTTTCACTTGGAGGCATGGGTCATCTTGGGTCCCAGCGCGGAGGCACCAGGGCTTCCTAAGCTCTTGCACCATTCCACACTTCCACCCTGCCCCATGCCGACTTGTGCCTCTGCATGAAGCACAGGTTATGTGGATCCCAAGTGGAGGCATGGGGCTCCAGGCATTCTCTGGTTCCCACATCACTCCACACCTCTGCACTGCCTTGTGCTGATCTGTGCCTCCGCATAAAGCACAGGACAGCATGGGTCCTGGCAAGGAGGCATGGGGTGGCATTGGAGCCAGGAAATTCCCAGTGTCCTATGCTTCCACAATAGGACCTGTGCTGACCCATGTCTCTATGCGAAGCATGGGCTGGAATGGGTTTCACTGTGGAGGCACAGGGTGCTAGGGATTCCCTGACTTTTACACTGTGCTGCACTGCTGCTCTGTCCCATGCCAAGACCCATTCTGACCTCTGCCTCCATGTGTAGCACAGGTCAGTGAGGGACCTGGCATGGATCCTGATAACAAGGCAGCAAGGGACACAGGGAATCCCTAGATAAGGGGAACATATCACCAAATAAAGTGGATCAGCTGTGGTGGGATGTGTCTGTTTCTATCCATGGTGTCACCTCTTCCAGTTTCCAGCTTCTTTTACAGGTTTCCAAGCTGTCCTATACAAACAAAAGTCATGAAGTCTGTGAAAAAAACTGGATGGGAGAAGTCAGTTTAGTGGAACTAACTGGGAAAACCAGAAGCTGCCTTCTAAGGCCAAACCATCACTGGGAGAGGAATGTCCATAGCAGTAGGACAGAGAACAGGGCCAGGTGGCTAAGTAACATGGGAAGGGTTCAGAAGGACAAAAAGGACAATAAATAGGGAAGCACGTACCAGAGAGCTTAAAAGGTGGGGAGGAAGGGAAAGAGGGAGGGAGAACAGAAGGGAAGAAGAGAAAGAAAAAACAAAAATATTGACATAGTAATGAATACTTCACTTTCCTCCAAAAAAGACAAAATGTGTGTTCCATCAAGCACATATAAAACACATACCTAATTAGTTTTCTCCCATTCCACATAAGCAGTTGTGTAGTTACTACAAAGTTGTTACATGATTGTGAAAAGCAGGAAGAATAGTGTACCACATAATCCTTTTACTAAGAGGTGGGCGATATGATGAAAAAAATCGCAAATCATATGCCAGCTGCTAACTGTTATTAGTTATAGCGGTTTCAAAAGTTAACTGTTCTATATTATTATTTTTATTTAAAAGGGCAATATTCAACATGACCTGCCTGATGGTAGACTAAATAGTAGCAGGACAGCTCAGGAGGAATCTCAGCCATCACTGCTTCAGAGCCAGCTAGCAAAGTAAACAGAAAATCAAGTGGCAGGGGCCATGGCATTCTTTTTTGCATAGAGTTGCTGCAAGATCTCCTTCCACATCGCAATGTCCTCACCTGCCTCATACTAAAATCTAATAACAAAAGCCTTCTAAAGCCCGTTTTATAGGCTAAGCTCAGACCTGGTGGAGTTAATTGAGTTATATACCCTATTACAGTTGAATGTTATCCCAAGAACTGTTCTCAGATATAGTTCAAGAACAACATGAGAAGTTCACTTGCCACCTAGGGGCTGCCTGTGTTGCACTCCAGTTATGAAACTAAGTGATGAATACTTTGTATTCATTAGAACAGCATGTGAACAGCCTTGGGATTTCAAAGAAAACCTGTAAGAGAGTTTCGGAATCTATTGCCTTCTGTTATTCATGGAGAGCTTTGTTTGCAGGAAGCCAGATAAAATATGCAGTGAACTTTTCAGAATGCAGGAAAGATGTACCTCTGACTGGCTCAGTTTTGTGAAATGTTGTCTCTGAACACACACTGTTAAAAACCCATTTCACCTGAATCTGCTGTTATTGACTTACCTCATCTGAAGCACTAGCTGTGTGGAGGCTGATCACCCGAAAGGATCCTCCAGACTGTCTGGCTACTTTTTCCATTATTTTTTGTGTGTGGCTTTCAAAATCACCTGGATTTCCCACCAGGTATACAGTATGCACAGGGCGTGACTCCCCAGTCTCTATAAGAAAGTGACAGATTTCCTCTGAAGCGCTCTCAAGGAGAGCATCTGTGACCAGGTACACTGCCTGGCACCCGGGATCTTCAAATGCTGCAGCCAAGGCACACGCAGCTTCTGCACCATCTCCACACTGCAGGGCTCTAATCCATGCTGCTGCTTCAGTGACAGTACTGAGAGAACATTTGACTAAATTACTGCGCCACTTTACCACCTGCACAAAAGACAAAATTTTAACCCAACTAAAAAAAAATAGCAATTCAAAAAGGAAATATTTTATAACAGAACTTTTGAAAAACTGGATGAATGTATGAATGAATGTTGTAAAAAACATGGCACTTTCGGCTTAACAGGGGATGTTGTAAAAACCCAGGAAATTCTCAGTATAGAAATGAAAATTCAATGCTGGTCTTTCAGAGGTGTTTGAGGAGAATTACTGTGTAATTGCTAACATCAAGGGCCATGATGTCAGTGATGAGGCTAAAGTTGACACTGCACATCTTCCTTCGTACTGTCTCTGTAATCAGTGTGGTAACTGCAAGCTCACTGATCTTAGTCACTATTTAAATTAATATTACATCAAACTCCTCTGTTCTAGGGTTCTTTGAATCATAGACACAAAGAAAAGGCCAAATATCAGAACCAGCAAGATAACAGCAAGTTTGGCATTTCCCCTGGACATGCAAGGTAAAGAGAGGGAAGTTTCAAACAGACTAGAACGTTCTGGGCTGGAGTGAAAAGAGGATGTAACTATAGAATTGATAATGGTGATGGAGAATGGTAGGAAGAATGAGTTCAGGAGATGGGTTAGGAGTTCAGTTTTTGATGTGTTAAACTGGCAGTGAACCATCTAAAAGGAGATGCCAGAACTTAAAGAAGGAATTTAAGGAATTCAGGCAGGGTAAAAGCCAGCTTTTACTAGTTCAGATGAGGAAGAGACTGAATATTTGAAAGTCATGGAGAACCAAACAAGTGCCAAGCAGCATGACCAAAAAAATAAAAACCAATATACCTGCCAGCAAAACTCAGCCCTTTTGATTTGTTCCCGGAGCTGAAAGGCTGACGTTGCTATTGCATATGATTACTCATCCAGGTTAGGGATTTGGGGGGTGTTGCCATGCAAAAGAGCAGACAAGAGGTTCCACGGGATCTGAAAATGCCTCTATACCATATACTGCTACTACTCTCAGCAATTAAGCATGAATGGGCCTATAGTCGCCTGGGTCCTTCAAGATACAAGGGGGCCATGGGGAGAGAGATCTAACGGTGGGGGTCTACTACAGACCCCCCAACCAAGGGGAGGAGCTGGGCCGGGAATTTTCAGGCCAGCTTGCAGAGGCACTTAAGGCAAGGGATGTAGTTGTCATGGGTGACTTCAATTACCCGGACATCTGCTGGGAGGAACAGTCAGCCAGGTCGGACCATTCC
>NW_017728931.1:41766322-41792366 GCF_001723895.1 Crocodylus porosus | reverse complement strand
GAGTTGAGATTAGTGGGAGAGGCACTGGGGTTCTCGAGGGCAGGGGAACTCTGTGCCCAAGGTGAGTGGTCGTTCCTTAAGGAGACAATACACAGGGCCCAAGGGGAGACCATCCCAACAAAAAGCAAGGGGGCAAAAGCCCCCCTGGCTCACCAAGGGTGTCCAGGAATGCCTGACTGCCAAAAAGGTGGCGTACACCCGGTGGAAGGGGGGTGCTAGCTCCAAATAGGAGTATAACTCCTCTGCTCGGGCCTGTAGGGGGGCTGTCAGGAAAGCTAAGGCGGACATAGAGCTAGGACTAGCGTCCAAGATCAAAGGTAACAAAAAGTTCTTTTTCAAATATATAGGGAGGATAAAGAAAGCACCGGGTAATGTGGGGCCCCTGCAAGATCCTCTGGGCAATCTGGTGGTTGCGCCAGAAGAGAAAGCAGACCTCTTTTAACCAATTCTTCACCTCTCTTTTCTTGGGCAGGGACCGGGACTTCCCCACCGTGATGCAAGACGGACTCGAGAGAAACACCTCCAGACATCAGGTTGGGGAGGACCGGGTTAAAGAACTTCTGGAGGGGCTGAACGTGTTCAAATCAGCGGGTCCAGATGCTCTCCACCCCAGGGTGTTGAGGGAGCTATTGGGTTACTGCAGGGCCCTTGGCACGGCTTTACGAGTGCTCATGGTGCTCAGGCCAGGTGCTGGATGATTGGAAGATAGCCAACGTGGTCCCCATCTTTAAAAAAGGGAGGAGGGAGGACCCGGGCAACTATAGGCCCGTCAGTCTTACCTCAATCCTAGGGAAACTCTTTGAGAAGATCACCATGGAGCATATCTGCAATGGGCCAGCCTCAGAGGTGATGCTCAAGGGCAACGAGCACAGTTTCATTAGGGGCAGGTCATGTCAGACCAACCTGATTGCCTTTTACAATCAGGTCACAAAAGCCTTGGATGCAGGTGTTGCCATGGTTGTAGTCTTTCAGGACTTCACCAAAGCCTTTGACACTGTCTCCCACCCCATCCTCGTTAAAAAATTGGGTGACTGTGGCATTGATGCCTATACAGTCGATGGATTGCAGATTGGCTCAAGGGTCATACTCAGAGAGTGGCGGTGGATGGGTCATATTAGACGTGGGGAGAAGGGCAACGGAGTCCCCCGGGGCTTGGTTCTTGGGCCTATGCTGTTCAATTTCTTTATAAGCGATTTGGATGACGGGGTGAAAAGCACCCTGTTTAAATTCGCTGATGATACCAAAATTTGGGGTGAGGTGAGCACGCTAGTAGGGAGGGAAAGGCTGGAGCAAGACTTGGATAGGTTATAGGGCTGGGCTAGCAAAAACAGGATGTGCTTCAAGACTGACAAGTGCAGGGTGCTGCACTTGGGCAGCACACTTATAAGATGGGAAACTCCCTTCTTGAGAGCACAGAAGCAGAAAGGGATCTTGGAGTCATTATTGACTCCAAGATGAACATGGGCGGATAATGCGAGATCACGGCTGGAAGGGCTAACCGGACCTTGCCGTGCATCCACAGGTGCATCTCAAGTAGGGCCAAGGAGGTGATCCTCCCCCTGTATGCAAGCTGGTCAGGCCACAGCTGGAGTACTGCATCCAGTTCTGGGCACCCCACTTCAGGAGGGATGTGGACAACATTGAGAGGGTCCAGAGGAGGGCCATCCGAATAATCCAGGGACAACAGGGCAGACCCTACAATGATAGACTGCGGGACCTGAACCTGTTCAGCCTTAACAAGAGAAGGCTGAGGGGGGGACCTGATGACAGTTTGTAAACTCACTAGGGGGGACCAGAAGGGTTTGGGAGACACCTTGTTTCCCCTAGCACCCCCTGGCATAACAAGGAATAACAGCCACAAGTTGTTGGAGAGTAGGTTTAGATTAGACATCTGTAAGAACTACTTCACAGTCAGGGCAGCTAGGATCTGGAACCAACTTCCAAGGGAAGTGGTGCTGGCTCCTACCCTGGGGGTCTTTAAGAGGTGGCTTGATGCCTACCTGGCTGGGATCATTTGAGCCCAGTTTTTTTCGCCTGCCCAGGCAGGGGGTCGGACTTGAAGATCTACAAGGTCCCTTCCGACCCTAGTTCTGTGATTCTGTGATTCTATGAATGGGATTAATCCAGGCCAGCAGTGCAACCAGGCACCCAAGAAAATATACAAGGGGATAATCCCATGATTGGAGGGAGAATGGGTGGGTAATGTAATAGGCATTTTCCAACTCTTACCTTACACTTGTTTCACCCTATCAGTGGCCACTGATACATTGCAGCCACCTCACCTGACAGAGGTTAGTGATCCTCAGCCTTTTTGGACTTGAGGCACTCCTCCCCAGCCTTGAGGCACCTCTTGGAAAATGCCAGCTCTTAGTTTTGAGAATTTTTTTTGACAGCAGAAAAATACTAGAGCAATTTGTCTGTTGCACAGAACTCAGAAACACCACAACAGACCACAAGGTTTTTAACACTGTGCATTCCTACATGGAAACTCAAGTTTTAGTTTGTGAATCATGTTTGCACACCATGCTACCACTGCATGACAACCAATGACACTCTTGAATGGATCTCAAGACACCCAAGGGTGCCATGGAACCCTGGCTGTGAATCACCTGGTCTAACAAAATGCTAAGACTTAAACACAGTAACAGGGATCAGCACTGTTTCCATTTATGCCTTCTCACTGGCCCTGCTTCTAACACTGTAATCCTGCACTCAGTCACAGCTGCATTAGTTTTACCTTGCCAGCAAAGCTTATGATGTTGAACTTGGATTCAGCTGGGCTGCTGGCCATTGAGAAGAGAGCCTTTATGAGCTGCTCCTTCAGGAAACACAGTTTGGAATACGTGTTGTTTGACACACTGATGACAAATGTAATATTTCCATTGTGGAGATGACCAAACATGGGTGAGGCAGGACAGTGGGCAGGCTGAAGGGCTGCCATGGCTTAACCCAGTGGTTCTCAACCTTTCTAGAGTGGGGAGCACCCCTGGATAGACTTGAGGCACCCGTTGGAAAACACCAGCTCTCAGCATTCCCTCCTTTTTTTTTGGCCTGCAGAAAAATACAACAGAGACGTTTTTCCATGGCAAAGAACTGCAGCAGACCTAGGGTGGCCTCTGACACATCCCCAGAATACAAGACATCCCTTTGGGGATGGGGTGGGGGAAGAAACAACCATAGGCCCCCTGTGGCCAAAAAGTGGGGAGGAGTGGGGCCACTACCCCCCCCTCCCCCGCCAGTCAGTAGCAAGGGGTGGGGCCACCACAAAAAAGCCACCTCCCTCCCTCCCTCCAGTGTTGCCAGGTGTATAATAATATGAGATGTATCTGTAAGATAATTTCAACTCTTGTATGATGTACAGTCAGTATCAGGAAAAATGCTCAAAATGTACCATAGTTTTTTAGGCAGCTCATTGGTGCAGCATATCCAAAACCCAAGTGGTTCTCAGAGAGTCTTAACTTGATTTTGGGTTTGCTGTCAATACTCTGTTATGACAGCTTGCCTCCAAATAAAGCCATGCTTCAACTCTGACGACCCAGTTCTTACTGGCGATGTACAGTGAGCAACAGAAAGGAAATAAGATTTATTTGCATATTTTTTCAGCATGATAGTTTTTCAGCAAACAGAATTGGAAGCTCACAATGATCGTATCATTTCATATTTAAGACTGGCAACCTGGCTCCCAATGCTGCTCCTCCCGGCTGCGCACCACCCTACCTCTGCGCACAGCCAATAGAGTCACGAGGACAAATGATTGACACGTTTTTCCATCAATGAACTAAAAAATAGGACTTCTTGCAGTCCGGTCCTCATTCAGAAAGTGGGGACACACGAAGGTTTTAAAACCAGGAGGGTGGGGTATAAATCAGGACCGAGGCGGGATGCTGAGTAGAGCTCCCGGGGTTTACCTAGCGAGGCCCTTTTATCCCCCCAGCACACGTTACATTCATGGTGCGCGGGGCTGCACTGTACATGCACGGCGCTGGTTTCTCTCCGGTTTACCCCAAGGCGGCCGGGCCCTCAGGTCGTGGAGGCAGCCGGCGGCGCCCCCGAGAGGCCGACGAGGCTTCACCTGTGCCACGATACCCCGCTGTCCACGTGCGAACGAGGAACACCACCCAGAAGGGCGACTCGCACCCCCGGCGGAATGGGCGCGCCCCGCCGCGTTGCCTGGCAACCAGACGCCGACGACGGAACCAACTGGAGCCCTAGAGGGGGAGCCTCCTCCTGCACTTCCCTTTGGTGAAGGAAGTCGTGGGCCCACCCGCCTGCTCCCTGGGAGGACGCGTCCAACATCCGCTTGAGTTCTAGGATGGCGGCGTTGAGTACCTAGAACATAGCTCCCCTTCCGGGGGCTTGGTACAGCCTGGGACGGTTCCATTCCTGAGGGGGGGGCGTGTGTACCTGCCAGAAACGGACCGCTGGTTCCGGCTGCCGGGCTTGGCAGGGTGGTGACACCGGGCATGCACTGTTCCCACGAGCCGAGGCGCCCTAGGGCTCTCCTTGCCTCAGCAGCGCCTCTTTCCTTCCTCCCTTCCCTCCCCAACTCCCCCCTCCTGGAGTTGGTAGGCGCCAGCCTGCCGTGCAGCGAATCAGCGAGGGGCTTGTTGGCAGGTGGCCGCTCCGACCCCCAATAGCGGGGGGGGTGACATTGGGCGCTGGGCGGCTGGGGCCGGAGCGGGGGGATGTTGAGCCGCTTGACAAGGGCTCTACGGAGCGGGACGATGGCGGCACCGGCACGGTGGCAGTGAGTACGGGCGGCCGGGCTGGCTCGCAGGCGGGGCGGCCGGGCCAGGCGGGGGTGACGTGGTTGTCCCTGTCCGCAGCTCGGGGCACCCTGTGCCGCGATACCGCCAGTTCCCGGAGGTGACGCGGCGGCAGGTGGTGCAGAGCGAGCTCATCAGCAGTTTCATGTGGTTCTGGATCTTATGGCACTCCTGGCACTCGCCGGACACTGTGCTGGTGAGCCGCGCCGGGGGCGGGCTGGCCATTGTGGGGCGGGGCTAGGGCCAGGGCGATAGCCAATGAAGAGGGCGGGCGGGCCAGTGGTGGGGCTGAGGAGTGGCGGGGGGGTGGTTGCCCACAGATGGCACCGCCCCAGGAGCAGCAGGCAGGACTCTTGAGCAGAAGCCTGGTGCCATTGCTGCAGGGCCACTTCCCGTACCCGGATCCCTTGGCCTGGACCAATGAGGAGCTGGGTATCCCCCCTGATGATGAAGAGTAGCCAAGGGCAGCCAGGACCGGCAAGGCCCCCTCGTAAGTGCTGGGTGCAGCTTCATGGTGGCAGCGAGGGTGGTGGCAGGAGGTCTGGCTTCCTTCATGGCTTGCTGTTGAGGGAACAGGGGTCGGGCTGGGCCTATGTGGGGGAGCAGCCCAAAAACTTGTCTTGGCCCAAAGCTTCATCTCAGCCCAGCTTGCAAGGGTAGGATGCACAAGCCTGACTTAGAGTAGTAAGCATGCCCATGACTGCATCTTGGCTGGAGCCCAGACTCAGTAATTTTGACCCCAGTAGCCATGTGGCTACAGCAGCACAGAACAGCTTGGGCAAGGGAGATGCAGCCTGCTCTAGACTTCTGCTGCAGTGGCTATGGTACGGCAGTCAGCATGTCCTTAAGTAATAAGATCACTATCCTGGGCAGTCTCCATTTTGCCCTTACAGCCTGGCTTAAGACTCCCATAATCTAACCCAGCAAGTTTGGTCTTCTCCCCTGTATATGTAAATCCTGAAGATTAATCTCTAAGGAGGTTCTGCAGATAACTCTGCATTTCCCTGGTTTCATGCCCTCCTATTTGTCCAACTGGAACCACCAAAAGCAGACTTAGTGAAGTAAGCCTCAGAAGAACTGCATCTTTCTCATGCTCTAAAAACTTGTTGTAAATTCTCACAGATTCTGCTTCAAAAATAAGTTAACTGCTTTCTAAAACATGACTAGTGGTACACAAATTTACAAAATACTGTTAAATGGCCAGATTGATTAATAAAACATAGGTACCACATACACCACTGCCAACTGAGCCAATGAAAGCGTTGTTGTAAAGCTTTAGAGACTTAGAAAACCCAGCCAATCTATGAATTGTTAATGCAGGTGTTCCTTCTCAGTTTTCAGGTGAGAACCACCTTTTTATTGCCAAGTGTTGTGAATTGGGAGGCTTGCTTCTGAGTTTCTTTTAACCATTCTTTTCTATCACCTGCAGGTCCTAGAGAGGAATCCCAGAAGGTGCCAGTTTTGCTCTTGCATTATTGTTTCAGTAAACTATAACTATAAATAAAATTAAATTTTAAATGTATACTTTTGCTTTCAAGTTCTTGGAAGGCCACAAGACTGCTTCTGGGTACAAAATATAAGTCTGTGGGGGAATGTGTTACGTAAACAGCAGGGATCCTGGTTTTCTCTGTTTTGAAAGTTTGAAAAATTGCAAATTCTCTGATTAAAAACCCAAAATCCATGATAAAAATTAAAGCCCCCCCCCCACACCTCAATAGCCCCCCCCCCCCCGACATAGGCATGCAGACAGAGGCACACACAGACATCCACCCCAGCAGGTAAGGGTGGGGTGGGGTGGGGAAGGTGCTGTGGGGGTAGATCAAGAAGGGGGGAGCATACCCCTGTGCCTACTGCCAGGAGCAGGGCCAGGGAGTAAAGGCAGGGGTGCCATGCTGTGGGCCACACACACACTGGCTGGCAAAACAGGGTTCACACATGGAGGCTGCCACTGCAATTCTGCCACTGCACCCTGTGCTACCATCCCAGGACCACCCACACAGCTTTGTGTGCAAGTGGTGCAGGGTGCAGCAGTGGCAGCCACAGTGTGTGGGCCACCTATGTGCTGCCTGGCCATGGAGTGGAAAGGGGGGCTTGCATGCAGTGGCCATTACTGCACCACTGCTTCTGCCCAGCAGCTGGCTGCAAGGGGCTGCTGCTGGCCCCAGGTGGCACACTGCAACCAGGTGCAGGGCTGGGGGGTGAGGGCAGGGATGCCCTTCAGCAGGGGGCTTTGTGGGTAAGTGATGCAGGGCATGCATGCTGCCCAGGGGAGGGGGAGGCTGGTATGTGCCCAGCTGCACAGCTCTGTGCCTGGCTCTGCAGTAGTGGCAAGGGATGGGGGCAGGGTGGGGGAGGCTCACATGCAGCAGCCGCTTACCTGTAGGGCCATGCCAGCAGAGATGGGATGCTGTGTACAAGACCTCCCCGCACTGCCACGGAGCCATGCGGCTGGCCGCAGGGGTCAGCAACAGTGTCGTGGTGGCCAGACAACATGTAGCCATCCCCACCGCTATCCTGCACTGTGCAGTGGCTAGTGCTGCTGGTGCCTTGCAGGTTTCAAGTTTTAGTTCCCCTTCCCCCTTCCATTTTGCAACTCTGTTAGAAAAAAATCAGTAAGGACTGTCAGACTTAGCAGTCATGATTCTTACCTCTCCCAAGCAGCTAGAGGGCAAGTGGTTTTATATCATTCTTCCTTGGAATCAGAAAGTTTCTTGGGATGGTACTAAGCATCTCTGCTCTTTATGGCCAGGGACAGACATTCAAGAATGGTTAAAAGAAGCCTGAGCCCAAACTGATTCAGTCTTTGCAGTTTAGTCTAACCTGGCTAGGCTAAACCAGTTTGTAACTGCTCAGACACGCCCTCTGGACTGAAAAAATGCAGGCAAGTGCCTGCAGTGACTCTGGCTAGAAGCTGGGGGTGGGGGCCAGGGGCACTAAAGCAGCCCTCCTTTCTTTTGACAGTGCTGAGCTGAGGGAGGTGTGGCCCGATTAGGGAGGGGTTCCACCCTTGCTGAGCAGCCCCGCAGGGAGTTGGTAACACTGTTTTTTCACCCCTAACTGTTTATCACCTCATTAAGAAAACAAACAGCCTCTCATTAGTTCAAACTCTTCTTAAACAACTTTTTCCAAGGAAGGATTACCAGCTATTTGTTGATTAGCTCCGAAGATACTGTCCTGTCTGCCTTCCATCTCCCATAGCACAGACCGTAGCCAGCACGTGGTCTGCTAGTTAATGCTAAGAGGTGTTTGTGTAAAGCAGAGGGAGGGGTATCCCTGCTTGAGCAGGAAGTGGTGAAGGGGCAGGGGAGGGGCCAGCTCTGCTGCACCGGAGCAGAGAACAGAGCCTTGCCCAGAGTTGCAAAGTAACTTTGATGCTGGAGGACTCGGATTTAATTTAAACCAGGAAGGGGTCTCTGACAGACATCACATAAAGTGGTTTGACCCAAATCAGTTAAGCCTGGTTGAATGTAGCAGACTTATCTCAAACTGGTTTCACCCATTTTCAAACTGGTTTATGTGCACTGAATATCTGTTCTGTTACAGGTTTAAACCAGTTTTGATGTAAAGTCTGTTCCTAGCCTACAGGTTTAGCATAAGTTTACAAGGAGTTGAGCTAACACCAGGAAACCAGACCATTGGTACATACTGAACCTGAGACTAGGTTCAGGACCTAGGGAAATGTGAACCATTGTCTCTGCTAGTTTTTACAGGTGTAGCCTAGAAGGAAGATTTCACCTCAGACAGTTCTCCATGCAGTCAATCTTTATTATAGCAGTATTCTCATATTCACATCAAGTACATAGAACTTTTTGCCTTTTTATATAATACAGTTTTTTTTAAATAACTTTACACAGAAATAGTTTTCTTCAATCTGAATTTCAGCTATCAAATTTTTTAATATGTTTTCTTTAAGTCTCCATGCTCTCTAACCAAACTGGACAATATTTCCCATTGTACAAATTTACATGAGAAAAGACTCCAAAGTACAAATGAAGGGACTAGAGCAGGAAGGGGTAAAAAAAAGTAAAGAGGAGGGAAATAAGCGAGAAAAATAATTTGTATTGGCAATTACTGTGGACACTGGGGAGGGAAAGAAGGGAGTTGCCATGATCAATGTAACAGAAAACTGAAAATAAACATTTTCTTATGAGTTAAAAAATAAATACAAGTTTTAAAACAATTACTCCATTGTAGTTTTTCAAAAGCAGCTATGGAAATCTACTAACACAATTGTTTTCTTAAGTAACCATAGTAGACCTTAAACAAAGCAGACTCGTGAGACCCTCACAAACCTCTGGTGGTAAAAAAAAGAAAATACAGCTTAAAGGAATGTTGTGTTAGCACAGAGTTTAAATTGGGGAACATACATTTCATTGCACTATGTAAAAAGAAATAAAAACTATAGAAATTTTCCCTTTCCTCTCTTGACTAGAGTACTCTGCTCCTCCAACAAGCCTGTGTATTATGAGATAATGCCATCTCCTCTTCTGCTGTGTTTAAGCAAGCCAGCCATCTTACTTTTCCCCAGAGGGTCCAAGTACTGCATGCTCCACTTCCACAAACTTAATGAAACACTGATTCTGAATCCTTTGTGGATAAAAGACTTTGCACCTTTCCTAACCTAGGAAAAGCAGCATGCTTGAGTGAGGAAAGGACAGACTGTGCAACTAAACACACAAGAGATTACAAACACTTATACCTAAAATTCCTTCAAAACGAGATGGAGGACTACAAGAAAGCAGTGGCCAGCCTGCATGTGCGTTTTGATGCAAGGAACAGAGGACCCAGCAGGAAGCTGATGACAATCCTCAGTTTTTTATGGAGGATAGGGACAGGGACCCCTCTGCCCCATACAGGAGCCCAGAGCTAGACAGATTGCCAATTATATGCATAGGAAGGTAGGAGGAAGAATCTTACTATTCTAGTTCAGCTGTTTTAGCCCAATGGCTGGAGTAGCTCTGTACTACAGGAGAAGCCATGTAACAGACTCCCCTACCTCTCTTGCTCACTACCAGGGGTTTTTTTGGAGTCTGCTCCAACAGAGTTCCCAGGATTACAGAAGGAGGGGCAGGTTTTGCCTCTAAAGTTCTGCTGAGAGAGATTTTGTTGTTTTTTAAAGACATATTTAGATAGGTAAGGACTTTTTAAGCTGGTATCTTTTATTGAACCAACTATGTGGTTGGGATAAAGTTAGACAAGCTTTCTAAATGCAAGACTTTCTTTAGGTCTTACAAACATACACAAATTTAGATGAGCACAAATTAAATCAGGCAGACACAAGGCAATACACGCAAGTTGGCCACTGCCAGGTTTTAGTCCTGTGAGGAAAAAGGGGGTAGGGTGGAACACAAGGCTCAGGAAGGAACAATGTGCATGTCTTGTTTAAACAGTTCACAGCTTTGAATAAAAAGCACATTTATTGCACTTACATACTTTTTTTAGATTTAGACAAAGTTATTTAAGTTATGCCCCCAACCTCACAACCCCCCACCATCCCAGAATAACCCTCCACCCAAGTTTGGTCCATTTTGTCCCTCAAGCCTCATCATCTGCACCCACAGATGGTGAGCTTCATTGCTTGTCATTATGTCCTCATGTTCTACTGTATTCCCAAACACACAAAACAAATAAACTGGGTTCAAACAGAGTGAACACACAGATGCAACACAGAATGACAGTTGTCAAAATAAAACCAACCATTATTTAAAAACCAAACGAATATGGTACACATTCCTCTGCTTGGTATTTTACTAACTCAGAAACAAGTCACACAGGATTATTCTCAACTACAGCTGATGTAGGTAGCCAAACAAAATGACTGGGCAGTATTACGTAGGTTGCAACTGAGTTAGGATGGGCTGAATATACTGCTGCTTTGACAATATAAACCTAATGCATAGGTAGTTTAAAGAAGTCCACAAGTATTCCCACCTGCCTACTCCCTTTAATAAAATTACAAATGGGGGGGGGGGGGGTTGTTGGTATTTGTTTTTAAGTAGGGAAGATGCTATTTTCTTAAGAGTTCTTTTAGTGCAGAGGTTGGGAAGGAAAAAGTATTCCAGATATTTCTTGAACTTTTAAGTAAAACATTAAAAAAATTACACCCTGATCTGTAAAGGAAACTAAAATGGGGTTTTAAACCAGACTGTCATTTTGTATCAACTGCGCATTTAAAATTGCATGCGTCTGTGTAACAGAAGCACATCCAAAGTTTTTCCATCAAAAGAAGGCAGAGAAGAAACTTTGAAAAATGTTTAAGAACAAAAACCATTCTCTTTTCCTTACACTCCAACATGAAAAATGACACTAGTATAGATGTACTGCCATGAGCCTACACAGCAGTTTGAAAACTGAACAAAATACATCTAAATCAAACCTCTCTCTTCCCCCAACAACACACCCAAGATTTTCCTAGGCAAATGTGAAATTACAGAATACAGGATCATTTAAACAGTAGTTGATGGAGAAATTTAACAACTCAACAAGAGGTCTGAGGAAGAACCCAAGACCATGCTGGTATTTCATAAGACAACTATCCCCCAGACCTGGAAATTAGTTGTACACTGTGATGTACACAGCACAACTGCTTATACAAATTCAACCTTCTCCTAATCTAGATCTCACATCTCATGCACTGCCTCTCTTTCAAAGGTGCTGTGGATGTTTACTGCTTTTAGCTCTCCTTAGAACTTTATATTACATTAATAAGCTGTTTGGTCCTTGGAAGGACCATTGTAAAAAAAACCCAAACAAACAAAAAAACCCCACACGTTTTACTTTCAGAGTAGCTTCAAGTTGCAGATTTACTCAAAGACAATCATGTATTCTACAAACTTTATTTCTGAATCAAACACCAGGCATTTCTATAAACCGTCTTCTACCACCCTCCCCGCCTTTAGTTAGGTTTACAAACTACAACTTTTGAGAAAGATGCTTAGGTGCAGGTGCATACACAACTACTGCACTGGAATTAAACCAAAGTCACTACTCCAGTTACAAAGCACCTGGTTATGTATTTCATTGCATTCTTAAGTCAGAAAGGCACACTATCATTTGGCACCCAGCAAACCTAATGTTTTGGGGAGCCTCATATTTACCATTTAATAGGGTTTATTGGCATCTTCCCTTCATATGGAAAGTATGTGCTACCTTTCACTTCCTCAGTTTACTCACAGCAGTTTCTCCATCTGGCTCTTTCAGAAATTGTACACACCGCCTTTATAACTACTACTACTGTTATGTACTGCTCATGGTGCTCACTTACTAGCTTCTATATTTGCATCTTTAAAACCTAAATGGGTTTTACCTCAACTGCATCTGCTCCTGCCTGCAATGAGTTGACTTGCCAGGTGAGAACTAAAGCAACAAAGAAAGCTATTTTTAATCTGTGCACCAAAGCAAACAGACTTAGTAAACCCATGCAACTAATAAAGTGTAGTAAATAAAACACCTCTGATAAACTAGACTGTATAACAAAACAGACAAAAAAAAGCAAAGCCACCAGCATTTTTGAAGTGATGTCACTTCATCATGTTCACACATACAATTCATCTTCATCTGCGCTTTGTATGTACCTAAAAAGTTAGACTGTAATATTACATCCTGGTATTTTTTCAATGGACGGAAACACACTTGCCTACAGTACTCTGAATAGTTTGTGCTACAGAAACTGCTCTCACAGTTGAGGAGGAAATACTCCACAGAAACCTATACACTGGAAAGGTGCAAAATGTTTGCTGACTAATTCAACCCTCCACTGACATCTTGAAGAGCTACTGATGCTTTGCACAGATATTAAAGCCCAAGGTTTTAGGGGCCTTTGAGTAAAGAGAGGGCTCCTTGTTGTCCAAATGTTCTATGAAACAATCCATACGTTTTCAGACCAATACAAATACAAAAGCATATTTGTGTATGATCTTCAGTGCATTTTTCCTTCTGAGGGATCTGTGTAAAGGCATGATCTTTAACAGGTCACACCCTCCTACTGTTTATTCATTTCATGTCATAACAGGCCAAATTTTATCTTCTAATGTGCAAACAGCAGCTTCAGTGGAAGCCATGGTACAATCGCAGTGGCAGAATTTAGTTCAAAATACCAGTAACTGTCAGGGTATTTTATATATGATTTCAGGTAAGAAATAAGCCGAAGCAGATTACGTAAAAGACCTGCAAGAGCTTCAATTAAAATAAGAGCAGCAGAACCAGGCTCAACCTAGAGCCAGTCAGCACTTAGTTAATGCTGAAGCATGCTTAAAAGTCTCTGTGTTCACACTGCTTGGCATTACTATTGCCATGGTGCTCCAGCTGCAGAGAAATAAAGTACAGAGGGAAAAAAAAAAATCTTTCACCAAAAGGGATATGGGATAGATCGTGTGACAGGTCTTCTCTCTTTCCAGTTCCCCACATGTGCTGGGGGTGGCGGGAGGAACAGGGGACAGGACATTGACTCCACCAAATCTTGGAGTGGGACTACAGGTGCTCCCAACAGTGGCTCTAGAAAAGGTTTACTGTATGCTCAGATATTACAGAGCTGAAAGCAGTGTGCTTATAAGTGTACAGCTAATTTCACAGTTACAAAATATTTAATAAAACTTCCAAACCATGGCATGCACATTATATCCTAGTGCATCAAACTGGAACATCAGAGAGGAGCTGAAAGCTGCCTGATGTTAGCCAAGGGATCTCAGTTTATTTACTTATTTTTAAGTTTGTTATTTCTTGCCCCCTGGCTGCTACTTGGGGCTTTCAATTCACATCTCTTCCTCTCCTGCTGTTTACTATATATTTGAAGGGCACCTTTTAAGACTTATCCTATTTTCATGCACAACAGTCTTAGTGATTTCTGAAGGAACAGAAAAAAATGCTATTATTTACAAACCAAGTTCCCTGGAATGTTCTGCATGAGGATTAAGCTGATCTTAATACAGATGGACAAACACAAAAGTATTACAAATATATGAAGGAAAAGAAAAGGTAATGGAAATGCATCCTCAAAGATTCCTCTAAACAGCAGCTAAACAGTTTGCACATTGCTCAGGACAAAGTCATTAAAAAACACCCCAACCTCTCTCATGTGCTACTTCTAAAGTGCTTTGCAAGACAAGGATAGCAACTTTCCTTGTGCTTTTCCTATGGGTTCAAGAAGCATACTGTAGGCAGATGGGTAATGAAAACATTGCAAAATAAATTCATTTCAAACAAGGACAAAAAAGAATTCTTTACTGCTATATTTTAGCAGAAGTACATTTTCACTAGCATGAAACTGTGAAAGGAAAACTAGCATATTTAACAAGTACTCTGAAATGACCATTTTTAAATGACCAACAACACACTTGCTCTAGCTATATTTTCTTTCAAGAACACAGGTAATTTCTGGCATGCCCTACATTTACAAACTCTGTCTCACAGCCCATAAAAACGTGGAAGAATGAGGGGGGAGAAAAAAACCCAAACACTGAGCAGCGGTATTTTCATCATCTTGATGTTGATGTTTGCTAAACTTCTCAACTGTGTTCTGACAACTCTTCCTAGCCTCCTTCCACCTTGCTTCTCCACTGCCGCAGACAATATTGTGTTCCGATACTGTGCTAGAAAAATGCATTATGATTTCATTGGACTACGCCCCGCTGCTCGCCACACTGGAAAGTAGACACTACTACCACACATTTCAATTTGTATTAACCTCAGGAAGGAAGTAAAATCTAACAGCATCTAAAGACCCACAGCAGAGAAGAAGAAAATTGTGCTTTTTTGTTTTTCAAATGCATCCTGTACACATGAATTCTATTCATGTACCAACATGAACTGTATCATTCTCATAGTGACTTTAAGTCACTCACTATTGCTGTTGCTAATGTTTGTGGAATTAATATGAATACACAG
Source organism: Crocodylus porosus (assembly GCF_001723895.1). Taxonomy (NCBI): domain Eukaryota; kingdom Metazoa; phylum Chordata; order Crocodylia; family Crocodylidae; genus Crocodylus; species Crocodylus porosus. The sequence goes on along the minus strand of NW_017728931.1, from coordinate 41,777,718 downwards.
TATTTCAATTATATTTTCCCACTTCAGATTAATCAGGTCCCCTTAACCCCAGTAAATATTTATTGATAAGTGTAACAGACTGTCTGTAAAATCATAACATTCCATGGTTTTAAAACCATACTCCATAACTGATATGTATTCTTCCCTACATCCAGGAACTCTCTTCTGCACATAGGAAAGGCCCTACTAACTCTCCTAGTTAAGGAAGAAGCAGCATCTTCAACCAATACACATGTACTTAGTGGGAACATTACATTTATATACACCTAACTCCTTCATTTAAGCATCATGATTTTATTCATAAAAGGGAAAAGCTGCCAATTAATGGGGTCAGTTCTCCTGCCTCAAGAGTGGGATAGGCCTCAAACTAGAAGACTTCTGCATGAATCTGTATTTCTTTCTAATTGGCTTGACTTGCCTCAGTACAAATAGTTTATGTTCAATACCACATATATCAGAGATCACATCACAAAATAGTCTACTAGAGGTAAACAATGTGCTGAACTTTATTTTTTTCCCTGACTAGGTAACTTGTTAAAAAGCTACCAACAATTTAGATACCAGGTTTGGAGGACAGGAAAACAAGGAAATTTAAAGTGGATACCGCCACCTTTATTTTAGTTTGCAAACTGCAGAAAAGGGAAAATGGAGGAAAGGGTATTAAAAGGGAAGAAAACAATGAACAGAGAAGAGGTCAGTGTGGATCCAGCAAGTACCGTTGTTATTTTTTGTTTTTCAAATCTAACATCTTGCCACTGAGACAAGATGTTCCATGTCTGTACACACATTTATCAGAGGACACCGAGTAAAATTAGGATAAAAATAAAAATCCTTTAAAAACAAGCTCTCTAAAGTACCAAAAACACAGATTTTTGGAATGTCTCATTCTAGGGTTTGGGGGGTTGTTTTGTTTTTTTGTTTGTTTTTGTAATATTTCCATTCAATTCAACCTGAGAAAGTTTTGTTTTTCATGTTTATGAAAATATTATGTATTGGTAAGGTACCTGGCATTAACCTGCACCCTCATTTAAAATAAAACTTTTAAAATAGGTACATACCATTCATAGTCTGTCACAGTTCTACAGATGCTGGATGCGGTAGCATCTCTGATGGATACAGTGTATCAGATGATACAAGCCTCCCCCCCCCCAAAAAAAGGGGAAAAGTTGCTACAGTTTTTGTTAACTTGAGTTTGTTGCTGGACCTACGAGAGGAGGAGCTTTCTAATCCTTCTGAAAGATGACAGTTACTGGAAATGGGAAGGGTGTGGGAGTTGAAATAGGTTATAAAGTAAATCTGAAAAAATGGTGCAGCAGCATCCCCTTTTCCTTCAGATTAACCTCTTCCCCAGGTTACTACCCACCACTCATACTATCCAATTTGACTGGGATAAAAGTAAAGAATTTAGACCAGTTGAAATGTTTGATGTTTGGGTAACATGAAAAGGGGATACTGCATTTTGTCCCGTAAATCAGTAAAGCATACCAGGAAAAAAATCAGAACGGAGAATGATTCTTTTGATTAGCACTCTCATCAGATGTTCTGCCTCTGATGATTCATTTTTAGAGGAAGAAAGCTGACCAGCAGACCATCCAAAGCAGCAGTTCCATCCCTTATAGCTGAGCACCAAAGTCAAAACATGTGTGCCCTCTCCACTCTCCTGGGAATGATGCCAACAGTACAGGCAGCCACTGCAGGTCTCCAAATGCACGTGGTCTTTTGTATTGAAGGAGAAAAAATGGCAGCAGAGAATTCTGGTTCCTAAAAAAGATCTTCCCCCCTTGTGTTGGACTGGCAGATCCATTCTGCTCCACTCCAAGCTTATGGATATCTTTTCTCAATTGCTTTAGGTTTTGAGGAGCAGAATAGAGTTTTGATGTTAAGAAACTGTAGGAACACAAGACTTAAGTAACAGAGTGGGTGCTGCCATGGTGCTGTGGCTACTTGAACGCTGCAAATTCTCCTGTAGAGGGAGGACAAGACCTTGGTTTAAAATCTCAAATATCAACTAGACAGAGATTTTCTCGAGTCTAGCTGAACACTAGACCGAATATCAAAGATATTAAAAATGCAACAGTTAAAAGTTAAGGCACAGAAAGCTCCTAACTGTAGTGACAGAACAACAAGCATCTTCAGAACTTATTTTATGGAAGTAAGATTTCTTAAAAGCAAGCTGTGACCACTGGCCCAGAGCAGAGGTCTGAAAGTTCACGGGAAGGGTCTTTCACCAGGCGTTTTAAAATTTAGAAGTTTCATTTGAATTTAATTTTTCTAAGTTTCTTACCTTCAGATTAATGTCCCTTGCTGGACAGTGACAACTGTCCTAAGTAACAGTTTGGGTGCTCAGTGTCAGACTGTAAACTAGTTTCTATCCTGACTGAAAACTGATTTAACAACAGAACTATTCTGATTACGTATTAACCATTAAATATTACACATTTAAGTTCCTTTAATTATTAAACCAGGATTAAAATACATTATAAACTAGTTTATAAACCAAGATCATGGGGGGGGCGGGGGAAAAAAATCAGACGTAAGTTTGTGAATTCTCACTAGCTCAAAAGTAGACTGTTTGTAGTGCACACATGCACTAAACATGGGAAGCACAAGAATCGGTACTTGATTTATCTTGGCTTTGAAACAAGCCCCAAAAGCTATTCTGGAATAATTTAATATGCAATACACATTTATATAGTGCCCTCCCACAAGATGACAATTTCTCTTCACATACATGTTTTGTTCAAGCCTCCTCAACCAATGAGGTAACTGATTATGTCCATTTCAAAGATGAGAAAGCCAAGACACAGTGATTAAGACTGTTGCCTGTAGTCATTCTGGAAGTCTGTGACCGAACCTAGAACAGAACCCAAACCACATGTACTCCTCTCTAAACCCATGTTTTAGCCTACAGGCTATCCTCCCCACCAATAAAGTTGAAGCCACAATATCTCCCTTTCCCAAATCACTAAGATGCCCTATGAGCAAGGAAAAGAAACCAGGTTACAGTCTTCATTGCTAGCTTCCCATATTATTTTGGGGGTAGTCATGCCCCTTCCTGAAAGATGATACCAAACAAAGGAACTTTCAAAACTCGGTTCTAATACAGGCTGATTGGGAAATGCATAGAACATAGTCTTTGGTCTGCTAAGCAAAGGCACTAGAATATTGTTACATTCAAACGACCATTCTATTTTGGTGTCCTTCCAATCAACTCTAAAACAGTCCATATCATCTAAAGAAAAAGAACATATAGTACATTCTTATGTTTATACTCAAATCATCAGAAATAAAATCAGAAATATTCACAAATAGCTTTGAAAAATTTACATTAGTTCAGTTTAAAATGACACTGGGTTTGCCACTGGGGGTAAAATGGCCTGTTTTACAGAGGAAGGAACCAAGAAAATTGACTAGGAGCCTCCATGAGAACAGGAAAAGTGCATATAGAGTGTGGTAGAAATAGTTTTAATAGGAAAGCACATGCTATAAGAGGCACATGAGCATATATATAAAGAAGCCAGGGCACATGAGAGCCTCTAGAATGTCTTAGCTAGGAAAAAAGGGTCATGGGAAATGGGTGGCTCATGGTCTCTAAATGAAGGGGGTTGGGATAAAGAAAAAGTATTAGGCTCAGATACCTACAGGAAGAGAGAGCCAAGTGGCATACTGTAAATTACTAATAAACATGCATCTTGCTTGTTAACGGTGGCATTTTAAGTAGAAGCAATGCAGAAAGTTTCACAGCATTTCCAAACTACCCCTTTACCAACTGGAGAGTAAATCCTTCAGTAGAATTTCTGTCATCCTTCATTTGGCAAAATTCCAATATGGCTTCTATAAATGCTTGTACTTTTCTGTGCACCAACATCCTACATGATGCCAGAACAGCAATAAAATTTGAAGGGTGACATTTCATTCTGTGCAGAGGGGTATCATAACTCCTATGTACCACACAAGCCTTCAAATAAGGTTTAAAAGGGGTTAACTGGGTCTCTAGTAGTATACAGGCATTATTCCAGCCCTTTACTCCAGCACAGAAACAATTTTCACCTAGAGAACAGCAATACAGACATTATAGCAATGCTCTAATCACTGCTCCCCTTCAAATCTTCCAGCAATGCAACTGTTGATTTAAAGTGAGAAGAGGGATTGAGGGGGGCGAGGGGTAGGCACAAGAGGAAGAAAACTGTCTGGACAGCATCATACCCAGTTATAACAATTTAAAGTTAGTCAACTTTGGTGTCTGATCAGCTTAGCAGTGTTCCTGTAATCTGGCAACATGACAAACATGGAAGTAGAAGCATGCTCTTTGGTAGTTCCAGTACTCTGTAGATGCACAGAACTGAAAGGTAATCCCATTAAAGTATTTATCCACATATTCAGGGTACTATGGTAATAGTTTAGTAGCACTACAAACTGAAAAAAAACTATAATCTGATATACTCAAAGTGTATATTCTTGCCGCTCTCTAATCTAACTTGTCATCCCTTAGTAGAAAGCTCAAGGTTCCGTGTTTTGTACTTGTTTAAAAGGTAGAAAAGTGAAAATAAAATATCACCTCAGAGACTTATTTTGAAGAATGACATTCATGCTTAACTACACTTTCTAAATGTGTTCTACTTAATTTACCTTTCAGGCTACTTCCTAAATTGCTGATTAAAGTTTAATTTATAAACAAGAGATAGCTCCCTCATTACTCATCTTGTCCTTCTGCCCATTTCTGCTAATAAGTTCAGCTTTTAATTGTTGTTTAGGGATTTCAGAAAATGAAAGGAAAACCAAGAGCAAGAAGATGATGACAGGCCTAAGAGAGGTCAAAGTATTTCAGTTAGTAATGACACAGGGTAGATGCAAAAAAAAAAAAAAAAGTCATTATTTCAGTCTGTCTTAAGTGTAGTGAAGTTACTTTTCTAACTGGCTGATCTTTTAACTTTTAACTTTCTGGGGTAAATCTGATCTCAGATTGAATCTTAACAAGTGAGTTTAGATGCCCCACCACTCCCTGTAGTGGGAAGTAATCGAATTATTTTTTCCCTAAAATGTGATACTGTATATGAAAAGATACAACAGGTCTTGTTCTCTGGCAAATGGCTTTACACATCCATACTGCAGGAGTCATCTTTCCAGCCATGCGTCCACAGAACCTTACTGAGCAGTAGTTGGCAGTTAGGAGGCAATTCCTTTATTTCAGCATTGCACACATGGAAAACAAACTCCCTACTCTCTTTACCATGAGAAGCCCTGCTTGTACAAGGACTCACTTGAACTCAGACAAGCCACTATCCTCCTCTCAAAGCCCAGGAAACATGCTGTCAGTTGAAGGAAGCTTAGATGGGGTTCTACAATCTGCGAGGACAAAAGATCTTCACTCCAGGAAAGAGTGAATGTTAATCTTCAGTTAGCACCATAATTCTGAAGCCCCCTGCATGAATGGGAACATTTTGATTTAAATCTTGGTGCTCGATAAGATTAAATAAAAAGAAGATTTTCTTTACCATATAAGAACAGTTTCAAATGTGTAGTTTGGACCACCTCTGCCTACCCTCAGACAGAACTGGCTTTGACATGCAATGAACAAATCCATTTCCAAATGCCACAGAAAATTTGAATGACTTCAAAATCCTAGATGTGCTTCTTACACTGTAGATCTGATCTACCACTATTTGAGAGTAGCATTCCCTTCAAGGTCCATACCTACCTTTCCATCACAGTAGAGAATTCATGATCTATTGAGGGAAAAACCTCCGTATCACACTCAGACACCTTTGGCTAGGTAACATGTAGTTTTGACATATCTCTGTATTTCAGCTAAGGCTGCATTAGAAAGGTGGGGATTAACTTGAACAACCACAATTGTTAATACCTAAAAGAGGCAGTGGCTGAGAATTAGCACTTGACTTTGTTTGTATATTGGTCCTCCATACGGACATGCTAAGACAGCGATATATTTATATTTTAAAAGAAGCCTGTCACCTATCTTCTTTTCCTAGACAGCTTATGAGATTTAAAAAAGCTACATGTCTAAAAAGGATGTAAGGTTGTAGTCTGGTAAATATGCACCTTCGGGGGTCAAGAACTTATTGGCATAATGTGAGCTCCCCTAGAAATGACTTGTTTAATAGCCAAGCTGGCAGAGGTACTTAATTCACAGACTTGTGATGGGAGGTGGAGAGGGGAGGGGAAAGGGAGGTGACAAAAATGCAGCTTTCCATCTTGCTTCAGCTGTGTAGTTAAAAATCTTATTGGGCTTCTAGCACAGACATGACGAAGTCCCATATCCAGAAAAGTGCTATGGTAGCAAAATCCTATTTAGGTATCTAATTCTTACTGAAATCACAATTGAAATCAATGGCAGTTAGGTGCTTAAATATCATTGTGGATTTGGGGCTGACAAATATAACCTGGAGCAACAACTAGCCCAAGGACTAATATCTTTTATGGTCTGTTTCTCACCATAAGTTTAAGAGGCTTCCTGTATTTTTTGCCATGTTAAGTTATAAAAATAAGCTTCTAGAAAAGAAATGAATATCCTGAAACTGTCCTGGGAGTAGGGACAAGGTCCCCAAAGAAACCATGAGCAGTTGGATGTTGATTTTGTATAGGTCCTGGATAGAGTGAAAAGCCCCAAGAATAACAGCTGAAAACATTCTTTGTGAGAATGTTTTATTGTCTGGACACATGACAATAGATTCTGTCTTTCAGATTCTTTATTCCTAAAACAACTGATGTCTTAAAGATGTCAGTGCTTACCAAGAGTGAATTCATTCTGTATGCCAAGCCTACAGAATGAAGAACACGGAACATGACATTTCAGCACAGTGTCTTCTTTAGGTCTTAGCTATGGTTAACAAGAGTAGTTAAATGATACATGTAAGAAAGTGACTTGCAGAACTCCAATGCACTGTGCTTGGACAGAGCAGGAAAACTCTACAAATTTAAGAATGGCACTGAGTTTTCTAATATTGTGGTCCTGCTGGCACACCACTAGTGAGGAAAACTGCTCTAGAAACAACACACACACACACACACACAAAATCTTACTTAAAATGATAACAGACCCTAATACTGGGGCAAGACAACAGTGACAGTTCCATGTTCTCTGACATCATCACCAGCACTTTCAATGGGCTCTTGGTGCTTTCATGAGACAGAGGCAAAGAATGCTCTAATATAGATGAAGCTTTTTAAGACTCCAAGGCCCAGGAAAGCCAAACCAGCTCTGACTGTGGGATCCTTGCTGAAGCACCTATCACTTCTCTTGTAAAATTATTTCTGGGAGAAGCCCTCTTTGCCTGGGATTTTGCATCATTTTATGCTTTGATATTGTAGGAGGTTTAAAAGCCATGGTACTTGATACTTGCACCTAGTGGGGAAGACATCATACACAGCCTTCAGCTGCGTGCCATTTCCCAAGGCTTAAGCAGCACTTTTCTTGACTATATGAAATGAGAAATGTCATTGACACAAGGAAAAAAAAACCTTGTTAAATCCTCATTTTAAGATGGGTCTGCCATGGTAAGGAAAAATAAAAAGATGAGAAACTTGTCAAAATTAAAACATACCACTGCTTCTACCTAAACCTAAGACTAATAACAACTATTTGCCATTAGTTTTGCTGTCTACCACAATGAAAAACAATGGAGTTTAGCTCTGAGACTACTCTAGGCAAATACAGAAAACTATTAAAGGGAAAAGATTATTATAGTGTAGGGAATGGAGGAATCACCTATCCTCTCTTAGCCCTTAAATACCAACTACTACTTTAAAAGGATCTGTGAGCACACAGTTAGACATCCAACTCCAACAGAGGGACATGGCATGAAAGTAAACTTTATATATTCCCCACCCTTAGAGTATAACATATTAAATGCAACACTGCAAACTTTGCTATAAATGATACAGCCAGAAGTCAATTAGGAAATACTTCCCATCTCTTGAGTGCCTAACCAAAACAGCAAAAGCTGTTTTTCTATAGAGAGGAATCTATCAAGGTAACACCTTAACATTTAAAATAATTGCCAAATATACCAGATCACAGGTCAGAAACAGAAGAGAAAAATGACTCAATTAATGTCTGTATTGTGAAAACATTTAATGTGTGCCACCCAGAGGTCAGTATAATCTGAAACAGATAGAACTACTTTGATTTACCTGTTCCAGATGAAAAGTCTAACAAAAAAAATTAAAATGTATAAGTGAACTGGTGTGATGATACTAGTGCTTTGTAGTTTATCTTTCTAGATCTTTGCAGTCCAGTTCATAACTTCTATACACAAGTAAAAAAGAGAAAGAAAAAAAAAAGCTCTCCACAGAATAGAGACCACTCCAGCAATATTAATAACTAAAATAGCGATATAAGAGCAGATCATTTTCTTAACAATATTCATAATATATTGTTTTTCCATCAAAATCTGCTCTTAAATTTTACCTCTTCACTTTTTTCAAAATGTGTTTTCCCATTATGGGTAGTAACATGTTACTGCATAGCAGACATACATTTGCTTATGTGATCCTTTGCTGTTGTGCTTATTTTACAGTCCCTGCTACTCTGAAGAATTTGATGGTTATTAGTAATATATGTGCTGTTCAGATGCAGTAGGAATAATTCAGAATTTTTTTTCTTGCAAAACAAAGTATTTGTAGAAGGTGTTCAACCACATCAGGTCAGAACATTTAGACAAAATACAGATCTACTTTCCAGGAAAAGATGTTTTCTAACTATCACTATTTTAAATCATAAGGTTAAAAAGAAAGGACCATTGCCAAGGTCTTCCTTTACATTCTGTGTTGTATTTTCTCACCTCTGCTAACTAAATCTAAGTTTTGACTGTGTTCAGCCTTGCAGCCAAGTTCACTTTCCACACTTACTCATATCAGCAATACTTCTAACTTAAGAATCTAAAACCTATTTCTCATGCCCAATGATGATTCAGTTGTAAAAATTTAAGACAGATTGACCAGTTTAAAGACAACATCCTCAGAGTAACTAACTTAACCAGTAAACTTAGATAAGATGGCAAATCAAGCAAAAGTAAATGCAAGGTATGACCCAGTGACCCAAGCAATTATTTTGCTTTGAAGTGACTTTTCCCTTTTCTCTTAAGTGACCTTAAAATCTTTTTTTGTGACAGCAGTTCCCAGGCTTTCCACTGCCAGCAACAGACTTCATGCCAAGGACAAAGCCAGCATTAAGTGAGTCTTTATTCCCTCAGTGCACCTTAAAAGAGAACAGCTGGTAGGAATTCAAAACATGCACATGTGTGCACATATATGGGAACGTCAGCACACGTGCACGCACGCACACACACACACACACACACACACACACACTCACTCAACCTCTTTTCAGTGTACAGGAAACCCACCGTATCCCCCTGCTTGGATGGGCGTTTTTGGAGAAGCACAAGCATACAGACTAAAATCCTCCGTCTGAAAACCAGCCCGGTTTAATGAGGGCTCAGATGCACTGCGGTGAATTTTTGGCAATGACCGGGCCAGAAGCTCAATGGAGGCAAGTATCTAAAATAAGTGAGAAAACAAGGGGGGGGGAGAAAAAAAAAAATCAAATCTGGTACTGCAGAGTGGTAACTTCATTGTAAAGCCATGGGCAGAACATTGATTAATTCTAGGTAACAAGTTACACTAAAAGTCAATTAAATCATCATTAAAAAAAAGATTTAACATTCTGCATTTTCATGTCTGTTGTATTTCCTCAGAAATCTAAAAAAATCCCTTTTGCAAGACACTACTTCATATTTCACCTTAACAAACACTTATTTTGCTGTGGGAGTCTGATGAAGACAGCAACATGGCTGCGTTTTGTTTACTTCCTTGTTTGTACAACAGCATCCACGATGTCACCAAAAATAAACACAGCTTTTAAAGCTGTTTGCTTAAAACCTCTACTGCATAGCCAGCCGGGAGAACTCATATTTGTTTTAATGCACTGAATCAACATTAAAAAAGAAAACCCAAAATATTTAGAATTCAAGGATATTTTCCCAGACAGAAACAGCACAAAAATATAGCACAAAAAAACAAACAAACAAACAAAAAAACTACCTGTCAATTGATCTGTAGGCCATGGGCAAATATACATCTGGAACAATTTCAAAAAGGGGAGGAAAAGTGCTATCCTGTTTTGCTGCAACTGTTACATGAACTCTATAGCAATGTAACTGTAGCAAGACTGCTCCAACTTTCCCTCAACTTCGATCTTGGATGAAGCAGGGTTAATGTAGCTCATTTGACTTGCTACAGAATCATATGTATGTGCATTCCTATGCAGCAGCTCTCCCTTCTCTTTGGAAGCCACTAAAAATGTACATATGTCCATCCCCTTAGGATGTATAACACTGAAGTTAATGTGTCATTAACTGGATGTATTAGGAGTAGACCATCAATTCTTCATCAATTCATGAAAGCCAAACTGACAACATACAAGTCATTTTAATATTCTGCTGTATTGAACACACTTTGTCAACTACAGAATACTAACCATGGGCTAAACCAGTGGGGGCCAACCTCTAACCATGGGCTAAACCAGTGGGGGTCAACCTTTTGGTTAGGCATGCCAAATTAAGTCCCACACCCTCCAAGTACCACTCCAATCCCCACTCCCTGCCTAATCTGCTGCTCTGCTGCTCTGCTTTCTGCTCCCTGGTCAATCTGCTATGTATCACACACAGAGGCTGCCTTTGCTATTTGTGGCACATGCGCCACATGTTAGCCACCCTTGTGCTAAACTACCAGTTTTATTATCTGAACGTGTAACCTGAGCCTAAGTTCAAAGAAATAATCTTGAACTGGATGACAAGTTCATACTATTACCTGCCTTTGCCTACTTCTCAGAGTTCCCCACAATCCAAAACAGGAACATTTCTTACCTGAGGAAAAAGGGGTCGCTCATCTCTCTTCTTTTTCAAGCACTCTGCCATTAGCCTCTTCATGGCTTTTGGACAATTACTTCGAACTTTACTGAGATCTGGAGACAGATATCCTCGTCCCACCATAAAAATGATCTTTGTTTTGAAACAGAAAAAGGGAAAGAGAAATTTATAAATCAAAACATGTAACAATCAAACAAACAAATGTATATATATCAAGAAATGTTTCAGCTGGAACAAGTAGGTTTCACCATACTTTGTGCACCAAAAGTGATAATAAAAAGAATAATCTGCTGTGTTGCAGCAACATGCCTGAAAAATAAATATTCTGTGCAATTTAATGGTTTTGTGCTGAACTATTTCATTTGAAAGGTCAATGGCAAGTTCACACCTAAAGGCAATTAAAGAAACATTCAGCACATACAGCTGTAAATCTTCACTTAGGAAAAGCAAAGAGTCTCTTCACATATTTTCTCTTCCCTATTTTTTCAAAATTTTGGGGGGGGGGGG
>NW_017728931.1:41734011-41765057 GCF_001723895.1 Crocodylus porosus | reverse complement strand
GCAGGGAAGTGGGGAATGCTGATTTAGGATTATTGGAGGTCAGGCAGATGCCATAAATCCATCATGCTTATAGGCTCAGCAGTGCTATACTGGTTAGCACTACAGATGAAAGGGACTTGGGGGTCATGAGTGACCACAAGATGAACATAAGCCTTCAGTGTGATGCTGCGGCTAGTAAAGCATGCAAATGCTGGCTTGCATCCATAGATGCTTCTCAAGCATATCCCAGGACGTCATTCTCCCCTTGTACACAGCCTTAGTGAGGCCACAGCTGGAGTACTGCATCCAGCTTTGGGCTCCACAATTCAAAAAGGGTGTGGAGAAGCTTGAGAGAGTCCAGAGGAGAGCCATGCGCATGATGAGAGGTCAGGAAAACAGACCTTATGACAACAGGCTGACAGCCATGTGGCTCTTCAGCCCAGAAAAGCACAAGTTCAGAGGCGATCTGGTGGCCACCTCTAAGTTTATTAGGGGTGTTCACCAGGATCTGGGGGAATATCTGTTCACCAGAGCGCCACAAGGGATGACAAGATTGAATGGTCACAAATTCCTCTGCGACCATTTCAGGGTGGACATAAGCAGAACTTATTTACTGTCCAAGCCCCCGAGGTTTGGAATAGACTGCTGCCGGAGCTGGTTCAAGCACCCACTTTGAACACCTTCAAGACACTTTTGGATGTTTATCTTGCTGGGATCCTATGATCCCTGCTGACTTCCTGCCCCTGGGCAGGGGGATGGACTCAATGATCCTCCAGGGTCCCTTCCAGCCCGAATGTCTATGAAACCTATGAAATCTAATGTCTATGTTAGTCCATGATCTTTTGTATCCAGTAGATTTATGATTTGAAGTTCATAGGCTCACCCTCAAAAGGTGTTTTGTATATTCCCTTTGAGGAGTACAACTCAGAGATTGGAGAGAGAGAGAGTGGTAGTCTTAGGAGAAGTGTACACCCACAGGTAATTGGGTTTTCAGTGTGCATTCATTTTGGTACACAGTTGTTTGGTTTCTCCTACAAATTTTCCATAAGGGAATTTAGGGCACTGGATGAGATTTAATACATTTCTGGAGGTGCAGCTGTAAGATCCAGGAATACTGATGGTTCTACTGTGGGGGTAGTGGAGATGTGTTGGCAGGTTTTACATTTCTTGTCCTGGCATGGTCTGGATCCATTTGGTGTGTTTTGGGCTGTTTGCTTCTAGTGATGGTGAGGTCTGGCGGTTGTTTAAAGGCTAGGAGGGGTGGTTCTGGGAAGCTCTCTTTAATAATTGGGTTTTCTTCTAGTATGAGCTGCAATTGTTTGAGGATTTTCTATATAGGTTCCAGGGAGAGATGGAATGCACACTAATGGTGTGGAATTCATGGGCATTTTCTTTTTGTACTGCAGCAATTCTTCCGGTGGTATCAATCAGACTGCAAGGTTTTTGGTCCAAGTGATGAACATGTCACTTATATATCTTAAGTACAGCACAGGTTTGATGGTACAGTTCTTGAGCAAATTTTCTTCCAGGTGGCCCATAAAAAGGTTGACATATTGTGGGGCCATTATGGTGCCCATAGCTGTGCCAATGGTCTGGAGGAAGTGTTGGTTATTGAAAGTGAAGTTGTTGTGTGTGAGGATGAAGTGTGTAAGTTCAGTAATATCTTTAGGTCTGTACTCCGAGTCGTAATTTTGCTGTTGTAAGCCAAGGCTGTATGCAAGCCAGGTTGTTCCCAGCACTCAGCATGCCTGCCCCAAGCGCTGGAAAGAATCAGCCTGGTGCTGCTGCCGGCCCCAGCCTGCCGGGGAAGCCTGCTGTCATCCCACATGCAGATCCAGGTGCATGTGCCCCCAGGAAAAGCCTGACACAGCCCCCCAGCCCTCCCAGGGGGCATGGAGTAGCAAGAGGTGCGCCTTGCCCGTCCCCCCACACCGACAGTTCTCGTTGCAGCGGGTGCTGGTCACTCCTGGGGCCGCTGCAGCAGGGGCTATGGTGAGTGCAGACAAGCTGTACTGCGTCCCACACCACCCAGGGCTCAGCTTGCTGCTACTCCCTCCAGTCCCTGCTGCAGCGGCCCCAGGAGCAGCTGACACCAGCAGCCCGCACCACGGCATGGTGCAGCCCAGGAACTGGAGTGAGTGGGAACAAGTGGAGCCCAGGCATGTGGGGACAAGCGGAGCACAGTGCAGCCCTGAGAATGACACCCCTTACACAGCAAACCATATAAGGAAAGGCTGAGGGATCTAGCACTCTTCAGCCTGAAGAAAGAAAGGCTGAGAGGGAACCTGGTAGCAGCTGACCACTACACTACGGAAGTATATCAAGGGTGCAGCGAGCAACTGTTCACCAGGGCACTCAAAGGCAAAACCAGGAGTAATGGCCACAAACTCCTGGAAGACCGATTCAGGCTCAACATTAGGAAAAGCCTCTTCACAATTAGAGTGTCCAGACTGTGGAATAAGCTCCCTCCAGAGGTGATGCAATCACCTACCCTGGAAATCTTCAAGAGGAGACTGGACAGTCAGCTTGCTGGGGTCACCTGACCCCCAGTTGTCTTTCCTGTTTGGTGCAGGGGGGGCTGGACCCGATGATATTCCAAGGTCCTTTCTAGCCTTCTAATCTATGAAAGTCCTTGGACGATTTTGGGCTGCCTAGGGCAGGTTTTTCACGTTTTTATGGTTCAGGACCAGCAGCAGGAATTGGGATTTCTCCTGAATGGATTGGGTGGGTTGCATGAGAGTTTACCTTCCCAGTGCCAGTAGCCCCAGCAGAGGCAGGGGTGGAGACTGGGAACCTCACTTCCTCTGTACCATACCTCACCCTGGGCTGGGGTATGGCTGTCCTCCCCCTGTGTGGGTGAAGCCATTCTTGCAGCAATCTGCTTCTTCCCTAGGCCAGGTGGGCAGGGCTGCCACAGCAAAAACACACAATCTTTTCTGTAAAGAGGTAATACCATGCTCCCCCAGCATGCATCATAGGGAGAAATTTCAAAGATTTCCCCCCATCCTCCAGGATTGTAAAGACTTCCCTTGCTCAGGGGCTTTAGAGCCAAGTGAGAGTTTACAAGCGGGGCTTGTTATCTTACCAAAGCAAGCCAGATCCTCAGCAAACTTGTCATCGCCAACAAAAAAGGGGGGCAGGTGGTGTGGGACAATATGACCTTTATGGCCAGATTGTTACTGCTTTGCCTTTAAACAAAGGCCATCAGGTACTTTTTTTAAAATTATAACAACAGTTTTAAAGTTTCAACACAAAAAGGTGAAAGCACAAAATTATACGGCCGTCTTAGGGCTGAATGTGAAACACCTGTCAGCAACAAACATACTGCAACACCAGATATTAACCTCCTCCCCACTACCCGATGCCCCTCATGGAATTACACATTTAGGACTAGCTGTCCATTGTCTACCTTGTAGAGTGACCCCTTGATAGCCCAACAAGGCACAAACTGGTCCACATTCTGTTGCCAAGTGAAGTGTCTAAGCTCAAATGCGATGCATGCCCAGATTAAGAAAGAGTGAGAGCAAGATCACTCCTCTATTGAATTGACCTGAACTAGAATAAATGGCCAAGAAGTGATGCTGTAACATAAATCTATCCATACAGCAGTTACACTGTTCCTTATATTTTAAGAAATGCAACTATTTCTTGTCTTGTTTCCAAGGCAAAGAATTTATATCAAAAAAGCTACCCAGAAAATTGTTTCTAATTTTGAATTGAATCCAATCACTTTTGTACTCCTATTAGGAGGCAACCCAAAGCTCCTCCACAACACCTTCTGAAACCCTTAAGCACCAACTGTGTACAATATGAAGACTTGCCTATTCTGTTTCTCGTTTCTACTGCAAGACAACAGACTTTTCAGCATCAAGGAGAACGTTTTTTCTTTGAGATGAAAGGCTTAAACAACATTAAATAGCAGAGGAGGATTTCCACAGGACAGGCCTGAATAATCTATAGAAGTGACTGGAGTACAGAAGAACACTGAGGTGCAACTACATCCCAGAACAAGTGAGGATGTTCATTGTAAAACTCGGACTGGACATTTTCTGTCTCAGCTAGAACATGCTAGCAACATGTTTTCACTGTGACCTAAATATGTCAAGAGAAAGAGATAGATTTATATATCCCTTCCAGTCAATGGGGAGAGGTAAATAAAGCTAGTGCATTTCACTTTTACATGTCAGCTGCATCTGTGGCTTAAAATTTGTTCCAACACTCATGTCACCCTGCCACCAGACACATAAAGGATTCATGAGGCTCTCAAATGGTTTATGTGAAATAGGCCTAAGTACAGCTGGTAACTGGTTACAACCAGCTGGCTGGGAACATGGGCAGTTTCCCTCCTTCAGACACACAGAACACAGAGAAATACAAATACAATCAAGTCACTTTGAGTCGATGAAGTGTCCTGATGTATACTGAAACAGTCATATTACATTAGGTTTTCAGACTAACATTGTTATGACTGCATTTCTCAAGTGTAGATACTGAAAATACAGGGACATGAACACAAACATGTTACAAACAGTCTCTCTCAGATCCTGGATAGTTTTCGCTAAAGACCTTGACACAAATATCCCATCTTCAAATTATGCTAGGAAGTTAAAAAACAGGTAAGTCTACTTAACATTATTACATGGACGATGTTAAAATCCTGAATCTCAATGAATTGGTGCATACACTTCTCAAGCACAAAATGAATATCAGATATTAAATGTCATGGCCACATTGCCACCTCCTCAGTTCTTCTCTTGGACTATTTCTTATGCCTGTTATTCCCTTTTTCAGAATTAAACTAGGTTACCGTAAGTAACCAGTTCCCTCATTAACCAGTTTCCTGACACACATTTTTCAGAATCAGAAAACCCATACCTGCAGTAGGAGGGGGAAAAATGATCAGAAGTAGTAGACAGATTGACGCTACATGGCTGAAGAGGGTGTATAAAGATGAGAAGGGACATCTGAAAAAGGACGTGAAGGCTCATTTCACAAGCCTCTATTAATTCTATGTTTCAGTTAGCCTACAACAAACAAGTGAGAAAGTGCAATGAAAACCTCCCCAAATTCAAGCTCTCTTTACCTGGTCCCTGTTGTTGATGTTCGAGTACGGTAACTGCCCAGTCATCAGTTCATAAAGAACAATCCCAAATGCATATACATCCGACTGAAAGCTATATGGGTTTTTATCTTGCATCCTAATTACTTCTGGTGCCTGTACCATAAAGGACAGAGTTAGTATTCATTTCACAGTATTAAAATGCCATTTCACAGAACAAATTTAAAATTTTGCTTTTAAAACTATAAAGTGCAGCAAGAGGTTGCCATGCACAGCTGTTCTTTCAATTTTAGGTTCCCTTAGTGTCCAAACATAAAGGCTTCCTGGTCTGCTGTTGGTTACATATGCAATTCAACCTAAAATATTAATACATGATGGATAAATTTCAAAATCTGCTGGCTCTCTAAGTGGGTGAGGTCATGACTGTACTATATGATGGAAACTGACCCCATTACAGATTGAGAAGCCATTTTGGAAAGTGAAATTACAATAGTGCTAAAGAACCATCACACCTATCAAAATCTTAAGGTAGTAAGAAAGGGAGAAGTTGGGCTAAACATATGACCACCAAAACATTTTTTCTGAAGAGATAATTTGATTCAAATATCTCACAGCCTCTTCAGAGTAGCTACACTTGAATAGATCAGATTGAGAAGCCTATTATTTTTAAACAAATGTGAGAGAATATTTCAGACTTCACTGATGTCTTAAAGACACATTTAAAGAACAGATTAAAGTATTTAGTGTCAGCTGATGTTAGGTTTGTATGGTCTGTCTGCTTGAGAGATGTTTTGAGACTTCTGGTTAAAGAAAAAAAATTGGGACTCACGTATTCTGAAAACAATACCTACATACCACCCTTTACTTACCATCCAAAGAATAGATCCAGACAACTGTTCAAATTGATGGGACCCACTCCATCGTGATTTCACTGTGGCTAGACCAAAATCACCTATTTTTACTGTGAGGTCTTCATGAAGAAATATATCTATACAGAAGTTAAGGTAAAAAAAGCATAGTTCCTAATGTTCTCTACAAGCACATATATATTAAATAACTCTATATACCTGCAATGCTAGCTGTTATCAATTGGCACCATCCATGAACAGTATAAAAAACTAAGTAGTCAACCCTCATATATATCTAGATTCCAAACAACCAGTGTCTGAGAAGTGCTATATTCTAGCTTGCAGTAATGATAGTGTTAATAAACTAGGCCCCAAATGATTATATTAAAAATGTCAAGTCCTTAAAGAGCTGCATATATCTGCAAGTCTATAGACGAGTTGGCACAACCCTTCCATGTGGTATCTGGTGGAGGTATCTGAAATTCACTGGGATACTTCTACAAAACTTGTTTTCTCTTTACAATCATGTTAAAAGGCACAAAGAATATTTTTTATTTTGCTCCTCACATTGTTACCCATTGCCAGCCAATGCTGACTCTCCTTTAACATTTCTGCAGGTGAACTGATCTTCACATTCATTCATTTCTGGCAGAATAAAGGGGACTTATTTTCATGTTCCAAATTTACATCTTTGGGAAAGGATACTATTACTCTTGAGGTCTCTGTGGATGATTGACTTGGCATGCAAGTAACTGAAAAGAAAGAGAATATTTTAGAACAGATAGTCAAGCACCCATTTCATTCATCAGTAGCTGAAAGTGTACACTTTATTCAGCTGAAGCAACAAACTGTTGTGTGTTCAACACACAAGTACTGTTCAAAGCAGGAAAATTACAGTTACCCTTGATGGCTCTTTCAAGCAAAACAATGAAACTAATAACCACCACCACCCACCCACCCCACCCCTCATACTTCATCAGCTATTTTGTTTTACTGTCCAGAAATCTGGCACACTCTCAGAGCTCACAATCTAACTCTGGGTCTTAACCTACTTAACCTTGCTTCAGACTGAAACCTGTTTTATGTTAGAAGTAATCACCCCTTGAACTGAGTTGCCAACAGCCACGCTTACAACAGAAGCATATTAAAAGGTCTATTGTAAATTTCTACCAAGTAGAAATAACAATACTGTCATAAAATGCAGCAATACACTGGGAGAAGACTCTGGCCTCAGTACAGAGATAAAAACTAGTTAACTCTGCACTTGGAGTAAGAGTAAAAATGAAAAAGAGCAAATACCATCTTAAAGTTCATTACAAGCAAGGAACACAACACTTACTCCATGCCTTGTGCAGTTTGCCGTGCAATATCAATGAGTTTGATCATCTCAAATTTGGTCTCAATGATGTGTAGATGGTGATACAAGCTGGAACCTTCACACCACTGTGTGACAATAGCCAGCTGTGGCTTTGTTGAATAACCCATGAAGAGTAGGATATTCACATGTCTTGTTTTCCTGTAGGAGAAAACTCACTGAAAAAATCAATGACAAACTTGAACTGAACTATCTAAATCAGGGGTGGCTAACCTGCAGAATGTGTGCTATAAGTGGCAAGAGCAGCCTCTATGTGGCACAGAGCAGGGGAGGCAGGGAGCAGAAAGCAGTGGCAGATCAGGCAGGAAGGAGGCAGGGCAGCAGATAGGGCAGGAGAAGAGTGGCACTTGGGAAGGATGTCGGGCTAGTCAGTAGCATGCCTGCCAAAAAGGCTGGCCCCCACTGATCCAAATTAGATATGGTAGCTCCCTTTAAATGCATTAGAAAACAAACACAAGTATACAGTTCTCTAGATTACTTTTATTGTATAAGTCACTATTCAGATTTGTCTAGAAAGGAAAGCATAGTGGTGGCTAGAAAAATATGTTCCAAAAATACAATAATAAATGTCCACTTCTTTATATTTTGGAAAATAAGAACAGTGTTCCTTAATCTGTGGGTAACAACTCATAAGTGGGTCACAAACAAACTTTAAAAATGGATCAATGAACTTTAAAAATGGATTCTCCTTTTAAAGAGAAAAAAGTGGGAAATAGTGGCTTTTTTCTTGCAAGCTGTCAGGGTTCCAGCTTCCAAGGGGCTACTTGGGGCCCCCCCATGCCTCACATACCCACCCCCTTCCCCACATGCTGAGGCCTGGGGGCAGTGGGTCAGGAATGAGGGGCACTAGGTTGGGACTAGCCACCAATGTTTACAAATGGGTCCTGGTCCAAAAAGGGTTGGGAACTACTGTTCTAAGCAGAATACACAAGAATAATGATTCTGAAACAGCATTAGATGGACGATCTAATGTCAAACTGATAATTTATATTTCCTTACCTGAGCACTCCTACTTCATTTTTGAAGGCCTGTAACTGCTGAGGTGTGGGTGCTGTAACATTCAACATTTTTACTGCCACATCACCTTTAAAAGCCAATTAAAAAATAAGATGTACAGTTTAAACAGATTATTCAATGGAGGTAATACAAAATAAAGCAAAAGTAAAAAATAAAATATTTTATCCTGTAGTCTTCCCTAAAGTCATCAAGCCATTAACATGAAATAAAAAAATGGAGGAGCGACTCTTCCATAAAACTACAAAGGAAAAGATAATTTCTCACTTTACTAACAGATATTGACTCTAACATTTCCAAACCCCACCCCCTCTCCCTTTCTTTGGAGTTCCTCATCCAGTCAGAGCTTGACACCTTAGGCTCACTGGCATTTAGAATGCATTTTTAGATGATAATTATTCATTACCATGAGCAAAAGAACAGTTTCTTAATTTGCAGCCCCAATTTCTCATATTTAAACTACTGCTTTCCTAAAAATAAATCAAAACATCTAAACAGCTTCCTTCATGATGCTTGAGAACACCAGTTTGCCATATTGGCAACATACCATGCCATTTTCCCTTGTAGACTGTTCCAAATGATCCAGACCCTATCCTTTGCCCGACGGTAATCTGTCCATCTGGTATTTCCCAATCATCACTTGAGTCCCGTCGACCAAGGGTTTTCTTTAAAAAGAAAAACACAATTGTGGTAAAATTATATAAAATCACCGTGTCCTTTCCTAAAGCTTATATATGTTCCTTTCTAAACCGGAGTGCCTCAACAGGATGCATCATTTAAAATTTTAGTTTGAAAGCATTTCCAGAGCAAGTCATTAGTAATATTTGATTTATAATTGAGTCTTTACTCTTTTCCAGCTGAGTACATACTGTACCCTCAGCACAGTGGTACACCAAGTAATTTCCTACCATAGCAGTTATCAAGGAATCAGATTTTGATAGTAGTTGCTAATAAAGTTGAAAAATTTCTAGTAATAAATGGAAATCTCAGGGATACGAATTTCAGAGAAATAATGCTTAAATTGTGATTTTTTTTTCAAATGTTATTTTCAGAGGATTAGCCTACATTAGAGAATCAGGAAGCCAGTATTTATCAAAATGACAAGACAATGTAAGCAACTTCACTGAAGGGAGATCAGCATTGCATTAACAAATGTATATGTCCATAGTCTTTTGCGTGCTACCTAGCAAAACTTTTATATAAATGGTCCTAGTTATTTAATGTTGCCGTGTTGTTTACTGACTTAGAGAGTGCAATTCCTTCAATAACTATTTCTAGAATAATTTTAGATGTCCTTCATAAAAGAGAAGCTATAAGAATAAGGGCATCTTTGTAAGAGCAGGAAAACACAGCTATTCTGCTCCTTACCATTCTATTCCTATCTTCTGAAGATGAGGATGACTTCCTCTCTCTCTGTGGTCCTGGGGACTTCTGTAATGCTTTCACACTGGTGAGGGACCCAGGCAATGAGGCAGGAGGTGTGGCAGACAAGCCCGTGGTTGAACCTAATTTGAGAAATTTAATAAATGAATTTTATGTAAAAGTATTAAAAAGACAGTTATATAATTTTTAAAAATATTAAGCACAGAAATTGTGTTTCAGATACAGTATCTCCAAATATAAAATGTACATGTTCCAAGTGAGGAAATATGAACTTCTGGACTACTGTATTAAATATATGAATTAGTATTGCAGTCTTAAACATCAAGAAGCAGCAAAGTGTATAGCAAACATTTGTGTACTAGATAGCTCCCAATGCTTTGTTATTGGACTATTTGAACAACAATCTCTCTTTGGACAAATAGATGTTTTGATGTTTCCAGCTTCTTTGATAAGAAAAATAATTCTTAAACTTAACAGCCAGCTTTTCAGACTTGCTCTTGCTAACCAATAATAGCCAGGACACAACAGATTTGAATTAAAATAGAACTATACATGAAAGCTGGGAATGTTTGTTTGGTTTTGTTTTTTTTAACAGAGTTCCTGAGTGCCACCTAAAAATATTTGGCTGTTTCAAAGCTAGCTGCCAGTAGAGAGCACTTATTTATTAATAGCAAACTAGAGTGTAGTGGGAATTCAAAAGAAAAAGCACTTTAGCTAGCCACTTACAGCTTATCAAATTAACTGAAAAAATAAACAATCCCTTGGTCTGGTATACAGTTTGTTAACAAAATGACCTATTATTTTTTTTGTTAGAAAAATAATAGGACTGTTTTAGAGCTCCAATGCTTTTTTTACAAAAACAATTCTTCAGACTAGATACTGGTTTTTAATATAGCATCATAATTACTAACAAGATCACACCGACACTCCCAATGTGAAGGAGGAACGCAAGTCTACCTTTTATGTTTGTGTTGCTCTGCTAATTACTGCAAATCACCATGCAAGACCCCAAGTATTTTACAGATGCTTTCTACTATAATGGGTTCTGAGGAAATGGTACAATACATGTATTCTTTCCTTCCTTGCGCAGCAGTTATATTCTTATTAAAGCAGATAAGTACAATTAGAAGAACCTAAAATACAAGATATAGAAAAAGCAATGCATCTTTTAGTGGGAAAAATCAGGACTGTGCAAAATTTCAGCAGCCATTTCATTTTAGAGGTGTTTTGGCACTCAAAACACTGAATCCAAAACAAAACCAGAAGGCTCCAAAACATCTCCAAAATTAAATGAAACCATTTGAAACATTTTGGAAATGTTTCAGAAGTGCCTCTGGGGAATAGTCCAGCACAGCTCTGCAGCCCTCCTTTTGAAGTGCCGGGAGCATGGGGCAAGGCAGGGGATGGGCCCAGGCAGGGCAGCTATAGGGGCTTCTCCCACAGCTCCCCTCACTGGAACAGAGGCAGTCACAGCTGAAGGAGCCAGAGAAGAAACCTCCATGGCTGCCATACCTGGCCCCAGCACTGCGCTTATCAGCTGTAGCAGTGATGATCAGGGCCTCTGAGGGCTCGTAGCAGAGCCCCTCCGTGCAGCATGGAGCAGCAGGGATCACCCCTCCTGGCTGGCACCCACATGGCAGCTGTCACATTGCGGGTGCCACATGGTGTGGCAGGGCGCAGCATGCCATCTGGGAGCTGTGGCTGCACCCATCAGCTGGAGCCCGGCACTGCTCGCCCCCAGCTCCCAAACAGTGTGCAGCACCCTGGCGAGCTGTGCTGCACCTGCGGCATGGGGTAGCTGCCATACAGGTGCAAGGTGGGGGGTGATCCCCGCTGCCCCCACTGCGCAGGGAGGCTCTGCCACGAGCCCTCAGAGACCCCAATTGCTGCTGCTACAGCCGCTGAGTGCGGGACTTTTCTTCCTTTTTTTCCCCTTCTTTTTTACGTGCCGGGGAATGGGGCTGCCATGGGGGCTTCTCCCACAGCCACCCCCACCAGGGAGAGGCAGGCAGAGCCAGAGAAGCCATGGGAGAACCTGCAGCTGCCCAGCTGTGCCTGCCTCTGCCTTGCTGATCCAAATCAGCACCGAAACAGCGTCAAAACTCCGAAACAGATTCAGCCGAATCAAAACAGAACAGTGATGCGATCCAACACGAATCACTGTTCTATGAAACAGCCAAATCCAAAATCGAAATGAAACAGCTGTTTCGCATAGCCCTAGGAAATATGATTCCAGAACAGGTAAAACTATTGTAGGTAATCTGTAAATATACCGAAAGCCCAGTTTTCCAATTATAGGTTGGCTATTTCACCAATACCCAACTGTAACTTGCGCAAGTCATTAGCCTGGAATTTGAAGTTACTTTTCCTGATCTAAATTTAAAATGTTCCTGTTTTTTAGCCAACTCCACTGAATGAGAGCTGGGTTGCAAATACCTATTTTCCAGAAGTCTTTGGAATAATCTGGCAAGTGTTTAGTCCATAAAATGAGCAGCTCTTGGTATTCTGAAATAAAAATCTTTGAGGTAGCCAAAAAAAGTAACATTTGAAAAGCATGCGCCACCATGCAGCCACTCATATACGCAGAGGTACATTATATACAGAAAAAATATTTCATGTTATTAATAACTGGTATTTTTAGCATATAATTTTTTCTCATTTTAGCTAGGATTTTGGGCAATCAACAAAAAAAAGACTTATTGACAGCTTCAAGCCTGAAAGACCCCCTGACTCGATGAGATATTAAAATGCACAGGTCTTGTATAGCAATATCAGTACACAAATGAATGCTAAGTACAATGGGAGTTTACACAGTACCTCAACTGGCACTATTGTCTAATCTGGTCCAGATTACTTGGAACCCCAATTTAACACCAAATGGAACCCTCAAAACACACATATCATAACAAGCTGACACAATAAGTGATTTCTAGAAACTTAAAAGCTAACAAGATAACAATGGAAATGTTTGTAATTTGTATTTTCTCTCTGTGTACTTTTTAAAAACAGAAAATATTAAACTGAAAATTATTAGAACACTAAACTGACTTAAACAGTCAAGGAAATTCCAAGTTAAGAATGTTACTATGTCCTTAACAGTTCACTATCCAAGACTCTCTGTTTATATAAATTACAATAAGGACTATATATAGAAACCTCAACTCTGAAATTCCTTGATTGAGAAGCTTTAAGTCAAATTTAACACATAATAGTTTCCAAATATATAAGGGTGGAAGTGAGTATGTGTGAAAAGCACATTCAAAGCATTCCAGCCAGGCCAAGCAAGAAATTGAGGTGTTCTGATAAACTCACACACTTACATACACACAGTGTGAGGGTGAGACATAAACAGCATCTGTGGTTTTACTTATTTTGTTCTGGGTGAAAACAAGAAAGAAGAGCCCAACTACCTCTGAACACTGGGCCAGGCTCAAAATCAAACACTATTTCACTGGGGACAGAATGGAGGAGGGGACTGGGAGTCCGGGATTGGTATTTCCGAAGACAGCGCATCAACTGGTTCAAAGGGGCTGTTAGAGAAAAAGAGACGGGCAGGCAGAGACAGAAAGACAGACACACAGAAGAAATGAAAGAAGTCATGGGAAATAACTAGGATGCTTTGACTCCTATCACAGACTGATTTTTGGACTTTGAAGAAAAAATATTTATTAAAATCTTCTTTCAAAAAATGGGTTTTGACATTGTCCTCAGATGCCAAGCACACAGCTTACGACAAGTTAAAACTGACATGATAATACAACATTCAAACACTGGACAAAAATGGCCAAAATTGTGAAAAAACACACCTTACTAAAACATACAAGATAGTAAAATCTGGCAAGTTCTTAATCAGTTACATTTACGTATTTAAAAGAGAGGGGGAAAAGTATATTTATATATGGTATAACAAACCGTAACTCCTCCTAACACAAAGCATTAGCCAGCCACCTTTCTGGTTAACAGATATAGATGGCAGATTTAAGAATGCCAATGGCTTAAGGTGCAAGACCCTGAAGAGTGCAGTAGAATGCACCAGCATGACTAAGACTTCACTGAGAGGTGAAGCAAGTCATAGTTAACAGAAGACAACATGCTGGTCGACTATTTGGATCTAGAGAAATAGTCATACGCCTGTCCTCTTAGGGAACAGCTTTGTCATTTTCAAGTGACTAAATACAACGAAGACAGACCCTGTACTCTGACAACCAGCACTTAAGAGTTCTTCTTGCAGAAAGCAGATGTTGCAGGCCATGTGTGTGTGACATGTACAGAACAGTAAGACAACCTTCTGTCATGAGTTTTGCTGTAACTGGAAGTTAAGGCCATCTACACTGTCTACAACAGTGCTACTGAGGGGCCTACAAAAGACATGGGTTTAATCTGAGGTCCTAATTACTTGTTTCCAAGGTTAGCAAAGGCATGCAGTAGAGCAAAGCAGCATCTTCAGCAAGGGGCAGAGGGGGAGAAGAACTGGAGAATCTTATGCCATTTGGACTAGAGGATGCAGCAATTAACATGGCCAATTCACAAACCATGTTGACAAGCTTCAAAGGAAGCCTCTGTTGACTCCGTAGGTAGAAGGATAGTGACTGCCATAAAGGGCATTGTGTGCACAGTGTGAAGTTAAGGAGCATGTGTGTGCATGTGTGTATAAGGACATTTCCCCAGGACTCTATCAAGATGAGAGGGACACCCTTCCTCCTCTTGATGCAATTAAAACCTTTCCTCCTTCTGTCTCCCCCACTCCCAGAATGACTGGTGAATGACAAATCTTTATCAGACAGATGCTAAACATCATGGACAAGCAAGTATAAATATACTAGTTGCTTTGTTGACATCTCCCTCTCTGTTTTGCAGAAATAAGTAGTACAAAAGGGAGGGGCAAAGCAATCATATAATTATATTTAGTAACAGAGAATTCTTTAAAATTACTTACCTCCCTCTCCTCTTAACCCCTGGTCTCTAATCAAGTCCTACAAACAAAAGCACAAATATGTATAACAAATACAAATATTTCAAAGTAGTGCCACCCCAGAAGCTACAATTAAGATTGCAGTCCCATCCACCACCCTACCAGGTATTGTTCAAAGAGTAAGACAGTCACCGCCGTGATGATCTTAGAATCTAATAACTATAATACAGAAAAAAAAATACACAGACAAAACCTATTTACTTTAAAACAGTGAATCCCAACACTAACTTGAGATATGGGCTAGTTAAAAGACAAGTTTACTTGAAGGTATTGATTTAAACTCCCAATTAAGTCAATATGCAAGGGGAAACATTGAACCAGAACTGGTAATCATTTTCCCAGTTAGTTGTCTGCAATATAATATGGTTATGACTGTCATACAGGATGATGGGACATGACTTCCTTATGTTGAAGAAATGGACTAAAATAACCTCTATTTTTTACTTCTAGAAAGGTTCCCAATTTCTGCAGCAAATTAATTCAGTTCTTTTTAAAGTTCTTCATTAATTTTAATAGGTTCTTTTAGCTTATAATACCGTATTCACTGAGTACATCTGCTACAAAATATCCAGAGACTAACAACCTAAAAATGCAATTTTACAACTAGTAATAGACTTGAAAGAGCAATTTTCTAAACAGAGAAAAAAAAAATCAAGCTTGTTCCCTTCACAGGTCAGTTTTCATCAGTGTGTTTTAAATCTGGAGGCATGGTGACCCAGGAGATACTAACTTTGCTTATGATTCAAGTTAGAGGTAAAAAAAAAGGTTTTGCACATCTGAATATCTACGTAGACCTTAAGACTATGTAAAGTGACAACTCAGTAATTTTCAGATGGCAGACTTAAAACTAGAATACGCATATGGGGAAGGGAGCTATTAAAATCAAGATTCAGGCAGGTACTGTGTTTATCTGAATCTAAGATGTCCCTGAGTTTAAGACAACCCCCAACAATTAGATCCTATACATGTAAAATTTATACATGTGTTATCATTCTCCATGTATAGATTCTAATTACTGGAGGGTCATCTTTAATTCATCTTTCCCACTGCTAAAGAGGGGCATGTAGTAGGAATGTAGGTGGTGTGGGGAGGTCAAACAGCTTGCCCCCCTGCTTGTGCCCAACCCCCACTACCCCCCAGCCTCTGCTCTCCACCCAGTCTCTCTCCAGCCTCTGCTCCCCTCATTCCCTCCTCCCCTTATCTTTGCTCCATACAATAGGTTCTGAGCACAACCCCAGTCCAGCTCACGTAGCAGCCGTATGGACTACGCACTACTGCTGTGGGGCTGGGCTCAGTGCCCAGGCTACAATGTGTACAGAGCCTGCCAGCATGTAGCAAAAGCAAGGGGGGGAGAAGTGGGGAGGCAAAGGACAGGCAGGGGAGCAAAGGCTGCATGGTGTGTGTGGAGGTGTGGAAGATGGGGAGAAAAGGCTGCAGCGGGGAGGCTGCAGGGTGCAGAAGCAGCAGGGAGTGGAAAGGCAAACAGCAGCTGTAGCAACCCTGGATGGAGACTGGAGCCAGAGCCAAAGCAGTTGCTTGCCCCTCCCACTGCTGTCATATGTGATTTTAAGACGAGGGCCTTTCCCCACCATGTTAAATGGGAGGGGAGAAGGGAGGTCCTCATCTTAGAATCAAGTAAATAAGGTATTTACAACTGGGGGGGGTAGCAGTGTGAACAATAGTTTGTAGAGTGTTGGCCAAGACTGATTAGAAATAAACACAATCTTATGTGCTCCATTTTCATGGTTATTAAAATTCAGTCTTCAAAAATATCAAAAACTATATGGAAAAAAAAAATCAAGACATTCATTGTAGCAATTTATTGGAGGCTCAGAGAGCAAGTCAAGGATGACATATTCAAACACCAGCATTTAATAAACAATCTTTTCTGCTAAAAGTAATATAAGGATTCACAGATAAGCAGTACTTTTAATCCTTGGCATGCTTTGAAAAAGTTGTCACTATTTTGCTTTGTCTTTTCAGGTTCATAACACTCAGGTGCACATAGCAACAATAGCTTGGGGACTGAATTTAAAAGTGACTAATCGTTTGTAGCATCCTGCTTGTTTGGAAAGTGAGGATATGGCTGTCAAAAAAGGGTTTTTGTTATTTGAAACTGGTTGTTTGATTTTTCCCCATCTCTGGGCTACCAACATTTCCTCTCCTGTTATCTAAAATTTATGAACTCTTAGGTAGATCAGCATGTATTTATTTAAAAAAGTAACATTTGTGTGTTTATGCTAAAAATTATACACAGGCATGAGTTAGGCAAGCTGATAAAGCTCCAGTATTTCAATCCATTTTTTTTTTATACTTACATCTATATTGACAGGCTCTATTGTATTGATGTGCACGTTGGGTGCTGAAGAAGAGCGGTCCCGTTGCCCAAACTGATTCCGATGATCTTCATCTGCCGGTCGGAAGGGCTGTGGGATTGGAATGGATTTTGAAGGAGAAGGACTAGGGAGAATTGGTGGTCTGAGAAACAAAGTCAAGGAAAAAGAGGATTTAGGTCTACAAATGCCTTCAAATACTGTATAGTGGGTGTGGCAAATCCTTTTCTTTTTAACTATGGTAAGCAAAAAACACCAGTAAGGCAGTATATAAAGACCCACTTAAAAACAATTTATATTTAATAGTCTAGGAGTTGCTAGGACTAATTGCAGCTAATTTCTGTTTTATTAAACTACCCAAATACAAAACGGTAAAACAGTGTTCCAGGGTTTAACAGTAAACACATTTGTATGACCCTAGCCACACATTATTTCCCCTGATGCTGGGAATTAATGGGGCAAATATGCAGTGCAGACAATGGGATGATGCTCTGAAGCTTCTTACACACTAAGGGGTTCTATCCTATCTTTATGACAACGTACTACATCTACACCCAACATTTAAAAAACTCTACCAATTAAAGTACACGTGATGAGACAATTGGACTTAAAAAAACCAGTCAGCAGAGTTATCAGATAACACTGTGGCTGTCAGTATAAAAGGAATCACTTGCATCAAACTTAATAAGTAAAAATTCTTTTAACATCTATCTTTGGCAAATCACTTTGGTCAGTAAAATATTTTAAACGTTACTTGTAAATATTACAGTCATTCACCAGGAGACTCTGAAAGTTACATTTCACAATATTTAAATCACTTTTTGAAAGAACTCAGGTGTTAGGGGTCACAAAAATGTAGATAAAACTCAACCTTCGATTTTTAGTGTCTCAAATTATTTAGTAAATAAAGCATATAAACATGCCTCTTGTTTTACCAGTAAACAAAGGCAAGATATCTTGATATTTTGGTTCAGTACAATAAATCAGCTTTGTCTTATGTTCAATTCAAAGTCAGGTACTGTTGTCTACTGGTCAGATCTAATCGAGTTAGAGCAAAAGATCAATAAAAAAAGCTTCCCCCCAGGAAAGTATATCTGAGAGCAAATAGTAAGACCATTAGAACTTATTGCAAACAGCTCTTCTCATAACAAAAGAATCCCCTAGTCTTCAGGCTGACTGATGGGCTACTGCATTCACAGAAGTTAGGACAGGGAGCAGAGATAGAAGCAGAGGCAAGAGACATAACAGCATATAGCACTTACAATATTCTACCATAGTCTCCCTCAAATAAGTGATCTAATTTTCTTCACAGATCTTTAGAGACAACAGCATTTCTAATGAGGATTTTTTTTTCTTTTCAGCTAAGTATATCTTAACATCTGCCCTTAGGAGACAGGCAGACATATCCCCCTTTTCACTGGGGATTTTATATATTTTAGCATAGACCAGGGAAACAGGGAAGTCCTGCCAACTTGACCTTCTACACTCCCTCATCCTACTGATCAAAGCTACCTACCAACTTTTTTTTCCCAAGAGAGGGGAAAAAGGGAGAAATTAGCCACAAGTTCAATTAGCAGGGCTAATAATACATCCCTTAAAACAGTAAACAGGACTACAGCTTCCAACAGGTGGTGGAACTTGACCGTTTAAACTTCTGGCCAATGCGGAGTAAGAGAACATGGAATAACCCCAATTAGGATGCTACAGAGCCCAAAAATCACTAACAGATAAAACTCAGTGTTTTTTATTATTTCCCAGAGTTCTTTAATCTAGGCAGTTTAGAACATCAGGAATCTGGAGTTCTAGGAGACAACAGCTGGCACTTACTCCCATAATGGAAATTGCTTCCCTTTAACAGAATACATATGTGCACCAGAATCTTTTCTATTAAGTGTATCTAGTGAGCGTACATGGTCTGAGGCACTCAAATTCTTTTTTTTTTGAGGAAGAGAGAAAGCTACTATCCCACATCATGAAACAGACAGTACATGGATCAAGATGCAGGACAAGGTTGTAGTCCTGCCATGTACTGAAAGATGGGAGTATCAGAAGCTGGACAGAGATTTAAGGTTTAAGTACCACAGCTGTCTTACTCCAGTACTATCACTATGTTGGCCGAGTCCTACTCAAGATCTTGGCATTATTGGAATCAAAGGAAGTACAAAATGAAGACCTAAGGATCATGAAATTAGGAATGAACCTGAAGCTGACCCAGAGCTTTAACCCTCTTTTGGAGCACATAAACAGCATTTTCCTGTTTCCTATGGTGGCAGAAAAGTCCACAGTGAAGAAACATCACTTGAGGAATGCTGTTAAAATAATCATCTATAGACCACTCAGTCACCCAAGTTGATCTGCCAATACACTCCTTACATTTAGTAGACTAACTGCTGTGCATCTGCCAAGAAATGACTTTGAGAGGTTCCAGTCACGTGGCCTCTTGATCTAAAACAAACAGATCTTGCTCTGCTATCATTGTCATTGACTTCACTTTTCTATTTAAATGATGATGAATATCACTGGCCTGGAGGAAGACTGGACAACCATTCTCAGTAAGTGAAGCCTAAACTCTAGAGTATTCACATGTAATTTCACTTGTTGAGGAATCATAAATCTTCCGCTTGTAAATTGTTTAGGTAGACTCCGTACACAAAAGGCAGAAGCATTCATCACTAAAATTTTGGATGGAAGCAGACACAGGCTGTCAATGGCCCCAACAAAGATAACAGGACAACAGGTGACAGAATGTGAACTAGCACATCCAACTGAAAATTGGCTGACTGATAAACAGATTTCAACCATGCTTGCATAGGAAAATAGAAAGAAGTCTGAACCAGAGTCACAAAAGTATAAGACACCATGTGACCTACCTACCAGTGACAATCTTTTAACATCATTCTCAGATAAGCCTATAGACGGGTGCTAAAATGGCCTGAAATATTTCTACTAATAGATAAGCGAATGTGCTTATGGTTCCTATGTTTCTGTGGTGAAATTAATATCAACTTATCTTTGTTTATTTCAGATGTAGTCTGCTGAATGAAAGATCATTGCTAGAGTAATTTCCTGCAAGTGACCCTATTATTCAGGTATAGGAATACTTAAGACTCCCAGCTTCGTGGAAGTGCCACGACTGATGTAGTCTGGAAATTCCAAATCCAGTTGAGAGGACAAACATCATATACTCAGGAACAGAAAAGGCTGACTCAGAAACTGAGATGCCTTCTGTGGATGAGGTAGACCTACAATACAGAAATTAGCACCCTGGAGATGAAGAGAAGTCTACAAGCTTTCGAATCCAAGGACAAGATGATAGAAGCACAAAGACACCATCCTGAATTCGATCTTGCTGACAAAGGTGTTGCTTTGTCTCGAGTCCAAACTAGATCTTCTTTCTTTCGTAAAATAATCCCAAAGGGAAAGTTTATGATAAAAGGGGAATCTACACAATGCTTGAGTTACTTAGATGTAGACAGGGGCTTACGTTTTCCTCCTTGAAAATCTGACACCTCCTAGGCAGTTCCATCCTTGTATACTGAGAATAGAATTATTGTTACTGATGTTGTGGTTTATGCTGCTTCTGTCTAAAAGCCATGTTACAGACCTGGTTATGTTGTATGCAAGTCCTTGAGGGAATGTCCTGCCTCATCTGTTTTCAAGTTGAAGAGCTCACAAGATCACTTCTTTGAAAAGGGAGAGTATCTCTGGTACTTGGACCTCTTTAGGGATCCCTGAAGAATGAAACTACAGTAATTTCCTCCATGCAATGGCTGTCACCATGTGCTGCATCAGTGGTCACCAGAAGAGATTTGAGATACTTGTCCCTCCATTTCTCCCTTTTGCCCATTTGAAAATTTAGAAAGCAAGGGTCTGGTAGCAACAGTTTGATTTCTTTGAAGTTGGGGGGGGGGGGGAAATCAGACCACGGCAGGACCCAAGTCTTCTATGAATAGGTAAAGAAAACATCAACAAAAGTTAATCCAGGACAAAATGATTATCATCTCGCTCAATGAGAGCTCATCCCTTCTCAGCAGGTCTGGGAATCTCTGGTTATCCAGAATGTGAACAGGTGACCCAAACACTATTGATTTAATCTAGAGACATCTGTGCAGGGACTGAATGACTCTTGGTCCATGATGCCTCATCCAAGACTAGTAACTTCTGGTGTCAGCAAAATTAATTAAGTTAACAAGTAAACACATTCTTCTGAGATGGGGGAGAAAGGGATGGCCATGTGCTGGGATAGTGAAGCAGTTGTTTACAGGAATCCACACAGAGCTGAATAAAGCCAGCAGTGCCTGTATCCACAGTGGGGCTGATGGTTCACAAGGGCAAACAGTGTCTACCTAAACTCCTGTGCTTCCAATAAGAAGAATCTTTTCTGGAGTGAATAGACTGAAGCCCTTCCCACTGATATAGCTAATGAAGCTCTCTTAGTACCCTCAGAATAGTGAATGAAAAAGAACAGTCTTCATGAAAAGATGCAATTCATGTGAATATGCTTGGAAGACCAAGTAAATGAGTTTTCAACAATACCCTCACAGGAGGAATTTCCTTGAAGTTGATTATACTGTCTGGTAGCTGCTAGACTAAGTCTGGGATAGTATGCTGTAAGGGAGACCAAATTGGAGAGACAGGGATTTGATATGGAGAAGACAGAGGATTTGTGAAATCCCTCCTCAGCATCTGATGAAGTCAGCTGCCACTTTCAAAAGCTTATACATCTCTGACTTAGTCTATAAAAAGTGCAAATCTATCCCATCTTCTGCTCAACTTTGGACTAACACAGTTAATTATCTCTGGGAAATTCAGGAACACATTGTTAATAGTATGCAAGCTACTAGCAATGATGTTAGGTTGTAACACACGTATGTAACCTGCATTTTGTAAAGGAGCACTGAAAACACTCCTGAAAGGATTACAGGTTTTTTTGTGCTGAATGCAGCATTACTGGACCAGTGAGAAGATCAGAAGGAGTGATGGCCTATACGCAGGGGTGGCCAAGCTGCAGCTCTGACGGCACATGTGGCTCTTCAGAAGTTAATATGCATCTCCTTGAATCTTTGCACAAGCACATAGTGACCAGCTTTCATTCAGAAATATACTTCCATTTGGAAACTGGTCATTGTGTGCTTGTGCAAAGATTCAAGGAGACGCATATTAACTTCTGAAGAGCCACAGGTTGGCCACCCCTGAGGGTTTAGGGAGGATTCCCTGAATACTCTAACTGCATGCACCACCCATCCTTGTTCACATCTGTACTGGACAATATTTATTCTGGACCCCACAAAAAGCACAGCAATCCCCTCTGATGAAAACACAAGCCAATTTAGCACATCCACTAAACACTCCTGGGGGACTATCCAGTTAAACTGTAACCTCTGACTGGGTAGGCGAGAGAATAAGAGAAAACCAGGAAAAGGGACGATCCATTTGTCTTTTGGAGTGAAACCCAGTCTATGCCCAAGGTTCAGTTCTGCAGCACAGGTCCAAAGGGCTACTGCATGCATAGACTGATGACAGGGAGGGAAGCGGCAAGTGGTAGAAACTGTCAAATTCAAGGATCCAAGCACAGCTGCTACAAAAAGCAGTTTTCTGTGGTACAAACGCAGCAGATGGGCTGTGATGCACTTCCAGGACTTACAAAGGACTCCAACTGCCAAAATTGTGAGCAAGTATCTCTCGTTTCTCTGGCTTTCATAAGAATAGGTAATACTCAGTCTCCATGCTAGAGGGCTATTTCTGTAACTGAGGGGAAGTTCTTCTGAGGTACATTTGCAAGATTATGCCATCTTATCCCATACAGTATTCCCCCCTCAGGTCTTCTACTATGGGAACATTTAAAAATCAAATCATGAATAAGATATTCATAGCCTACCTGTCACATCCCTATCTCCTAAATACATTATTTAGCTACTATAAAACTGTCCTTGTCCATGAAAAACAGACTCTATTACTCCAATGTATTTGTGCTAGAAGAGACAGAGACATCCTATCTTGATTTTTACTTTGAGATCAATGAGCAGGAGCTCCTGTTAAAAAGATGCAGTTCAATTTCTAAAGAAAGGAGGGTATGCTAAAGCCATAGCACAACCCAAGATTTCATCTTTAGTGAATAGTGCCAAATTGCAAGGCTCCCACTGCCTTCAAGTGTTACAAGTTTGAGTCCATCAGGATTATAAAGGCAACTGAGATAAATGCATGTAAATGCCAATTAATGATTCACAGATTTTACAAAACCACAACTCCCACTCGCCCCTTACACAATGTCTTCAGATATCTAGAAGCTGGTAACAATTTTTTTAAGTTAATCATCTTCTGAAGTCAACTCTCCTTACAAATACTGAAGGCATTCAAGTTTTAACGTGAATGATCCACATGTCATTTAATGTACCAACAGGATTTTTCAAGTGTTTAAGACCATGTCTATCTGGAAAGTTTTTTTTCCTCTCTTTTTTTTTTTTTTTTAAATTTAGGGGGTTTTACTTCTCCTTCTGCTCATCCAGATAAAATTAGCTGAACTAAAAAAGGGACATCTACACTGCTTTATCAAAAGTGACTTGATCCATCCCCCTTGTAAATCCATGCCACTGAGATTTTTTAAAAACATACAACTTTCTGCACAGGTACCCCTGGGAAAACTGTTTCACTGCTGGCTCAATGCATTAAAGGCTGTTTATCAGGGCTGGCAGATAAATGTATCAAGATCTATTGGAATTTTAAGACTTGGGTCAAAATTGGGTCAAACTCCCATGATTTCTTTCACTTTGGCCCACAAATATACCTTCTTTTTTTAAAAGCCAGAATTCACTGTCAAGTTGTCTTAGTTTCAAACAAATTTCCAAAGCATCACCAAGCAACTTGGAGAGAGTATCATTAATACAAGCAGGGTATTCCAGATGTATTGGCAGGCAACCAGGAGCTGGGGAGGATGGAAGACTGTCACTCTTAATTGCTGCGATGATACAAGGATCTTGCTAGAAGAGGAGCGGCTACTTCTGTGGCTATTTTTGCACTACATTTTCACAGGCCTGTAGTATTTGTTGGAGCTCTACTTCCAGTCCTGAACAACCTGCAACAACTGTTAAGAAGGACAATGTTGCACACCTGCAGTGACCAGCAGAGATGGCAGACAGCTACTTCCATGGAAAAATCAATACAAAAATTCAATATGGAGTTGTAGTACAGAAGTGTCTCACCTCAGTGTACAGAAGAAGAATGTATCCACTACCACCAGAATCACTACATCTAGTAGTACTGGCCTGTGCAGTCAATCAGCCTGGTATTAGTAATCAGGTACAAGAGCTGTTTTCATGCAAGTCTGCACTGCTGTTTACACTTGGATCGAAGTTTGCCAATACCAGGAAGTTAGTGACATCTTTGAATGCTGGAGCTATTAGGAGAACCCACACACTTCTTATCGGTCTACCAGCGAGCTTGTGATTTATCAACAGAAAGAGATAATGCTCTATAGTCATGGGGGGCCTGGTGAAAAACTGTGAAAGGATAACATTTACATGGGGAGGTGTGGAAAGGTCCATCATGACATAAATAAAGCTTCCAGTGAGCAACCTACAAAAAAGTAAGGGGGAGGCCATACATATACACAGTAAAAAGGAAAAAAAAAAAAAAAGAAAGAAAGAAAGAAACACACCCACACAACTTTTTGCTCCCAAAATAAATGCAGATAAAAATATTGTGGTGATTCCAGTTGTTATGTAAGGCTAGGCATGCAGTATTTGCTTTCTTCACTTAAAAAGCCTTTCTCTGAGTAGCTGCAGAATGACAAGGGAGTACATTTTTCAAAGGTTATATAGGAGGCAAAGGAGTCTGAAGACCAGGCAGGAAAATTCTGTAAGGTATCTGCCTCATATTATAGATGCTTGCTGTGTTTTACAACTACCTGAAAAATAAGCAAAAGCCTCAAAGAATGGGGGAGAGAAGTAGAAAGACTTTTAGAATATTGGCTGCTTGCAGCTGCTAAAAAACAGAAGTTGACTGAATTAGCTATTAGATAAAAATGCCAAAAAACCCCACTGAAGCACCCAATCCATACAAGTCCAGCAAAGTGCAGTTTTTTTTAGGGGTTTTTTATTGTTTTTTTTTTTAATGTCTGCGAGTAGCTATTATAAATAGCCAGAGGGGATGCTTCCAATGTGCTTCAGGGCCAAAAAAGTAAGTTCAAGGAAGCTCATTTTAATAATAGGAATAGGAGGGAAAAATGAATGTAATCAAAGAACAAATACAATGCATTGTTTACTGTGAATTTAATTTTATTGGGAATGGCCATCCTCTGTGTGAACTGTACTTTAATAAAAACTAAGTATTTAGCACATAACAAGACAGTGCAAACTTAAAGAGAACTAAAACAGTGCAGAAACAGCTAAAATGTAGAGTGAACACATGCTAGTGGCAAACAGGGTCTCAAAAATGTGAAAGGAAAGTAGAATCAAGAGAATATTCCCTTGTCCTGGGGATGGATGCAGAGACCTACCTGTACCTTGCAGTTGGGGGAAAAGAAAGGCACCAAAACAAGGTTAAGTTAGGGTGTTAAGTATGAGTGCAGTACAACAACTTTCTCTAGTAAACTTGTCCAAATTCTGCATCATGACCAACATACTTTCCTTTATGTCCCTTTCTCTGTTCAATCAGTCCATGCTGAGATGTTTTCAAGGAAGTGCACGTGCCCTAACCTCCTCTCTCTCATGCTTGTCCTACAGCATGAATCCTTCCTTTCATTCTTCTGGGTTTTTTGCAATCTGCTGGAACCGATTTATGAGGTGAGTAAACTTCTTCCTTTGGCTTCTCCTTCTTCTTTCAGGGTTTGGCAAGATAGCTGCTAGCATTCCTCTCCACGTGTACTGTGCCATGCCAAGTACTAAGAGAACACAAAAACCACAGAAGTAATTACCGTATCATTATACTAGCCACTGTACTACGGATGATAAAATGTTATTTCTCTAAACGTTTTCAGTTTTGGAATTCTATCCTAGTCTGCTCTTCCCAACCTTGGGCCATTCAAAACTACTAAACTGTGTGTGTGTCTTCAGGGTGCAGGCACATAACACTATCTACACTCCTGCAACTTGCCTACACTTATGTATACCTCTCTGAGTTACAACCCAAAAAGGCTGAAAAGGGTTTTGCCTCTGAAAGGGACAACCAGGAAGATATGGAACACTTATTTAACTAGGGCGACAGCCCAAACTATTGCTATAATTGAAAAGAAACATTACTGACAGGGCTACCCCCAGCATTGTAACTGCCTTGTAGGGTACATGCTAAACTAAGCTGCTACTGTGGCTTAAATTCATTTATAATATTGGCTGATCAGGACAAAATATATTGTACAACGCAGAGAATTTCACAGCTGTAATGCACATCCTGTCCTGTGTTTAACAATGCAAGCTACTGCAACAAAAGAGTGCTTGGTGGGAAACTAGACATCTTTTATATCTGGTGCATCTGCAAATGCCCAAGAATCTGTACAGCATGAGACTCCTAGAAGCTCTTTAACTTCAAGTGACCAACTGTCCTTATTTAAAACTTCACATGTATGAAAATCCTACTTCTATACAGGTCAAGACAATAATTTAATGGAAATCTAATTAATTTTGTACTAATATGGGGCTGTCAAATTGGCAGTCTGAGTACTGCCTGTGAGGGGTTAAATGCAAAGCACACCAACTCCAGGCCCAGGCACCACTCCCATTAGTCCCTTACTGTTGTTACTGGGGGTCTCCAGGCTCCCCCTCCTCCAGTTTCCACTTCCTGCCCTCGGGTGCAGCACAGGTGAGGAAGTGTGGGGGTAGGGAAAAAAAGACATGCATCCCCCAGCAGCTCAGAAGTTGAAGAGCTCTGTACTAACTCATTCCTCACTTTTTTCTTTCACTAAAAAGGAACAGCCTTGGATGCAGTGTTTGCAAGTGACAGAGGGCAGGTACCAGGGGGTAGAGGCACTGGGGAAGGGGAGGGGGGAAGCAGCTGGCAAGGGGCAGGAGTCATGTCACTTGACTCCCCTTCAGCCTACCCCCTTTTTACTGCTTGCCCTGCTGCAATGGTAGGAGGAACAAATTTAAGAAACCCCTCCCCCAGTACTTAGATTTTAGACATGGAAAATATATAATTTTTCCATCTCTAGGATCTAGTTATTGGGGGGTTATCTTAAATTCCAAGACATGTTTCATTTGGGTAAATACAGTAATATGACAGATAGACACATCCATCACCGCTTTGGCAATATCCATATAAACATAAAGGCAAACAGCCAGAATCGGGAACATTTGCAAATCTACCTAAATAGATACAAATGGGGCCAACAATAGTATTATAACAACATTTAAATACTTACTGGATGATGTCCCCTCTGTAGTGTGATGAGTTTAGCTCTAGAGCTGAGTCTCCAGAATATCTCTGATTGGTTCTCCCATCATTTACTGAGCTGGATCCATCCTGAAGAGGTCCTTGACCATCAGGGGGAACTTCCTTGGGAAGAGTCCTTGGGTAGCTTCCATTGGTGTCTGCTTCACTGAGGGCTGTTGCCAAACTGCCAACCAATGCAAGGATTCTGTGGTGGCCTCTTCACAAATGGGCAGACCAGTTCATCATAGTATAACATTGTTGGAAGTACACAGTATATGTGTTGGAAGCATTACCAGAGTCCTTGTCATCTTTGGCATTTTTAGTAATTCTGTATCAGCTTCTTGGCTTTCATGCAGCACTGGCACATGTCCCAGAAGAACCCCATCTCCTGCATTTTCTCTGCTAGCTGCTTGGTAGTGCTTGGCATTTTGCTGACTACTAGAAAGATGACAATAAACAAGCTCCTCTCCCCAGAAAGCTAGGAAGACTCCGACAGGAAAATACAAGTACATAGGGCATAGGGATAGTTGTGGGCTCAGGGCTTAAGATTTTACCATAAAATGGAGTCATGATAGATGCAAACTGAGTGTTCACCAGAATTTAAACAAAGGGGGACACCCATTCAAGAGGACCCCAAAGCACAAGTAAACAGGGAGACCCTTCTAAATGTGAAGCGATGTGTTTGTGGGATAATAGTGGGCAGACTGCCTGAAGTAATATAGGTAATCTGAAATAGGAATACGTCCATATAAACCTTGTAGCATTGTTGATATAACTTATTCCAGAACCAAATTATATCACTTCAAAACTGATTAATTAATAGAACAGAATGCAACACAGAGCCAAAATAGAGAATGTGTGTAAATGTAAGGCACTTTACACTGACAAAAGTCTAAAGATATACCAAAAACAAACAAACAAACAAACAAAAAACAACAAAACTTTCCATCTTAAATTAGGCCTAAATTACTATAGAAAATACAGTACAGGATTGACCCCAATCCTGGAAATGCTTAGCCATGTGCCTACTTTTCAAGTATGTGAATACTCCTATTTACTTCTGTGATACCACTGACTAACCAAGTTAAGCACAAGGGCAAGCACCTGGGAACTAACTGTGCAGGTTGGAGAGAGGCTGTGAAGCAATATCCTATATATATGAAGGCAAACTATCAGAATATCATGTAATTAAACAGCAGGAATAATGTCATACCCAACAGAATCTGAGGGGGGCACAGAGGGGTACGATCCAGATGCTTGGTTGGTGTCTCCTAAGGAAGCCTCCTCGTGTGATATTGGATGGTGTTCAAAGAACTTGGAGACAAACAGCAAACTGTGGGGTAAGAACAGAACAAAAACAAACCTAACTTGTGCAAAACGCAAAAGCTTCACAGCACAATACACTAAGGAAGAAAAAAATTATGGATTAAATTTTGTATTTTACAATAAAAAATGCATTGACACGCTCCTCCAGTTGTAACTTAACTGCAAAGGAGCAAGAGTTAGTGCCCTAAACATCTTCTTGTATCAAGTAATTTTGAAATATCTTTAGGATACTTGAAGCAGTAATGAAAAACCTGGTTGCTAGGCAGTAGAACAAACATGCAAATTTTACCTACATGTTAATTCATAGTAAATTAATTGGAAAGCTGTGTTGATGTAATACTAAGAAGGGACTGCCAAATGTCGTTAAAACTATGGTATCCACACCTCTGAGCTCATTATCTAAAAGTGCCTAAGGAAGCCACAATTAAGGCAAGCATAAGGAAGAAGTAAATAAATTTTTCAAGAACTAACATTTGGAAGTGTAAAAATCTATTTAAATGGCTTTCCTGAAGCTGACAAACTGAACGGACCCTGTGTTCAGAAGTAAGATGACTACAGACGCAGCATCAATTTTTGTTAGGGAACTTAGTATAGAATAAATTGAGTAAAAAAAAATTCCAAAAAGCCATAGTGGGTGGGGCAGTCCACATCTTTTTTACCTAGTTCTGTGAAACCAGAAATGTAAAACAAAATTCAAATTCAACCTTATGGATCTAGAGAACTCTATGGTATCTGTGGTCAAAGATAATAAATCTGCATCTAAACACTGCAGATAGGACCTATGCATCTCCTTACGAAAAACATTTCACTGTAGAATGATAACTGCAACCAATGGCAGGTTTTTCCTGTGCCATCAAGAAGACGCCACCTTTTCTATGCATCTTCTAAGAAAGGATTTCAGAGTACACTTAAAAAAAAAAAAATGAACTGGTTAACTGAACATCAGCATATCTGAAAACAAGAACTAAATTTGACTACTGTATTTTCTCTGGTGCTTCTCTTCACTCAATTATATCTGACAACTGTGTGTGTTATATATGGAAACTCAGCAAAAGTCTGAAGTAAAAAACAAAAGTTAGGAGTTTTGATTACTTACTCAAGCTGGTCATAATTAACACACATCAGTGGGACCTCTGTACTACAGCGCTGGTGAAATTTATAACCACAAGTCTGGCATCGGAATCCCTGGAAAAGCAGTTTCCGACAGAAGTCGCAGAACGCTAAAGTGAAAAATGTCTTTCGTACCTGTGGTGTCAAAAATAATTACAGTTAGATGAGACATTTTTGGTGAGCCTGACACAAATGATTTACTTCCACTAAAATATAAAATGTCATATGCTTTTACTCTCTTTTTGGGTCTCGGAGATACAGATTATATACACAATGAGCAAAAGTTATTTTATACATGCTGGGTACATCTACATGTGCGCTTTACTGTCGAGCTGGCTAATTTGCTCCACGGTAACGCATCACCGTCTAAACATGCGGCACTAGTAAGCTGTAGTAAACCAAGTAACTGCACTGTAGGAGAGTACTGGCCGGGACAAGTTATTTAGTGAACTGAAACACGCATAGACGGTGACTGGAGCTGGCTGGGACACAAAAGTGCTATGATGCGGGGCTGCCTGCTAGCTACCCCCACAGTGTAAACACCCTTGTGCCCCAGCCAGCCCCTCCACAACACGTTGAGTCCCCAGGGCCTCAGCCATCTGGGGCTGCTCCACCCAGGCTCATGTGTAAATGCTGCACCTAGGAGCAATAAACACCTGCGCAAACTGCACGGTAGTTTATTCAGGCGCATTAATAGTAAGAGTAGACGCAGGCACTGTGGTCTTCTACTTGAAGTAGACTTATTTATCAAAACTTAGGGCTTCCTTTCAACAGTTTATCAGACTAAAATAAAGATGATATAAAACAAACTGGATTACAAAAACAGAAGTATTCAGGCCAGAGTTTTCAGATCTGAGTGTCTGAAGTTAGCCATCTAAATTGAGCACTCAGGCAGTGACTTGATTCTCAAAAGTTGTATGTACCTACAGCTTCTACTGACTTCAGCTGGAGAAGGTACTTTCAGCACATCTAACAGATCACATGGACTTAAGCTCCTTATATGAAGATTTAAGTGGCTATCCCTTGTAAAGATGTTATTTTATTTCTGTATAACTGCCACGCAGCATTCTGACATTTATGTGACCTTGTAGTCTTGACTGTTAATCAAAATGAAAGCTTTGTAGCTTTCCACACTTGTACCAAGCTACACATGCGCATATTATAAGTTTCTTTTCTTATCTGTAAGTGTCATACCTGAAGAAACAAAACTTACGTAGAAAATCTACCTAGTAACTATTGTGTAAAAGAAACTATCCTATCCCTGTATGCTTAGCTTATATCATAG
>NW_017728931.1:41715329-41733696 GCF_001723895.1 Crocodylus porosus | reverse complement strand
TCCACTTCTCGACTGCCTCTCTTCGTAGCTTAGACAGCATATCTACACTCTCTATACTTATATTTACTGCAACTTCGTTCCAGCCGGCCTCCCCTCTTATTCGTAAGAGGGTGAGGCCAGGTGAGTGAATAAAACAAATTTTTACTTCACTTTATATCTACTCCGTAATAACTTCTTCTACTGACATCCCATCTCAATGAGCTGTTGACCAATTCTGGGACTTAAGGAGTTGGCAGCCACACCCATCATTGGACTAGTTCCAGTGGTAGAAAGCAAGGACTTGCTCCGGAACCCCGTGAACCAACATACATCCCACAGACTTATTATAAAAAAAAAAACTAACAACTTACTCTAAGTCGTCTACTTGCGCCAGCTCGGCGAACCTCGAAGGCGGTTATAGAGCTACCTCCAATCCCGCCCCACAAGCCGCGCGCTCGCCCGTTCCATAAAGCCCGTGGCTCCCCAAGCGGTGCCAGAATCGCAACCCCGGCATTCCGCGACATCCCTAGGCATCCAAGTTTTTTTTTAAAAAATCAGATTTTTTGGGGGGGGAGAGAGAGGGCAAAGGTGGGGCACAGAAAATTCCCATTAGCAGAATTAGTGCATTATGTCATGAACAGTAAGAATG
The DNA here is from genome assembly GCF_001723895.1 of Crocodylus porosus. NCBI lineage: Eukaryota > Metazoa > Chordata > Crocodylia > Crocodylidae > Crocodylus > Crocodylus porosus. Next base: position 41,733,068 of record NW_017728931.1, on the reverse strand, counting down.
ATGGCAGCAAGACTGTACACAAAGTACCACAGAATATCTATGCTAGGCCATAAATTCAAACAGATGTTAATTTTGAAGCCATTCACCTTAAAAAACAAGCAAAAGAAAAAAAAAAAAGAGCCAGGATACTTAAAAATAACTCCCCTCCAATACATGCTGGGAATGCTTTTAGCTTTATGAGCAACTAGATGACATCTATAACAAATTCAGGGGATAAGGAACATTCAAGTATCTTATAGTTGAGCAGTAAAACCTGGAAGAGTTTGAAGAAGCAAAATGTGGACATGTAAACACTATAAAACAAAAATTTACTCTCTGTTTTGGTTTTCAGCTTCAGTAACATCACCAGGCTAAAAGTATCCCAAGCAAGATTTCCTGAGTAAAACAAATCCAGTGTTTACCTAACTTTAGGCATTCATTTAGCTGTTCACTCTTTGTGGGATACAATTTAAGAAGCTACAAAACACTGCTTTGCTTTAGATTTTGCCCTTTTTCATGTGATAAACGTGATTTCCATTATTTTCTGGAGCTGCAACGATCCAGATGGGCTCTGCTTAACAGCTTCCACTCACGTACTGCCTTATCAGGTCAAAACATATTTGTGTACCAGCATCAGAGATGATGTCAGCACAGCTCTGGGAATAGTTAGTTCGTTAGTTAATTGCTGCTGCAGAGCCAGCAGGGAAGCAAAGAATACATTTTATAGATACAGCAACACAAAAATAGTCTATTATTACCATCACTCTGCAATGCAGTGCTGATTTTAAAAGTCTAGATTTATAGATTCTGGAAGGTGTATCACATCTAAATTTGAAAACGTTAAGCTGTGTTTTTGTTACTGTCAATTACCTTAATTACAGTAAGCTCTGGTTCACTTGAGCTTTTTTTATTATAACTGCTTATGCAACAATCTACACAAAAGACTTTTTTCATTCAAAAACAAAGTTATTTTAAATTTTTAAAAATTATCAATGTAGATGTCATTCCAGTGAACATTTTAGACATTTCATTAAAAGCAGTACGTACAAAATTGTGTGTGGTAAGCGGCACATTCTCCAAGACTTCCACGTGCAACTCCTCTCCTGTGAGCCAGGAAATGTCAGTGTCCCAACCAATTGGCTTCTTCTCTCTAAAGTGCAAAAAAGCCCTTGATAGTTACCAACCTGTAAGGCTGCAGATCTCATGCTGAAGATGTGAAAAAGCTGTTATTGAGGGGGTTGTGGTATTGTGGAAAGTCTGCTGCCCAGACTTCCACTGTTGGAAATTTAAATGGCAAAGATTAAGTTGAGTTGACCCCAAATAACTGCACTACTGTTGGACAAAGCAGAGTGAAGAGGTACACTCTTTTCAAATCAGCTGTAACAAAAACCTCCGACAATAGAAAATGGATGGTTTCTTGGGTCCAAAAACTAGATTTTTTATACATTCAAAGAAAAAGGTTCTCATGTGACAACCTGCCCTATAACAGTTCCAGTTTACTAATTTGCAGGAATTATTGGGAGCTGCTACCACATGCTGTATTTTCACTTGTATCATTTTATCTTATTCTGAAACTGATCACAGTTGGGTGGAATAGGCTCGTGCTGGTTAAGAACCTGAAAGAACCCCAACATGTATAAACAAGGCAGATCACACATTCATCATACCCATCTTGTATTCTGTAAACAGCACAGCACTCTGGAATAAGACCTCTCATCATGAGAGCTTTCTTTAGAGTATCCCGGACAGTCACCCCACATCTTGCTGGAACCTGCAAGTCAAAGACAACAAATATTAGAAGAACAGGTTCTTCTACTAAAGTAAATGACTTTTTCAATCCCCATGAAGTTTATAAAGTAGCTCAAAAGTCCACATCTTCAATTTTCACAGCATTTCATAAACTCCTAAATAAAAACCTCCAAAAGTCCTCAGTGTACTGTAGACAAGTTCAGCTGAGTATGACAACACCTAAACCGACAATTTCAAAGTGAACATAGATCTGATTCAAGGGATGATTTTTATTCTTCTCAGCTTGTAACTGGGCAGAGAGACAGCACATCGATAACTACACACTGAGCATACACATAATTGTAAAGAATCTGTGCTGTAATTAGTGATGTGCCATTTAGTCAAACTAGTAAGACCTATAAAATTCAATATGCTAGAAACAGAAAGCAGGATAGGATGTTAAACAGAAAATACCTACTTGAAATCCAGGCAATGTAAAAAAGAGGGAAGTAGCACCAGGTTATACAATGCCCTTGAGACCACAGTGGACGTTTCTGGTTCCAAAGGCACACTTTCCTATTTGTGAAATGCATCTTTTCTCCCCATTTCCTTCTTGAAAAGCTCATCTAACATAAGTAAATGACTACACAGGACAAAGACTGAACCTGATCACAGTATGTTGAAATACACAAGCGACAAGCGAGGACAATTCCTCTGTCCCCACTAGTTATAGGTGTGGTGTATAAAAACCATGTAAACATATTTTGGGCTGAACTGTGATTTAAGTTAAAGTATTCTTTAAACAATCAGAATGATAAAATATATTAAAAAGTAGCTAAATACTAGGGGTGTGCGAAGCCAGCAGTATTCGACTCAGATTTGGCCCGATTCAGGGGACAATGTTTCGATTTGCCAATTCGAATCACTGTCCTGACTTGCTTTGGCTGAATCTGAAGATTCAATTCTGATTTGGAGAATCAGCGATTTGGCCATAGACACAGCTTTATGTTTTCCATATGTACCTCAAGGTACCAGGTGCAGTTCATGAATGCTGAAATGGTGGAGAGGATCAAACATCCCATGGGAGCAGGAGGGGTGGGTTCCCAGTGTGTCTGGCAGCACTCCCAGAAGTTCCACTTCCAGGTCCATCACCAAGCATGCGGGGGACACCCCGGGTACCCCCTCAGACCCAGGAGGCACCTGTCGCAAAGAAGGGGGAGGTCCCCCATGTGCTCCGTGGCAGACCTGGAAGTAGACCAAAAGTACTACTTTTGGTCCATTTCCGGGTCTGCTGCTGAGCACACAGCCCCCACCCCCCCACCGCGCTCCTGTGGGACACTCCATCTGCCCCACCATCTCAGCACTCACAGGCCACACAAGTTATCTCAAGGTATGTAGAAAAAAAAAAAAACAAAAACACCATACATGAAGCTATGTCTACTATGGCCAAATTGTTGAATCTCTCCAGAGAGATTAATGGGTCTCCTGATTAGATTTGGATTCAGAGATTCAGCCACCAATTTGATTGAGGAGATTCAACTCAATTCAGCAACTGAAGCTTTGTACAGGTCTACTAAATACCTCGAATTGTAAAATGTTACCATTTTAATATTTTGTTGCCACTTACTGATAATACATGGCATGGTCTACTTTTCCTCTACTCTCCCCTAACATTTCACTCAGAGTACAACAAAGGTGTCCCAGGCTTGAAAAATCCTAAACCTTGACCACCTATAAAGACAATCAGAACACCTCAAATTAAATTAATTATGCTCAACAGAGAGGTGTGATACAAATCCCTCTGAAGTAAATGAAAATGGTTACAGACTACAGCTATCTTTGGACTAGACCATTGAACTATTGTCTTGCACTTTAGTTTCTAGGCATAGTTAGGGTATGTCTATATCACATCTCCAGCACTGCTAGAAAGTGGCACTGATGCAACCTACCCACCTTGTTCCCATGCACCAAGCCCAGAACTGAGGCAGTGCCCCCCACAACCCCTCTCAAGCATGGGATTCAAGAAAGATATTTGAGGGAGGAAGGGCCAAGGTTGTGGTGTACACACACCCTAAAATACCAGTGCCCTACCTAAAGATGACAATAAAAAGCAGCGTATCCTGTTTCAAGGCCCGGTGGATGCCACCTTACAAGGTTAGGCTACATACTGCATTTCAATCACTGTATATGAATACTCTCCAAAAGAAAGAGATGAAAGACACTCTTTAAATCACAGTGCCTTCTCCCCACTAATGTACAATTGCTTTTTACAGTACATTTTATACGTCTCATCTACTGTTTAAATGTTCAAAGCAATGGGACTTCCATTACTTTCCTCATGAAAGTATTCTACAATCTAATACACCGCAGTCAAAAAAGTTCCTTCTGATATTCAGACTAGCCTTTTTTTCCTTTGTATCCATTTCCTTACCCCTAAAACACACCCATTTACTGACCTAAGGCCTGTCCTATTCTAATATTATAGAAGCCTAAGTCTGCCAGTCTGCCTGTCATGCTTTATTCACACTCTGATTGGCTGATGGAAACAGCCATTCAGAATGCTCCAAACATGGAGAAGCATCGCCATGATTCCAAAGCCACATGAGGACCAGACAGAGGGTGGGGAAGTCAAGGCCAGCGGCACTGCAAGAGACAGAACAGAGGCAGCATGGGGCGTTAGGTGATGGCACTCCATCCCAGCCCCTGCTCCCCATCATTCTTGACAGGCAACTGGCTAGTACTACATATTTTTGTTGGGCTGAGATGGAGCTAAACACAGGAACCAAAAGGGGGCTTCACTCTCTCTCCAGCATTTGCAATCTCCTTTGTGTTGATACCATGCTGCAGTGGGGAGGGAACTAACTTGCTCAGCGACAAGAATGAGAGCTGGTGGGGAAAAGTATATATGTGTGTGTGTATGTATGTATGTGGGGGGGGGCGGGGAAGAAGTTTTCACTAGCCAACTAACTACTGAAGGCAACAATGAAACTGAACAAGCAACAAGAGGAGCGGGTGATGAATTGGAGTGACTGGACAAGGAGACTTGGACTAAGAGCTGGCAGGGTGGGCAAGGGGAATAGTAGATGAAGATTTGATGAGGAAGTGAGGCAGAGAGCAGACGTGGTACCAACTGGGCAAACAGACTTGGACATACAGCTATGGAAATGCTGGAGGGGAAACCAATTGAACGAAGAGATTTGGGATGCCATTTGGAACCATGGGAAGAAGAGGCAGAAATCTGACTAGGAGCTTGGAGGAGGTACCCAAGTTAAATGTAGGAAGAGTTGGAAAAGATAAAATTAAAACTTTGACAGAAGGCCCAAAGGAAACAAGGACACGTGCATAAGGCAACGGTATAAAGGGGAAGCTAAGGAGCCCAGGGAGAGTTATGTTGGAGAGGATGGGACAGAAGCCAACAGGAAGAGGAGAGGAAAGATGCGGGCTGCAGACATGCATTCAAATAATTTGGGAGAATTCTCCCAGGTTTGTTCTCCTGGTAAAGAAACTTACCCAGCCATGTATACAGATATTTGAATACTAAGACTCTGAAGAGTAAACAGCTTGGAGTGTTGATACTGTGCAGCCAAGAGAGGCATCTTAGCATGCTCTGCAGGTTTCCTTAGTCTGCCTGGAGACAGAAGGCAGCAGTGCATGTGGCAACTCTGACTGGCTGACGCAAACTGCCTACACAGTTTGTGTTTCCCTGAAACACAAGGCTGGGATTGTGAAGGGGGCATGTGCTACTCCCTGCCCGAGCAAAGAAGTCCACACTGTCTCCTTGAGTAAGTAGGGGGGAAGGGTACTGGAGAATTGCGTCCTCCTCTGAGAGAAGCCACAGTATGTACAGACATTCACTCTCCCAGGAGAAACTGGGAGTGGCCATTTTTACCCTGGAAGAAAATGCCTGGACATCTGTACACTCCTGGTTTCTCGTGGAAGAACGTGGCAGAGATTGGTGCAGCGATTCTAAACATTACAACTCTAGTGAATATAGATATCAGCATCATGCCACATGACAGAATTTGGTTTTTCTGTTAGCCATGTTTAAAATTTAAGCTACCTACACTGCTTTAAGGAAATATTAAGGTTGCAGTGTCCGGCACTTCAGAATTAAAAATGCTAGAATCTTTATTCAGCCCTTTTTGTACACGTGGTTTAGGATACATATTATTTACATGATCATATTTTTCCTCCCATGAGATTCCCACCTCATTCAGTGAACAGAATGGCATTTCTCTGCACATAAATCAGAGTTGCATACTAAACAGAAGCATTTTCCATAGAACTCCACTTCTTTCCTTGCATATGTTAGGAGGTACAGAGTGAATGAGGCAAAAGAAAAAGGCAGAGAGGAAAAAAGGATCATTGCAAGACTTAAGACTTCAAACCCAGAAGTCCGATTTGCAGAAATTCTAAGCATTCATAGCTGCAAGTGAAGTCAATGGGAACTCTGCTCTGTGCATGCAAAGTGTTAATTAATTTCCAGTCTTCTGAGTCTACGCATCCAACATTGGGTATCCAAAACTGCCATATACTTTAGACCAGGGGTGTCAAACCCAGCCAGACCCCACAACCCGGATTTAGACTTCAGGGGTCCTTGCAGCCCAGACCTGGATGCGATAGCATAATGTGGCAAGTGGCATCAGACCACTATGGGAGTTAAGGCAGCCATTGCTCACCCACTGCTCCCGACACATCCCCAAGAGGACTCCATATCCCAGATTTTGGGGGTGGCCCCTTCCCCTGAATTCCTGGCCCTCTACCAACTCCGTGGACCAGATAACACTGCTCTGTGGGCCATATCCAACCCATGGGCTATATATTTGACATGCTTACTTTAGACTATAACTACTTTATTCCTCAGTTTTCCAATCTGTAAAATGGAGCTAAAACTACCTTCCTAGCACAGGGCCCCAGCTTATTTAACCTATGTAGGTAGTATGTTGTCTCGTTGCATAATTCTTTTAATTTACATGCGAGATTTTGATAGCAAGTATATCTATTAGCAACTGTGTTGATGAAATATATTCAACAACTAGTCACAAAATATGTCTCTATGAATGATTTATTCCTGTAAATCAGGACTTTAATACAAATGTATCAAGAAAAGTTGAGTGCCTCTTGCTAAAGTAATTCTTTTCTCAGTAGCCTAACCTCAGACCAGAAGTCTTTTACACTAGGAGAATCCCAGGAGATACAAAGAGTCCCAGCTATAGCATTCCTTCAAATATTTGATTAGGACTTGCATGCAAAAAGAATTCAAATTTAACTAACTGTTATTTCCTTGACAGGGAAGGGGACAGAGGGGAAAAGGAGGAGGAGGAGAACTGCACAGCTCAGTGTGCCGGGCATCATTTTCTTTCAATCCTCAGGAATGACTTGCTGCTTAATTTTTTCCCCCTAGTGTAACTTCATGTTATCTTTGATGTTCTGCAGTTCTGAAGAAAGTACAATTTTATCTAGGTTTTACCAAACATCCAATTATCTGAAACTGATCTTTAAAAGGATACATTTAAATTCAAACTGTTTCTACTTATGTTTAAATATAAGAGGATTGTTTTCCCCGCATCAAGTCTCTCTCTCTCTCTCTCACAATTGGATAAAAGATTTTTAGCTCAGCTTTGGTAAGTATTACGCATTATATTTTGTCTACTTATACCTCAGATATTACAGAAGGAGCATATTTTGAAATATTAGTTAAATTATCAGGCAGACTCAGAACCTGCCCCATTTACAGCTCTAGGAAATTTAGTAAGTTTTTCTTCTTATAGTTAGACCAAATGTTACAGCCACACACCATTTTAAAGTGCAGTCATTTTGGGGGAAGAAAGAAATAAGCAAAGCCATTTTTCTTTTTGCCCTCCCAAAATCAGGTATTTTCTTGGTAACATCTCAAACCTGAGATCCAGATTGTCCTTTGGCAAATTATATTTACTTTCTCATTCTCGCTTTCTTGTAGGACAAATGTTTAGCCATCCATCCAGACAACTACCTGTCACAGCAGTAAAACATAAAATTAACTCCTCCCTGTTAAACCAAAAAGTAAGGGTTTGGAACGTTTAAGAGACACTTTGGAAAAGTACATCATCTTCTATCATAAAATTTGGAGGAAGGCTGCTTTTGATCATTGCTGGAGTGGGTTTGCAACAAACTCCATGCTCTCACTTCTAAACACAGCAACAGTTCTGAAAATAAATCCTTAATGCAGTTTCAATATTCATAAAAAGTAGACAATGTTTCCATTACAATAATATTCCCCCCTCCCCAAAGGAAACCTGAATAGAGTTGATCTGCCTTTAAAGGGAAGAAAGTAGATCTGGCAAACTACAGGCCCATAAGCCTAACCTCTATCCTGGGGAAGGTCTTGGAAAAGATTATCAAGGAGGCCATCCTTAACAGACTAGCTGAAGGCAATATCCTGAGGGATACCCAGCATGGGTTTGTTGTGAGTAGGTCTTGCTTGACCAACCTCATTTCCTTTTATGACCAGGTGACCTATCACCTCGACAAGGAGGAAGAGATGGACATTGCATACCTCGACTTTAAAAAAAGTCATGATCACTTCTTGGCTAAAGTGGCTAACTGCGGTCTTGATGTCACCACGATCCACTGGTTGGGGAACTGGCTCCGCGGTAGGACCCAGAGGGTGGTGGTCAACGGGAGCCAATCATCTTGGTGCGCTGTGACCAGCAGGGTCCCACAAGGCTCTGTCCTAGGGCCTACACTGTTTAACATATTTATCAAAGATGTGGACATTGGTGTCCGAAGCGGACTGGCCGAGTTCAAACTCTGGGGTAAGGCATCCACACCTGAGGATAGGAGGGTGATCCAGGCGGATCTAGACAGACTCATGAAATGGGCGGATGATAACCTGATGGTGTTTAACACCGAAAAATGCAAGGTTCTCCACCTTGGGAAGAAAAACCTGCACCATGCTTATAGGCTCAGCAGTGCTACGCTGGTTAGCACTACAGATGAAAGGGACTTGGGAGTCATGGTTGACCACAAGATGAACATGAGCCTTCAGCGTGATGCTGAGGCTAGTAAAGCGAGCAAAACACTGGCTTGCATCCATAGATGCTTCTCAAGCAGATCCCGGAATGTCCTTCTCCCCTCTGTACTTGGCCTTGGTGAGGCCACAGCTGGAGTACTGTGTCCAGTTTTGGGCTCCACAATTCAAAAAAGATGTGGAGAAGCTTGAGAGGGTGCAGAGGAGGGCCACACGCATGATCAGAGATCAGGAAAACAGACCTTATGATAAGAGGCTGAGAACAATGGAGCTATTCAGCCTGGAAAAGCATAGGCTCAGGGGTGATCTGGTGGCCATCTATAAGTTTATCAGGGGTGCTCATCAGGATCTGGGGGAACATCTGTTCACCAGAGCGCCCCAAGGGTTGACAAGATCGAACAGTCACAAACTCCACTGTGACCAATTCAGGCTGGACATAAGAAAGAACTTCTTCACCGTTTGAGCCCCCAAGGTTTGGAACAGACTGCCGCTGGAGGCGGTTCATGCACCCACTTTGAATGCCTTTAAGACATATTTGGATGCTTATCTTGCTGGGATCCTATGATCCCTGCTGACTTCCTGCCCCTGGGACAGGGGGCTGGACTCAATAATCCTCCAGGGTCCCTTCCAGCCCAAATGTCTATGAAATCTATACAACTTTACCATTCCATTCCTTAAATTTAAAGACCAGTTTATAAATAGTAACTATTCTTCCACATAGTGATTATTAAAGAGTTCTTTACACCACAGAGGGGATGATTTCAAAGCATGAAAAAGCTAGAAATGGTACTGTAAAAGAGTATTTTTGTTCAATGTCTTCATCAATGACCTGGAAGATGGCATAGAGTGCAACCTCAGCAAGTCTGAAGGTGACACCAAGCTGCAGAGGGAGTAGTAGATATGCTAGAGGGTAGGGCTAGGATTCAGAGTGACCTAGACAGATTGGAGGATTCGGCCAAAAGAAATTTCATAAGGTTCAACAAGAACAAGTGCAAAGTCATGCACTTTGGACAGAACAATCCCATGCTGGGGGCTGACTGGCTGAGCAGCAGCTCTGCAAAAAAGGACCTGGGGGTTACAATAGACAAACTGAATATGAGCCAGCAGTGTGCCCTTGTTGTTAAGAAGGCTAACAGCATACCGGGCTGCATTGGTAGGTGTGTTGCTAGCAGGTCAAAGAAAGTGATTATTATCCTCTATTCAGCACTGGTGAGGCCACATCTGGAGTGCTGTGTTCAGTTTTGGGGCCCCCATTACAGAAAAGATGTGGACAAATTGGAGAGGGTCCAGCAGAAGGTAGCAAAAATGGTGAGGGGGCTGGGGGACATGACTTATGAGAAAAGGCTGAGGGAACTGGGTTTATTTAGTCTAGAGAAGAGAAGACTGAGAAGGGATTTAACAGCAACCTTCAAATACCTGAAGGGAGGTTTCAAAAGAGGATTGAGCTACACTGTTCTCAGTGGTGGCAGATGACAGAACAAGGGGCAATGGTCTCAAGTTGCAGCAAGGGAAGTTTTGGTCAGATATTAGGAAGAATTTTCTTACTAGGATGATAGTAAAACACTGGAAGAGATTACTCAGAGAGGAGGTGGAAGCTCCAGACTTGGAGATTTTCAAGACCCGGATAGACAAAGCTTTGGCTGGGATGATCTAGTTGGAGATGGTCCTGCTTTGGAGCAGGGGGTTGGACTAGATGACCTCCAGAGGTCCTTTAATTTTCTATTCTTCTGATTCTACATATGTGAGTGAAATAAAACAGGATTCCCTTGTGTCTGAAGCCATTTGCTGGCAAAGAGAAGTTACTTACTGGTAACTATGGTCCTGATATGGTGTTTCCATGTACACATACTAACTGTGGTTACATACGCACCACAAGCACTCAAGCTTCTATTTTTTGCTTTAGCAGCATCCATAGGAAGTGCTATGGCTTTGCTCTCCCGCATACTCCACAACAGAGTGAGAGGCAAACATTTGTTGTTCTTCAAATTTCTTTTCATCCACAGCCTCTTACTCTATTGGACTCTGAGGAAGGAGCATAGGGCCACGTGGATGGATGGATACAGACATGCATACAGCAATACATCTCAAAGAATACTAATACTGGTAAGTAATTTCTCTTTATCAAATGATTGCCCCTGTGCACATCCTTGCTGTGAATGACTCCAAGCAAAGCTCACATACTTCAGGGCAAGTCTCAGAATCCTAACAGAACAACAACTTGAAGATCACATTACCAAACACCATTTGTCCATGAGGCTTCTGCAATGGCTCAGTGTTTGGTAAAGGTATGCATCAAGCATGCAGTGGCCATCCTATAGGTATCAGTTCTGAGCAAGTGACTCTGGGCTGATATAAACTCACCCCTGAATTTGTTGGTTAAACAAATAGCCAGACATGGTGATTTCTTGAAAAAGCCTCACCCTGCAAAGGTAGAATTATAGACAAATAGAGCTGGAAGGAACCTCCATATGTCATCTAGTTCAAAACCCATGCCTGAGGTAGGATCATCCCTATCCAGGATCATCGTTATCCAGATCATCCTATACAAATCCACTATCTAACCTCTTCACAAAACTACAGTCAGCCTGACAGTATAGAGGACAAACACCCTCACCTGTTGCAGATAAAACAAATGGGCAATGAAGGCCAGAGTTCAGCTCCAGCTTTTTTCTCATCAGCCACAGATGATTAAGTGACCCAAAAAATGGTGGGAGATCATCAGTGCCAGAGCCTCTATGAATTTTAAGAGCATCCTTGCAGGGTAGTACAAAATTAAGAATGGGGAGAACAAGGCAATGTTGAAACCAGCCTCCTTGACCACACCCAAGAATGGGGACCACATTTGGGAAGTAGTCCTGGAACTGTGATCCACAGAAGTTCTTGCCAAACCTAAGGAAATGGACATGCTCAGAGATAATAATTTGGTGCCAGAGGATATATGGTGCCCAAATAGTCTTGGGTCTAGCTTTCCAGTCCTTCCCAGACCATATGGTAAGTGGTCTGCATATGGATGATTTTCCTCAAACAAGGACTCTCCCCAAGCAGCACAAACATTTGGAGTGCTCCTGGAAGCAGGCATGGAACTGTTACAGGATGGTCACAACTTAAATCTCAGTGACAAAGAAGCCATAGCCAGCAACCAAAGGCTTCTTTCTCCTCAAATAAAAAGAAAAAAAAGGAGGGAGAGACTCATTGATTAAAAAGTGCCAGCAAAAAGAGAGAAAAAAAAGAGGAGGGCAGCAGAATTCTGGCTGTGCACCAGAGCTGCCAATGGCAGCAGAGTGAACGAACGAATGACAAAGGGAGGGAGGTACAAAAAAGCCATACAGTAGGCAGATGTGAGTTCATCTTCATACCATCATTCTCCCTTCAAAACAAGTGGAGAAAGATTAAGCAGTTATTTAAAAAAATAACTCTAAAAGCTCCAAGCATTCTTGATATCTATATTAATTTTCAGTTTCTCTTTTGAATCTTGTTAAAGTTTATGGTCTTAACTTAATGTCTGATATAACAATATGTTCAACTATAGCTACATGTAATGTTAAAAAAGCCCCACACACTTCCTTTAAGCAATTCTGAATTTGCTCTCTCTCCATTTCATTGGATCCCACCATGCTATTATATGCTGAAACTACGAGCACCAGGATCTATCTTCATCATACCACTGTTGTTTTATATATTTTGTTTTTCATAATCCCTCTTCATGTCCTCTTTAATGTGAAGAATCCCAAACTTCACTGAATTTTTCTGTCATTCATAACTCATCTGTCACTGAATTCCCACTAATTCTAACATCCTTTTTGAAACATGGTGGCCAAACTGCATACAATATTTCATACGAAGAAACATTGGTTTCTTTGATGACATACCATACTTATTCTCTATAGTTCATTTTGCAGTCTACCATACTTTTTTGTTTCCTTTTTTTAACAGTTTCAATTAGAGAGAGATTTATTCTCAGAAATATTTCAAGGGCACTAATAATTTCTTTACAGTCCAGTAAGGTGCGAATAGTTCAAATCTTCCCCTCTAATATGTATTCCTTTGGATTTATTAAACTGAGTTTCATATGCTACAGCTGGCACCCATTCACTAACTTTATGGTGGGCTAAGGAGAATACCTAGTTATACAGGCCTAACTAGACACAAATTCCTGAATAATTATGGCAGGCTGTAAACTTTTACCACTTCACTCCTCAAGTCCTTTCTAGATTATTAATATATTTAAACAATAAACTTACTACATAATGTTTATTCAATACGATACTGCTAAATTCTTGCTACTATGCAAACCCACCTTATATTAGCCCTCTGTCATTCAGTTTTAGTCTTTCAGGTAGTGAGACTGACAGCAACAGGTTTCAGTATTAATGCATCAAAATCAGTGCTGTTTACCTGAAAGTTACTGGTGGATTCTACCCAATATGGTCATATTATGCATCTCCTCTTAATAACTGCAAGCTTTCAGAGTCATTTGGCAAGTCTTTATTGCCACAGGTTATAACGGAACTCAGCCTTCAATACACGATGGATAAATACGTGGGAATCCATAACTGGCTTAATATAAATAGGTTCTGTCAGTTAAAAACAGGGTGGATAATAAAACCAGTGGGTTAATTACTTTGGTTCTCTGAGGAACAACTCTTTATACCTGGCAGGTTAAACTGGTAAGACTACTTAAATATCTACAGAAAAATCAAGGGTTACAGTTTGAAAAATCTGGAAACAAATTCACAGGACATGCTTCAGAAAAATTCAAATCTAGAGGAAAATAAAGTATGTGTAAAGACCCAAATTTTTGCCCAAGCTGTAGGAGCAGAATGGTAGGAAGAATCCAACTGTAAATTGCAAAACAAGTTTGTTTATACCTTACCATTTAGGTAATAGCAAAGAGGGAGATCTGGTTCTCCCAGTTTTCACATCCCTGCAAAAAGGAGCAAGTCACATGGTCCTTTTATTACAATTAAAGGGCTGGTGCTCTAAATTAGAGAGAAAGGGAGGGAGGGAAGACAGAAGTGAGAAATCTGAAAAAGGAGTACCATCAACCCTAGGCAGAAGAGTTCCAACATCTCTCCTTAGTTTCTACAATTCCTGCATGCCTTAAAGATAAAAAGGGAACTGGGAGGAGTGGAGCAGCACTGCTCTTGTTGCCTTCCCCAGAGCAGGATCCTGGTCTCAGGCACTAAGGAAAGCTAGGGAGAGAAGCAAGCTGCAGACTTGGACTGCAGTCTGTGCTGCTTCCCCTCCCTGAAGGACTTCTACTAGGGGAAAATTTCTCTGAAACTTCCCCTGGTAAAAACTAAACATCTGTACACAGCCTCACTTACTGATTCCAGCAGCCATGCTGATCCCTCACCTGACTCCTTTGCCGAAGAGTTTCTTCACCCTCACCTTTCCACATAACCTATTCAAAGTCCTCACCAAGCACTGCTCTAACCTCTCTGCTGCTGAGCTCCTTTCCTCCCAAGAACCTGATTGTTTTCAGCATCACCAGTCAAACAATGAGGCTAGAAGGGGCCTCAAGGGTCACCATGCCCAACCTCCTGCACAGATGCAGGAAGGAATGCTCCTAAACCACCTCCAATAGATGCTGATCCAGCTTGTTCTCAAAAACCTCCAATAAAAGGAGATTCACATCTCCAGGCAGGTAATCTATTGCCTTACTGCTCTTAAGACAAGGATGCTCTTATTAAGATTTAATCTAAACTTGCTTTCCTGCAGTTTAAATCCAGTCTCTTGCCATGCCCTCTCTAGCAAGGGAGATCAATTCCTTAATTTTCTTTCAGACAGACTTTCAAATGTTTGAGAACTGCTACTATGTCTTCTATTAATCTCCTATTTTCCAAATTAAACATACATAGTTCCTACAGCCAGCCCTCATGCAGCTTATCATTTTAATTGTTTATCTTTGCATCTTCTCCATTTTTTCTACTACCTTCTTAAAAAATATAGTGCCCCAAAGTGGACAAAGTACTCTAAGGTTCAATGAATACCAAGCACCAATCACTTCCCACCCCTTACATACAACGTTTTATTAATGAAACCCCAAATTGCTTCTTCCTTTTTCACAAGAGCATCATACTGCCAACTTGCACCGAGTTTGAGATTCACTATAACTACCAGATTCTTCTCAGCAATGCTACACTGCCAAACTTATCTCCCATTCTGTATTTGCAAATTTGTTTTTCCCTCTTATGTGCAGCACCTCACGATTTGTATTTATCTTCGTTGAATTTTATTTTTGTCTATAGCTCAGTTCTTCAGATTTATCCAAATCCTTTTGGATTTTAATCCTACCCTCCAAAACACTAAAAAAATTGTCTCTGTTTTGTGTTATCTGCAAATTTGATGGAGTACACCTCTGCATTCCTCCATCCAAGTCATCCATAAAAGTGTTAAACAGCCCTAAATTCAAAACAGACCCCTCTGGGACCCTACCTGACATGTCCTCCCAGTTTAACATCAATCCATTTATAGCTGCTCTCTGCTTGCATCTATTCAACATACAAATGCATCTAATGGTAATTTTGTCTAGTACAAATTTCTCCACTTTCCTTATGTGAAGGTCATATTGGATTGTATCAAAAAACCCCTAAAAATCAGGATGCATTCACCATATGCCCCTCATCCAAACTGGTTACCCTGCCAAAAAAGACAAATAAGTCGTTCGTTGGCAGGTAGTAATCATTCCCTCCCCCTCCAGACATTTACAAACCGACTGCTTTATAATTTACAACTTCCCAGGTGCTGAAGTCAGGCTGACGAGTCTATAATCCCCTAATCCTACTTCTCCTTGTTTAAAGAAGGGTACTATCACGGCTTTCCTCCAGTTCTTTAAGACTTAACCTGTCACATTTGCAAACTAGAATTGTGAATACTGCCAGTGGTTCCAAGATTTTTTCAGCTAGTTGCTTCAGCATCCTAAAAGTGAATTCCATCAAACACCACCGACTTAAATTCAGTCCAATTTGTCAAAAATTCCGCAGCATATTCTTATAACCCGCACTACTTGCTGTTCTTTGTTTACATTAATTTCACCAGGCATCTATTCACAGTTATTTTTTTGGATGGGAAGGTGAGGAAGGGAAAGGTAAAGTAGACGTTTAGCAGCTTCACCTCCTTTGCATCTTCAATGAAATGCTCATCTTCTAAACACTGGACCAGTTTCCCTGGTCTTTCTCTCCCACCTGACACATTTGTAGATCCACTTCTTGTCATCTAACATTTCTTGGCAACTGTAATGTGCTCTTTGCTTTTTCTATCCCGATTTTGTCCCTACAGGTTTGTGCCACTTCTTTGTGACTTGCCCTTCCTTTCATTGTTTGCACGTGCCTCTTGATTTTCAGGTCCTTCAGAAGCTCTTTGCAGAACCACACTGATCTGTTATTTTTCCTCTACAATAGAATAGGTTAAGGATGAGCCTCCAATAAAATACGTAAGATCTGTTACACCTTTTTCACTTCTTTTTCTTTGAATTGGTCTGTGCATGAGGCCTTACTGGGGTGCACTGATAGATAATTTTTGGGCCAATACTGATGGCCGATTTTTAATGAGCCATATCGGCCGATACCAATCCGATTCCAATATGAAGACAGGCAGCTTGGAGAGCAGCGTCCAACTGGTAAGTCTGTTGTGGGGGACAGGCCACTGGGGGAGGAAGGAAGATCGAGGACCCCGCAATGAGAGACAGAGTGGGTCTGAGGCAGGGGTAGGGGCAGGCCCTGCACAGTTGGGGTGGAACGGGGGATGGAGCTTGCCTGGGAGGCACAAGAGGGGGGCTCCCACTGCTACACACACCCTGGGAGGAAGGGTGGGGGCGTATGTTTCCAGATCTGCACAGTGTGAGGGAGGGCTGGGGCAGCACCAGGCTCTTCCCGACATGGGGTACGGGGGTAGGGGAAGGAAATGGGCCAGGGCTGTGCTGGGAGCAGGCAGCTGTGGTGCTGGGAGGGGGCTACAGCCACTCCAAAATTAGCCATAGCCCCCCCTCCCAGTGCCACCGCCACCTGCCCCAGCCTAGCCCCTGCTGGGAAGAGCCCAGTGTCATCCCAGCCCCAACCCGCAGTGGCAGCCTACTTTCACCCCTCGCACAGATCTAGTGGCACACCCTCCTCATGCCCTCCTGGGGGGCACACAGCAGTGGGAGCCTCTGCACCCCCCGCCATATGAGCTCCTCGTGGCCATCATGTGCCCTGCCCCACCCATGCATCACCTGCCCCCATCCCACTCCCTCCCTCACCGCTGGGGCCTCAGTCTGCCCCTCTCCTCACAGACTTACCAGCCGGACCCGGCTGCTCTCCGTGCTGCCAGGCTGCGCTCCCAGCTGCCTGCGTGCTGCACTTCATGCATGCACAGGGCATTTACCGGTGGCATTATCGGCCACATCAGCCTAAAAAAAGCCAATTGCCAAAACAGTCAATTTTCCTTATATCGGTGGCGATCTGATATGGGACCGATGTATCGGTGCACCTCTAGGCCTTACTTTAAGTCAGCTGAAATCTATCTTAAAGTTCTTATTTTGCTATTCTCATGCCTTCCTTTCCTATCTGATCATGAAAACTTCCTCCGGAGTTTCCAAGCAATTTCATGTCTGCAAGTTATGTTTTGCAACATTTTCCCTTCCAGAGATAGTAACATCTTCCATTAATTACCAGCTCTTAAGTTTTAGATATTCTTCTTACACACCTGAACATCTCACCACCACTTCTCTTCTCGATCTGGTGGTCTACAGTAGGCCTCCAGCTTATCATCAATACTGCTTTTTTCCCCCCCTTTACCTTTGTTCAGATACACGCAACAATTTTTTTTGTACAAAAATCAGATACAACCAATAACCCTCAACAAAATTTGACACCTTCCTGGATTTAGTTTCATAGTTTCTAGGGTCGGAAGGATGTTGAGTAGATCATCTAGTCCGACCCCCTGCCATGGCAGGAAAGAATACTGGGGTCAAACGACCCCAGCAAGGTGTTCATCGAGCCTCCTCTTAAAAACCCCCAGGGTAGGAGCCTGCACCACTTCTC
>NW_017728931.1:41627276-41715214 GCF_001723895.1 Crocodylus porosus | reverse complement strand
TAACAGGCCACTAGATCCCCCCTCAGCCTTCTCTTGTGGAGGCTGAACAGGTTCAGGTCCCTCAGCCTCTCCTCATAGGGCCTAAACCTGTTCAGCCTCCATAAGAGACAGAAGACTCTAAGGCAAGCAGCAGCAGTGTGCCAGAGAACCCTCTTAGGGTCTGGGAAAAGACCACAAGTGAGAAGGCTATCAGGTGGGAGGCTGCAAAACTGAGTCAGGGCACTCTCTCAAGGTATAGGAAAAGACCCCCCCAGGGTTTGAGGTAACTGTTTATTTTCACATATATATTTGCTCTATGGTTAATGCTATGTCCTACGGGGCAAGTCTGCCCATGAGGAATAAAGATTGTGTTTGAGAAACCTGACAACCCACTACAACATCACTTCTCTTATACCAGCGAAGCCATAATCTTCCTTACAGGCTATGCTTTCAATTCAGCCTACTCACTCTCCAAACTCCTTGTATTTGTATAAAGGCAGAGATAAATTTGAAGACCAATATGTTTCTCCTCTTGCATCTTTTTTAGCATTACTGTTTTTTCCGATTTCTCTCTCCCTCCCCCAAAACACCCTATTGTGCAGACTTTCCACAGCTCCCAGTTTATCAATATTGATGACTTATCTGCTTTCAGCCTTCTCTTCCCTGCCCTAGAAACACTGACCTGAAAAGAACCTCTTGGGGTTACAGTCCAGTTGTCTGCTATCAAAACCAATCATGTCAATTATTTTAGTAAGCAATCAGCAATTTTAATCAGCACATTCCTACTGTTTTGTCAAGATCATTAATGAAAGTATGAAATTAAATTGGACCTTAGACTGATTTTTTTTTTTAAATTTTAGTAGTAATTCTCTCCTGCCTAATATTCCCCCCTTTCAACATTATCCACTGTCAAACCCAAGTCAGTTCATTATGCACCAAGTTTGTACTCGTTAACTAATAATTACACATGTGACACTGCAACAAATGTTTTACCGAAATCCAGGTGAATTCAATATGCTATATTTCATTTATCAAAACAAAGCTAATTTTCCACCCAGAAACATCTGTCGTGTACCACCTACCATCTAGGTAGGTTGTGCCACGGAGCAATCCCAATTTTCCATTTACCTTCCCTTTCTTTATTTAATTTGGTTGATACTTTCTATGCTTCCGTCTTTTCCCTCCTTGATTCATAGAGCGGAGAGGTAAAAGAAAAGTTAATTGTATCAATCTCTAAAACCCTAGCTCATTCCTACTGTTAGCTCCTCCATTTCTGCTCTTCTGCTGCCAAACTACTTGACAGAAAGTCCCTGGCCAGGCTCCCTCATACAAATAAATCATATCTAGTTCTGCTTTCTTTCCAAGTGGAAGCTTTTCTCCAACTAAATTAAATCCCACCTACAGTCCAATGCCTTTCTGTCCACTTTTGACTTTTTTAAACCCACCTTTCCTCTAACTCCCATTTTTCCCCCCACAAAGGATCTCCTCAATTTCTTTCAAAAGTAAATCAACAAATAGAATACAAATTTCCCCTACTCCTAGAGCAGGGGTAGGCAATGTTTTTCGGCCGGAGTGCCGAAAACCCCCATAATACCTACCTTGGAAGGTGCCGGAGTGCCGGCATGCCTAAAACACAAAATGAGGGCAGGGGGTACATGGCAGGATACTAAGGCAAGCAGCAGCGCCTTGCTCTCCACTCAAAGCCCCTGCTCCCCAACCCTGCTGCCCCTTGTCCCCCACTCAAAGCCCCTCCCCCAGCCCGGGCTCTGTGGCTACTCCCATGGAAGCCCTGCTGCAAGCAGCCCAGGCTCTGTGGCTATCAGCAGCTACCCAGAGCCGGGGCCAGCTGCAGCCGGGAGGCTACAAACAGCTGCTGCCCTCCCACCCCAGTCCTGGCCCCAGGCAAGCAACAGGTACCGGCACTGTGCCTGTTGGAGTCTGGGCTGGGAGGCAGCAGCTGTCTGTAGCCTCACGGCTGCAGCCAGCCCCAACTCTGGGTAGCTGCTGATAGCCACAGAGTCCAGGCTGTTCCCAGCAGGGCTTGCAGCATCCCCAGGCAACAGCTATCCCAGGGACAGGCAATTTTTGGGAAGAGGGCCACTTACCCAGTTTTGGCAAGCTGTCGAGGGCCGCATGGGTAGCCCTGCCCCTTGACAGAAGCCCCACCACCTGGTCACTATCTTGGGACCAATGTCCTAGGGCCAGCACCAGTGGGCCCCAGAGCAGGGGACAGGCTGGCAGGGGTCTGTGGAGCCAGGCTGGGCTATACCAGCATGGAGAGGGGAGAGCTGGCCCAGCTTCATAGAGCCCCCACCGGCCGGGACCCTGTACTCCTGTTGCCCTGCTCTGGGCCTTGCCGGCGCTGGCCCCAAGATACCAGCATCAGTCCCATGCACCTGCTCACTCCAGTGCCCCCCAGCCCCATGGTACAGACGGGGGATAGAGTGCAGCCCTAATCCCCTGCTCCCTGGCAGGGAACAAGTTGGTGGTGAGAGTGGGGGAAAAGTGGCCCCTCCCCCACCCTGTGGCTGGCACTCCCTGTTGTAGCCACTCACAACCTGCACGGGGCTGTCCTGAGCAGGCACAAGCAGCCCCACACAAGCTACAAGTAGCTGCAGCGCAGGGCACCGGCCACAGGTCAAGGGAGGGGATGCTTTTCTCCACGCTCAGCACCATCTTGTAACCCGCCCTGCAGCCAGCCTGGGCCCTGTGCTGGTTCCAGGCTTCCCCTTTGGGGCTGTGCATGGCTGCAGCAGCTGCAGCCCCCCTGCTTGCTGTACTGGGCAGTGTTTGCCACTGCTTCACCTGGACTGCCCAGCATGCAAGCTCCAGGCAGGCAGCAGCAGCAAACACTGCCCGGCACAGGAAAGGGAGGGCTGCAGCTGCTGTTGCCGTGCACAGCCCCAAAGGGCGAGTCTGGAGCTGACACGGGGCCCAGGCCAGCTGCGGCGGCAGGGCGGGGAAAAGTGGCCCCTTGCCCAACCCGTGGCCAGCGCTCCCTGCTGCAGCTGCTCACAGCCCATGTGGGGCTGCCTGTGCCTGGTCAGGACAGTTCCACATGGGCTGTGACCAGCTGCAGCAGGGAGCGCCATCCACAGGGTGGGGGAAGAACTTTTCCCCGGACTTCTTCCCTGCCTGGGGTCCTCCCCAGCCCTGTCCACCTTACATGAGTTTCTGGTGTGGTGCAGCCACATGGTCCCTCCTGGGGCTTCTGGCTGCAGAGGCAGGGGCTGAGCGGGCCCTGCTGTTGCAGGAGCCCGCCAGGCTTCCCCTGGGTTCTACTGCCCCTGGGTCCTGTCATTTTTGACAGAAACCAAAGACAGATGAATATTAATAATCTAAATTTTTTTAGGGGCCCTGTGGGCCGAAGACAATGGCTTCGCAGGCTGGATCTGGTTCATGGGCCATATTTTCCCCACCCCTGAGCTACCCAGAACTGGGGCCAGCTGCAGCCAGGAGGCTGCAAATAGCTGCCACCTCCCCGGCCCCAACGCAAGCCAAAGAAAATGGCCTCACTTGCCATGCTCGGCATGGGTGCCAGGGGTTGCGGACCCCTGTCCTAGAGTGCAGGAGTAATAAAGTATAGCACAGACCCAGGGATTGCAAATACCCTCGTACTTGAATTCAGTACCAAGTGAGGTGTGTTTCATGCTTCAGAGATGCAGTGAAAGCTCTTCAGCTGCTAGGCACACAAATGATTTAATAAGAGTAAGAGAACAAATATTCTACATTTAGCAACAGAATGGCTGAAAGCTCCTAGCTGTCAAGCTAGAAAGTCAAGAAAGAATTGGTATTCTACTGATTTAGCAGCTGGACGGTTCCTTATAGTCTATTCCTCTATTACAGATTTCTCTCGGTTTATATGGGCTCTTAGCTGTGCAGACTGGGTGGGTGGTTGGGCTGATGGGCAGGCTCCAGGCTGGGGCCTTGGCTAGCTGCGCTGCATCCTGGGGGCTGGCTTCCTGGGGAAGCACAGGGGCTCTGACGGGACCAGGGCA
Organism: Crocodylus porosus; assembly: GCF_001723895.1. Classification (NCBI taxonomy): domain Eukaryota; kingdom Metazoa; phylum Chordata; order Crocodylia; family Crocodylidae; genus Crocodylus; species Crocodylus porosus. The sequence goes on along the minus strand of NW_017728931.1, from coordinate 41,711,237 downwards.
TTGTTGGATCGGACTTTATCTAGTGGCCCAAGAGCCCGGCTCCGTGCGCCTGCGCATCTGGTTCTGTGCGTTTGTCTGCCTCTGTCTGGTTCTGTGCGTCTGTGTGCACACATGTCTGGTTCTGGATGTGTGCGCACATTTGTCTGTTCTGGGTGTGTTCTGGTTCTCTGCGTTTGTGCATGTGGTTCTCTGTGTGCGTGTCTGATTCTCTCTCTGCTCTCCTCTCTCTCTTTTTTTCCTTTCTCATTGCAACATGCTCAACAAAAAAAGGAATACACAACAACAAAAGCAACATTTATAATGATTAAATATACTAATATACAGTGCACCCTGCCATGTACCCCTCCCCCACTTCATTTTGTTTTTCTGGCATGCTGGCACTCCAGGACCTTCCAAGGTAGACAGTGTGGTTTTTTAGGCACTCTGGCCAAAAAACATTGCCTAGCCCTGCTATACAGCTACATCTTCCTAACTGACTTTAAATGAAGCACGATTTCAGCTGAAAAGGTTTTGCTAGTTGTAATCTCTGAAGATTCATGCAGACCTAACAGCTGTATCATAACAGCTTGTATCTTTATCAAATTATATTAAAGATACAATTGTTACATCCATCTATACTGAAAAAATTTAAATACTGACAAAATTTAAACCTTAGGCCAGGAGTATGCACCATTTTTGGATGGAGTGCCAAAAAACCAACAATGTCTACCTGGTAAGGTGCTGGGGTGCCGGCACGCCAGAAAAACAAAAATGGGATGGAAGGTATATGGCAGGACACACTGCATATTAATATAGTTAACAATCATAAATGTTGGGGGGGTTGTTTTTTTTTACAATAAGTACCAGGTTTTCTAAAAATTCTAAACTTGGTGACAATATATAAAATTTCATATACTAACTTTGTTGTTGTGCGGTGCTGGAGAGGTGGCCATGGGGAGGCTAAGGTGACTTTAGGGGCAGCCATAGCACCCCCCAAACACCTCCCAGTGACACCCCTGTGGGCTCCAGAGCATCAGCCAGGCTTTGTGCAGCTACCCTGCACACCCGTTGGGCGGATGGCAGGGGACGGGCCCGAGGCAGCACAACCCCAGGCTACTCCTCCACCATCCATTCCAAGGCATGCATGCAGTCATCTCCACCGTGGAGCTGGTACTGGAGCTCCATGCTGGCAGTGACTGCAACATGTGCCTCCAGGTACAGGACGGGGAGGTGCTGGGGCAGTGCACGCATGTGCGCCTCAGAGTAGATGGTGGGGAAGAGCCTGGGGTTGTGCTGCCTCAGCCCCCTCCCATGCCATCTGCCCAAGGGGCACACATAGCAGCTACTGGCTCAAAGCCCGGCTGGGGCACTGGAGTCCAAAGGGGCAGCACTGCAGGGGGGAAGCCAACATTTTCCTTAGCCCTCCCCTCCACCCGCCCCATAGCCACCTTTGAAGCACCGCCATCGCCCACCTGCCCTGCGCAGTTGCAAGACTGGAATTTAAGGCAAGAAGGGCCTCAGGGACTCCTGTTGGGGGCAAGTTGGGGAGAAGGGGAGACCTGCAGGCAATCGTCCTGCTCTGTGCTGCACTCGCAGCTCCTGGGACTCTGGCCAGCCTGGCCTGCTCGATGCTGCTGGGAGCTGTGCACAACTGGGCCAGTTCCATGTCTCCATGTATGGCACTTGGCACTCCACTGGAGCCAGCCAAGCTCCATACTGCCACATGGGGTTACCAGTACTCCAGCTGGGAGCTATGGGAAGCCAGCTCCATGCTGCCATGGGGGGCGCCTGACACTCCAGCTGGAAGCTGTGCACCATTGAGCTGGGCCAGCTTCATGTCTCCACATGCGGCTCCCGGGACTCGGGCAGAAGGCACAAGCAATGGAATTGGGCCAGCTCAGCCCCACTCTGCTGTCGTGTGTGGCTGCCCACCTACTGGAGCCTGGGGCCAGGAGCTGCACCCAGCCCTGCTGGCATTAGGACCCAGCCCCGCCCCTGGGACTTGCACGGGGTACAACAGGCTGGGCCAGGCCCCCATACGTACATGGGCAACAGCTGTGCTATGTCCCTACAGGAGGCCTGTGGCTCCTGCCCCAGGTACTGGCCAATGTGTGCCTGCCTTTTGCAAACCAGTTCTACCCCTGGTCATGCACTGCCCATGACTTCCTGCCTGCCAGCTACAGCAGGCACAACCACAGCCCCACCTGGCTACCTGGCCAAGTTCGCTGAACACCTGACACAGCAGGGATATCTACATGAATGGTAAGGGCAGGGGTGATGAGATGTGCCAAGAGCCTCATGTGCTTTGACCCTCGCTGTGCTGGCAGCCCCAAGGCAGGGAAGCAAAAGGCATCTGAGCAGTTACAAAGTTGTGAAGGAAGCAATTCCTTGGGCCCTGGGCAGGCAGCAGAGTGTCTTTTGCAATGAACATGCATCCCAGCCCTGGTCTCCAGGCCACAGAGGCAGCAGCAGCCTAGGGCAAAAGGCTCTGTATAGGGCTGCTGGGTGGCTGGGAGTAATGCCAGAGCAGGTTTCCCCATTTGGCCTTGGTCTCTGCCACCCCCAGGATTGTATTGTTCAGAGTTATGCATGGACTTGAAGGCTGCAGCTGGACAGGGAAGGAATCACTAAAAGGACAGGAAGCTCTGCTTGTCCCCCCACTCCCAGGGTCCATAGCTAGGGATGCCCCTTTTCTCCAAGAACATTGCCAATCCCATTAGGCACCTGGCTTCCACACCATCTTCAGAGCATAAGATTGGCTCACACCTCACTTTCCTCCTGCTGAGGTTTCTGTGCAGGGAGTGGAGGCTGACAAGGAAAAAGAACAGGATGTGACCAGTAAGTATATGTTATATCTGTTACAGCTAAATCACCGTATTACCACTGCACAGGAGGAAAAAAATTGGAAATGAGCTCAAAGAAGAGGAAGGTAGACACTGAATGCCAAATATTCAACAAAGAATGGACTTCTAATATTTTTGTTTACCAATGTGGGTGGAAGTGCTGTGTGCTCAATTTGCAAAGAAAATATGATTGTAAATCAGTATTTTGAAACCAAGCGTGCAGCTGAATATGAGAAACTGTCTGCCAAAGAAAAAAGTGAAGAAAGCTGAGGAGATGGTTGCTGGAACGCAGAAGGAGCAAAGTTTTTTTCCACAAAAATTTGGCAGTGCAGGATGGAATTACGAGAACAAATGACATGCTTGTACACAAAAATCACCAAGAAGAGGAAGCCATTCTCTGAAGCAGATTTTGTAAAGGAATGTATTGTTGAGTCTGCCATGATTTTGTGCCCAGACAAGAAAAAGGAGTTTGAAAATGTTTGCTTGTCAAGGCAAACTCTTGTGAGATGTCGAAGATCTCTCCGAGAACCTGGACCAGCAGCTGAAAAATAAAGTAAATGATTTCGCATATTTTGCACTGGCACTCAATGAGAGCTGTGAAGTCAGACACAGCCCAGTTGTTAAGTTTCATTTGAAGTATCAGTGAAAATTTTGAGTTCACAGAAGAACTGGCACCAAGGCAGTCAATGGAGGGACAACTGAAAAAGATTTATTGCAGGCAGTAAAACAGTGCATGTCAAAATTGGGAGTGGAGTGGAAAAAAATTGGTAAGTGTGATCACCAATGGAAGCCCAAATCCAACAGGCAAACACGACAGACTGCTGAAAAGAATTTCAGACCATGTCAAAGAAACAAACCCAGAACAGAAAGTTATTTTTCTACATTGTATTATTCATCAAGAAGTCCTCTGTAAAGTGTTCCAAAGCTAAGCACGGTCATGAACACAGTTATGAAAGTGGTCAACTACATTCGAACAAGAGAATTAAACCACAGGAAATTTGTAACTCTGATTGAGGAACCTGAATCTGAGCACACAGATATTCTGTATTGTAGCAATGTAGGTGGTTTAGTTTGGGGAATGTTTTGAAAAGAGTGTGGGAACCGAGAGCCTAAATTAGCTCATTCTTGAACATGAAAGGAAAATATCTGGATTTCCCACGGCTGAATGATGTGGATTGGTTGGCTCTCTGATTTTGCATTCACTGTTGATATCATGGGCTACATGAACGATCTGAATTCACAACTGCAAGGAAAGGGGCATTTTGCTCATGAATTGCATTCCAGTGTCAAGTAATTTATGAAGAAGTTACTTCTTTTCTTCTATCAGATAGGAAACAAGGATTTCAGCCATTTTTCTACATTGCCACAGATTACTATTTGTGATCAAAACCTAAAAAAAATACACATAATTACTACTGGACTTGCATGCTGAATTTTCTTGCCAATTCAAGGATTTTCAAAAGATAGAAAGAGACCTGTTTTTGGTCTCCCTACCTTTCACATTTGAAGTTGACAATGCTCCATATTACCTCCAACTTGAGCTTATTGACCTGCAAGGTGATACATTGCTCATGGAGCAATTCAAACCAGTGCTGTTTCACACGTTTTATGCCTCTGTCAATGAATAGAAGTTTCCAAAGATCAAGGCTTAAGCCCAGAAGATGCTTGTGCTGTTTGGATCAACATACATATGTGAGCAGGCATTTTCTGTAATGAAAGTCCATAAATCAAATTTTACATGAGCAATAACCGCCTTGCAACAGTGCTCTGCACTGCAACAACAGAGATGATGCCTGACTTTGATTCACTGGTTAATGCACATCAGAGGCTTCATTCTTCCTGTTGAGCAATTTCCTTTGTTTTCTTTCAGTTCATTTTCAATATTGTAATGGGGGCCTATCCTGTTACTAGACAGGTCGTTTTCTTGAACTAATACCTTTTTCATTATGTGAGGCCCCAATTCCAAGTACAGAGGCAGAGGAGTGGCGGAGTCTTCAGGGAGCTCCTTCCCCTTCAGAGACTGTGACCAACTCAAAGGAGAACTAGGGAAAAGTGACACAGAGAGATGCCTGAGCTAGAGACACCAGCAGCGTCGCACTAAAGCAGCAGATAAGTGCCTAGGCTTTTTGGTTTCACTTTTGGTTGGGACTTGAAGCAAGCTGCCTAGGGTGAAATAAACCCACAGCAGGGCATTTTTTGTTTGATGCCCAGGACAGTGGGTAAGCCACAACCTGGTGGGCCAGGCTGTGATGCAGGAGATGGAGAGATCAAAGAGAGGGAGTGGGAGGACAAAAATCAAGAGAGGGACTCTGAGTCTGGCTGGGAGTAGCTGGCTGTGACTGGGATGAGTCCCAAGCGACTGACTTTGAGCTTGACAGAGAGGAACCAGCTTGGCAGTTACAAACCAGCACCATGCTATGCTGTACTTGAAGCCAGTAGCCCTAAATAGTGGCCTCAAAGCTATTAGGCACATCGAGAGCAAGAGTGGACAGGAGTGGAGAGGACCCCAGCCAGTGGACAGGGGTGGAGGGCTGAGTAACTGAGAGCCCATTCCTCTGATGAGATGGTCCCTAGTCAGCTTAGTCTATCCAGTTGTGACAGGTGAGACTACTGGCAGAGACAAGTCAGAGGAAGAATGGGGTGACCAACTGGAAGAGGTTTGAGAGGACTAGTATATTGCACCTATACTTTGGGTAGTGTACAATGTACAAGAATAAGAGTTTATTATGCAGTTGCCTCTACATGCACTACTCAAAAAAACAAACAAACAAACAAACAAAAAAATCAGGAAAATTTTTTTTGAATAAAATGAAAATCTTTTATAGCAGATATCTGATTTTCAGAATACAATTTTTTTTTTGAACTACGCTGTTTTAAAATGATTTCTTTGAAAAGATTTTACGAGTACAGTCCTCAACTCGACTGATTTGGTGCCATTCTCGGGGAGGTCCGATGTGCCCAAAACCCTCACCAATTGATTGAGGGTGATGAGGCAAGTTTTTTAGTGGGGTTACAACCCCTCACTACTCGATAGGTTGTGTCTGTGTCTTCTGCTAAGAGGGAAGAACTTTTGGGGCCCCAGGGCATGCACCATGACAGCAGGCCCTGTGGAGGGGCAGTGTCTCCCAGTCAAGGGGTGGGCCTTCTGATGTCAAAGAACATGTGATGAGGCAGGAGATTCTGGGAGCAACATGGCACAAGCAGGGCAAGGTTTAGGTGTCAGGTAGGTGGGACTTATGTCATGGACCATGTGACAGGGCAGGACGTCCAGTTCCAAGACTATATCTCCCTCTCCCAAAAGTAGTTCATTGGGGCAAAGGGAGAGATTTATGGTGTCAAAGGTCAGGGGGTTAAGGCGTGGGACTTCGAGTCACAAGATGGCAGCTAGCAGATGGGGCACCTGTCAAGGGGCAAGGCTTAGCAGTTTGACAAGGGGCATACCCCTTACGACCCTTGGCAGGTCATCAAGACTCATTACACTGCCCTCCAGGCGAAAGAACTGCCCCCTCCTTGCCTAGCTCCATCTTCTTCTGAACCAACCTTCAGATAGAAAGCTGCAAATGTCCCAAATTATGTAAATGCATTATTTCTAGCCTTGGCAAGCTACAAAACAGGCCCACAAAACTGTCACTAGTTCACACCTCAATAAGTGAAAAATTAAATTCCTGCTTTGACCCAATTCAGTTCCGAAGGGGCAGAAGAACATTTTTGGCTTTTTTTTAAAAAAATTAAGTGACAACTGTTGAAAATTACTGAGATCTGGCATTTAAGATTCTGTAGATATATTAATTGGTTAATAGCACAATTGTAAAATGCATGTGGTTTATCCCAGGGATACAATAAACGGGACTTCTACTATACATCTAAAAATAAATAAATAAATAAAAGGAAGGAGACCTGCTTTACCCTTGGTTTTGTCTATTCATAAGTAAGGTAACAAAAATGTGTGCATAAGTATCCAAATTATAAAGTAGAACAGGAAGAAATGGCTAGATTAGGGTTCAGGATAGCAAGATACATAATTTTTCCTGTCTATACTGTTCATTATGACCTATCTTATATGTTTGATAGTGGTTAAAAAGTTGTCTTCAGCTATGTGGTAATATAAAATGGACTTCTGATGCCCATCCAATTTCCAAAGCAATGCATACAAAATAAAAACCATTCTCTCAGTAGATTTCTATCAGATTCCTGTTGCAAGTTTCAGTAAAAGCACAAAGGACCAAATGAACATGAAGGCAGAACTCCCTTCAAGCCTAGCAGCTGAAGCTTGTACTGTATTAGTCTTTGCTATACATTCTCTAGAGCAGTCAATCTAGGCACCATCATGAACAGTAACTTTAATGTAATTAAGTCCCAAAGTTACAAAAATATAAAATAAAATATGTTCAATTTCTGAATCCTCCGAGGAAGCCTGGAGGAACTGCATAAATAACCACAGGATTGAGGGCAAAAAAATAACTTAATGTTTTCTCTTTTACTGGACAGATGTGGGGGGTGTGAGGAGTGACTCTCAACCAATGGTCAGCATTAAATTGGTAAGAGAGCACTTAGAGCAGGTGATTGTCTTCAAGTTGGCCGGACTGGATGGATTACACCCGAGAGTGCTGACAGAATTGACTGGAGTCATTGCAGGGCTGTTGGCAAAGGTGTTGAAGACTCGTGGTGTTTGGGACAGGCCCACAACTGGAAAAGGGTCAATGTGGTGCTAATCTTTAAGAGGATCCAGGAAACTATAGGCTGGTCAGTTTAACCTTGATACTAGGTAAAATTTTGGAAAAAATTATCAAAAAGTCCATTTGCGAGACACTGGCAGAAGGCATGAGGCTGAAGGATAGCCAACATGGTTTTGTTGTGGGTAGGTTGTGTCTGACTAACCTAGTCTCCTTTTATGACCAAGTAATGAACCACTTAAATGTGGGAGACACGGTTGATGTCATATACTTGGGATTTTAAAAAGGCCTTCAACATGGTCTCCCATGCTCTTATAAAAAGAAAAATACTAAGGGATTGTGAGCTGGCAGAGTCCATGAGCAGGTGGGCTGGGAACTGGCCAAGGGGTCGAACCCAGAGAGTGTTAGTGGATGGGTCTATATAGTCTTGGCAGGAGGTGGCCAGTGGTGTCCCACAGGGTTCAGTTCTTAGTCCTGTGCTGTTCAACTTCTTTATCAAAGGTTTAGATGCAGATGTGGAAAGCACACTGGCCAAGTCTGCAGATGATACCAAGTTATGGGGAAAAAATGGTCATGCCAGGGGATAGGATGCAGATCCAAGCAGACCTGGACAAGCTGCAAAGGCGGGGGGAGCAGAACTGGATGCAATTCAATAAGGATAAATGCAGAATGCTTCATCTGGGGAGAAGCTGCACTAATACAGGTTAGGAAGAGATGTCCTGGCCAGCACAGTGGCTAAAAAGGACCTTGGGTTATGGCTGATCACAGGATGAACATGAGCAACCAGTGCAATGCTATAGTCAACAAAGCTAATAGCATACTGGGATGCATTAGCTGACGTGTCATGAGCAAGGCTAAGGAAGTGATACTTCCTCTCCACTCAGTGTTGGTAAGACCCCAGAGCTGGAGTACAATGTCCAATTCTGGGCCCCACACTTCAAAGAGACAGGAAGACTCTTGAAAGGCCACAAGAATGATTGAGGGCCTGAAGGACAAACCTTATGAGGAAAGACTAAGGAATCTGGGACTGTTCAGCCTGGGGAAGAGAAGACTAAGAGGGGACTTGGTGGCCATCCATAAGTATGTAAGGGGTGAATACCGGGAGCTAGGAAAAAACAACCACAACAAAACTGTTCACTAGGGTGCCACAGGGGAGGACAAGGAGCAATGGCCATAAACTGCTAGAAGATGGTTTCAGGTTGGATGCAAGGAAGAACTTCTTTACAGTAAGAGTGACCAGAATCTGGAATAGACTTCCCAAGGAGGTGGTACAGTCCCCAACCGTGGGAGTCTTCAAGAGGAGACTGGACAACACCTTTCTAGGATCATTTTATCTCAACAGCATTCCTACCCAGAGAAGGGGGGTTGGACTCAATGATCTTTCAAGGTCCCTTCCAGTCCTTAATTTTTACAATTTCTTTGATTTCTATGTTGCCCCAATTTCCCATCGAATCAAAAATATACCCATACAGGAAGGAGGGCAATTCTTTGGTATCACAAATAGCATCTATTAAGATTCTGCAGAGTGCCATTTCAAAGTTTTGTCAATCTCAAACACATTTCTAGAGCAGGGGTGGACAACAGAGCCCAGGAAATCGGAGGGTCTTGGCTATGCATGTGCCTGCATCAGGGCTGAGCAGCAAGGAGCCAAACCAGGGAGCCAAGCCACCCATCAAACATTTCTCCTTCCCTAAAGCTTCCAGCCAGAGAGGAGCTGAACTGGTCCTAGGGGTTAGATGTTACACCCACACTGCTTCTTCCCCATTCCCCCTTTCCTGCTCCCTATCTGCAGGTATGAGCACAGTTTCCAGCCATACAGTAGATGTACTAGAGCCAAGCTACAGGGGGGTTGTGTGGGGAAGACTAAGAGGAACAGGACCTTCATGGAAGCAGCTTCCAGATCCCCAGCTCCAGCAGAGCTACCCTCTGGCTGAGAGCTGCCGTCACACCACAGCCACAGAGTGAGGTGTTAGGAGAATCAGTGGCAAAACAGGTGCAGCTTCCAGCTGCACTGCTCCAGGGTAACCACACAGAAAGCACCCTGCACCACTGATGTGCTGCCAAAGCCATCTGGCTCACCATGAACCAGAGACGGGTTGTTCTGGCTCACAGCTTGAAAATTGCTGCAGACCCCTGTTCTAGCTGATCTTCAAACTCTTTAACCCTGTAGCTCACGTCTTAGATGTATTGTTTCATGGGCCACTATTCAACCCAACACCATTTATCCTTGTATCAAATTCAGCAATTGTGTAATTCTGTAATAGGAAAAGTATTAACTTAAAAATATCTTTTTAGTTGTCTTACTAATGACCTTTCTGTAGTTTTCTAAAAAAAATAAAGGAAGCCATCAAATTAAAAATAAGAAGTTCAACCTACTCAAGTCCTCTGTTAAATTTTATGGCTTTAATCGTATTATTCTTTTTTGAAGCGTTGGTTCTCACCTGTTGCTGTACAAAAATCCCACAAAAAGTAAAGAATCACACTGTCAAGAACACAACAATTCAGAAACATTCAGAAAAAAAATGCTAGCTTTAGTTTGATCAACCTTAACTTGGATGGTACTTTTAATCCACTGAATTAAAAAAAAAAAAATTACACACTACTTTTAATCCACTGAATTAAAAAAAAAATTACACACTTACATTTAAGTTGACAACTGCCTTTCAGTTGACTTTGCACATTATTCTTCACCTCCCCTCTTATTTCTTTATACTTCAAGTACATGCTACCCAATATCTACCCCAACTTGCCCCTAGAACTGTTACCAGGTATTTGTTTTCTGCTCCCTTGTACACTTTACCACCAACAACTTCAGTTCCATTAGCATCTTCTAGCAGCTATAGCTAAGGATATCTGGTTACTGACTTCACTGTTCCTATGAAACAGTGGCCTCAGTGTAGGCAACTAAAGGGATTATTTGTCTTGTTTCTCTCCTGCTTCACAGGTGCCAAGGCTCTTCTAAACAATGAAGAACCTGGCATGTCTTGCAGAAGTGACTGGAAACAAGGAGTAAAGAACATTATGACTCTTATGCAGTTCACATATCACAGCTTGGAAGCCAATGTTTTAGTGGGCAACACATTACATAAAAATGTGACATTGCTACATGGTTGTTTTACATATCAGAGATAACAGGAGAACAATACTACTTGATATTAAGTTTCATTTATTTGATTTCTGGCAACTCTCTCTAAGCATCTATTTTTATTTTTGTACCATTCTAAGAAATTAGTTTATCCCAGGGGTGGGCAAAATATGGCCCACAGGCTGCTTCAGGCCCACCAAAGGATTCTATCCAGCCAGCAGCAGGTTCCTTGGCCATGCCCCCCAGGCACAGGGGCAGCCTGGGCCATGGCATGCGAGACTGGTCCCACTACCCCCAGATGTGCAGCAGGGCAGGGGCAGTGCAGCAGTCAGATGCAGCTTCCCAGTAGCCTCCATGGTGGTGTCTCACTTTCCCCAGCCGCTGCTGGCAGTCTGTCCCATCCCACACACACTGCTGGGGGTGCCAAACGGAGAGGGCAGGCAGGGTGTCCAGGGAGACTGGCTTAGGACCCCCCATGGGCAGACCACAATCAATCAGGCAGATGGGATGGGTCTATGGGAGGGCAGCAGCATCTGGGAGTGGGAAAGATACATGGGGTCAGGATCCCAGAGTGGTGACAATGAAGAGCTGGAGGCCAGGGGCAGAGCCCTGATCCACTGCCCACATGTCCCTGTGACAGGCACCAGTTCCGTGGGCAGGAGCAAGCAAGGAGTGAATCGTGCCCTGCCCTGGGCCCGAGCCCTGCAATCCCAGCCCCAGCCACCCATCCCACTTTTGGATGCTGCTCCTCGTGCACCTGTGACTTCATCCCATCAGCCCAGCCAAATGTACCCCGTCAGTCTCCATGCAGATCCTGTCCACCCACTCTATCCAGCGCCCCTGAACAGGATCAATTACCCCCTCCCCACTTCCACCCCAATGCACAACAGCTCACTGGAAGTCCTTGGGTGGCCTTCCAGCCCAAATAGCTGCCCACCCCTGGTTTATCCTATTGCATTACAAAATACAATCCCTGCAATGTTAAATCTGCACAAAGCAACACCTGTAACAAAATTAAAATAACTGACACTTTCACATAGTATAAGAATAGCAACACTACATCTTTGGCTTCTACATGCTACAGATGCAGGTCTTTGGCTCTTAAATATTATGGAAACTTTCCAAGAAGTTCATAAAAATATTAAGTTTATAAGAACATGTAGAGATCTTACTTACCACTGTCCTCTGTTTGTTGGGTAGGAAGACTCTAACGATAGGTTTCTGGGGAGACTTAGGGTTATTCCTTGACATATCTGCGGGGTTCTGATAAACTGAAAGGGATGAAGGCGCTACAGAGAGGCTAGAGGAGGAAGAAGTAACCGTGTCTGTTGAAGCAGAGCTGGAGACAGAGAAATCAGTTCCATTCCCCATAGATTCCAACAACTGCTGTTCTCTCTGCTGTAGAGCATCTAGCTTGCTGGTGTATTCTTCATAGGCCTGAAAAAGGGACAATATTTTAATCAGCTAGTAGCTTCAAGCAAAAAGTTGCATTCAGAGTAAACCTGTAGCCATAACACCTCAGGTTATAGCCACAGAATTGGGCTTGATCAGATTTTTCAAGAGGCAACAAACAGGAATTGAAAGCTGCTTCCTGCGTTACATTAGGCTAAGCTTCTTTTTTATGGAATATAAGAAAAACCATAAGACTGTCAATTCCAAAGCAACCATGCTCCAGTAAAGTCTCAGCTATTGCCGTCCTTCCAAAAAGTTATTTTAAGAACAAAGACAGATGTTCATTTGTAGTAAGGGTGCCCCAATAAAGATGGTCTTGGCCGATACCAATAGCTGATTATTCACCAAGCGCATTGGCCGATACCCATCTGATAACCAATATACAGGAATGCAGCCAGGCAGCATGGAGAACAGCTCCCTGTATGTAAGTCTGTGGAGGGAAAGGGGTGTGGGGGAGGGAAGGAGCATGGGGAGGGGTGCAGATCAAGGCCCCCATGGGGAAGGAGGGAGTGGAGCTGGGGGCCAGAGCAATGTGCAGCTCATCCAGCGGATCAACATCCTGAAGCTTAAAAAAAGTGGCAGTGGGGTTAAAATAAAACTCATTAATTGAGTTTTAGTTCAAAAACCCCTACCACCATTTTTAAGTGTGCGGATGTTTCTAACTGGAGCCAAGCAAGACAAGGGCAAGGTGCGGGCTGCCTGCTGGAAACTTGGGGCTCTCCACCCTGCTGCCTCTGCTCTGGAGCCCTGGCCAGAAGGCACATTACATTTATTGGTTCGTTAATCAGCTACGCTGGCCAAAAAAAGCAAATAGCTGATAACATTAATTTTCTTTTTAACTGGTGCTGATCCAATATGGTACTAATATATCAGCGCACCTCTATTTGTAGTGCTACGAAGTGCCTTGCCCCTCTGCAGCAGTACAAGAAAAGGTAGATGTTCCTGCCTTCTAGCTGGAGAACTACGAAAACTGCCTCAAAGGCATGCTTCCAACCAGGGGAAGCAGGGGACTATATTCTTCTGCTCCCCCTTCACTGACAGCTAGCCCTCTCCAGCTATCAATGATCAACAGCTCTTCCCAGCATTCCTGCAGTGGTAATTCTTCCCACCATCACCATAGGAACAGGGTTGCTCTCACAGGAGTAAAGCCAGTAGGAACAGGAGCAGCTACCACCACTGGTACCAGTGTACCAGCTATTGCTAGTGCTGTTGTAGTGGTGGCGGCAGCAGCTGGTGCCCTGCCCCTCCCCTACAAACAACAAAAACACTGGCAACAGCTGATGCTCTCACAACAGCAGCAACAGGAACAGGTCCCTGCTGCCAGAAGTGTTATAGGGTACAGACAGAAGTGCAGTTCCCAGCTGTAACTCAGAATGGTTTCTGCAAAGTGTTCTGAATTACAAGGTTACCCCAGTCCAAACAGAAGTTCACTGTTGGTTACAGAGGAGGGCAATCTACTTGTGGGGTGAGAGCCTGCAGCCAGGTTCCCATAGCAATGGCCAGGGCTCTGCCAGTGCTCCCTGTTTTCAGAAGAGGGGGGAGGGAAAGAGAGCAGGCAGTGGAGGGACCTCATTTTGGGGGCTACCCAGCTGGGACTGAGAGGTGGTGGTGGGGAGGGGCTCTAATACAAACACCCCCCTTCCAAGGGTGCTAAAAAAAACCCAAACTGAACTCGCTCTGCTCCTTTCCCTCCTCCCATTCCGAAAACAGCAGCAGGCTGGGAGCTCCACAGACAAGTTACAAAAGACATTACATTAAGAAACATCTTTATCGAATACCTTGTGCAATAAGGGTTCAGATTTTCACCAGATTGGCCATTTTGGAAGCTGTCTGCAGCCATGCACTTGTCACAGCTATAAACTGTTTTCTGTGGCCAAATCAGTTGAAAACTGTCACTTCTGTTTGCACCTATAGTGGCACTGGCTCTCGCTAATAATCCTGCTGCTGCAAGGCTCCCCAGTTGCTCACTGCAGTCGGTTGTCTTGGAGTCATCCAAGCTCCCTCTCCCTGACTTGGAGAGGGTAAGGGAGAAAGGAAGACTGTGGCATTTTGGGGTCCAAGGGACCCCCTGTAGCACTACAAATTGTCCTACTGCAAAGAACTTCCTCTTTGAAAGAGAACATTTTTGTGGCACTACAGAGGGTATGCACATCTGCATACTAGCAGCTTGTGAAACTACAAATGTTATGTCTGCCTACAGCATAAGTGACCTTTAACAAAACTTGTCAGTTATTTCACTGAACCAACATACTACTGCCTACTAGTCATCTGGTACTAGAACTAAATGTGTTCAGAATAATGGGAAAAAGGAAAACATAGAAGCTCTAATTTCTTACAAGGTAAACAATTACAAAAGTTTTCCTAACTACAAAATAAAAATGGTAAAGCCTAGTTCCTCAAGGCAAATTTTGCACTACTCAGTTTAAGTATGGTTGTCTGAGTGAGTCTAACAGTATTTCTTAAAACAGTTTTTTTCGCTATGTCATGTCATTTCATTTCATTTCAGGGGCACAAAAAATAACATTTCTTCAGCTACTATTTTAACTACATTTTTAAAAGTCATTTGTTTCTAGCTGTACTTGGTTTTCTCTGCCTCATTCCTCATTGACATTGATCATCATTATCAAAGATTCAAGCAAGAAACCCAACCCCCTCTCCCCTCCCCCCCCCTTCTCCCCCCCCCCAAAAAGTAAAATACAATTTTAGTCCTACTGGACACTCAAGTTTAAACACTTTCCAACAGGACCAATAAAATTCTAAGAAATAGTTTGACAATTTTAAAAACAAAGACAGTTTCTGGGTATCACATAATGTACAAACTTTGAAACTAGTGGTTTTTCAAGCAAGCCTATTCAAATGTTGAGGCCAAATTTGACAGCGCCCTTACTTAAAGATAATAAAAGAATTCAGGCCCATTTATAAAAGTAAGTTTTGACAGAATAGTCCAATAATGCAAACATTAAACATTATGCACAATGCTTGAATTTTACAGTTCAAGAAAGCCAAGAAACTGCTAGAATACAAATATGATCCTGCAACCAATAAGTATGTTGAAAATATTAGTTTCTATCAATAACCTGCCTTTGTTTGCAAAGAGAATACTGAATGCTTCAGTCACCAGAAGCATTGTTAACATTAACAATAGCATTAACCATTCAAGTTAGTTATAAGAACACTCATAACTCAAGTTTTGGGATTTAAAAAACAAACAACAACAACTATTGTTATATCACCCAAGGGTGCCCTGGGCATTTTTGGAAATAAGTCTCTGCCCAAGGGCTTGCCATTTAAATAGAAGACACAAGTTTTCCTCTTCATCTCTCCAGCAAGAGAAAGTAGACATCTGTTCCAATGTCTACCCAGTGCGCAATGAATGTCCTTTTCAACATTTCCATCTTAAAACCATTTGCCATCCTCCTGGTTTTCATATGTAGTGTTTCCTATGTATAAACCTGCCCCAGCTAAGTTTAGTCAGTATCAAACAGTTTAACACATCTTTTTAATTAGAAATGTATTATTTGAATTAAAGTATTCTCATGATTTTGGATTCCATGGACCATGAGTGAAGAAAGTATTAACTCCCATTAGAAAGGGATATTCTGTATTAACACTTCCAGCGAATCTGTTACAAACATTGCATTTTGTCATCTTACTGCTTCTCCATCAGAGGTATTTGCAAGTTCAGCTAACCACTCTGCTTTTGTTGAGTAAACTGCGATCTTCCTCTTCCTCATGACTATCAAATATTTTTAAAAAACCCACAGAAGGTAGGAGATAAAAAAAAACCAGAAACTGAAAAAGAAATTCTGTTCATAAACTGAAGATGAGCCTAGGGATTAAAGAATGGACCCCAAATTCTGCCAAGGACAAGTGATGTAATGCCACCCAAACAGTTACCAAGCAAGTTACAGGGGTAAGTAAAGGCAAAATTTAGCTCTTTATTAAAAGGTCAATTTTCAGTACAAGTTTCTCATGCACTTGCAGGCAAAATGTAATTTTCCAGCATACAATTCCAGTCAAAGCTACATATGCACCGAATTATCTTAAGCTAAACAAATGTTAAGAAATCACAAGCTAGAGTTTTGGCAATACTTTTCTGCATTCTTACTTCCTTTTCTTATAAATTTAATATTTTGCAATACATGCAATATTACATTGCTGCAAGAGATCCGTGGGTTTAACTTAGTTCCTGGACAACATTACACACACTTTTCAAAATACTCAATCCTACGTTTACTCTACTTTGGCAGCTTAATTTGTCACTACCACAAGCCTAAGTCAGTCAAAGTCAAGTGACTTATCTAAAAATATGAGCAACAGACAGAAAGCCGGAGACCGTTGCTGGTTTTGGGACCCATCCCACTGAAGTGCGCTAACTTTAATGGAAGTTGGAGCCAGGCCTTAGTCTTTGAACAGTTAGTCAGAGTAAATGGAAGAAACAGCACAAAGTAGGACTTTAAAAAAAACAAAAACAAAAACCCCAACTAGACTTTAAGAAGCTCTTTTTCATGCTAAAATCCTGTTATAAAAACAGAGGGTAGTAATAGCAGCAGAGACAGAACATTTTCAATGAATTTTTATTTTTTCAAAGCTTAAAACATTTTGGGGAAGATGTTCAGGTTGACTGCCTGCCTGGAAAAAACAATAAAACCACATGCTAGTTTGGATGGATAGACAGCCAACCCTCCCCCACCCCTCATTACAATATCAGGTATAGGAAGACTATTGCTTTTCTGAAAATCACAATCTGCTAACTGCAGCTCTTCTAGTCTCAAGTAGAAAAGTTACAGTGGTGAAGCTCACTAAGAGCTAACTACCAATGGGTTTTTGACGAGGACAATTCTCCAATTTAGACAACACTGCAATAATTAAAATTCATGAAGTCTCAGTCTTTTGTTCTTGCTTGTTAATTTAGTTACTAAAAAAAGATAATGTTTTAAATAAAGTCTTAGCCTTTAATCCACAGTATTGCAAGGAAAACCAAGTTACCTGAACATGCCATCAGCATAATGCAGACAATTAAAGATTGCAATGAGGCTTACCAAAAAGTGTTAAGAAAAATCTAGAGAGAAATCTATGCATTTCCAGAGGAAATGAATAGTGCTCTACTACAAGACACTTTGAGATCTGTTTTAAGCTCCATATACCACCAGGAAAATAAATTTAGAAAAATAAAATATGCAGAACTGAAACCAGATAGCCTTCGGAGATTAACACTACAGTTGTTAATGAGTCTCTTTGTTTACACCAACCAGAGCCAGTAAAGCATGTTCAGATCTTCCCCGTTTCACAAAGAACCTGGTATGTCTGCTCTGAACCAGCTGGGGTTTTCAGGAAAACCTTATTATACCAAGCCAACCTACAGGGAATTGCAGCCATTTAATCCTGCTGCAACAGAAGTGTGGCTAACTATTTCAGTGCCACAGAAATCGACGCAAGCTGTCTAGTCTTTAAACAGGGAAAACTAGTTATAGAACTTACAAATTACTCAAAGAAGGAACCTGAAAAAAAAAAAAAAATCTCACATCCAAGAACAAAACCTCCATCCTCAGGAGAGGGTTCAAGCAGGTGCCCATCTAACAGCAAAACATTTAACAAGGCAGGACATCACTGGTATATAGTCATTACTAAATCATGGATGGTCTAAACTGCTACTAGTGAAAGAGAAGTAATATCTCCCTACGCTTTGGAAATACTGCAGGTAAATAAGTGCTGGTAAAGGGCTCTGGGATTCTTGGATTATGGAAAGTGTTCTTTAAGAAGAAACTATGTAAATTTTCATGAAATATTCTACCATACTTTTACAGTACATCTTACAATTTATGACAGAATACTGGTAAAAGCTTATTTAAAAAAAAAAAAAAAAATCACATTAAAATGTATAAAGTAAATG
Source organism: Crocodylus porosus (assembly GCF_001723895.1). Taxonomy (NCBI): domain Eukaryota; kingdom Metazoa; phylum Chordata; order Crocodylia; family Crocodylidae; genus Crocodylus; species Crocodylus porosus. The sequence continues at coordinate 41,693,312 of NW_017728931.1, read as the reverse complement.
TCCATAAATCAATAAAGCATCCATGTTTTAAATCATTTGGTTGATTCATCAGGAAAGAGCCAGGTAGGCAGAGGGGACCAGCACTCCGGAGCTCTGGGGACACAGCGAGAGGCAGTGGCCACCCAGCGCTCTACCTTGATCACACTGCCTCTCCCACATTCCCAGAGCTCCCCAGCCCAACCCCAGAGCGCTTGGGGCAGGGCTTGCAGGGGTGTCTCTGGGGCCCAGCCACTGTGTCTCTGCACTGACCAAAGGGGCGGGAGGCTATGGCCATCAAGGGGCCAGGCCGCCCCTTCACTGGTGCCCAGCCCTTAAGGGACCACAGAGAGTGGGGAGCTGCTTCCCACCCCAGGTGAGGCAGCCACTGCCTCTCCTTGTGTTTCCACATTGGGCAGGGGCCAAACTCCCAGTGAACCCCAAATCGCACAGGGGCCGGCAGGGGCTTACTAGGAATTTGGCACCCAATTCCCAGCTACCCTCTCGCAGCACGACCCTACTAAGCACTGCCCCTAGCTCCTGCAGGGACTGCTTGAGCCACTGCCACAGGGGCAGAGAGCAGACAGCACAGCCAGGGCTCCCTCCACCCCGCCTACATAGCTGCCATGTATGTGGGCATGCATACACATGTGCAGCACCTGCTGCCCCAGTTTTCTTTACACCTGTCCCAGACAGGGTTTAATTTTTACATTTCCTTGCTATAAGTTTTGATGGTTAGCAATGAAAATATTTTTCTGCCAGTGTGCAGGGCTCCAGCTCCATCCAGCTCCCAGATGCCTTCTACCCACACAGCCACCTGCAGGTGGCTGCTCATTGCACTAGGTGGGTAGAAAGTGGACGGGAGCTGGAGCCTCATGCACTGGGGCAGGAGCCACCCCCAACCTGGCTGGGTACCTGCTGCCCGGCACATGTCCCCATAGTTTCCCTGCACTGCCTGCTGCCCTGAGCAGCAAAGCAGGGGAAAGAGGAGGAGCTGCTGAAGGCAGGGGAAACTAGGCAGTACCTGGGCAGCTTCAGCAGCAGCCCTGCCAGGAATTTGTGCATGCTGGCCAGGGCTGAAGCCATCTGGGAGGCCATGCTGCTGTTTGGGAGTGGACAGGGCTTGGCTCCATGCAGACCACCCTGAGAGCAGTCACAAGCCAGGGAGGGGGTGAGGAAAGGCAAAATCATACCTTCCCCATCCCCAGCCAGCCCCTGGGACCTAGAGCACAGGCAATCCACCACCACACACACACACTCACCCCCACCCCCTACACACATACCCCAATTACCCACCCCTCACAAACACCCCCCCACGCACAATATACAAAAGTAAAACTATTTTGAGCTATTATACAATCTCCTCCATACATACCACTATTGAAAAAGTATAAAACAGAACAAAAATATCTTTTGAAATAAAATTAAATATTATAGTAGATATGTTTGATTTTTAGTATCTGATTTTTTTTAAATCTATCATTTGTTAAAATATCTTCTGAAAGATTTTGTGTGCGTGTGGCTCTTGACAGCTCACCAAAATTCATTAAATAGCCCTCCAGTCAGAATAAGCACCCATCTCCGATTTAGAACACAAGATCCTAGGAGCAGAGGCTGTATTCAAGCACTTTTTATCTAGTGGCCAGCACACTAGGACTGCATTTTTGTATGCCCCTAGACAGTGCTGCAATGCTGCTAACTAGAATATTCCTAAATATTAATATAACAACTGGGAAAAAATGAAATGCATTTGATAATGCACTACTATCCTTAATACTTTGCGTTTCCTCACTAATTCAGGGTTCTCAATTTAGTGCCCTTCAGAAATTAAAGAAAGATGTAGTTAAAGGGCTAAACATTTACTTTGAAGTTCCACATGCTATATGCATGAGCAATAACATGGTTATAATGGTTATACAGAACAGCAGTATAAGTTCACTTCTGTGCAGAGCAGATAATGGACGCGAGAACAATGAGGCTTCAGCAGCATGCAATGCTTACAGGGTCTGGCAAATTAATGAGTATATCTAAAGCATTACACAGCTCGTTCATTTATATACAGATGCACACACTGTAAAGCAGCTGCACCTTGTCCCACAACCAATACAACTGATAAAAAACAAACAAACTTTAAATCTTTACCCATGACAAAAACAAGCAGCATTTATTTTTAGCTCAAGAGAAATCAACAACAAACTACACTACATTCTGCAGCAATGGCAGCAAAAATCTGTTTCCACATCCTAGCTTTTCGAGATAACATGACATTTACTGATTAACATCTTTACTTATATACACATTTACATAAAATCCAATTGATTTTTGGGGTGCAATTTTATTTTTTTTAAAAAATCAACATGAATGCTACCTAACTTCTTGTATTATGGAGCTGAATAAAAGGATTTTATTTATTTATTTATTTTTAGATTTTAGAGAGTCCCTTTCCTAGGCCACAACTAGACAAAACATTCTGCTAACATATTTTTAAGAAACAAGCAGCATTGAGGGAAAAGGTTCAGAAATTGATCTAAAACTCTTAACTGGAAAAACATGGGTGTTGCCTAACAGTGACTTTGTGAGGAATCAAGACTCAGGTGACTATAGTAGTTTTCCACTCTTTCCCTGCTCCACTTCTAACACAAGTGTCAAGAGCAGAGCCTTGTAGTATGAAAGCATTAATTTTATGCTGAATTCTCCATCCCTGGGAGTTTAAAACTAAAAATTCAGGTTCTATACAGAAAATCTGATTTTAAAAAGGTGCTTATCACCCACAATTGCCACTAAAGCTAAAGGGGAGCTACATTGTTTAATACTGCTGTAAAAATCAGTGTATTTTTACACAACAAATTAAATATGAAAACCCAAGTCTAGACATTCCAGCTGGGGCCCACTCCATTTTTACAGGTTTTGAATGCATCAGAGGCACAGTTAAATTTAAGTGCATCTTGCTTTTATTCCAATACTCACTCAAAGAATCAACACTTAAAATAACTGTGACTGAGCTCCTGCACAACAGTATTTTCTGGTAATCCCAAGAGCCCTTTGAAATGATCTGGAATCCAGCAATTTCAGCTCATTTAAAATGTTTTTCTGTTTGCACATATACATTTATATACTGGCTGTATCAGCACAGATATGATCTTGTTGAGCATGTCTCCACATTGCTGCAGATATTCTAGAGTTATATAGAAACCTGGAATTAAACCCTGGCTATATTATATTAAACAGCAAAATTCCAAAATATAGCTGTCAAGGTTCCCAAATAAACATGAGCATGAGACGCAGGAGAGAGAAGTGGGGCAAGGGAATTAAAAAATTAGCCTGGAGCTGAAAGGACAGGCCCAGCTCCACCCCTCACATTGTAACTCTAGATCACCCTGGAACAAAAAGAATCAGGAAACAAAAGGATTTCCCCTTCTCTCCCCTCACCCCCATTTGCTCCCCAAAAATAAGCAGCTACAAAACCATCTAATCTGCCTTAATCTGTATTGATTGGCCTTCAATTCTGTGTTACCATCATGCTCGCCCACTATATTTCTCATCCAGGATGAGATCCAGTGCAATACCATAGGCCTAGACAGAAGTGACCCCTGAAATAGCCATAGCAAAATGCTCTAATAATTTCTGTACCCATTTCTAGTACAATTATACTCTGACATATTATTTCTGTTAAAAATTCTTTTAACAAAGCGGGCATTTTGCTATGAGCACCATATTTACAAAAAAACTATAAAGGACCAATAAGCAAGAATGAGCAAGCGCCTTCTGGAAGTTCAAATAGATTTATGTCTGCTTTCATCCTTTCCAGTTCTTGTCACTTACTTAACAAATCTGATCACCTTCTTTACACATGACCTCTACTTTATAAATCTGAGATGATCGTGCTTAAGCAGCATGTTCAAGCTTTGTTTATTCATGAGTCTAAAAGTTGTTAATAGGAAAGCTGAACTTACAGGTCCATGATTTTCTATTTCCTCACTCAAAGTCTTCTGTTGCATATGTCACATCACTGGCAACTAGAAAAATTTGTGTGGGCAACGGCAAATGCAATAGTACTATTTATTGAGAGAAGTAAAATCTTGAGTTCTAGAAGCACAGTTTATAACCAGGCCTTTCTAATAAAAAAAATCCATTTTCTACGATGCTTGACATATCAACAGCTCAAAAGAGACACAGAGACAGAGACACTTTCCACAGTGAATTATGAATTGCATACTGGGGAAAACTACTTCAGGACCACATGTAATGCTCTCTGAAACCAAAGTGGCTGAAAAACAAGAAATCACTGACAGTTTAGTGACTGCAATACTGAATGCTTCCAAAGGGTGCTAAAGAACTTGGAGAGGAGCCCTCCCAAATTCTCTAAAGAAACAGAATAACTTGTTTTAACAGCTCTTTTTTTTTTTTTTTTGCCTCTGCCCCTCCCCCACCTTTTTTTAAACTAAACCGAAAGTCAACTGAAAAACTTGATGCTGGCATGTAGAACATGCCCTGACGTAAGTGATGGGAAAAGTATTTAAAAAAAAAAGGCTAAGGTATCCTGAAGAAGTTGATCCCTATTTACATCACAATTCTCTTGGGCTTGGGTTTAGTCAAGTTATTCCTTCTAAAAATCCCTGTCATAACTGTATCAGAGGACACTAGTAGATTTGGTCTAACAGCAAGCTACAGAAATACTTGATATGGAAGATACAGTATTAGAACAAGACAGAAGAGGGGCAGGTGAAATGAATAAAACAAATAGGACATGATTAACTATCTGCAAGCTGTAAAAACACTTCCCATATTAAACAGAGCCAAAACCACAATGTCTTGTTCTTGATATGGAAAATACAATATTAGAACAAATCAAGAACAAGAGTGTGTGATTTTGGCCCTGTTTAATATGGAAAGTGTTTTTATAGCTTTCAGGTAGTTAATCATGTCCTATTTTTTATTCATTTACCTGCCCCTCTTCTACTTCCTCAATTCCTTTATAATTTTCCCTGCAGCTTTGTTCGCCTTCTTCCTCCCCCACCTTCATATGCTTTTAAAAAGAGCTAAGATACAGGCTCATATTTGCTCTTTCTGTTGTCTACTCCATCTCAACTTACAGCATTTATATAATTAGCATTACAAATAGCTGGCAAAGTGCCAACAAGCCCCATCATGGACCAGGAACACACTTCACCATACACTATTCAAGCACAAAACAAAAAAAAGTCACAACCCCAAAAAATTAATTACAAACAAAAGATTAACATATGGTCAACAGAATTCAATGGAACAATATTAGACAACACAACCAAAAACCTGTATTCAGGTTTTCTGTAAATATCACAGAAATGGAGGGCTGTGAAGCAAAACTGATTCCTTCAACTTTGCAGATATTTATGGGGAAGCTTCTCCCAAGTTTGAATTGCTGCATGGGAGAATGCCCAGAGGTATTTATTTGACATCATAATGAAGGTAGAGGAAGCCAGATCAGGCAAAGTCAACATTTCAATAGCAAGTAAGAAGTGAAACATAAAGGGTGTCTTGGCTGTGGATAACTTTCAAAGTCAAGGAACTTAGGCTGGGTGCAACAGAGAAAGGAATGAGCACAGTGCGGGGATACAAAGAAAGAGAGACAACAATGAAAACAAACAGGTTGGGAAAAAAATCTTTGTAGCACCATTCTGAATGGCTATGAATGGGCTGAGATCGAACTTCATGGCAAACAGAAGGGTTCTGCAGTAAATCAAGACAACATGCAATACAGTAGATCAAGGGTTTTCAACCTTTTTTAAAGGCCTCCTTCTCTCTCAAAGTTTCAGCTCATGTACCTCTTGGGTTTTCTTTTTTCATGTTTTTAAGTGAGGGAAAGGGGGCAGATTGAAGCCCCCAGGGTGAGGGAGGGAGTGGGGCTAGGACAAGCACTGCACAGCCAGGGCAGGGCATGGGACGGAGCAGTGAGCAGCTCATCCAGGGCAGGGGGGTGGCTCCTGCTACTGTGTGCACCCTGGGAGGGCATGGATCTGCACGAGGCAAAGCCCGACTGCCACTGCAGGAAGGGAGGGGGGGCAGATTGAAGCCCCAGGAATGGGGGAGGGAGTGGGGCTGGGGCAATGGCAGGGGCTGTCCAGCGGGGGGGGGAAAATGCCTCCTGCCATTATACCCACCTCCGGGAGGACATTCTGGAGTAGCTGCAGCCTCCTCCCATAGTCCTGATCCCATAGGCCCCCACTGTGAGGAAGTGGAGCTGGGGCAGGCATTGCCCAGCTGGGGCGGAGCACAGGATGGAGCCGCAAGCAGCTCATCTGAGGGGCACTGGACAGACTGCGCCTTGGGCTGGTGGCAGTGGCACCTGAAGGGGCCTATGAGAGGGACTGTAACCACACCAAAATTCACTATAGCACCTCCAACCCCTCCTCCCAGCACAGCCCAGCCCAGCCCTGCCCAATACCTCTGCTGGGAACAGCCTGGTACTGCCCAAGTCCCAGCCCCGCAATCACATCCAAGGGCACACACCCCCCCGCCCCATGTCCTCCTGGGGTATGTGCAGCAACTGGAGCCACCACCCCCAATCAGCCTCCAGATGAGCCGCTTGTGGTTCTGTCCTGCACTCCTCCTTAGCGGGACAGCACCTGCCCTTGCTCCAGCTCCAGCCCTACTTCCTCCCTCACTGTGGGGGTCTACAGGGGCAAGGCTATGAGGGAGAAGCTGCAGCCAGTCCAGAATCTGCCATAGCCCCCACAAACCCTGTCTCAGTACCACAGCCAGCAAGAGCCTGATGCCGCTCCAGCCCACAGCCTGCCCCGCCCTGCACAGATCCACAGGCACATCCCCCATGCCCTCCCAGGGTGGGCACAACAGCAGGAGCCAAACCCTCCCCCGCACAACCGCAGCTCAGTCCTGTGCCCCGCCCTGGCTGGGCAGCCCCGGCCTCTGCCCCTTCCCCCACAAGACTTACTGGCCAGACCTGGTTGCTCTCCTGGTCACCCGCGTGCTGTGCATATGCACACAGTAGTTATCAGCCACATCAATTCTGTATACCCCCTATGACTCTTAACTATCCCAAGGGTACATGTATCCATGGCTGACAACCATTATGCTAGCTGGAAATTTTAGCTGCATGGATGAACCAAATAGCCTTATATTAGACACACTGAGCAGAAAGAATTAACAAAATAAAGATATAGTGTGGATATGAGTCAAAGTTAAGGATCTGGAGAGACAGAACATACTGGCTATGCAAATAGTTCAGTTTTTGAATTTTAGTGTATTTTTCTATAACATTTATATTTGTTGAGCAGCTTTTAATTTAACTGCAAAGTCCATTTGCTCCCTTACCCCTCCAATTCCAAGCGCTTCTTTATATCCAACAAAGTTTTATGGTGTATTTTTCTTAGTTCTACGTGCATTTACTGAAATGTACTGTGTTTGTCTGCCACACCTTGGCTGTGGTTCTGATTCTAGTCAGATTACGCTCAAAACTTGCAACTAGTGTGAAACGCAAATCCTGCAAATTATCTTTTGGTATGACACCACTGAATTGAAATTTATGATATATTCAAGACAAACCAGTAGCGGACAAGACACCTTTTAATGATCAAGTACTATTCTTACACCAGGCCAAAAAACATGCTGTTCAAAAATCTGCTAACATGTTCATAAATGGAAATACACAGTGAAGTAACTAAACCTTGATTCTGCTCTGAAGTACTTGCCATATGTCATATCTATATACAAATAGATATATTTGAATAACATACATACACACATATATACACAGGGCAAGGACACATTATATATTTTTCCATATGTATATTGAGGGGTTGTAGAAGAGCTAAAAGACATATATGGAAAAAATATATAATGTGTCCTTCCCTGTACTTATGCCATGGGTACAGAGAGTCAAGATTGTTTATGTACTTTATAATTCTTAAGATAGGGAAATATACAGTTAAGTGTAAACTTTACTTTTAATTTCCCGATTTAAAACGTGTTTTTTTGGCATTATTAGTACAACTTGTAACGATTTTTTATCTTTAATTGTAATATACGCTCTTCACCTTAAATCCATCTTAAAACAAATGTTTGGAAAAAAAGCAACCTTAAATTAATTATTTTTAATTAAAAAACTTCCTACATGATGAACACCAAGCAAGAAACCAAAAAAAATTATCATGCAGTATATATTAGTGCCTCAGAGATAGGTTCACTAATTAAAAGGGTAGTGCATCTAAGCAGAGCAAAGCAGAAGCCTGGCATGTAGGGTGCAACAGAAACTGAAAAGACTGTCAAGAAGCTGTGATTATTAGGGTCAGAGAGCCCAGTCCCCAAAATGAGCATACATAAATAGCTCTTTCCTCAGCCATCTGATTCTGATGTGCACAAGAGTAAAAGGGAAATTAATAATCCGCACTAGTGTACAACCAAAAAACCTTTTAAATCGAGTAATACCTGGGCAAAATATACTACCAGTTAGAACTCTATACAGAGGTGGTCTCTTTATAGAATTGCAGCAAATTAGGGTTGGAAGGGACCTCAGGAGGTCATCTCATCCAATCCCCTGCTCAAAGCAGGACCAACCCCAATTAAATCATCCTAGCCAAGCTTTGTCTAGCCAGGTCTTAAAAGCCTTAATGATGGAGATTCCACCACCTCTCCGGGTAACCTGTTCCAATGCTTTACTACCCTCCTGGGGAGAAAGTTCTTTCTAATATCTAACCTAAACTTCCCTTGCTGCAATTTGAGACCATTGCTCCTTGTTCTGTCATCTGCCACCACTGAGAACCATCCAGCTCCATCCTCTTTCAACCCCCCTTCAAGTAGTTGAAGGCTGCTATTAAATCCCCTCTCCATCTCCTCTGCTCCAGACTAAATAAGCCCACTCAAGATTGATGTAAGAATGCATTAAATACTTTAGCCTTTTCCATAATCATCTGTCAGTAGGTTGCCTCCCCCATTCAGTAAAGGGACCCAACACTTTCCCTGATCTTCTCTTTGTTGCTGACATACTTGGAAAAACCCTTCTTGTTACCCTTCAAGTCCCAGGCTAGCTGCAACTCCAGTTGTGCTTTGGCCTTCCTGATTTTGTCACTGAATGTCCAAGCAATACTCTTATACTCCTCCCTATTTGTCCAAGTTCCCACATCTTGTAAGCTTCATTTTCATGTTTTAGTTCACTGAAGAGTTCCCTGCTAAGCCAAGTTGGTCTTCTACCATACCTGGTAGTCTTCCTGAGCATGAAGATAGTTCATTCTTGTGCCCTTAGTAAGGTTTCTTTGAAGTACAGCCAACTCTTCTGGACTCCTTTTCTCCTCAGACTGGCCTCCAGAGGACACTGCTCATCAGTTCCCTGAGCGAGTCAGAGTCAGCTTTTCTGAAGTCCAGGGTCCTGACTCTGCTGCTCTTCTTCCTTCCCTCAGGATCCTGAACTCAATTGTCTCGTGGTCACTGCTGTCCAAGTTGCCATCTACTTCTACATTCCCCATCAATTCATCCCTGTTTGTGAGCAGCAGGTCAAGAAGAGCACAGCCTCTAGTCGGCCTCTCCAGCACTTGCACCAGGAAGTTGTCCCCAACACTCTCCAAAAGCTTCCTGGATTGCCTGTGCACTGCTGTACTGCCCTCCCAGCAGATGTCAGGGTGACTGAATTACCCCATGACAACCAGGGCCTGTGACTGGGAAACTTCCACTAGCTCTTTTAGTAGTCCTAGAGATTTTCAACAGGCCTATTTCCAGCTTCATACTGGAGCTCTGAGCAGTCATACAGCTCTTTAACATAAAGAATAACTCCTCCTCCATCTCCTCTTCCCCCAGCTCATCCTTCCCAAACAGTTTATACCCATCCATGACAGTGCTCCAGCCATGCGAGCTCCCACCACGTCTCTGTTATTCCAATCACATCATCATTCTATGACTGTGAAAGGGTTTCCAGTGCTTCCTGCTTGTTTCCTAGGCTCCGTGCATTTGTTTACAGACGTCTGAGGTAGCTAGCTGATTGCTCTACTTTCTCAGGAAGAATGAGAAGGCCTATCCTGTCATGGCTAACTGTGACAGAATAAGTAAGTCCTCCTGAACACAGTATCCAGGAAGTCTCAGTGAGACGGCAGAAACTTCCTGGTGTGGCAGGACAGCAACAAACTACATTACAGACCCTTGCTATGGCAGCAAGACTCTTAGTTCTTTTTTTTTTTTAAACCATAAATAGTTTTTATACAAGTTCCTGTAAGTAACAGGGAGTTGCTTCTACACCACAAGCCTCATCAAGATACTACAGACTGCTTGCAGCAGCTCACTCACCCCGAGCTAACACAATTGCTCCTTCAAGCACAGGCGACAGTACATAGTTGATAGCTACAGCTGTGAGGCAGCTAACAAGACCCTGGGCCAGGGGTGGGCAAAACGTGGCCCAGGGGCCAGATGCGGCCCACCAGGCCATTCTATCTGGCTCATGGGGCCCCTAAAAAAATTTAGAAAATTAATATTGATCTGCCCTGGGCTGCTTGTCATGCGGCCCTCAATGGCTTGCCAAAACTCAGTAAGCAGCCCTCTGCCCAAAATAATTGCTTGCCCCTGCCCCTGCCCTAGGCCCTTCTGCTTGCTGGGCCAGAGACAAGCAGCATCCACCTTGGCGGCCACTAGAACACAACATTTCTTTGCTGGAGCGATAGCAGGGAAAAAACAGCTTTGCCACTTAAAACACACATGCCATTTTTAGAGAAAAGGTGTCTGTGCTATGCAGGTAAATATGTTATCCCTGCCTATAGGCATAACTGAACAAATCTCTGCCTGGAATGGGGACAGTGCATAGGGCAGGACCTGCTGTTTTTGCACACACATGCTAAGTCAGCACCTGAGGCTGTTTCCCTGGTCATGCCCCCTTAGTTGCACTACTGCTCCTGCCAAACAGAGACAGTTGGGTGGAGTCCTCCTGGTGGTTTGCCTCAGGACCCAGGTAAGGAAGATGCAGAGGAGGTAGCTAGACTGTGAAGCATCTGCGAATATGAGAACTTCAAAATTGAAACAATAAACAAAGACCTCCAGACTGTGAGGAGCCCAAATGCAAGAAGTTATGGAAAAGCTGCCAGGACTCGTCTGGTCTTCTATTACCCAGAGATGTGGATTTTCCGGAAAATTTTGAATTGGAAAAAACTTTCCAATGGCCTAAATAGAGTGTGATCTGATTTAGCAGGTTTATTTGTCTTATAGTTAGTAAACAAAACTAAAAGAGTTCCCCCATGTTAATTTTGTCCCAATAGACACAAGTATTTGAACTGAAATACTTGATTAGGAAAAAAATTAAATGCAGCACACTTAATGTGGTTTAAGCATTATATTTCAAACAAATCCAAAGCTTTACACAGAAAGAAATTACATTTTTACAAATATTTCAATAAAAATAAAGACAATATACAATAGCATGTACTTCCCTTATTTTTTTTTCTTAAACAAACAGCGTAAAGCACCGAAAACTGCTGAGACACTAATTTTAGCACACCCAAAGAACTGTGCATGATACACCATGGTTGTCCACTCTTCTACGTCAACAGAGGTTTACTCTCTTCCACTGAGGTCGTTGCGGCACCTCCAGCTTCACTGTCGCTATCTGTAGAATCACTTGCACTACCTTTTAGTTCCATTTCAGAATCAGACTGAGGCAAAATTGATTCAGAACTACTTGAACCACATTCTCTTCGCTAAAGGATGGTTTTACCAATAAGTTTATGGGCAACGGCAATTTCTCATCACACTGCATCTTCTTCACTAATTGTGCTTCCAGTTTCATTCACAAGAAGCTGGTTTTGGTGGAAGGCCTAGGATCCTTAGAGCAATCCTGGATAACAGTTGGGTATTACAGTATCCCTTCTACCATGTGAGGAGACATCTCTGCTACCCATCAAGCCTAATATTGTATCGACATCCATCAATTGTTACTAATAAATTTTATGACAAAAATTTTAATTTTTTAAAACGGAAAATTTCCCATGGAAAAATAAAGCCCTGAAAAATTTTCTGAAAGATTTTCAGTTTTGGAAAATTTTCCACCCCACATCTCTGCTATTACCCCATGCTGCTCATCCACGTGGACACTAGTGATACTGCCATGGGTGACCCTGAGCAGATCCAAATCTACTAGAGGGTTCTGGGCACTAGGTAAAGGGAACTAAGGCTCTGGTTGTATTTTCATCAATTCTTCTGGTCAAGGATAAAGACCCAAGCAGAAGCAGGCATCCTGGAAAGCAACATGCAGCTGCACACATGGTACCATCTGCAGCACTTTGGCTTTCTGACCATGGAATGATGTTCCAAGGATTGGTGGGCAGAGACACAGTCTAGCTGTCAGAGCAAGGGAAGAGTGTCTTTGTACACTCTTTAACAAGCACAGGTTTGTTAAAACCTAGCAAGATGTGATATAGCTAGGTAACACAGGAGACAGGAGATAAAGAGCCAGGTGACCAAATAAAGACCAAGAAAGGGGAGGCAACAAGGGGAATCAACTATGTTCTAAGACGGAAATTAGCAGGATAACTGGCTAGTCATTTGAGATGTTCATAAGCTAAGCATGGGGAATAAACAGGAAAAACTGGAAATCCTAGCACAATCCTACAAGTATGAAGTCATTGGGTAACAAACTTGGCAGCATAGTTTACATGCCTGGAATACTGTCACAGATAAATATAACTTGTTCAGAAAGGACAGGCCACATTATAAAGGAGACGGTGTCTCAGCATGTTATATCACACACACACACACACACACACACACACACACACTGATTCTGAGATACAGTGTAAAGTTGGAGGCAGAACTGTTGAAAGTCTCTAGGTCAAAGTAAGAGGGGAAAAACAGAAAGGAAGATGGCATGGTGGGTATCTGCTATACACAAACAAACCAGAAGGTTGAAGTGGACAAAGTTTTTGTTTCCAATAGCTAAAACAAAACATCTATATTGCAGGACCTGGTGCTGATGGGGGACATCAATTACCATGACACCTGTTGGAAGGATTAAGTCAAATTCATAGATGCTAGGGTCGGAAGGGACCTCAGAGGATCATGGAGTCTGATCCCCTGCCAGTGGTAGGAAAAAGTGCTGGGGTCATACGACCCCAGCTAGGTGCTTGTCCAGTCTCCTCTTGAAGACCCCCAAGGTAGGGGACAGCACCACCTCCATTGGAAGCCCGTAAAGGGTTATATATCTATACGAAGATAGATTTTTTTTAGTGCAGATCATGGAGAAGCTCTCTAATTTGCTGTCTGTCAGTAGGGTGGATTTGGTTAATGGCTGTTTGTCAGTAGGTTGGATTTGGTGGATCTGAAGGTGAATGGCAATTTCAGTAACAGTGGCCATGAAATGATGAGAGCTCAAGATCCTAAGGAAAAGAAAGGAAGAACCAGAATAAAAAGACCCTGGATTTCACAAAAGCAAACTAACAAATTCTGGGAACTGGTGGGCAGGCAAGTATCAAAGGAAAAGGAATCCAGAGGAAACCACTGTCTCTTTAAAATACAATACTAAAGAAGCAAAAAAATGCTATCCCAATGCAAAGGAAAGATAAGAGCACCACAAGATCAGCCTGGCTAACCAGCAAACTCTTCAATGAGCTGAAACTCAGAGAGGAATTTTACAAAAAGTGGAGACTTGTCCATATTATTAGGGTTAAGTATAAGAATACCACATAAGCATGCAGAGAACACCCAACAAGTAGGGCAACAAAAAAAAGCACTTAAAAGTATCACATTCACTCAAATACAAGACAATGCTGAATATAATATGGAAATTGTATAAGCTTATTATAAATTTTCAGGAACAGAACCTAATTATTGGAAGTTTTTCCCTGAATTTGTCTCCCTCTCACTGCTACATCAGGGAAAATAAATCAGGGGGGAGGTCAAGTAGCCACCTTGCCCTCTGCCCAAATTTCTTCTCCCTGCATCCCCTTCTCCCCCTCCTTACTGTCAGACCCTACTCTCCCTAAAAACATGGAAGTGAGAGGCAGATCTGAAAACAGTACCTTTCAAATAAACATACAGGCCAGGGGTGGGGAAAATGCAGCCTGCGGGCCACATGCAGCCCACCAGGACATTCTATCTGGTCCATGGGCCCCCCAAAACATAGAAAATTAGTATTTATCTTCCCCTGGCTGCCTGTCATGTGGCCCTCAATGGCTTGCCAAAACTGACTAAGCAGCCCTCTGCCCAAAATAACTGCCCACCCCAATATGGGCAAATTACTATGGGCACCAATAGATTTAGTATATCTAGAATTGATACATGTTGTCTTTTTTTTTTAAAACTGCTGCAAGTTTAAAAAACATTTATTCCATAAATTCATTTTAAGCAGCATTTTTCTACTTACCTATATAAGTACAAACTAAGCATGATATTAGTCCAAAGCATATTAGTCACGATTTACCATATACAGTAGTTCATTGGACTGGGCCCCACAACAGTCAACAGCATTTGAAGCCATGGTGACCTCACAGCTCAGTATTCGTGTACACTCCAGATACCTCCCCCAAAAGGACCCATGTGCTAATTAGCCCCTCACTCATGACTGCAACCTGGTGTTCTTGTCACAATTTCTGGGATGCTCCAAAAATTTATATACAGGTGAGGCACAGGGCAACCTAGTCTGGCTCTACCTCATAGAGGGCAGAGCTACACTAATCATATGCGACAGGTCTTTAAGAGGCGGCTAGATGAACACCCTGCCAGGGTCGTTTGACCCCAGTACTCTTTCCTGCTATGGCAGGGGGTCAGACTTGATGATCTGCTCAGGTTCCTTCCGACCCTATTGTAGAAGTAATTAGCTTACTTGACTAGAAAAACAGAGACCAGAAGTGCTGATACCACTTAATTCAGTTAAATGTTCTGAGATAAGGAATCCCACACACCTTGGGTTATCCTTAGGTTATCTTGATATCTTGCCCTGTGCATAGATAGTTTGTTTAAGTAAACTTCTTAAGTTTCTGTGTAATTTACTATTGTTTCGTTTCTCCAAGGTGTATTTTTTATCTCTTTCTCCGTCTTAAGTATAAATACGCTTGTAAACTTAGAGAGTCTGAGAAATCCTTTGAAACAGACAAGTGGGTGATTCCCCTTGCTGTATGGAATTCTCCCTGTGATCACAGTATACCCTTAAACAAAGAAAAGCTGGCTCTGTCAGTTCTGATTCAACCACAACGCGAAGTTTGATTTCTTCCACACTACAAACAAACTGTGAAACATCTAGCATGGCTTAAGCAAGCCAATTTCCTCCTATGACAAGGCAATAGGCTCTGTGCCTCTCAGGTCTCCAACGATGTTCTCATCAATAAACTACGAAAATATAAGCTACATGAAAGTGCTATAAGCTGGATACTTAACAGGTTGGACAACTGTACTCAAAGAGTAGCTCAATGTTTAACTGATAGGAGGTATGGAATAAACTTAACCCAAGGTTCTATCCTAGGTCCGGTTTTGCTTAATATCTTCATTCATGTTTGAAGCATGGGACTGAGTACACAAGTAGAAAATCTGCAGATGACACCAAGCCGGGTGAAGTTACAGACACTTTGGACGATAGAATTAGGATTCAGAACGGCTTGCACAGGTTAGGAAAATGGTCTGAAATTCGTCAGATGAAATTCAGTAAGGACAAGTGAAAAGTCCCACTTACAATAGAACAAATCACAAGCACACAAAATGGAAAATTACTAGCTAAACTGCAATACTGAAGAGGAGGAGATAGGAGTCATTGTGGACAACAAACTGAATGAGCCAATGGTGTGCTCTTTTTGAGAAGAAAAAAAAAAGTCAATAGCATACTGGGAAGCATTAATAGGAACGTAACTTGCAAATCAAGGGAAGTGATTCTTTCATTCTGTTCGACACTGGTAAAGCCTCATATGTAGAGTCCTGCATCCAGTTTTAAGTACGACACTTCAAAGGACATGGACAATTGGAAAAAGTCTAGCAAAGCACAACAAAAATTATCAGAGATCCAGGAACCATCACATATTATAAGAAGGTTGGAAGAACTGGGATTGTTTAGTCAGCAGAAAGGAATGCGGGAGAGGTCTGGTAACAGTTTTCAAATACCTAAAGGGTGGTTATTTGAAAGATGATGATAGACTATTATAGCCACAAGGTACTGGACAAAAGGCAGCAGTTTTAAAACTGCAAGAAGGAAAGTGTAGGTTGAATAGTAGGACAAAATATGTAACTATGAGGGCAATTAAGTAATGGAACAAATTACCTAAAGAGGTTATGGAATCCATGGAAGCTTTGGAAAACAGGTTAGAAATACTGTGGTAAACAGGGATGATCCTGTTTGGATCAAGGGATTGAACTAGATGACCTCCCAAGGTCCCTTCCATCCATAAACAATTCTACCGTATATAGAAAAAACTCTCAGATTTTCAAGTATTACCCATTTCCTATTCTAAACACCCTCCCCCTGCTTCCAGTGAAAATATGTTAGATATTAGCAGCTTCATGAAGTCATTAACAACATACAAGTTCTTGGGGTTTGTTTTTGTGGGGGGGGGGGGTTGAGGGGACAGGAGGAAGATGCGCAATTTAGATAGAAGTGAAGGCACAAGAGTGTAATGAATTAGCTATGCCAACACTGAAAATCTGGGCTTGATACTAATGTTAAAGCAACCTGATATACAACCTGTAACAAAACCACAAAACACAACAATTACTATTAACCATAAAAAAAAAAAAATCTAGTTAGCCTGTATTAGTATCAGTATCTAAAGGCAGAAGAGAGACATGAATTGAGCTAATGATACCGAAGTAGTAAATGCGTTAAGTTTGCAAGTATACAGAACCACTGGAAGCCAAACTTTGATATTTCTGTTTTCTAACTCTTATTATGAAATAGTAAAATCTAATTCAAACTGTTCTGGTATTTAGATAAAAGTCTAAAATACAGTATTTACTCACATATAATGTTCACCTTTCCCCCCAACAATTATCCTTCCAAAACTGAAGTCTATGCTGTTAGTGGGGAAGCTGATTTTTCTGCTCAGAATAGAAGCACTGAGACACTGTAAGAAGGCTGCTGCTTTTTTTCTTTCTATTCCCTCAAAGAGCTACATGGAGGGAGGGGCAGACTCCAACAAGGGCAGATCCAAGGGGTTGC
This sequence comes from Crocodylus porosus, assembly GCF_001723895.1. Classification (NCBI taxonomy): domain Eukaryota; kingdom Metazoa; phylum Chordata; order Crocodylia; family Crocodylidae; genus Crocodylus; species Crocodylus porosus. Next base: position 41,676,235 of record NW_017728931.1, on the reverse strand, counting down.
AGTAGTGCAGTCACACCCTGCTTTGATTCTTGCTCCACCCAAAGTTTAAAATCCAACTGCCCAACAGCAGCAATGGCATTTTTGTTTAGGCAGAGCTGACGGAGACAATGGACTTCACGGCTTATTATAATCTACCCAATTCCTATTCATTGCTCTTCACTCCAGATCTTAACAACCCTCTTTCCTTTTTAATGGTCCTGATGTTCCAGTAATCAAGCTACCTGTTCTTTGGCAACTTTGCTATCTGTCAGCTACTCCTGACCTCTCTTCCCCGACTTCACGTCCTGCAGATTGGTTTGAGTTCTTCTCAAAATCCTAGATCTGTCATACGGATCTGGCCAGTCCTCCCGACATCTCACCCTGTATCACTCTTCACCACCACCTCTGCAACTGGCCATTCTGATATGCAGCCGGAACCCTACTGCCTTTTTTTCTCTCTTTTGTTGGTCTGTGTGAAGGGATGGGGTGCGTCACCTACCATGAGTCCCCCTATCCCCGGACGGCCCCTGGAGAGGAGGGGGTACGTGACGGACCGTCCCTGTTTCCGCCGATCTCGCCTGCCACGACTTGATGGAATATGGGGGTTCACCTGTACGGGGAAGCTGGTGGTCCGGATGGGGTACCTCGTCTCCAAGGTCCAGGGGTCCTGAGGGCTCCTCCTCCCCTACACCCTCACCCGGTCCTCCGGGGTTAGCCTCCGTCAGGGGCTCCCTTGTCTGTGTCCTAGTCCTGCAGTGGGGAGGCACCCTCGCACTGCCGGACCCTCAGCAGGAGTCCTTACAGCACCTAGTCTACCCAGGTGCCGCTCGCTCCTCTAGTTCTGGGGTATCCTTACCCCTATGGATTGTCTCCCTAGACCCGGGGGGGGTTACGAGGATTACCTCCCTGCCCGCGGGTCTTCTTCCACGGCCAAGCGGCCCGCAGCCGCCGGAGAAGAGTCCCTCCGTCCGAGCCTCCCTTCCCGGTTTCCTCCGGCACGGCGGCCGCCGGCCCCCTTGTTACCAGTTCGTCGTCTAGAGTCGCTACCGCCTCTGGCTCCACAGCTCCCGGCTCCCGCCGCGTGGCTCCCGGGGCAGGCTCCGCCTGGAGCTTCCATCCTCCTCTGCTCGAGGTAGGTGGGCTCCTTTTATTCTCCCGGGCCAGTCCCGGTCCGGCCTGGTCCGAGTTCCGGGAAACGTTAAGCCCCCGGCCCAACTTCCTGGTCGGGCCCCGGAAGTCGGGCGGAACGCCGGGGTTCCCCGCCCGGCCCTGGCCCTTTGGGGTCTTGGCCCCCTCACAGTCTGACACACACCGAAGAGTTTGGTTAAAGTGTAGACTACTGAACATATGTTCAGGAGAGAGAAGGGAGAGCAGAAACATGAAAACAAACCCAGCCACAGGTCTCCCACCTTCCAGGATCCCGAAAGCATGTGCGTAAACTTCTCTCCCAAACGTGAGGCATGCTCCAGGGTGCTCACGCCCACCCATTGGTGTTGGAGCCATATCACTTCAATCCTGAATGTTCTACCCGGAATACTAGAGCACTGTACACAAGGACACCTCTACCCGTGACAATTATGAACCAGTTCTCAGTGATGTTTTGGAATGGTTCAACTGTTAAGTCTGTCCATACCCAAAGAGTTAGTTTTGCGCTCTAATTGTACTTACATGCTTACTGCAGTGGTTTGCTGCTTTTCCCTCACAGATGTATGTGTATGCTGCATCTTGCCACGGTAGGGACAGATCACCTAAAGACTCATATTAATGGCTGTTTTCCAAATATTAAAAGTATAATTTGCTTTTATATATGGACAAGAAAATATTTTGCTACCTTTACACTTTAGTCTAATGTATCAAACATCTGAAAGTACAATCACCAACTACAGGTTTATATGATATTCAGAGCTTACCTCTAGGTATATCGATGGTGGGTTATGCTCTCCTCCAAACTTGTCTAGCAGCGCCTCTATGTGTTCTTGTGTCAATTTAATCATCTGTTTGATATTCCATACCTAAAATACAAATATATATGTCTATATGTAATTACAAAAGATAATCAAAAATGTATCTTAAATAACTAGAAAATATGAACTCGCTTATCTTGCAAGTAAGTTTCAAGTTTTTACTTAAAAGGAAGAAAATTATAAAATCCACATTTTACTGAATTAATTATAGAGTGCACCCTATGAATTATTTTGAATGAATGACGCAAATGAATTATTTTGGGTTACAAAATTTAACAAACAATGAAAACACTTCAGTCTTGAAGAAGGGAGTTGGTTAAAGTATAGGGTAATGGTTACAAATTATACTTGTTAGAGAAAAAATTACAGTTATGTACATATGTTCTATTAACAGGTATGGGAGCCCAGCTCCTCGCGTTGGAACAGAGCTTCTCAGAGGTTTTAAATTAACTCATATTTTGAGGGAAATATTTCACTAATTCACCAGTAACTACTGAGGACTAAGCCATCCCTAAAATAAATAGAAAGAAGAGTTAGATCTCCTCTAATTCTGTAATAATTCTGGAACAGAGTCTATAATCTTCACTCTCACAGCCATAAGACCAAGTTCATGCAGTAGTAGCATGTAAAACAATGCAGAGAACTCAATATGGCTGCCTTCCAAATCCATATGTAAACTCAGACACTGGCTATAGAGGCCAAATTTTCCCTGAACTCATAAACAAATGTTTTGTTAATAGGACCTTAAAACTATGGCCTTGCCAAGAAGCAGCAATGATAATGCAACTCTATTTAGACATCTGTCTTGAAAATAGCAAACTCAGTATACGCAGGTTAAAAGAAACAGAACACCAAACAGATATGCTTTGTCATTTGAAGCGTAAAGGCTTTTATTTGATAAATTCATGTAATAAGATCCCACTGGAATTGGGTGCATGTTTGGGAAGAATATCAAAAGGAGACTTAAGATAGAATTTCAATATTACCTTTGAAAGGCATTTAGTAGAAGTACATACTACTGTACCTTTAGGATACCTAAAACTTTCAAAACGACATACTGGTTACCCACTTCCCAAAACACATTACATTTTAGTGAATATAAGAATCCCAGTCTGTCAGTGTGGCTGGAGACCTTCTCAGCTTCGACCCTACTAAGCTTATGGAGTTGTATTTTCAAAAGTTGAGTCATTTCATAATTTTCACTGACACTCAATGAAATTTTTATTCAAGTCATTTTAACACTTTTGAAAAAAAATCTATCCATCTTAAGGTAAGGTTTAAATCTTAATATCCCTCCCCTACACTAACAATTCTATACATGTCAAGGGTTAGGAGAAACTCTTCCTCCAACTGACACATTGGCTTTCTGTGATAATCCCCATTATAAATGTCTTAATTTTTTTGCTGGAAGTTGGACAGCTAATGACTTCATTCCTTCCTGCACGGCTATCTTTTATTTTGCACCCAGCAACCAATACTCTGAACTGCAGCTTCTTTTATAAAGCTAGAAAAGTAGAAATGAGAAAGGGAGACCCTACATAGCAGCTGCTGAAAAGGAAGCATGCAGCCCTTCTAAAAGGGGAAGAAATTACCTGAAAAATTCAGAGAGACAAGAGGAAAGGAATGGTGAGTACAATTTCTAGAATCCCTTCACCAGCTCCAAGACTATGGGAGAAATCAGCTTCACCTTTTTTTTTTTTTTTTTTTTATGGGCTGGATGATTTAATTCATTATTTGTAAATGATTTTTTCTTTTTTTTTTTTTTTTTTTTTTTTTTTTTTTTTTTTTTTTTTTATGGGTGAAGGGAAGTCCCAGAAAGACAAAGTAGCTGTTATGTGTGTTGTTACAAGCAGCAGAAAGGACACAGCAAGTCATCTACTATTCCTCTTCAGCATGAATCGTGAACTTGGCCTATTTGTCAGAAGGACTCTGCCAGGGAAGTCATCTTCAATTTACTTTGTTAATAAGGAACGATAGGTACATGAATTCCTCACCTCTCTAAACCAATGAACAGAAAAAAAAATATCCATTACTAGTGGACCATTAAGCAAGTTACATAGAAGATCAATATTCTGTTGATCACAGATGAGTCACAAGTACCTGTGGCATGATTCACTCATGAAAGATCTACCAACTCAATCTGGGATGACTGTTGTGGCTCTAATAATGTGTAGGCAGACAATACAATTAAGCTTTTTCTTTGTTGAGAAGTATACTTGGTAGGAGTATTCTGTGGAATGCCATCCAATCAATATTCACAGAGTTTCTGATGAGCCATAATTAGTCTACCTGCTTGAATGGACCATTTTTGGGGGGTATCAGGTCACCTATACCAGGTGTACAAAGAGCAATTTTTGAAAATTAAGCTTTATACAGATACATTGCATCCCAGTCAGGAAAAATCTAAGATTACTTTAATTTTGACTGAGGGACTCTCAGTTCTCTCTCAACTTCAGTTTGATCCTAAGCAAGCCAGTGCTTTGCAGAGATTATGAGCCACGCTTGGTTTAAGATGACTACCACAACTGGTCATAATAACCAGACAGCCTCTTTAAGCGTTGTATGCACAATGCAGTTACAACTGGGGACATCGGGGCTATTCTCAAGACTTGGATTCTTTCTAAAATCTGCTGGCCACAGTAACCTCTGTTAGGTTGATATGATATCATCAATAGCATCTTGTTAAGAAAGCCTCATGGCCAGACAGGGTTCTCAGCATGACATATTGCCATGTTACCATCTATGTTGAAAAATCCAACTTTCCAGATGTTTATTTCATAGCTTTCATAGACATTAGGGCTGGAAGGGACCTCAGAAGATCATCAAGTTCAGCCCCCTGCCCAAAGGGCAGGAAGTCAGCAGGGGTCATAGGATCCCAGCAAGATAGACATCCAAATGTCTCTTGAAGGTGTTCAAGGTAGGTGCTTGAACGACCTCCGGCAGCAGTCTATTCCAAACCTTGGAGGCTTGCACAGGAAAGAAGTTCTTCCTCATATCCAGCCTGAAACGGTCATGGAGAAGTTCGCGACCGTTCGATCTTGTCACCTGTCTTTAGAATGAAAACAATTGTCCCCAGCAGTACAACCAAGTGCACCATCTCCTTCCATTTATCCGAAGGAAAATTCAGTCTACAAGCTCCAACAGTTCTGGAGATCATTCCATCCTGGGAGCTATGTTTTGCTAGAAAAAAAAAAAAATCCTATTTTTGACCCTTAAAAAAAATCTTTATAAGGCCTGCTTAAGGTTACAGAACACATTGTTGGATAAAAGAACAATTATACAATTGGATACAAACTAGGTAAGCACATAATGTGTTGCACCTATTCTCTAGAATAATCAAAACATAAAACAACCAGAAAACAACCAGAATTATTAGCACTCCCCTGTAAGTAACCTATGATGCAACCAGTGATTAGGCCAAATTCTCTCCACACATGTACTGGCAAAAATAGAGAGAGCATAGCAAGTCACCTGACTCAGAAGTAGTTCAATTATTACATATTTGTCATTTGTGCTTCTTCTATGAAAATTACTGCATCCTTTATATACATAATGCCTCTGTCTTTTATGCAGAAGTATAGCTAAATTAAATGTTTCTGCTTTAATTTAGTGGCATGGGGTCAAGTGTGCGTGTGTGTGTCCGCACATATTTATATATTTTATTTTTAATTAATTTATTTTTTGCCAGGAGAAGGCAGATTTTCTTAATCCGTTTGTTAGGTTATTTAAGCCAAATTCTGTAGCCCCACTAGACCATGTTGAGAGGGACCAAATCTTCAATGAGAGATTTGTAGGAAACCAGTCACCTCTCCTCTGTAAAAAGATCTTTAAAGCATACATCAGCATACGCAAGACCAACAACTGAAAGATCAGTTTTGCACCTTAAATATCTTGAGCATTCTATGGTGAAATTCATGTTAACAAATGACAAACAAACATCTGACAAAATAGGCTGTAGCCTATGAAAGCTCATGACTGTGAATAAGTTAGTCTAAAAAGTGCCACACTGCCCTTCCTTCTGTCTAACTTCAGATTAATATGGTTAACTCTTTCTCTACACCAAGGTCAACAATGCCTGGAGAAACATCTAATAAATACTTAAATAAGTCTCTTTTGGGTTCCAAGTTTCTTACAAGTTCCACAGAACTGTGAAAGACTGTGTAGAAATTCTAGAAGTCCTGACACAAGAGAAATTGGAAGAACCATATATTAACAGGGAACAAGGGCTTTTTCAAACTCAGATGCAGCATGGATATGCTCTACCGTGGTTAGGACAACCATCACAACTATCATTTATGTAATCCTTGTCCCTCTAACAATGTATTCATTTAATCTAGGCAGACCCAAAGACTTTCAAAGAGATACGTTTTAACATTGTGTCTACAAGCTTGATTGTTCTTTGTATGTATGCATGCATTGGGCCTGGGCAGAGCAACTAGTATTCGCTTCAGATTTGACCAAGTCGGGGAACAGTGATTTGAATCACTGTCCCAAATCGATTCAGCCGAATCTGAATTAGAGATTTGGCTGTCGCCGAATCAAACAGACGCCCCGTCCCCTCCCTGCTATGCCAGCACCATCAATGGCTGCCCCACCCGGCCCCAACATCCCGGCTCTTTAAAAAAATAAAATAAAAAGCCTAGTATTTGCTGGCTGTTGCCAGGCAGGGGGAGGCGATCTCCACTGCCCCTCACTTCAAAGGGGCCTCTGCCATGGGCCCCCAGAAGCCCTGACAACAACTATGGGTGAATGCAGGGGTTTTTAAAAAAATTTTGAAGAGCCAGTACCCTGGGGCCAGGCAGGGCAGCCATTGATGGGGCTGGGAGAGCGGGCAGGGATCAGGGGGCACTCAGGGCGCTGGGGGAACAGGCAGGAGATGAGGCCTGGTAGGGGTCCCCCCATGGTCCCCTCCCCCCTCCTCCAGCCTGGCCTGCCCCCTACTTACCAGCATGAAGTCCAGGTAAAGCTCCCTGTGGCTCCTGATTTATTGGTTTCCTGATTCAATTCAGATTCAAAGATTCAGCAGCTGAACTGAGCCGAATCACCTCCAAATTGAATCAGCACCCGAAGCTTCACACAGCCCTAGTATGCATGTAAGTGTTGGCAGTGGGAGAGGAAAAACATTATCCAACTGTCTTATAAGAAATACTCCATACTCGGTAACCCAAACTGTGTCTCCAATTATCAACATTAATCATATTATCCTTTCAGATGCATTTATTTACAGTTATTTCAAGAGTATTTCCTTACACTACATCAAATACCAAACTGTTTAGAGTCTGATGACTAATCATGGAAAATTACTACAGTATTTAAAAGCTACATACAACTGGATTTGGTAACAAACTGGGAGAGAAAACTACCTTTGGACCATGAAGGAAGTAGTTGTGGGAACAAGGCTGCTATATGACTACTGTCAAGATTTAAGTGGGGTCTGATTCCCCTTTCTAAATAGTGCTGCAATGAAGGTGACAAACTAATGCAGCTACAGAGAGAGCCAGAAGATCCAGGTTCCAGATGCAGTTACACTTAACCACTGTGGATAGTCTTCATATGTTAGTTTTGTGAAGTAATCAAAAAGAACTACCTACTCTAAGTCATCGTAGTTTCATAGTTTCTAGGGTCGGAAGGGACCTGAGCAGATCATCTAGTCCGACCCCCTGCCATGGCAGGAAAGAATACTGGGGTCAAATGACCCCAGCAAGATGTTCACCTAACCTCCTCTTAAAGACCCCCAGGGTAGGGGCCAACACCACTTCTCTTGGAAGCTGATTCCAGACCCAAGCCGCCCTGACCGTGAAGTAGCGCCTCCTGATATCTAACCTAAACTTACCCTCTGCCAGCTTGTGACCGTTATTCCTGGTCACTCCTGGCGGTGCTCGTGAAGCAATGAAGACACTAAAAGAGCTTACAGCAACTCCATACAGTGAAGACCACAGTACTCAAGAACGTAAGTTAGCAACATTTTCAGGCAGCAGGCCAGATTCCCCTGCTGCAAGACCACCACCAGAGCTCCTGGGCTCCATGGAGGGCAGATCTGGTCTGAGGGCTGTAGAGTGCTGCTCTAAAAGGCTTGGGATATGAAATTTGGTGGCGCACACTCAGGGGTAGAGTTTTACTCTGAGCATGAATCAGTTTAATTTTTCAAGCAAGAAAAAAGCAACATACAAGATCTGGTGACTATCCCCCATGTTAGATGATGTTGTACCCACAATTACTGGAGGAAGGGAAAGGTCTCTCTTGCTCCATGAAAAGAAAAAGTTCCGTGCAGATTGAAATTTATAAACTGCAGATCATTTGAGTGATTTACTGGCACACCAATAAAGAAAACTTCAAAAAAAAGGCAATCTCCCCTGCACCCATTTTCCATGGCAATTGCTCTTAATGAAGTAAGATAGCAACAGCTATATTAATATTCCCCAATTACTTGTCACCAGTAGACCAGCAGTGCTCAATCTTTTTGCCCTGTGGGCCGGATGGGCAGTTCCCACCCCTGGCACATAGGGGTAAGGCGGCATGGCCCAGCCCCAACCCCGAGCTGGATTCTTAGGTCTTGGGAATTTGGCAGCAGGAGAGCGGTTGCAATATTAATTGCCAGTGCTCACCACCACCAAATTTCCTGATCTATGGGGAACCACAAATTGGATACCAGGGTTCTTTAGGCCAGATTTGAGCCTGGCGTTGAGCGCTCCTGAGCTAAGCAGTTCAGTACTCGTGAGTTTCCAGATGGAATTTTCCTCCATTTGTTACTGCTCTTTTGTCTGTAAGCATTTTCATAAAGGCCAAGTCTTACTAGCCAATTATAGTTCTGCTTGCACCATACAAACTCATTACCATCCCCCAGTGGAGGTCAAAGAGGAAGTAACAATAAGAGACGGAGGGCTACAACTTGGTGAAAGAGTTTAAGTATCATACTATAATGGCATGTACTCTTAAGTGCATGGTAATGTGTCATATTATAGCTATATTATTAGTCACCCAAAGGATCAGTACTCTGATAGACCACAGCACTGTTTTGGGACAGGATAGAAAGAGACTATCCCCCCCGCCCCCCCTGAGCTGATGTAATGTTAGCAAAACCCCAACAGTTACCATGACAGAGAAAAAAGAAAGCTTCTGTCATCTTAGCTAATATAATTTGGGCAGCTGGTGGTAACTGTCCCTAGCACTGTAAATGGTTCTGTTAACTTAGCTAAGTCAGTGCACCTCTATAATACGGACAAGCCCCACATCTGCTAGTTCATATACTTAGCTAATAGTTTGGCCCACTACCTCTGCTGTCTCCCCTCTCATCGTATTAGAAGATGTCACAAACACCATAGAAACAATCATTTTCACACAGCAAAAACAGGAACCCTACTGAAAGGGAAGAGGGCAAGTCTAATGTGAGCCTTAGTAAAATTTACATTACTGTAACTAAAGTTTGCTGTCTCTTATTTCAGGATTTCTTTCATTATCAGGGCATCGAATGACAGCTACTCAAATTTTGTTTGCAAAATGCTATTAGTCCTCTTTGATGCGTTTACAGGACCAAAAGTAACAGGTATTTGTAATTTACAGTTTTTTCCTGTTTCATTCTAAAGGCAACTGTGGGTACCCCCTACCAAGTTCTGCTCCTAATCTGGATGAATCTTTTGAAGTAGTTCATTTGTCACTTTTTTCCATATTCATAACCTTATCAGACATGGGTTGCCTTGTTTGTTTTGACAATTATAAAAAAGAAAAAGTTTAATTAAATTAAAAAAAAAAAATCAGTATGAAGACAAGGTGCAAGTTTCACCTTTGAAGCAGATATGGATACTTCTATAATCTGCAATCTCTCTTTCCCCCCACAAATAAGAGTTTAACCAATAATCTCAGTATTTACACTTTAACTTCACTTTCATTTCTTTCTTCAGCCTCTGTCTTCTGATATTTGCTTTGTGTAAGAACATTTCTCTGAAAAACATCATTAGATGAGAGATTACAGTAATTGATGACTGCCTATTAAACAGCAGTTTGTAGACAGGAATATCAACCGTAGGTATTAATATTTCTTTCACTTAGATCATTAAACAATAACATGCTATAGCTAATTCTGCAGATATAGTTTAGCATCCAAAGTCCCTTCCAGGTGCTATATTTCCTGCATTTTCATTAAACATGTTTGTTCATGGGCAGTAATTCTGTCACAATAAGAAACAGGTAAATGCCTAGATTAAATGTTGGTGAAGACCATTTCATTCATGCTGGCTTGAACATAAACTAGTTTAAAGTAGACTAAGGAAGATTTGAAATCTCTCTGAATGGCTATTAAAAAAGTGACAGCAAAATTAGTCATCAAAACTAGGATATAAACACTGATCAATTTTCTTAATTTGGTTGAGAAGAGCAAAACTTACAATACGGCACTAAGAGAGCTAGCTGTCATAAAACAGGTCATTTTGCTCCAAATTTAACACTGCAGAAGCTATTGTCCTATTGCCAGACTTTCAATTCCTTCCATTAAAACTCAAACATTCATTAGAACTAATGGACAGCCACCCAGTAAAGCAGCCACATGCACACATTTTAGAAGCATGCTCTAATCAAACAGAGCAGCCTTACTAATTACACTGGCAAGGACCCCAAAAAAAAAAAAAATTAAAATCAACCTGAACTAAAAGTCGTATTCTACTCCTAGCACTATTGCTTCCAAATTGACAGGGCAGAGAACTATAACTATCAAAATCATTGAAGCGAAAGCTTCCAAATATCTTAAATACTGGACAACACAAATCAAAAATTTAATGTGGTGATTTTTACCCAGAGTGGCACAGCACCCTGTGGAGCCGCAAGATACTTCAATGGGTGCTATGACACCTGGCCCCTATGAGAGGAGGTAAATCCTGGCTCTTCTGCACTCCAGGCACCATACTCCCAGAGGCAGATCCAGAGAGGGGTGCAGAGGTGTAATCACCTCCCGACCTTTGAATCCTGGTGCAACCAAAGTTTAAAACCAACTCTATAGCAGTAACAGCAGCATTTCTATTCAGGCAGCAGTATGAATAGAAACATGTAACCATTCATATATTGAAAGCTAGTACTACTTTACTGGTTATTGCTTAGTACAGGGCAGAGAGCACTCCAGCAGGGAAGGGGCTGGGGGGTGGGGGGGGAGAGAAGGGAAAGGAAGCTGCACAGTACACCTGAAGGCAACAGGGCAGGCAGGAGGGAAGTGTGAGAAGGAACAGAAGGGGGAGGGGGGGGGAACTAGTACCTAGTATGATGGAAACAGCAGGGGAGTCTTTAGGGGCCCGATCCTTCTTGCTGCAGTGCAACCCTGGCCTCTTTCCCACCATCTGCCTCAAGGCATGCATGCACCCAGTACTGGGAATGAGCCAGGCCAGGGCTCTGCAGACCCCAATGCAGCTGCTTGTAGCCTCCCTATTACCTGCCATGGCCAGCCCAGGCTCCAGACAGACCCCTGCCACATACCACCAAGCCCAAACCACTCACAGCAGGAAGCTACCAAGCAGCTGCACCAGGGTCCACAGAGCCCTGGCCCAGATCACTGCTGGTAGAAGATGCCATGTGCACCTCGGGGCAGATAGCAGAGAAGGGGCCAGGGCTGAACTGTCACAAGAAGAATCGGGGCCCTCATGACTTTTCTGTCATACAGCCAGAGGCATGCCTGCATCTGCTGCCAGCAATAAGCCAAGCTTGGGCTCCACAGCCTCTGGTGCAGCCACTTGCAGCCACAGCCCCCAAACACAGCAGCAGTGGACAAGGTGCTTTCCCAGCCTACTGCTGCTTGCCAGCACTGAGGGCTGGGACTAGCTGAAGGAAGCAGCAGCAGCAGCAAGCCCAGCAAAGCCCCATAAAGCTGCCATGGCAGCAGCAGGCAAGGGGCTTTCCCAGCCTGCTGCTGCGGCTGGAGAACAAGTGAGTACAGGCAGGGGCCGGCCCCCAGTAGATATGTGTCATCAGTTAACCATTTTATGGATAACATTAGGGGAGTTTAAATGGGTATTTAATTAATCAGTATTTACATCCCTAGGCAGCAGTGACTGAGCCAACTGACCTCAAGGTTTATAATCTACCCAATTCCTTCTAAACTCTTTATTCCACAGGTCTTGATGACCTTTTCTTCTTTTAAATGGTCCTGATGTTCCACTAAACAAACTAGCCTTTCTTCTGCATTTCTGATCTGTTAGCTGCTCCTGGCAAAGAAGCTCCTATTTCACAGCCTTGCAAACTGTTTTCTACCCTAGCGAAAAACATTAGCTCAGGTGTTTGGGGCAAGGAGGAGGGGAATTTTCAGTGAAGCACTGGATGCACTGTCAAGACGGCTAGATTTTGTTTCACAAATCTGAAAAGTGAGGTCTGTTTAATTCTAATGACTGCAGAACCAATGAAACAACATTTTTTTAAAATTATTTTTTGCCCAGTATGTTAGGTTTTTCATACATAATAAATGATATAGCAAATGAATGTATATACTAGTATTTTTATATTTGTTTTTGTTCTGACCTTTAACTGACTAATACAGCTAGCTCTAGGCCACTAGCTTATTACTAAAGCTTGTAGTTTAACTTTATAAAAATATGCATTGTGTTATACACCATGATGATGTGCCATACCATCTGCACCCCTCTTTTCAAAATCCTAAATCCACCTATGCTTACACCTGCCAGTGTCGCAGCATCACTCCTCATAGCCCCTCCCACCAGCTCCAGGAGCATCAAAGGAGCAGGGGAACAATTGTGCTCCACCCTTCTGGCAGGCTCTGCATCAAACCCCTGTACTCCAAGTGCCATGCTCTGCTGGAGGCAGGCAGAAAGATACGGCAGATGAGTGTTTTTTCCATCCTGGTTCCTTTTCCCATTCTTCCAACGCTCCAGGAGATAGTGGGAGAGGCTGAGGGGAACAGTCCATCATTCAAGTCCCTAGAAGGGCAGCAGCTACGGTAGGGGTCACACGTATTACAGTCAGGTATAGACTCCAGGCAGGGAGGGGGCAGGCAAGGAGAGGGCAGGGCTTAGAAGGTTCCTGCCCCTACCACCTTCATCTGACACCAGTCTCTGCACCAGCAGCCACTGTCACCCCCTTCTACCTCCTGCAGGGGCAGCTGCCCCATTCAGGGGTCAAGTGACCCTCCCCCCAATCTGCTCTGCCAACCAGCCCCTGCCAGCACCGAGCACCATCCACCACCACTACCATGTTCTCAGGGGTGCCCAGTCTGCTGCAGCCTGCCCTACCATGCCACAAGATTCTTTTAACAGTGCTCTGGGGTTCAAGAGGATAATAAGCAAAGGAAAAAAATGAATTAGTCTTGAAATAGGATGATACTAAAATGAGAAAAATTACAGGGGTGCCTTAAGTCTAAAAAGGTCAGAAGCCACTGACCTAATCTGTTCAGCCCTCAAAGGGCACCCCACACAAACTATTATTGTGTTTTGCGAGTATATTCTGGCCTAAACATGTCAGGAGGAAAGGGAGAGAAAAAAGAGCAAAATCAAGTGGAGTGATTTATTTATCATTTTTCATTCTTAGCTAAGAAATATTTGACACTTCCAATTAAGACTACTTAGGTTTTATATACTCTGTTCTCTTTCTTTCTACAGATTTTCATTCCATAAATCTCAAAGCACAATAACAAAACAGTGATTACCCCCTTTTTAGAGGTAAGTGAACTGACAAATTGAAGTGAATTATTCATGACTGCAGAAAAGGCAAAACTTGACAGAACTCCAGTCTCCCAACTTGCAATCCCACATTTTTCTACTGGACCACACTGTTTACAGAGTACAAAAGCAACAAGGGTAGTTAATTAACATTTAGTGGGGACTGCATGCTGTTTTTAAGTTGTTAAGTATTTGCAACCTGCCTGTAGAGGGAGGAAGGAACAGAAAAAAATTATTCTGGAAAATAATGTTTCCAGTTTGTCCTAACGCACTCCAGTCATCCTTAAAGGGTGCAAAGGACCATTTTATTTGGGGAAACTGAAAAAGAAAAGCAATAGGGGGGGCATTTTAACTAAGGTAGAAGGGATGGGGGTGTTTTGTTTGTTTGTTTGTCCGAGCCAATTACATGTTTGTCTAAGCAAACTGGAAATCTATTAGTACAGAGAATCTGGTAGAAAAAACAAATCCTGCAGCTACCCAAATGCTAGACTGGAGAATACAGTAATTTATACTATGCTTCAAAATGATCTTAAGATAAACAGGCAGAAGAAAAATATTTTGTTTTAATTTTACAAAGATTTGCAAGCATTATCATTTTTTTTTAAATTAAAACTATAACATTTTGAAAGATAACCTATGTTGAAAGCTGTATCAGGTTATAATTTGATTCAACCAAGAAGATGGATGCACAGATCCAAGAGATCCCCAACAGCTGATTAGGTTAAGAAAATCATGTTAAATATGGAAGAAAAAAATATATATATATATATATAAAAAAACTGTAAATTTCTGCGACAATCAGAAAAGCAACCGTATGTGCCCAAACCAAATCTTGAACACTTGACCCCTCTTAACCTTTTCAAAAATTCCAGCAGTCATAAAAGTAAAAAATACAGCAGAATCACTGCAAACATTGTGGAAAATTAATCAAGTGCTTATTATATCTAAATGTTAATTTTGCAGAGTTTTTCAAACATTGTTAGAAAAGGAGTTTATAGACGACAATAGGAAAATGAGGTTTACTATTCTAACTTCTGACATGCCTCAAAAAACTTGTCATATACAGGGAACATTTTATATCAAATTACCAGAAACAAACAAAAAGTCATCAAACCCATCATCTAATGCAGTGTTTCCCAACCTTTTCCAGCCCAAGGCACACTTACATTAATAAAAATTTTCCACAGCACACCTGTTAAGGCATTCCCCATCATCACACCTATTGCAGCTCATTGCCATGGCGAAGTTCCGTGGCACACCTGTTCATTTCTGACGGCATAGTTTTGTGCCTTGGCACACTGGTTGGGAAACACTGATCTAATGCAACCATTTATATATTTTTAAAATAAATTTGCAGAAAACAGGTAACTCTAACAGAACAGTTTCATATTTAACTTACTGATAACTGTGTTCAAGGGTTTCAAAATGTTGTACTTGAACTATAATCTGTAGAACCTTTTCCAGATGTTAAGTTCTTGTTCTAAGGAATCCCTAATAATCAAACTATTCAGCATTATTGACCGTACATACAATTTCCTTTGTTAGTGACTGTATCTGCTTACTAGGTGCTGTTGGATATGTTAAAGCAAGCTATAGTGCATCTCTAGTAGGCTCTGTAGGCATAAAGGACACTAAGCAAACAGCTCTTCTCTAACAAAGGGTATCAACAACCTACTCACAATGCATTTTGCTAAGGAATATCCTCAAATAACCATCAAAATAGCCAACTTTCACCAAAAACCTGTAAAACCTGCTTATTTTTTTCAAACAAAAGCCTATGATTTTGAAGCTACAACAGTGACTGCAATGCCAGCTTATCTGCTAGGGTTGAATTTGAATTCTCTCACAGGAAAACCAAACCAAAAAAACAAGTACTAATACAGCTTTAAAGGGGAGGGGGAGTAGGCAGGACAACTGAAGAGTTAGGAAGGGAACTCTCAGATCTAGAAAGCTTAGTGGAGAGACAGACAAGGCCATACTAAACAAAAGTGAGGAGGGCCCGTTTAGCTGTGGGATTAGCCACTGCAGAAGTAAACTGTCTGCACAAGAGCTATAAAGACTCTATGATATGAAAGGAAAGCTGTAAGCAGGAGGTGGAATCCTGGACTCCTTAATGGGCTCTGACTTCTACATCTGAAGTCAAGAGCAGGAAGGACAAAAAACTGAAGCAGGAAAATACACATATTGGTGTGTTTAGGATTTTGTCTAGATCTGCTGTTTCTTGTGCCAGCTAAAATAAAGCATTGTGTTCAGGAACACTTATGCCTACATGTCTATGCTTCAATTATTACATCATGAAGAATGAACTACAAGTCCACAGCAGCCACAGAGCTAGGGCTCTGGAAAAGTCAACAACACATCTGAGGGCACAGGAATAACAGATGCATAGGCCCAGTCCGCTCCACTGGCAGGCAATGACAGACTCAGAGTCCTAAAAGTTATCCGCAGAAACTCTGCTCGCATCATAAAGCTTGTTACAAAGCCGAGCACATCCTACCATGGTCAACAGGTAAAAAACCAGAGAAACAAGGGCATTGTTAAAATACTAATGGGGGGGGGGAGGGGTTGGACCTGTATAGTGTGGCATATCCATGTAGGAAAGAACATGGAGGAGGAGTGAGGCTTGGGAGGGCTCACACACCACATCAGCAGCCTGTGCAGTGTGGTGAAGGGGGGCATCACACAGTGTAGCAAGTGGTCCACAAATCCCTTGCCCAGGTTACGTGTGGCCCATGCAGTCTCTAGCTACTCAGAAGTAGCTAGAGCAGCTAGAATTAACCAGAGAGGCCCCTCTAGCTTCTTCATATGGCCTCTAGCTACTCAGACATTGGACAGCCATGCTATAAAGCATTCAAGAAGGGAAATAATTCTTCCTGACTCCTGCAGACAACTAGCAAAACCCTGAAACAACCTCCCATACAGAAAGAGTACTGCAGCCTGCCATTATGCTTAAGAATACATGGGTATCAACCTCACCTGGGCCCATGGGTTGCATTCAGACTGTGGAGCTCCTTAGAGCAGTGGTCTCCAAAGTGGGGTGCGCACAAGACAATCCATTGGGGTGCAGGAAGAAAATATTAGAACTTCTATTTATATTAATATACATATATTGGAGGTGTGTGCTCATAAAATTTTACTGATAGGGGTGCGTGTGATGATCAAAAAAGTTTGGAGACCACTGCCTTAGAGGACAACCCAGTGGCAGCCCCACCCTCAAATTCCAAGTGTCTCTGGAAACCCTTCACAGTTCATACCTTTGACACCCCTGGTCTAATATACTGGAGGGGATTCAAAGTAGCCTGAAGTCTGCAGGGAGTTCTAGCTGAACAACAGCTTTAATGAACAGTCAGTGGTAATAAGAAGACAGTTTCAATGCTGGTGTCTAGTCTTGAAATTACAGTGATGCAAATAAGAGTAGTAAAGATCAACACCACAGTAGAGTACTATTATTAAGAAGGCATCTAGTACAGCACCATTATCTTTCACTAGAAGAAATAATCCGAAAATATTGTTATGTAAACTTATACTTGGCAGGAAAATGTTTCAAAAGTGAAAAACATATTTCTCTCAAGCAGAAATAGTACAAGCTAAATTTTCACTCAATTCAAGTTATCTTCTCACTAAAGCTGAAGAGAATCTGGATATTTCATGAGAAATAACAGATTTAGAGTTTATTCCTTTTCCAAAACCAAAAATACTTCAATTTTCCTATAAAACCAGGTGTCCAAAAAAGACACTCTTGGAATGGTTTAAAAACAAGTCTGAAATCTGCATTCTTCCTCCCCCCTTCCCACAATAAGAATACTTAGTTAGTTTCTTAGATATGCATTTTTGAGAATTCCTGTGTTTAATAGAAGTACAAAGAAATATGAGTGGAAATAGCTCCAGCTATTAGAAAAAACAAAGTATCCAATGTCAACTCTCACAGTCAAAACACTGATACCTAAGCCTTTTATCCACCTAATTTACATTATATAAATGTATATAAACCTGTCGAGATGCCAAAACTTTTGCAAAGCAAGTTTCTGGTAACAAAATAAGTTGTTAAAATAACTGAACTAACAAATCTACTGTAAGTAGCAAGAAATCCTTTTGAAACACCTAATACAGGAATACACCTGCTAATGTCTAAAAGTATTTCCAGGCTGTGTTCCAATTGCTCCTCCTTCTCAGCAAATATATTTTACATGCTGAACTTAAGTTAAAGTAGAACATCCTATTTAAATGTTAGGCACATTTATGGTCACATTCAGCACACGTCATATACAGTAAGTGAACACAAAAGAAACCCTGTTAAGAGTCAAAATAAGATGTACTCCAAATGATATGAGCAATTAAATGCAAAAATTATTTAAATCTCCGTAGCCTTCCAAGGCACATTTACACGAACTATAACCTCACAACTAGGGATTGGTTTTTGTTCTGTGTTTCCACAGTGCCTAGCATAATAGGTCTTCTAGGCATTACCACAATACAGAGTAATGGGGTTTTTTTTAGACTGCCTGTATCACCTCACAGTCACACTACTTATTTGTTATTGAGGTCACAAAAAGAGTTTCTTTCCTGGATTTATTTCCTCATTTGTATGCTATTTTAAAGTTTCTATGCATGTATGAATTAGACATGGGTGAATTTATCATGCCCAACCATTAATCAACATCAGGAGTCCAGCAGCTCTGGGTCTCTTTTGGGGAATTCCCAAGCCTCTTATTTCAATTCTCTCACCAAGTGAACTGGAGACCTCCAGTGGCAGCTGCTGCACAGGGTCCTAACAACGGGCACCTTTGTCCACCACTTTTACCTGGTGGTGTCAGCAGCCTGCCCTTTCTTCATGGAGGTGGTGGAGGAAACTCTCTTCCATGCCTTCCTGGACTGCCGTCTGTTCTGGCCACTATTTGCTATTGAGAGCACCCTCTTTGGTGCACTGGACTTGGACCTCTCCCGGACAGTATACAATTTCTCGATCCTGCACCAAGAAGCCAACAGGAGCATGATCTGCCTGGCCAACTTCCTGCTGGACCAAAGCAAAATGACCCTGAAGAGCTGCAGAAACAAGCTTGCAGGGGCTGGCTTCAATGATGCCCTACAAGTCTTTTATTTCCTGGTCTAGGTGCATGTTACATTTGAGTCTGGACACCACTTTGCAACAACGTGAAGTAGTTTGTGTTGCACTGGGCCCCCAAGAAGAAGTATTCAAGGTGCAAGACAGACAGCTAGCGGAGGGGGTTTCAATCTCTGGTAATACATGCATTTCTGTTACTGACAAGTGGTTCACACACAGCCCTGGGGATGAAGGAGGGAAAGGCACACACTTTTGCTCTTTCACTTTTACCTTCTGGGTTTTTTTGGATTTGTTTTTGGGTTTTTTGTAAAAAAGGTTTTTAAAAAGTTAAAAGTCTCTCTCAAATAGCACAATGCACTTTGGAGTTTGATCCTAAGCACAGGGGATCCAATTTGAATTATTTAAATAAATATGCAAATAAGCCACAATGAAAGGTATGAAGCCTTTAATCCCAGCTGCCATGCACTCCAAGTACCTCACAGGAAACCCCTGACACTCTTCACTATATCAAATGATCTCTTGCCCAAAGAAACCATCCTGCAGTGGAGCAAACTAAATGAAACAAACTCTATAGTCCAAAAGCTTACCCCAGAGTTTAGTCAATTCTACTTTTCCTCCCATTGCCAACAGCCCTTGTTTTTTTAACCTAATCTCCCCTAAATGCACTTGCCTCCAGGATCAGCAGCTCCCTGTGTCTCTAGGAAGTGCATATTTCATAAGCACGTAACTATTTTGCAATGTATGTACAGCTCTGTAACAAGAGTTAAACCTGCACTATGGTTCAGATTAACGAGACACTAGCCATTAGCTATTCTCTCTGCAGTTCTACACACTTTGTTTTATAAAAATACTTAACTTTATCAAAGTACTATATACACAACACTTCATTATGAAAGCAGTTTTTATCCCAACAATTACGGCTACAGAACCAAAAATCAAAAGCAACAACTTCAAGTTGTGCTCAGACTTAACAGTAACATAGGCATAATTTTGTTCTCAAAAATCGCAAGTCTTAAAATTTGGGAAATAGATTACTGCAACTTTAACCAATGGTCTCATAATAAAGCATTATGCTTTTGCTCCAGATTAGCTACTATGCTAAAATAAAAAACCTGAAATATTCACTTTACAGATTTATAAGAGAGTCAAATTCTTTTCCCTACCTATAACATGACAGGTAGGCAAAAGACGCTGGCAAATTATAAAAATGTAGAAGACCTTATAAAAAAAAACCTAGATTTTCTGTACTGTTTCAGACAGTTCAGATTTGATCCATAAAGGGACGAGAGATGACCTTCAGCTTTTTCCTGAAACCGTTCAACATGCAGAGACTAGCAAATGAAGTCGTACTTTTTGATAGGGCTCTATGCAAGAACTTTCAATTGAAACTTTCATCATCTTTAAGAAAAAAAGATTTTTGTAGTGAAATTATTTGATGGGGAGCTCAACAGAAGCACAAGAGGCTACTAACTATCCTTCTGCATAGCAGACAGTTTGAGAAGGAAGAGAATGGTTTCCTATCCCACAGTGCATCAAGCCACTGTAAAGGATGTGTGCAAAGCATAGACAAAAACAGTAGGTGTTCTTGGTTAAATTACAATATTACAATTTTTGGATGAATGTGGTCAAGTGGAAAACAAATGTTTTTTAAAACCAAGACATAACCTGAGCTAAATTAAGTGCATTTGTTATGAAGAAACATTGGCCATAATCATAATGTTTGTTTAGTTACTTTTTAAAACTCTTATTCTCTTAAACCCTGGGTACAGAATATTTACATCCTCTTCAGTCTATTAGATATGAAAATCTGGTTTTCTACTATGCTAGCCATTCTCTTACCTAAAGCAAAGAGGTCCAAGAGCAGTTACCAGCAAATAGTTGTAATATTTATCTCTATATTTTACGATTACACTATTTTTCCTCCTCATAAATATTATTCAAAAACACAAATAGATTAAAGCTGCTATGAGTCACTTATGAGAGCTTTAGTATTTTCACAACTTGTATGGCATTCAGTACTCAAACTATACTTTATAACCTCTTTTCTTATATGGAATAAAGTCTCAATTTTCACCATGCCATTAGCAAAGTTTCAACTACAGAAATTACTCTATGGTCTACTACAAAAAAAATAATGGTATTAAAATGAGTTAGACAAAAGTGATAAGAGGATGAGTGAAGAGATTTGACTTGGAAGGAAAGAACTAACAGACAAGGGATTGAGGTTGCAACCCCAACACTGCCAGAGATCCATTTTATACATCTCAGTTCTCATCTCTGTACAGCATACTGTAAAAACACAGTACCTAAGGGTGTATGATACATAACCTATATCCGTGAACTACTGATACTTCTGAATTGAAAGTATTCAAAATATTAAAGTGTTTTGGGGGAAGAAATACGGCAACTGACTAACAAAGTAAATCTGAATTAAATAGTTTAGGACTAGAAGTAAAGTCTAATGACTTAGGGCAGCACTACAGTGACTTAGGCAGGGGTGGCCAACCTGCAGCACATGTTTCAGGAGTGGCACAGGAAGCCTCTGTGTGTGGCAGGTGGCAGGTAAGGGAGGGGACAGGCAGGGACCAGAAAGCTAAGCAGCACACTGGGCAGGAGAAAGGGATCCAAGTGGCACATGGGGAGGGTGTGGAGTTAATCTGCAAAAAACATGGGTCCCCACTGGACTCCGGCAACCAGGCTCCTCAAATATACAAACTTTTGAAGTTTTACCAAGGCATGTGTTCACTGAGAACACAGGAAAAGGAAGACAAATTGAATACAGGTGGGAAGTGAACGTTCACCAGTTAAACAACATTTAACTCCTGTTATGAAGGCAACAAGTAGTTTAGACCTGAATAAGAGGCTCCACCTGGATATATCTTAACTTCCCCAAACACCCCATTGTTATTTTTTTAACTGATTAAAAGGACTAGACTAGGATCAGGACTTCTGGACTCTAAACCCAGCTGTACAACAGACCATGCATGTGGCACCAGGCCACTCACTGTTGCCGCGGTAGGAAATTTAGACCCAAGCACCCTGCATTTCTACACTGCCTGCAACCCCAGCTTCTCCCAATGTTTTACTGACAGCAGAGATTTAAGTATCACCCTGACAGCCAGGTGGGTAGCATCTCTTTTCTTTCTTCCCAACTGCGAAGCCATGAAAAGGAAGATGCATGAACCAGGAAAGAGAATGCAGGTGTCCTGCCCACCAGCCCAGCGCCCTTCTTTCTAAGCATGTTTCCTGTTCCAGGTCAAGTCAGCCAAACCAGCTCCAAACCATATCAATTTAAGCAAAACTCAATCGTTCCAAAAACCGTGTCAACTGAGCAGGCTGAACTCCATCAGTCCGAGCCCCATGTCCGGTGCTACAATTGGTGACACCCGCCACCCAGACCCATCCTCCTGGGACTTAGGATGCCTGCCTGCCAGTTATTTTGGGAGTATCTGATGTGCAGGCCCAAGCCTGGAGGTCTTGGGGTGCAGATGCCCCCAGATACTCCAGGTGAACATCCTCCACCTCAGATGCTTCAGTCCAGGACTTCAGATACTCCCTCCGCTCCCTCTTGGCCCACAAGAGGCCTTCTCACCCAAGCAGCTCGTCTGGGGACAGCAAGACATGGGGGCTAAGGGCTTGCGTGCCCCCACCCAAGCGCTCCCACGGAAATGTAGAGAATGAGACTGGAAGGGGCCTCACTGACCCTGACCCCTGCTCAAAGCGGGACCAGCCCCAAGTTCACCATCCCAGCCAAGGCTTTGACACTTAACCCCACCTCAAGCCTGGAAATACCCCCCCTCGGCCCCCATACCTGTGTTTTGCCCCCCTCCTTCAGAGAAAGTTCCTCCTAATGCCCAACCCCAACTTCCCCGTCGCTCCCTTCCCGGGGGCCCCAGCCCCAGGACCGCGGCCCCCCGGGGCACGGTCACCTGCTGCCCGGTGGGAGGCCCGGGCGCGACCCCGCGGAGCCGCGGGTCAGGGGCCCCGGCCGGCCTCACCTCCTCGGGCACGGGCGGCTCGGTGCTGCCCCCCGCGCAGCAGGGCCCGGCGGGCGGCGGCGGCTCAGGCTCCATGTCCCCGTTGAAGAGCGAGGCCCCCTCGGCGCTGCTGCCGCTGCTCAGCGCCGCCATCTTGGCTCGGAGCGCCCGGGCGCGGGAGGGAAAGAGGGAGGGGGCGGGGGAGCCGGGCCGCCCCCAGCCGCGACCCGTAGCGGGAGGGGGAGGGGGCACCCGAACCAGCCTGCTCCCAGCGGCCCGCGCCACCGGCACGTCACCCCCCCGCCCGTGACGTCACCCCGCAGGACCGTGGCGCCCAGTGCGCATGGGCCGCGTGACGTCACCGGGGAACACCCTGACGTCACGGCGCAGCCGCACGTCAGCCCGGGGTGGAGGGCGTGCGGCGTTCCAGGCCCCTCCCCCCGAAAGGGCTCCCCTCTGCCTAGGTACCCCCACGCGGGAGGGCTGCCCCGGGCCCTCGCTGCTGCCTCAGGGATCCGCCCCTTGGCCTACCTCACTGACTGACCTTCTTCTCTTAACGGCCACCTCCCTCCTCTGTCGCCACTACAGCCCTCTCTCGTCTTACCGCCCTCCCCACACGCTAGGCTTGGGCCCAGTGCCCATACCGACCGTTTGTCTTTCTCCCTTCCCCATACAGGGGTCACTTTTCTCCCTCTGAAAACTGTTTATTCCCACATTCCCACATGCACCTGTCTTCCTTCACCTCCAGACTGAATCTTCTCTTGGTACTTGGCCACAGAGGCACAGCCATCCTTCAGGGAGCCCCTCGCTGTCTGCCTACCTTTGGACAGGAGGTTCCTTTGCTATGGGGTCATTGGCGATGTGTAGGGGTGCACGCGGGCCCCTTGAGTGTGGCAGTGCACCCCCTGCAATAAGGCACTGCCGACACTACCAGTGGCACCTGCGGGTGGTTGCTGCTTGCCCCTCTCCTCCCCCACCGCTGGCAGCATCTGCAGGCAATCCGTGATTGCCACTGGCTGCTGCCAATGCTGCAAGCAGCATCTGCAGATGGCTGCCAAGTGCCAGTCACCGCTCGCCACCCCCATCCCAGCTGCCAATAGCACCACGGCTGCCTGTGGGAGCTCCCCACTTACTGCCACCACACTCCCACCCCAAACAGCTCCGCCACCACCTGCAGGACCTTGCCATGCTCCCCCCCCCAGCCTCTGGGTGCACATGGCATTCACCTATGGGGTTCTCTTGCTCAGCACCCTGTTCCTCAAATCGAGCCTTGCCCAAGCAGTAAAATAATGACAATTTATGTTCAAGATACAAGCCTGCACCACTAGGCCAGGGGTTGTCAACCGGGGGTACTTTGAAAGGTCTGGAGGAGTACCTGGGGTGGGACGGGCAGGGATGGAGAACTGCCACCCCATGCTGCTGCCTCATGGGAGCAGGGGCAGGGTGAAAGCAGGGCCACAGAGACGCTGTGCTGCCACCACTCTCCTGCTCGCCATGCCCCTGCTTGGCATCTGGCCATTTGCCACCCCCCCACTCGCTCAGTGTCCAGCCGCTTGCCACCCCCCTCCCCGCTCTGTGTCCGGCGACTCATCACCCCTCCCTGGGGCTACACTTACTAAAAAGGGAACCACTAGGGGGTACACTTATTTAAAAAGGTTGAAACCCCCTGCATCAGGTAATCACATGCCAACCACATGGAGGCAGGATTTTGAACTCTTCTGGGGCTGGGTCCCTGAAAGAGGGAACTGAGAAAGCTGAATGCTGTTACAGTAATACTGGGGAAGATTTGTACCTTACAGATAAGCTAAATTGGAGATATGTATAGCACAAGTTGTCATGGGCTGGAGCTCACTTCAGCAGCTAGCCTATTTCCTAAGAGAAAGAGGGCGGTTTAAAAGCAAGACCAATGCCTGAGGAGTCTCAGATCATATACAAAACTGGCATACCACAAAGCAAGCAGCAGCTAAATAAAGGCTTTTAAACCTTTATACTGATTAAAGATTACATAAAAAGGAAAAGACTTCTGTCCTATTTTAGAGAGGAGGGCTGGGCTTTCCTTTGAAGTATGTAGGCCGATTTTTTTTTTTATATAACCACTGCTTTTGGGGTGCGTGGTCTGAAGCACTTAAAGCCTTATGTTCAAACATACTAAAGGAATGTGAACACCATTGACTTAGATAATCAGGCCTGGAAATCAGTGGGAAATTGGGGAAATATTAGTGGGCAAAATGCTGACCTTAATGTTTGGGAGCAAAAGAGCTAGCTAGAAGTTTCTGGGAATGTACAATCATGACTGCAGGTATTTTCATGGGTGAAATGTACATCAATTCTGCAATTTAAGCTAATAGAAGTCACGTGGGTATGAAGGTCCAGTTGCAGATGCTGTTGCAGAAGGAGGGTTTAAGTATCAAATATCCAAAGAGTCTAAAGTTAAGCTTACCTAGACTAACCTTCTCTTTGGCCCCTTGAGTATATCTCCTTACAGTACTGTCCTTAATTATGTAACATACAATTCTTCAATTTATACTTAAAAATATATAGTGTAGAGGTGCTGACAGGGTTATTAAAACCCATATCTGAGAGAGAGAGAACTTCTCCATCAAGAACTATATACGAAACATAACGATCATGAAAACTGCTTTTAAGCCCAAAACAAAAACATATTGCAAGAAGCTGCACCTATCTACAACAGTTATGAAGTATATGAATGTACAATTTGAAAAACAACATGATTGGGTTAGCTAAGACATTATATCTTCATAGCTATGCACAGAAGAACGGTTTAAGGGACACATCCAACCTGGAAAAAAAATCACATTTTTGAGAGAGAATTTTGTATATGATGTCATCATCACAATTAAAGCCTATGATTACTCAAGATGAAAGGAGTCAGCAAAGCAAAACAAAAATTGTCTCTTGTTTTTAGTTTGTGCATTTGACAGCTCTTCAACCCTATTCCTCCTAACATTTATGCACATGCTTCACTTGCATATTTTAACAAAGTTTTCTTGGGATCAGGGATCTAATAGTTTCCTTGCTGAAAATATCCTGATGATAAATATTCAGTGGGTAACATGAATAAAGCAAAATGCACAACAAACCAAACTCAAAGTATACTACTTAAAGGGTACTATAATCTGGAATATTTTTAATCAGTCAATTAAAAAGAAAACATGAGTTCATAAGATAGGTCAAGCATATAACCTTTGTCATTCTGACTTTTGGGTGCTTAGCCATCAGCTTTTTGTATTAATGTAATTTTTGGATGCTGAACACTATTAAATCTATATAATAGATTGGGTTTTAGAAACCACCTTTCACATTTGAGTTATTGCTTTGTAAAAACACCTGGCACTGAGTTAGACATTGGGAATGTTATAAGTGTTTAAGGAACTGTAACAGCCACTTACTGTTTGCAGTCAGCAATAGCTCTCATGCAGCTTGGAACAGTGGGACCTTTTTTATTATGAGAAGGAACTTTGGAAATGAGTCTGGCCAAATTTATTCCCTGTTCTTTTGGAGTGTCATACATTATTTATCTTCTACCTGGCCAGCCATCAGAGATATACAGAAGGTACATATTTAACATTAAATGTATTTTAATGAGTCTGATAGACTACCTCTGTTAACAAAACACCTACTGGGGCATCATAGCATCCTCACTCACTGGATATGATCCCATGATTGATTTTGGGTCAGAGTTGCCTTGGAGTCCTACACCAGCTAGACAACACTGCACAGAAGAACCAAATATCAAAACTAAGTTACTCGTCATCAAGTTACTAACGTAGTCTCTAACAATCCTATTTTGTAGCAAGACATTTGAAAAGACAGTAATCAACAATGTGGGATAAGAATCCAAAGTGTTGGCAAAGAAATGTATGCAGTCTCTGGAAACAAAAACAGATTAAGAACTGAATGTAAGGTGAATAGACTGTTGGGAGAAATTTCCCTGTACTTGTAAGGAGATTAAAAGAAATGCAATAGTAAATTCATATCTAGTCAAACTCCTGGGGTAGCTGATCTTAGAGAAAAACTGACTGAGCCAAGTTAATTCATGGAATAATTCCATGTATGCAGTGGAATTTATGTCAGGGAAGCTTTTGGCTCAAAAGTGCAAAACATAGTCATAAAAATTTATAGGGTATTTTCCCACAAACAGCTTACAGTGAGGATATAAATCTAGCAGGAATTATAGCAATCTGTAATTTCATGTAATACATTTTTCCTGTGCCTCTGATAATGCCACATCCTTTGTTCCTGTGCATTCAAATTGATCAGGAGGTTTGCATTCTCACAGAGTATGTTAGTCATGCTCTGTTATTGTTATTTACACGGTGTAGCACCTTACTGGCTGCAAGTCTGAGCCTTCATGCTGCCAAATGAGAACCAAAGTGAGGAACAGAGCCAAAATTTACCACCTAATACATATGATGTGGACAAGGATTTTTATTGGCTTGTTTTTCTTTTACTGGAAGGGAATGGAATGCTCTGTGAAGGCTGGGCAGGTATAGAGGCAGAAATCTACTATTCATACTGCGCCTCCTTGTTTTTTAGGAAGGTTCACATTTAGCGAGGCATTTCATTTACATTTAATTCCATTTTACATAGTGTAATTTTTGGTCTCAGCTTAGATCTATAAAGATCTATCAGTGTCAAAGTTAACTGCTTTTTGGTGATGTGTAATTCTGGTCCTTGATACCCCAACACAGTTTGAGGAGGCTATTAAACTACTTTTTGTTATTACTTCTGTTCATTATTAACATGTAAAACCTGTGACCTAGAGGTAAAGGACTCTTTTCTTTTACCAAATCCTTAAACCACCTAGACTAGTTATTCTCAGCCAGGGTTCTTCTGTGGTACCCTTGGGTGCCTTGAGATCCTTTGAGGAGTGCCACAGGAGGTATCAGGAGATACGCAGATAAGGGTAGGCTCAGGCTGTCCCTGCCTAACTGCTCCCATGCTCTACTGTTCAGCCCCTTTGCAGGGGTGCAAGTGCTGCAATAAATTAGTTTTTGAAACTAGGTGCCGCTCAATTCATAAAAGGTTGAAGGGGTGCCTCGACTCTAAAAGTTTGAGACCCACTAACCTAGACCACTAGTTGATTTATTCTTAGAATGTAGTATAGTTAGTGTAATTTGTATTTTAGCAAGTAACTCAGATTTGTAAACACAATCAACACCCCCCCCCAAAAAAAACCAGACAAACAACATAAAAAAACCCCCAAAGTCACTTCCTATGGAGTTTCCAGCTATGTAGCATTTTAGGGGGGCGGGGGTTGGAATTCTAAATTTTACCTAAATTCTGATCAGACAACTAATGTGGTAAAGTCATTGAAGGGAAAGAGACTCGTCTTTCAGGTTACCCAACAGAAGATTTTGTTGATCAAAGGAACACATGCTTTTTAAGAGAAAATGTTGTACCTTGTCAGTAGAAAATAAGAGCGTTAGTTGACAGTCTAAGCCAATGTAGAAATTTGAAGACATGACTACCCTTTCCCAGATAAATCAGTTTGCATCGATGTGTTATGCTCAGAAGAAACTAGTGTCCAGTGGTGTGCAAAACCTGTCTAATCAAATTACAGTGGGTTTGAGTTGCCATTTCTGTTCCAGACAAAAGAGCATCCTTAAAAAAAAAATCAAAACAAGTCCTACAGCACATTTTCAATTTATCCAAATGGTTAATTCAAGGCTAAAGCTACTGGACTATGCCTACTAGTTTGTTAACAGGTACAGAATATTTACATCCTCTTCTGTCTAGTAGATATGAAAATATGGTTTCTACTATGCTAGCCATCCACGGCCCCGGATTTGTAAGGTGTTTCTGCAAATCTACCAGAACCTTATCTTTGTTTTTAGATACCAAAATACCTTTAAAAATATGGTCTCTCTTGCCAAATTCTAATCATCTTGTTCACACAGTTGAATTCAGTAATTTTAAGAAGAAAAATAGTTGTCCTAAGCATTGAAGCATTTGCATTTGATCTGGACATGTATAAAAATGCAGGTCCAAATTATCTATTGCAATAAAATAAGTACAAATAAACCTCTTAAAATATATTTAAAAGCATACATCATTAGTTCATACAATAAAATAGAGCTAAAATATGTAACTTGATTTACCCATCCTCCAGGGCAACTAGTACTGTTTATATGTCATATTCAATTCTGAATCCTGACTGGGAAGAATCCAGGATGTTGATGAAACAGAGATACAATTGATGGCAGCTTGCCGTTACCTTCTTTGTAATCTTTCCCAGAAAATGTGAGGCAGGGCAATAGCTAGCCTGCTGACTGGAATCCAACACCAAGCATTGTGCAGAACAAAGTGTACTTAATGCAAGTTGCATACTCTCCAAGAAAAATTAGGTGAAAATACAGTTGAGGAGGGAGCATGTGGCCTCATTCATGCATTGTAGCACACGCATCTTCTGAAGCTTTCAGGAGTTCCCTATCCTAACTGCTCCAGTGTTAGACCAAGGGGAAAATGTGGGTGCTTCCATCTTTTTTGTTATTGTTTGTACAAACCTCTGATGCTTTAAACCATCTGGAAACAAAGAGTCAGATGGAGATTCAGATTTGCAGCTGAACAGTGCTTCTCTAAATCCTTATTCCAATTTCTGCTTTTCATTCTTCCTCAACATGCACAAAATTGTTATCTAGTTCAGTAATGCTCAACCTATCTGGCCCCATTGGCTGGATGAGTGGCACAAGGCTGGTCTGCAGGCTGGATCCTACATACGGGGTTATTCCATGAGCCTGATCCAGCCTGGAGTTGATCTGCAGGTATGATCCGGTGTACTGGCCTGGCCTGGCCCCATGCACCAGCCCAACCCTGCACTTTGGATCCATCTGTAAAATAACGCTGTGCACCAGATGTGGCTGCTGCATGACACCATGCACCAGCATAATCCAGTACGTGGGGCCATGTCATCTGGCTTGCAGGGCTCCCTATGGGTCCATACATCTGGCTGTGGGAACCATGACAATTAACACTGCCACTGTTCCCATACTGCCAAATGTCCAGATGCTTGGGAAGCCCCACAGGGGTGGATAAAACAGCTCTGTATGCTGGATCTGGCCCATGGGCCGTAGGTTGAGCACCACTGATTTGGTTCATTTATGCCTTACACAAGGACTTGATGCTTTTCCCATTCAAGCCAGTGGAACAGACTCAATAGTTTTCATGGGAGAGAAACAAGCATCAAATGCTTAAACAGGCATTAAACACATGCTTGGGGGGGTGGGGCACACACTTTAATTAGCGAGTGAGCGCTTTGAATTAAAAGCGCCCAAGCATCACATTTATCAGTGTCCCCCATGTTGAAAAATTGTGGCATGGTGCTTTGAATTAAAGTTCATCAAACAAGATTTAGTTCAAAGTGCTTCACCACTATTTTTTGACACAGGGACGCTAATACATGTGACACCAGAGTCTTCTGGAACGTATTTATTTCCATAAATTTCCAGTGCATTGGAGCTGGCTCTCTGCATGTGTATAGGAGCCCACAGAGAGCAATCTATAACCCAAGTGGTTTAACACA
The DNA here is from genome assembly GCF_001723895.1 of Crocodylus porosus. Taxonomy (NCBI): domain Eukaryota; kingdom Metazoa; phylum Chordata; order Crocodylia; family Crocodylidae; genus Crocodylus; species Crocodylus porosus. The sequence goes on along the minus strand of NW_017728931.1, from coordinate 41,646,065 downwards.
TCATAAACATTACATAAAATTATCATGAATAAAATGGCACTAGATCATAAAAATTGTATTTTCCCCCAAATTAAGTGGAATATCTCTCCTTCAGTGTCTTTGCAAGACTGCACATCAGAGCCACAGCTTTCTGAGATTTCCCTCTAGTAGTCATAAGTTTATGAAGTAGAAGAGTTAATCTTAAAAATGACACCTCTGCATCTTGGGATTGAAATATGTCAATATTCTCTATGTACAATAGAGTCTATCTTTAAAAATAAATTGGAATTTTAGTTTCTCAGTTTTTAATTAAATACAAAAAGTGAGGCAGAGAGAGTATGTAAAAGAGAAAAAAAGAAAATATGAGTCCACACATTTCTTAATTCAGGTACCATACCTCCTTCTCTTAAGGAATGGTGATCTAGGTGGTGCGCTTTACAAAAAAAACAAAAACAAAACATCAGTTTGGGACTTGCATAAGGAGTGCTTTTCTCATTCACAAGCTTTTCACTTGACTCAGATGAAAATTAATTTGCAGGAAAATTTCTAATAAAACATTCTTCTAGAATACAGCTCACACATTTAAGTTGACCTTTAGAAGACAATAGCTCAAGCCTCTTCCTTTGGATGCAGAACACACATAGGGGAGGGTTTTGGCATATCAAAAGACAGTCAGGTCAGGACATGCATCTCATGAAGGGGACAGGGTTTAGGGCCAGGGTGCTCAACCCCCGCCCACAGGCCAAATCTGGTTCATGAAGCTAAGGCATCCAGCTCATGGCGCTTCCCGCAGGTCAGTAAATTTGAAAGCGGGGGAGCAGTGGCAATTAATACTGCCATTCCTTCCTTGCTGCCAAATTCCCAAGCCTCACATGGCAGTTCAGATCCAGGCCACATCCCCTTCCCTTCACACAACCAGATTGGGATTGGGCTATGTCCCCTTCCTCCTACGTAGCCTGATTAGGGTCATGCCACAGCCCCTATCTCTGGGCAGCCAGGTTGGGTTGGGCTAAGCCCCTTCCCTCTCATCTCAGGATCAGGGCTGAACTGCACCTGCCCCCTCCACATGACCAGATTCAGCTCACAGACTGGATCTGGCCTGAGGATGAACTGGAAACCACCCGGGCAAAAAAGCTGAGCGCCACTAACCTATTGATAGTGATGACTCCAGTGATGACAGACTTAATCTGTCAATGAACTGAGCCCCAACATGCCACCTCCTACCTCCACTGTCCTTCTTAAATCCCTGCCTAATAGTGTAAGACAGTGAGAAGGTCCCACACACCGTTGTACAGTTAGGACATTAGAAGACATCATCCCAACCCGGCTAAACAAAGCTATGGCTGGGGCCGGTCCTGCCTTGAGCAGGGGGTTGGACTACATGACCTTCTGAGGTCCCTTCCAACCCTAATTTTCTATGATTCTGATAGGGCTGACATAAAAAGGTCCATTCATGGGAACCGCTGGTTTCCAGAATCACTGTTAAGCTAAGAAAGGGAGAGGCAGTTATACAGCAAGGGGAGGCATGGACTGGATAAAAAGTTAAGTGACAAGGGAGTGTAGCAGAAACAGGAGCAATGAGAAAATCAGGTAGACTCATTCTTCAAGGAAAATTAGACGCTGTAGAAAATTGGAAGAGAAGGAGACACAGAAGGGGACTAGTCTGTTCTGGTGATTTAATATAGTCAGCATAGTTGTTCTTGTTAATTAAAGATTTTTGATTATTCTCCTCAGAGCTTTAAGTTGGTCAGTTCTTTAATATGTGGGGGTTTTTTATTTTTCTCTCAATATTGATAAACTTTATTAGCTCTAAATACCAAATGATTGTGAATTGCTATTACCATACTTAGTTTCATAGTGCTTAAGGTTGGAAGGGACCTAAACAGATCATCAGGTCCGACCCCCTGCCTTGAGCGGGAATGAAAGCCGAGGTCATAACATCCCAGCCAAATATCTGTCCAGCCTCCTCTTAAAGACCCCCACCAAGGTAGGAGAGAGTACTACCTCACTCGAGAGTCCATTCCAGAGCCTGTCAGCTCTGACTGTAAAGTAATGTCTCCTGATGTCCAGCCTGAACCTTCTCCCTAACAATTTGTTGCTGTTATTCCTAGTAACCCCCGGTGGTGCCTGGGGGAACAGAGCCTCACCCAATTCCCACTGGTCCCTGCTGGTGAGTTTGTAAATGGGCACCAGATCCCCTCTCAGCCTTCTCTTGTGGAGGCTGAATAGATTCAGGCCTTTCAGCCTCTCTTTGTAGGGCCTGCCCTGTGCCCCTTGACCATGCAAGTGGCCCTCCTCTGGACCTTCTCAATGCTAGCCACATCTCTTTTGAAGTGTGGCCCCCAGAACTGGATGTAGTACTCCAACTGTGGCCTGACTAGCACTGCATAGAAAGGAAGGATCACCTCCCTGGACCTGCTTGTGATGCATCTGTAGATGCCTGACAAGGTGCAGTTAGCCTTACCGACCGCTTCCTCGCATTAGCGGCTCATGTTCATCCTGGAGTCAACAATGACTCCAAGATCCCTTTCTGCCACCGTGTTGACAAGAAGAGTGTTCCCCAACCTATAGGTGTGTTGCTGGTTCCTTCTCTCTAGATGCAGCACTTTGTACTTGTCTGCATTGAATTCCATCCTATTCTCATACGCCCACCTCTGCAAGCTATCTAGGTCTAACTGGATTCTGTCCCTCCCCTCCAGTGTGCCCACCTTGCCCCACATCTTGGTGTCATCAGCAAATTTGGACAGCGTGCTTTCCACACCCACATCCAGATCGCTGATAAAAATGTTGAACAGTACAGGCCCCAGGACTAAGCCCTGGGGGACTCCACTGTCCACATCCCTCCAGGTCAAAAATGACCCATCCACCACCACTCTCTGGGTGTGACCATCTAAACAATTTGCCACCCATCTGACTGTGTAGGCATCAATGTCACAATCACCTAGTTTTTTGAGAGAATGTGGTGGGAAACAGCATCAACGGCCTTCTTAAAGTCGAGGAAGTCGACATCCACCTCAACACCCTTGTCCAGGGACTTTGTGATCTGATCATAAAAGGAAACCAGGTTAGTCAGGCAGGATCTTCCCTCAGTGAACCCATGTTGATTGCCCCTGAACATTACCTCCCCTGCTGGGCCTTGCAGATGTGCTCCTTGATGATTTTCTGAAAGGTCTTCCCAAGGACCGAGGTAAGACTGACTGGCCTATAATTGCCAGGGTTCTCCTTTCTCCCCCTTTTGTAAATGGGGACCACATCGGCCCTTTTCCAATCCTCTGGTACCTGGCCAGTGCCCCATGAGCCCTCATAGAGCCATGCCAGGGGCCCCGCTATGACCCCCACCAATTCCCTCAGCATCTGGACCTACTGATTTAAACATGTCCGGCCCCTCCGAAAGTTCCCTAACTAGGTCATCCCTGACCCTAGGCATGGCAGTGCCTCCCCTGGGTCCTTCCATAATCCTAGTGTGGGGAAATGCCCCGGTCCCTGTCCAGGAATATGGAAGCAAATAATTTGTTAAAGAGGTCAGCTTTTTCATTTGTGAATAGTTTGTGAAGCTTCTACTTTGAATAGTTATATTTCATAATCTATAAAGATCTAAGTAGATCACAGTTTAGGACTTACCAGGCTCAAGAAAGGGGAATTTAAAGGATTTTATGTGAAGTACTTACCTTATTATTCAGTCATTTCATATTCTATGTTTAGAATTTTCTTTCACAGCTCCCAGGCTTGCTTTTCCTGTCATACAGGAAGTTTTGTTGAGCTTTCCTTCAGGCACCAGCACCTACTGTAACCTGATTCCTCAACACTTTGAAGATAGGGAGGTAACTCCTTGTATCTCTGATCTAATATTAACACTTTAGCAAATGAATACACCTGCTCAGTCAGTTAATATTTTCAGTGTTTAGCTTCCTCACAGAGCAGCAAAAGCCCGCTAGGGATTGCACTGGCTTGGAGTAAGGAAACTTCGAGATAAAGAGGAGGCTAAATCAATAAAATGGATCAAATATAGAAACTGTAGCTTTTGTGCAGGACAGTGAAAAAAAAATGTGTTGACAAATCAGCATGCATTGCTGGAAGCCCTTGCTGTAGGAATGATTGGGGATATGATTTGCTGTCAATCTCTGCTGTCTCAACTAGAGGATTTTTGCAGTCATGATGTGGCTGTCAGAGGCACATTAGAATTACCTAGTAATTTCTGTGAGAGGAGAGTAGCCATTTGCTACCCACTTAACTATCTTGCTGGTCTTCCCTGCCCATCTTCATTGTTTCAACTTTATGTTCCTCTGGGGTAGAAAAGGATCATGTGACAATAGTATAGCACACCAGGACGAGCATTGCTTCTTTAAAAAACTGAACAAGGAGCTTTATTAGATGGCAGAGTGAGCATTTCATTACTTTAATAAAGCATATGATCTCTGTAGCTACTTTATCCCTGTTGCTTTCTGCTTCACTGCTGAGCTTCCACCTGAAAGTTTTGCCTACCCCTACCCTGTCCAGCTTCCTGCTATCCATAGAGATTTTCATGGGAAAAGCCACTGTCCTTTCACCATCCAGCTAGTCCCAAGCCTCCGATGGCTGATCAGTAACCCTGCTTTTTATAAGCAGTGGCTGGAAAGCTCACTCCTGATGAGGTGTTTTTCCTGTGCTGGCAAACCCTTGCACAGAAGGGTACAGATTTCTCAGTACAGAGGAAACTTGTCTAGGACAGTGGTTTCCAAAGTGGGGTGCGCGCACCCCAGGGGTTGCGGAAGACAATCCATTGGGGAGTGGGAAGAAAATATTAGAACTTCTATTTCTATTTATTTTTTATCTAAAAAAAATAAGAAAGAAATTAAGCTTTACTAACATTTAATATACAGATTGACACTGGTGCTCTCACTTGGTCCATATGTCAGACGGTCATGTGTCACGTATAGTACGTGAGTAGTACATGTATATAATTTATAAATAAATAAATTTACATATACTGGGGGTGCATACTCAAAAAATTTTTACTGATAGGGGTGCACGATCAAAAAAGTTTGGAGACCACTTGTCTAGAAGGTGAAACATGTTTGTGCCAGGGGATTTCCACAGCAAGCAAGGACATTTTCAGCCCATGGAAATCACCTTCCCTGCCAAGGTGTAGCTTTTTTGAAATATTTACCCTGCAGCATACTACTGCTATAGCTCCTCTTACCTACTTTATGCCCTTCAAAGGCTCACTGATCTTTCACTTTCCAACAGACATTCCCCAAAATAAAGCCCTAGCTATAGCTTGTCCATGTAGGCATTTGCAGTTGGGGGTGGAAGTGGGGTTGGGAATGTGGGTGTCTATGAAAATATTGGGCTAAGAGATTTGTCAGAATTGTATTTAAATCTTAGCTGGTGATTTTAATATCTATTTTTCTTCAGTGATCAACTATCACTGATGGTATATTTGGTTTTTAATGAAATCCTACATTGTAATGTATGAGTACTGAAGGCGTTAAGACCACCACAAATAGACCAGGGGTCAACAACATTTTTGATCTGAGTGCCAAAAACACCCACAACCTCGACTTGTAAGATATTGGCATGCCAGGTGTGGGTAGCGGGGGAGCCATGAAGGCCCCCATCCTTTTGACAGCATGGCCCTGGCTCCTTCTTCACCATCCTCCCCAAGGCATTCATGCCAAGCAAAATGCCTTTCTGTACCACACTCTGGCACCCATGCCAGGACTTACCATAGACCCACTGAGGCAAAAAACTTGCATATATTTAATTTGTCCTAAGAAGCAACCTGCTTAACTAGCAAGTGAGAATCAGGCAACTCACTAAAACATGCTACAGTTATCACTCCCCTGAGCATCTGAGAATATTAATGATGCCAAGGACCACAGGCAATATTTCTGGTACTGTGTTCAACCTTAAAGTCTTTTGATGCTGTAAATTGCTGAAAGGCTTTACTTATAACTCAAGACCTCTGGATTTGGACATTCTTTTTTAAATCTGATGTGACTTCTCCCTCCAGAAGACAACAATTTGTTTCAATAAAAGAACACAACTCCCAGATACAAACTACTTGGGAAATCCTGCAGGGATCCTTCCTAGATGGCATATTTATTACTCTTTTATATAAATCTTTTGTATGTCTTGTAAATATTCTAATACTGTTCTGTCCTCAGAAGGCATCATTACTTATCAAAGACTTTTGGATCACCAGCTAGTTTGATTTTGACTGAATAGAGACGGGTACTTTTTATTAGTGCTTATTTCATTGCAAGGCAATAGGGCAGTACCTTGGTAATATTGTAATGTATAATTATTAGGAATAACAAAAACAAATAAAAGAGTTAGGGAGAGTTACTTTTCTGCAGTATATAGTGGCTGTATGATTCCCAATGGCTTGTTTGCTATTCTGTATGTAATTTTATACATTTTTTTAATGTTTGTGAGAGTTCAGTGCTTATGAAAAGTCTGAAAGCTGATTTTACCTAGCCAGGCACAGAACAGTCAAAGAGTGCTAACACAAGCTGCCCCTTATACCTCAGCTGGTAGGGACTGAAGCCAACTTTGGCCATTTTCAAGGGGCCTAGATCAAGCTGCAGAAGTGTGGCTAAAGCAGAAGTCCCCAAAGCCTGGTTCTGAGTATCTATATAATAACTTTTGCAGATGTGACAACCAATTTGGTCAGTAAAGTAAATGAAGTAATCAACATCCAGCTGCACCAGTAATGAGATCCAATTAAACAGAGCACAAGGCCTGAAAGGAGAAATTATAAAGGAAGACCTTAAATATTCCAGATATACTATACCATAATTTTATCTTAAAATGTTAGTAGTAGTGACTGATGTAACCAAATGTATTGCATACTGTTTAGCTATAATAGATATATTTTTGTTAAATTTCTCAGATAAGTTATAAAAACAAACCAGCCTTGTCAGTGCAGATGGTAAACTGAGGTGGAGAGAAAGAAGGGCAGTGGCAGGCAGCATTCCATGATGGTGAAAGAAAGAGATAAGAAACCTTCCCTTCTTCTTTCCCAAGGACATAAATCCCAACTAATTGACACCTCCCAGTTCCATAGAAGATCTGGTTCTGTCCAGTCCAAACAAGTATCAGTGAAACAAATGCAAGAGTGAAACAAAGGCAGACAAATTTCTTTGGGTAAATGTGATATCTTTTATTAGACCAGCTAAAAAGTTGGAAAAATGGTTCTTTGCAAGTTTTCAGACACAAACACCCTTCTTCAGGCATAGGGAGAGTCTGCTGGTATTTTGTATGCGCCCCTGGGTAGAATAGAAGCCAGTACACAAAATACAGGTCTGAGAGAATGCAAGTGTGTGGCAGTGAAAATCAGAGAGGACGGGTAACAGTAGGTGTGAGACAGGTAGGTGGGGAGCAGGGGGAAGAGGAGAAAGTTGACCTGGTGATAGGATGTATCTAGTAAAATGTAGAGAGATTACCTGGGGCTATTAGATGGAAGACAGGTTATGCGTCATAAATCCACTGTCTATATTTTGTCTATAATTTTTTGTATCCAGTAGATTTATGAAGTGAAGTTTGTAGGATTATCCATGAAAGATTTTTTAAAAAATTCTCTTTGAGGGTTAGAGATTGGGAAAGAGCGGTTGTCTGTGAGAAGTGTGCACCCACATTTAATTGGGTATTTTTGTCTTTGATAGATTTTTGGTGTGCATTCACTTTGGTGCACAGTTTTTGTTTGCTTTATCCTACATATTTGCCATCAGGGCATTTGGTGAAATATATTACATTTCTGGAGGTGCACATGTAAGATCCAGGAATGGTGATAGTTCTGTTGTGGGGTGTGGTTATTGTGGGAATGGTGGAAATGTGTTGGCAGGTCTAACATGTCTTGTCCTGGCATGGTCTGGATCCATTCAGTGCATTTTGGGCCATAGGAAGTTTGCTTCTGGTGATAAGGTTGGAAAGGTTTGGTTCTTGTTTAAAGGCCAGGATGGGTGGTTCTGAAAATCTCTCTTTAAGAATTGGGTCTCCTTCTATGGGTTGTAATTGTTTGAGGATTGTCTATGTAGTTCCCAGGGAAAAATAGTATATCATAACTGATGGTGTGAGATTCGTGAGGATTTTCTTTTTGTACTGCAGGAATTCTTCATGTGGTTTCCAAGTGGCTCTTTCAAAAGTACGATCTCTCTCTCAAGTGTCCTTGTTGAGTGAAAACCCTTTTTAGATTTATAAGGTGACAATCATGGGTTTTCTTCTCAGTGCAAATTCAGTGATATCAGAGGGCTTGGATGTATATTACAGGTTTTTTGGTGTGTTTAGGGTGATTGTTGGTTATGTGTAGTCTGTGGGTTTCTTGTATATGGTGGTTTGTATTTTACATTCATGGAAATTGATCATAGCGTCTTAAAAGCAAATGTTGGTGTTGGAGTATTCAAGAGAGAGTCTGATAGCGGCATGATGATTATTTGTGATGGAATTCCATCAGATACTGCAGGTTTGCAGTACAAATTATGAACATGTCAGCTATATATCTTGGGTATAGCATGGGTTTGATGGTACAGTTCTGGAGGAAGTCTTCTTCCAGGTGGCCCATAAAACGTTTGGCATATTGTGGAGCCATTTTGGTTCTCATAGCCGTACCCATGGTCTGGAAGAAGTGTTGGTTATTAAAAGTGAACTTGTCTCTGATGTTGAAGTGTGAAACAAGGAAATATAAATGAAACCAATCAGAGAACATTTATTAGATTAGAATAAGCCATCTAGAACTTTGGAGAACCCAGCATATTCAAGAAGACCTACTGCCAGTCTGTGTGCCACATTTCTCCCCACTCTTGAGCCTCCCCAGCCCATACAGGTAAGGCTCTACATTGTCCAAAGGTCTATCTGGCTACCCATGACAGCGCAAGTGGGTTTTTTTGTGTTTTGGTATATAAGGAATAAAAAGCCAGACTGTCCTTTTTCACAAATGGTAGTCCTAATACCTGAATTACAGATAAACCTGAAGGTTGGGTACTGATAAAAGATGCAAGAGACAGATTGACAGTTTAGCATCTGGTATGCAAGAGAATATATTAGCCCAACCTGTAATAGTATTACTGTGATATGGACATCTATTTACAAATAACTGGACCAAGAAAACCCCACTCACTTTAGGAGAACAGATCATGATCACTGTTGACCCGAGTGAGTTCTTTACTGGAAATAGTAAGAGTCAATGTTTCATTACAAGTCTCCCTGAAATGTCTATATATTTGTGTTTTGTATCTGATACACCAACTGGACAGTTGCACTTTAAAATGTAACCTAAGACAATCTGTAGTGCAGTGGAGAATTCAGTAATATACTCAAGAACATTCTTGAATCCACCCATATTTGGTAAGACACTTAAGCACATGCTTACAATTAAGCATGTGCTTAAGCATTTGCTAAATCAAGACCTCAAAAAGATCAAGAGTCTCTCTAAATAGAGCAGCCCATAAAGCTACTGAGGTCAAGACATACCAGTTTTTGCAGTCAGTGGCACAGATGTGAATAGCATCACATATAGTTGCCTTTGCCTTCCCATCCTGAATGATCACATGTCATTTTACAGCTATCTTGACCAAAAATAGCCTTTGGTACAAGTCCAGAATGGGACTCTCTCACACACCTCTAGAGCTGTAGTAAAAGATCTTAACTACTTTGCCACCATGCCCCATTCTCAGATACATTAGCCTAGGCCGAAGCACATGTACCAAGATATTCCAAGAAGTGCAGCCCTTATTTACTCCACTTAGTTTAGACCCTTGAATATGAAGCCTGACTTGAGACAATGATGGTTTAAAAACCCTGGCCTGAGGGAACTTATGATTTTTTATCCAAGCAAGAGTTGTAATGACAATCTATAGATTGTGTGGATTCAGTTTTAAGTTGCTTGCAATAAAGCTCTGATGTAAAGAGTACTACCTGCAGCATGAGGTTTCTTAGGTCAGGTACATTTTGCTTCTAATACCATCAGAAAGTCTAGTTACTAAAAAAGCCCATAATGCAAACATCAAACCAGAATGGAATAGGACATATCCAATTAGCTCCACAAGATATTTACAGATGGCTTTACAAGCACTGGAATAAAGTACTTTAATTTGAAGACAGAAAACACTATCATGCAGGGGTTGTCAACCAAGGGGTACTTGGGAAGGCCCCAGGTGGTACATGGAGGCGGCACAGAGAAGCGGGGATACTTGGGAAGTCATGGAATGTAGGGGAAGAGGGAGGCCATCCAGCACTCTGCCACTGCCACATGCTGCTTCTCTGTGCCCAAGTACCCCCACCTTGCATCCAGCTGCCAGGGGACCTCTCCCCGCCTCTTTCGCTTGTCGACTGAGTGCCAGGGGCCCTCCCCCCCACGCACCCAGAAAGGGTAATCCAGGAGGGGTATCCATCAGAAGCGGTACACTCTTTAAAAAAGGTTGAAAACTCCTGCTATAATGGAGATAAACCACCCTTTCTTAGCTCTTGGAGAGGTTTGTTTTTACAGTCCTAGAAGTTAGAGAGAGAACAGGCCTTTTATAGCGAGTCTCTCCCATCCTTCTGCCAGTGAAGGGATATTCCCTATGCTATATTTTATAACATGTTCTCCAAGTGTAGCTTTGAATGGTTCAGTCCACGGAGGTGTAAGCCATTGCAGTCCATCACAATGGAGGGTGTAAGAAAGATGTCTTATCGTCTCCTTTAGGACCTCCAAAACCCCAGGAGCTACTAAAAAATGGTGATCCTTGGGATCTCGTCCAAGATGTACCTACCTAGCTTAATTCTTGCTTGGAAGTCATGTAACCCATTTTATTTTAATTTGCTCTTCTCTCTCTCTCTTGCCTAAATAAATCTTGTGTTTAATTAGTCTTTTTAACTGAGACTTAGATTTTTGTTTGGTCATTTAATATAAATAATTTCCAAGGCATTAAACAAAGTTTAAAACAGTGTGTGACAGAGGGTCATCCCAAGGCGGATTACTACATCGGCCTGCCCACCTGTTCAGGGCAGTCCATCCACTTACCTTGCCAACCATGCCTTTTGGTGTAATTAATAAGTTGTTTCTAGGTGGGCGGCTGCCCCTTTTATGCCCCAATACCAAGGGCATAATACACAGCTCCAACCTCCCCTTATCATGTCCCAAGCCTCGCAGGTGTTATTACTGTTCAACTCCATGCGCCCCCTTGACGCTGAGCCCTCTGGCTCCCGTGTCCTTGTACCACTCAGATACCAAATTCTCCGGTTCCTGGTTTTCTGCATCTCTCTCACTGGCATCTGGCTGTACAACTGTCCCTGGTGCCTGACTCTCCACGCCTCTCTCCGCCATCTGGCTTGGGCGCCTCTTTCAGGCGCTAGGGCCCCCTGTGCCCCTCAGGCGTCTCTCTCTATGCCGAACGCTGGATTCTACCCAAATCATGTGCCCCTTTCCCCAGGCACTAATGAGGTCTCTAAACCTCCCCTTATAGCCTCATCCCAGTTCTCCAGTGCAAACCATAACAAAAACATAAGCCCCCGGGCTACAACTGAAACACTAGCAAAATCAAAAATACTATGTCCCTTTAAGGGGAAAAACTTCCACCCTCAGGCAATGTACCCCTAGCCTAGGTACCTGGGAGACTCCCTGGAGTCTTGCAGCACTTGGGTTGTAAAGCAGGTGGCACCAGATCTCAGGTAGCTTCCTCATGCACGAGCTCCTTTCCTAGCAGTTGCCAGAGAGAGAATGTGTGCTTGTTAGCTACAGTCTGGGCTTATATGTTCTCAAACCCTGCTTCCTTCCAGCCATGTGATGTCTGCAGGTGCTGCCCAATTACCCCCTTAGGTTGTTACCCCCTTAACCCACAGCTGGGGAGCTCTGCTTAGCCTACAGAGCTCCCCGGCCAGGCTGCTTCAGCTTTAAAGGAGCAGGTACATCTTAGTGCCCTGCTACACAGTGATTCTCAGCTAGGGTGCTGTGGTACCCTGGGGTGCTTTGAGAGCCTTTCAAGGGGACTGTGGGGTGCCTGGCAATGTTAGCACTGTCTGAGCCTTCAAGAGGCCAAAGAGCGATGATTCACAAGATAAGTAAGCAAAGATTCACAAGATTAACTCAGAGATTGCAAATAGGACTCTATAATGGTAACAACATTCTGCCCCATTGTCTTCTGTCTTAGTTGGTTACAACAGAAGAATTGCTGTATTATTTTGTGTAGTCAAAAAACAAGTGAAAGCTAAGAGCTGGCATTTTCTGAGGGGTGCCTTGAGTCTAAAAAGGTTGAGAAATATTGATTTAACCTCTAAAAAAGGTTGCAACAGGACAGTCAGAAACTGTCCCTTAGTCCAAGGACAATCTCAGTTTAAAAAAAAAAAAAAAAAAAAAAACAGACTAAAAAAAATGCTGTCCTAGAAAGAATGATATTCCCAAAGCCCCAATGCAAGAGACACATGAAAAGTGTCTACGGCTTACAGACAGGAATCATATTTAAGGGCAACATTCTCTCCACATTAATTACCCTTATAGAACTTTCTTTGTGTAACATATAAATATTTTGGGGGAAACAAGTTTTTAAATTTCCCTGCGGGAAGTATTTTATAGTACACAAGTCCAATTTGTAGGCATACATGTCTTTGAACTTAAGGGTTGTAAATACATTTACATTTTAAAACAGAATATTTGAAAAACAGTTTTTTCACTTATCAACAAAATCCTGAGTCATACATTGTGGGGAGGAAACATCTCTAACACCTAAAGCAGAGTCCAGAACTTTATACAGCTTGTTTCACATGTTTCCGTTATCATCAGCTCTTGCATGAAAAGAATCCCTCTGAATCAGGTTTTGGAATATAGATTTAATTTTAGACTAGGGTTTTCTTCTGATTATAGCCCCCAAGGCTGAGTCAATGGCACGAGTGCCATCTCTAGCATAGACAGGAAAAACTGCCATTTGCAGAGGTGGAAGCTTAACTCCACTTCCAGTGGGACATACCTCACCACTGTAGCTTAGCAAGCAGTATCTCCATTTTGAAATGAGGACACAGCAGGCATTTATAGATGTGCTCTGGGAGGCAGGGGGTGTTTTAATTAGCAACCCACACTAATTTAAAAGCGTATGAGCGTCATGTGTACCAGCCTCTGCACACTGAAAAATAGCAGCAGGGAGCTTTGAACCAACTCATAGAACAATCTTTAGTTGCAAGTCCATCCCCCTACCAGTTTTTAGCACAGGGATGCTGATACACATGACACTGGAGGCTGTTGGAGCACATTAATTTCAATGCTCCAGCAGACACAGTTAATCAAATCTGATCTAATGCACTGGATTTACAGCATGTCGGAGCAGCCTTGCTGCATGTCTAGTGGAGCCAAGTAAGACTAAGAGCCTTGTTTCATGTTAATTTTGCGCAGCTCCTGGAGCTCTTAACCCCTGGATTCTCTGCACATTAACACCTTTAAGTGGCTTATAGCACATTATGCTGCTCAAAGTTATGCCACTCCAAGGCAGGATAATCTCTTGATCTGCATAACACAGCATCTGTTCCATTAAGGTGTGGCCACTCCCCACAGATATGCCACTCAGGTTGAAGGTATGACTGCAGGCTAGCATTAAGCTGATTAACATTTGTACAGCTTGCAGCATAAAGTGTAACAAGGCCCTTTAAGTGAATTCCCTAAACACAAACACAGCAATTCAGTGGCAAAACCACAGATGTATTCCAGATCTATGTATGAACACCCAGTCCTGTGCACTAACTAACAGAATCAAACCCTCCCCTCCACCTTAGTGTAAATTACTTCACACAACATGTCCAGATTTTAAAACACCATTTAAAAACTTGTTTTCTGGAAAACTGTTCCTGCTTTCTGCCTGACTTCACATTAACATAGCTAACTACCTCCTCTCCCAAGATGCCAATTCATATGGGCCTTGATTCAGGAAAATCTCTCTCGTTGGACCATTGCTTATATTTCCAAGTCAATACTACAGAATATGGATTCTTCACCAGGGGATAGTGTGCAGGGCCATGGGAGGATGAGTAATGTTAATTTTTTAGTTACTAGATGGGAGAGGGTGCTGAATTCCTCTTTTATTGTAACATGGAGTTGATGTTGTGGAAACTGTTGAGAGCCACTACCCCAGCGGAAAGCTTTTGGGAAAGGTATGCAAGACATGACATTTCTTGTATGCATATTGACAATTCATTAAAGCACATGGTTCTGCTTCAAAATTTCTTCCCCTGTCCCCTCTGTGTTATGCACTGCGGAGCAATTCATCTATGTGATACTGAAAACCAAGACCAGGTTAATTATTCATGTTGGTTTCATACATACTTGCTTCTCAAAATCATTATTTCCTTTATGTCTTTGTATATGCCACTGTTAGCATCTTCCAAAAGTATATTCCATGGTGATACTAGGAGGGACTGTTTCTGTTAGTTCCAAAAGTAATTTTTCTATGCCTGAAAGAATCTTCTCAGAAAATAAAAATCATGGTCAAACCCTGCAAACCTGGGTACATGTATTTACACCGCAAAATCCAGGTCAGCCACCTAAATATAGGCAGCCTGCATTCCTAGGTTTGGAGCATTTGCAGCTCTTATTGATTACAGGAAGATGTGTCAATGCTCAACCTTCCTAAAAATCAGGAGTTTTGATCTTTAGGTGTCTCTACATAGCTTTATGAGCCTTAGTTTAGTCGCACATAAAATATATTCATCCCATACACAAAAAACAAATTACAGGAGTATCCTTGTGACAGGAGTATCTCTACTAGAGTTTCTATTGGTGACTCCACCCTCCTCTTATGGGCCAACTGCCTGCCATGCCTTGATCTTAATTGATGTAATTAGCAGGAGGCTGCCCATTTTATTTGCCCTGGTGCCAGGGGGCGTTATCTGCAGCTCCTTTTCCTCCCCTACACTGCAGCCCAAGCCTCACAGATGGTACTGATGTGGTTTTGACCTGGACCTTGCTGTAATTTGGCCCTCTCCTTGACTTCCCTGGGCTTCCACCACCCTGTCTTGTCCCATGACTTCCTGGCACTCTGCCTCTCCCTCTTGCTCTGGGGCTGGGGCCAGTGCACCCAAAATGCCATGCCCTCTCTGGCACCAGGGTCCCCACACTACCGTGGAGCCCCTGTGAGGCCTCCTTCAACCCCTAATAGCTTCACCCAGTCCTCCAGTGTTATAAAACTACAAACAGAAAACTCAAGCCCCTGGGCTATAACTGGGGTCATTTGACCACAGTGTTCTTTCCTGCCATGGCAGGGGGTCGGACTAGATGATCTGCTCAGCTCCCTTCCGACCCTTGAAACTATGAAACATAAAATCTAAGCCATCTGGCTAACCATCATTCAAATCCCTACCAGGGAATTCTCTACCTCATATCCGCGAACAGAAGCTGTTTGTGTTGTCAGGCTTCTCTACTCTGCTTGCTCCAGCAGAGCTCCTTCTCCCTTGGCTGGTAGTGGAGAACTGCCCTTTTGGCCTCACTCCTGGAGTTTGTGCATGCCAGACCCTGCCCCTTCCTGTCAGCTGACTCCCCAGCAGTTGCCCTAACAACCCACACCTGTGCCTCTGCTCTGAGAGTGGCAGGCACCTTAGTGTCCTACTACACATCTAAACACATGTTTATACACTTTGCTAGATTGGGACCATGGCTTCACTTCATTTTGCTCTCTAGCATGTTTTAAAATGCTAGGGTTGCAAAAGCCTCAGGGGAACATTCAAAACCAAAATAAAATCCTGTTTATAGTAACTAAAAACAAAGAAAAAAGTCCTGAAACAACTCGACAACTTGCATTTGCTTCATTTGCCAAGTTGTGACCTGAGGTTGGACTGGATACTCATTTGTATAACAGAGTCAAAATTTGAAGGAATAAGTCAAGTATTAGGGTCAGGATTTTAAATGCTTAAGTCAGGGAACACAATTCCCAAAGACCCTTCTGAATCTTATACCCATATTCTGTATAACAAAAACAAACAAAAAAACCTATTTGAGTTACTTATGCTAGTAAAAGGCACCATAAAATAAGGATAAAAATAAACATCAGACAGAAACATATGTACAGTAATAGACACTACAGGTGCACAGGGATTCTTAGGGAATCTAAGGATCCAAGTCAGAGGAGTACTGTGGAAACAGATACAGGAAAAAAGCTGGGTCTAAAAGGTTGCCACAGTACTGCAGGAAAAGGCACCAGGAGGTGAAGATGGAAAAGGCCAG
Organism: Crocodylus porosus; assembly: GCF_001723895.1. Taxonomy (NCBI): domain Eukaryota; kingdom Metazoa; phylum Chordata; order Crocodylia; family Crocodylidae; genus Crocodylus; species Crocodylus porosus. The sequence continues at coordinate 41,629,930 of NW_017728931.1, read as the reverse complement.
GAAAAAGCATGCTTAAGTGTACAGAGAACCAGGGGGAAGCATCAGCAGAAGGAGCATGTGTAGGTATGCTTCTAGGGTTGCCACTGCCACAGAGGGGAAGCAAAAAGAAAGCAAACAAATGAAGGGTAAGATGACATACAGTTACTTGTACTGGTAACACTGCAGAAACCTTGCTATGCAGGTATGCTGAAAGCTGGTAAATTAAAATACATCTCCTTTTGGAGTAATACCATACACCTCCACAAATCAAACATTACCTGATCTTTTAGAGTAAAATATTTAAAAGAACATTTTATTAAGCAGGTACCAATTCTTGAAAACAATTTAGAAGTATTTGCATGGGAATGCTATCTTCTGTATATAATTTTAATCACCTAATACAAGGAGAGTTCTGTAGGGAAGTAGTGGACAAGGAAGCACCCCCAGTACAGAATGCAAACCATTTGGATTTAAATTTAAATAAATCCAACCACCAAGGTAAAAGGTAGGTTGCTTGAAGTGGTGTGTCATAAATACGATATTCCAAAAATGTGGCAAGGAAGAGGAGCTGAAATCATTCTTCTTTCTAAATATGTACAAAAAAGACTGACATCAATGTAAGAACATAAAATGTACTAGTGAATGAATGAGGAAAAAAAATCTAGCATCTGGAAAAAATGAAGAGCCAAAGAAACTGGAGCTGAAAGCAGATGTGCATATCAAAAACTTAAGTCTTTCAAAATGATGATTATTTATTATTTAGCTCAGGTAGAAAAGGGAAAATGAAACCCACCATTATCCTCATGTGCTGGAACATACACAACAGTTCCCATATATGAAATTATTAGCAAAATACAAGCCCAAATAAAACTGAGAATATAGATCTAGTTAAGAGAGTTCAATTCCAAGTTAAATATCTGACAAGCAGATGACTATACCCCCACCCTCAACTTCACTCCCATCTCAACTTGCATGTAAAACCCCTCTACGTGGAATGGTGGGTGGGGGCTGGGGGGAAGGGTAGTTCGTCTCCCATCTCTAATATCCACAAGTCCTCTGGTGCATTGCCAGGGTGGCACTATTTCTTCTTGGTAGACCTCTTTCCTTGTCCTTTCGCGGGCTTTCCTTTCCCACGGAGCTTTTTCAGTCGTTTCATCTCTTCTTTAAAGTCTGCATGTTCATCTCTAGATGAAAAGAACAGAAAGACTAAATTTAGCTCCATTCCCAGTAATGTCTCATAGGTAGCTTGATGTGTAGGATTCTTTTATTTTCGGCCTATAGTGAGAAGGCAACTTTGCTAGTGAACAAAACTTATACTGAATCCAACGATAGTATATGCAATGTTATTGTTAGCAATGCAAGTTTTAAACAGAATAATTTAAGAGATTTTTCTCTGATATTTATGGAATTAATAAGGTTGCCCTTTTCAGATAAACAGAATACATATTTCTTACACTGCATTTATTGATCTCTTGTGCCCAAATTCAAAGTAAAATACAAAACCAACAAGAGACAAGATTCAGAATTCCCACCTTCCAAGCTAGCTCAGCAGTCTAGTGACAGCACACTGGATGGCTGTGCGGGGGAATCAAGTTGAGGGCATGAGGTCCTGAGAAGTGACATGCTTGGCTGCAGTAACTTTGCTTTACAGCAGGGGTATCAAAGCATCCAGCCTGTGGAGTCATGTCATCCAACTTGCACACTTTTGTCCCATCCCTGGCCATAGTAGGGGAACTTCTGCTGGTGCTGAAGCTGCAAGAAGCCCTGTCACTGTGGCTGGAGCCAGCACAGGTATGGTGGTAGGGCTTTTCCCCACAGTACCACTGGAGCTGCCAGTGCCCCAGCTCTCACGGAGGCACTGGCTGTTGCCATGGGAAACCCTGCAACCACAAACAAGGGACTCTGCTGCAGTGGTGGAGCTTCTGCCCATGGTGCTACGGGGACTGAAGCTACCATGGCCGGAGCTTCTGCCCATCATGCCACTGGGCCTGGCAGCACCCTGGCTCTAACCAAGGTGTTTGTTACTACTACAGGAAGCCCTATCAGGGCTCTGGCCACTATGGTGGGGCTTCCATCTGCAGTGCTGCTGGAGCTGGAGCTTTCACCACAAAAAGCTCTGCCACAGCAGCCAGGGACTTCCAGTGAGAGCACTGAGGTGAACTCCACATACATCTGAAAAGCTGGGAACGAGTCTCCCCAGCAGATCTGAGTTTGACACCCCCACTTCGCAGTTGCACATTGAAGTCACCTGCAAACAATGATTATGTTCACAAAGAGGGTCTTAATAGTACAGAATAAAAAAAGGACAAAGATGAAGGGGTTCAACAGGGCAGACAGTGCCTCCTATGGGACCCAGTAGATAAGTGCTGGGACTCCTGGTGCTCTGGTGTAGTGCCTGAAGACTGGAAGAAGGCCAGTGTGGTGCCAATCTTCAAGAAAGGGAGGAAAGTGGATCCTGCAAACTATAGGCCCATCAGCCTGACTTCTAAGGAAAGATCTTAGAAAAGTTTATTAAAGAGGCCTTCCTTAATGGACTGGCTGATGCCAACATCTTGAGAGATAGCCAGCACAGGTTTGTTGCGAGTAGGTCTTGCTTAACTAATCTCATTTCCTTCTATGACCAGGTGACCTATCACCTGGACAAGGGAGAAGAGATTGATGTCATATATCTTGAC
>NW_017728931.1:41620868-41626621 GCF_001723895.1 Crocodylus porosus | reverse complement strand
TCAAGCTGGACATAAGGAAGAATTTCTTTACTGTCCGAGCCCCCAAGGTCTGGAACAGCCTGCCATCAGAGGTGGTGCAAGCACCTACTACCCTGAACACCTTCAAGGAGTAAATTGGATGCTTATCTTGCTGGGATCCTATGACCCCAGCTGACTTTCTGCCCTACAGGAAGTGGGCTGGACTCAATGATCTTCCAAGGTCATTCCAGCCCTAATGTCTATGAAATCTATGAAGTGCTACTCTATCTCCCATCCAAACATACTGTAGCAATGATGAGGGTATGAACATTTTGGAACTGTTTACAATAGCAGTGCAAAAATCTTAGACACCTCTTAAAAAGCTCAAGAATTACTCTTAGGCCGCACTGATCTCTCTTCACCTGTTTCTGTGGCCTGCCAAGCACTTGTTTTTCAACAGCATATGTGGAACCACCCATCCCGGAACCTCCAAGCGGAAATCAGTCAAACCAAGGGTATCAAAATCATCTGGCCTGATAGGGCTGCACAAGCCATATGTTTGACACCCCTGAGATGAACAAAATTTTCAGGGAAGGAGAGCATACAGTTAGGCCTCTTTTGATCTCTTCCTGCTAAATGTCAAGTTTAGGTATTGAAGAAAACATAAAACACAGAGTAAGAGTTGTTCAAGCCCACTGGCATGCTGTTCTACTTCACAGCACCTTGGAAAACAGGATGCTCTATAACTTCTCCCCAAATTGTATTTTGCAGGCATGGCACACACCAGTCATGATGGCCAGATTATTATCTTTCCTACTGACAAGATCTTCCCTTTCTCAACTGCTAGGATAAGCAATGTGTCACACACTGACATGGAATTGCTTGTCAATCACAAACCCACTGCCCTGGGAAGTTGTTCCAGAAATGGTTCTGTTCACCTCAATACGAAAATCTTTACAAACAACTAGACATATTTTACTCTTCCCCTCTCCATCCCAAGTACAGAAATGAAGTACATATTTCTGTACTGATTGTCTTCTGCACTAACCCTTCTGAATGCTTTTTAAACAAATCCAAACACCACCCATACTCCCCACTCCTCAGTCCATTCTCCCCATTACACACACCCACACAGAGATCACCTGTAGAGACCGAGATAACGGAGTTGCCTCATGAGCCCAGAAAAGGTGTGGTGAGGAGGATACCAATCATAGACTACTTTCTTTTTGCCAACGGGCAGCTCACTAAATAGCTTCACTACTCGCATGGACTTGCTGCTTGTGGGTGACACAACTTCTCCAAATATCCGGGCACTCAGGCGGGCCATTATCAAGGCATAATTGGAAAGATTGGACATCTTTCAGCAAACAATGGACACACGTATGTATATGCACCTCCCTAAGAAGGAAAAGAAAAACAATAGTCTTTAGAGACACTCCAGGATCCCATGCATTTGCCTGTGATTCCACCCTCTGCCCCCAGAGTCACATTTACAATGCAGGTGAGGTGGAGATGCAGGGTGCAAACAGCATCATACAGCATCTTGCATTGCCATTCATAACACACCTTGCCACTCCAAACATCTCAAAACCAGGACTGATGGTAATACAGCCAAAACCTGTTAAATAACACTTCTGACTGCACATGCTTGAGGTTTGGCATTCCTACTTTGTGCAAAGTCACACTATATACCAAGTATGTCTATACTGAAGTTACCGATCTGTCGATTATATAGCAGAGATCTAAATTAGTTTTGCACTAGGTAGCCGGTGTTCCGCTAGCAGTCTACCTTTGATGGTAGGAAGCTTAGGGCAAGCTGCAATTCCCACCCACTAAGGAAGGTAAATACTTGGGTAAGTAGTCCATGCAGATCTTCACAATGCAATGAAATCTACTGCTAGCAGCATGCCAACCAATTACTTTAAAACTAGACATTGTACACTGACTGCAGTGTAGATATATCCAGTTAGTAGCTTTGTCTGGCTGATGTAGAAAAGACAGGCATTATATAAGTATGGAGACTCGGTCCTAAAACAGATCCTTCCTGGTTATACAGGTCAAATAGAATACGAGTTAAATTATCTCTTCTCGCCCTCTCATTCCTTCTTATGAAGGAAGTGGACAAAAAAAGGAGAAAAGGCCAACTTTTTATAAGGAGACTTATTTCAGTTTCCTTTGTCTAGCAAAACAACCAAGTAGGACAATTAACTTCTATTTCTTCAAGTTGTTAAATCAAGTGATTCTATTCTATTTTTCCTTTTCTTATCTCATCTTGTGTTACCTACCTTCTTTTCTGGCATTTTTCTACCTGCATTTTAGTTTGGGGAACCTCCTCTTTTTTGTTTAAAGAGGGAGAGGACTCCAGTTTCTCTTTCCCAGAGAAAAAAGCTTCCCTCCAAACAAGAAGACTCCCTCCAAAAAACCCTTATACTGTCTATTGTCCCTCTAGCCAGTTAGATGAAGTCTAACAGTAAGATACTCTCCCTTTATATTTTTTTGTTCCTTGACCATCTCCTTTCCTTTCTTTTTTCTTCCCACTTTGAAATTGCTTTTCTTCACAGAATGGCACCAATGCTGCTACTACTGTTTGCCAAACACAAATTACAATTCTTCCAAATTTTATTTTACATGCTGTAGTCAATGGGGAAGCAGCTTCACAAGATACAAATGAGGGAAGCAGGGATAGAATAAAAGAAAAAACACACTTATTTGTCAGTCCTTCTCTGGTCTTCAGTAACAGGCAGCTGCTTTGCCACTCCCATTTATAGCTGTTTCCCCAAAATGAATGACAAGAGCAGATATGCTGAAGAGAATTCAGTATGCTTGCCTCTGCTGTTCCAGGCAGTTCCTTTGGGGAGGCATATGTAAGGAGCATGGTACAAGCCCCTCCTATGGGATATTCTCCAAGGGCATTTCAGAAATACATCTTATGCAGTCAGTGGGTAAGACCTAGGATTCTAGGTCTCACAATGCCTTTAAGCCCCATTGGCTGTGCATGGTGTATCTGTTTGAACAAGGAAGGACTTACAGTTCTAGGAACCGTTGGCTTAAAAACAGTATTTAAAGGTCTGTTTTTTTGGGAACTGGCATATAGGTATAGATATATGCAATATAAAGGGGTCAAGATGGGCAGCAGGGGTTAACTGGATTTCTAAAGAGATTGGGAAATGCACGCACAACTTCTCATGGCCCTGAAAACAGGCTATCTAACACAACAAGGCCAACAGACGGACACAACCTGACAATTGAAGGGGGCATGCCATAATTGGAGATCACAGCCTTTAAAGGCAGACAGGTTGTCTAACAAAAAGGACACACAGTCTGAGAACTAAAGAAGTATGTCCCATAACACAAGATAAGTGACATCAGCAACAAGGCCCCTGAAAGCAGGGGGGTCTAAGTCCCGGTTTTGGGGGAACAGAGCAAATTAATAGAAGGTCCAGAAGGCTACGTGGATGTGTGACCATACAGAGACAACCAATCAGAGACAGTCATGGATGAAGAGTCATCAGAAGTTATCAAGGGGGAAGGAGGATACAAAAGCAGAGACTAGAGATTAACAAAGCATCCCTACCTTTGTCCCGTCCCTCCCCGTTTTGCTCCGTGAGAGGGGTCCCCATCCCTGTCCCCTGGGAAGCGTCCCCGAGGCTGCCATGGACGAAGGGCATACCAGTAGCCTATCTCATGCACTTTACTAGAGGGGGCCCGTGGGCCTCAGTATCCCACCTCTAGACTGCTGACACCCAAGAGAGAATGCCTCAGAATGAAGCCTGCATCCTGGCCAGATGCACTTCGACTCTGATAACAGCCCTACGATTGGTAGATATAGAATTGCTTGATTGTTTGTACTGCTTTTCTGTTATCACTCTGTATCAATAAATTCACCTATTATCAATTGGCAGGTGTTGTGGTCCGTCTGAGGGCTGTGCCTGCCCTGAACAAAGGTATAAGGGCTGGGTTCCTAAAATCTAATGTCAACAGGAACATGAAATTGGTTACTTTCACGAGCTCTCGATTGACTTCAAAAGTTTAAAATCCTTGTTCTTCCTTTAAAAATATTGCAGAACCGCTTCCAGAAAACCACAATCAAGTCAAGATAAGTATAAAATATTACAAAAATGTATGAAGTCAACAGTAATCAGAAAGGCATGGGCAAATACATTTTAGTAAGTTAATTGGAATCATTTTATTTAACAATGTTAACTGAAAGAAAAAAGAATCCCATCCATGCACCACTACCACAGAAGACGACTTGCTATTCTATCATACCTTTTGGCTTGCCCCTGCCGGCACAGAAGTGCTAGAGACAGTAGGCAGGAAGTCAACTGAGTACACAAATAACAGAAGTGCTTTGGGTAGAAGGACAATAAAGGAGAACAATATTGGAAGGTTAATGAGGGGAGAGGGCTGGAAGCAGAGCAGTGGTCTGGTATCAAAAGAAAGCAGCTCTGGGTGCAGAACATCACTAAACTGTACTAAATCACAGCACCAATCTTTTTTCAGGAATATCCTCAAGTCCTGCATTTATAGCTCAGACTTTAAAAAGCAGCATGGAACTGCTAATCATTTTACTTTGCATCAAATCATCACCTTGAAACGTACCGATAACCCCTGCCACAATGATGCCTCTCCAATCTCCTTTTTAATAGTTGCATTAACAATGAAATTGCTTTTTACCTCTAGGATGATGCAAGACAGTAGTCTGGGGACGAGCTTTTAATTTAATAGTCCCTAATGCAATATCCTGGATATCTTAATCCAAGGTTGGAGTCTTCAACTAATCCTCTCCAATCTAAGGATACCCTAGAGATTAGTGGGGTGAAGGCTGGAAACTCTCCCAAGTATCTGAAGAGCTATCCAGAGTCTGTCTCCTTGGTGACCTAAGCATCTGCAAGAAGCTGCTGGAAAAACTAATAATAGGGTTTTTTACTTATTAACAGCTGCCCTGATTTTCAGAGGTGCCAATCACTTGAAGCAAATGGGAGCTGCCATAGGATTTCTGAACATTCAACAATTGGGGAGCAGGAGGGGAAAAAAATCTATGTTTTCTTTCCTCCCTCCCATACTGGCTTGTCCTTCTCTAGTTCAGAGGTGTCAAACATACAGCCCATGGAGCCATGGATACCTGATGTCAAAACAAACAAGTGAATTGGAATCCCAACCTTTTTTTTTTTTTTTTTATAGCACAGCTGTATATAGTTGGGAGAATTATACCAGCTTTTCAGGCACAAACTTCCCTTCCTCACTAGCATCTGAGGAAGAGCACTCTGTACCTTGAAAGTTGGTTTAACAACCTAAAGGAAGGGAACCCAATGAAGAAGGTCTAGCATTGGAAAGCTTGTCTTGCACTCTCCCAACTACACAGGTACTCCAATAAAAGATGCTGCCTTTCTGAAGGTCTGAATGAGACTAACTCAGGGTTGCTCAGTCCCTGCCCCACTCCCAGCTCCCCTGGCTGTCATGTCATCTGGGTCACAGGGCTCCTCATGGGTCTGAAAACACAACAGCAGGGGAGCAGTAGCAAGTGTCCAGACCCAGAGGGAGCTCTGCAGGGCAGAGAGCAAGATCCGGAGTGCCACCGGCCTTATCCTGGCACGGCTACATCACGCTCACACACATGCACACATTTAACAAAACCCACCCTGGAGAAAAATGAAACTAGTTGCCCCAGGGTGACCCAAACTTCCAGGGCAACGTCCCTCTCCCCCAGTCACACCAGCCGCAGCAGGGCTGCAGGTGCCGCTTCCCTCGTCTGACTGCCCCCAGGAGAACTCAGCACAGACTCTCTCCCCCGC
>NW_017728931.1:41588652-41620703 GCF_001723895.1 Crocodylus porosus | reverse complement strand
TGGGTAGGGGGCGGGGCGGGCTTCGTTCTGGCTGGGTGTGGCTGGGGGCGTTGCTGGCTGACTGCTTTCCACCGGGAGGTCGCGGGTGAGGGGCAGGCTCAGTGTTGCCAGGGGGACGATAATTTCAACCCGTGCATGATGGACGCTCAGTAATAATCAAAGTGTTCAAAATGTAGGATCATGTTTGAGGTAGCTCATTGATGCAGTATATACAGCGCCCAAGTTGTTCTCGGGGGTTTTAACTGGCTTTTGGGCCTGCTGGCAGCACTTGCTTATGACTGCTTGCCTCAAAAGAAAGAAACGCTTGTGCTTACTCACTGGTGCATTACAGTAAGCAATATGAAGTAAATAAGATGATGGTCTGTTTGGGTGTAGGTTGTGGGTATGTTGGTCTAAGGTTATAGGGAGACAAGGCTCTTTGGGTAAATCCGGTATCTTTTATTAGTCCAACTCAAAAGAATTGGAAAGATTCTTCTTTGCAAGCTTTTGGGTATAAATACCCATTGTCAGGCTGAGGAACCGTCTGCAGTTGGTGTGTGCTCTTCCTGGAAGGAATGAAGGTTTAGTTGTAGGCTTAGTGGCACATTGTGTCAGTGTAGATAGTTTTTCAGCAAACACGGTAAGTTTGAGCTTCCAAAATGATAGTTTCATATTTGAGACCTGGCAATGCTGGGCAGACTCCAGCGTGCCCAGCCAGTCCCTTGGTGCCTGGGCCAGCCTCCACCCCTCTGTAACCCCAAGGGATGCAGGCAGCAAGCAGGACATGCTGGGCCACAGCCCTCATGGGACCAACTGGGGCAGGGATGCTGCAGCACTCCGGACACCTCCAGAGCCTTTCTGAGGCACAGCAGGAGTGCTGGGAGGGATGCCCGCATGGCTCACCAGGTCAACCCCAAGGGCTGAAATAAGGATGTGTTGAGCTGAACCCATTCTGCCCTGTTGCTACTGTTTTGGCAGCAGAAGAATCCCTCCCTTATTTTTCTAGAGCCAGAAGAAACCAGTGGAAACTGGCATTTTCCAAGGGAGATCTGGCATCAACCCTGGCCAAGAGCCACTGCATCATAGTGCTGGGGTGGGGGGATGAGCTGAGCCTTCCAGCCTTTCTCTGGTCTGGGAAAGAAGTAGGTACAGCCTGGGTCAAATACTGGGAAGAGCAGTTTTGTTGGAGAAGGGACAGGTGAGCAACACAACTGGCACCGTACTTATCAGCTCCCCTGCCCCTGGAGGGATCAGTTGCCTCGTGACACCTGGGTACTTGGCTAAGCACTAATTGCTGAATTCTTCTGGAGGTATTAGATGTCCCACCAATTTTTAAAATGGATTCGTTTAACTGCTTGTAAACTTTGTGGACAACCACCATATTACAAGAGACAGCATATCAGGAACTGTATTGCACAGAATGAGCTCATGTTGGCAACAGACTAGGTTACCTAATAGGTATGTTCTATTTACATACATACAGAGTGTTTAGGCTTTAAAGGGACTGTTATATCATCTGATTTTAGGCTCCTGCATATCACAGGCCATTAGATTCACTCAGGAATCCCTGCATATCACCAAATAAGTGGTGTTTGGCTAAAGAAAAGTTTCTTAAAATAAGGCATGTGTATTCATCCCTAGGAACAGGTAGCAAAACTCTCTACAGGGCACTGGGGAAGAAGGAACTGGAAAGGAGAAATTAAAATGGAAGAAACAGAACAGTGCTATAGTATCTCTTAGCTTGCTGCAGAAGTCACAGTGTGGTGGTAGTGACATCAAGTTATTTTTTATTATCCATATTATGGAGTCATGTTATGGATAGTAAACCTGGAACCCAGCAGTGTAACACACTTAAAAAGGGGTACATGACTTAGCAAAAGTTTGGGAACTAACTGAAGCATAGCTTCTAGAAAAGGCTAACAGGTTTGGTCTGAAGGTGCCAAGAAATGGGGACTCCGCTGATTCGCTTGGTTGATTGTTTCAATGGTTCATCATTCTCATTGTTAAAAAATGGAGAAGCAGTCAGCTGTATTAGTTTGAGGTCAGGCAGAAAGTACAGTAGCGCGGCATTATGTAGAGACTAACTAACGTTCAGAGGGACATAACATCTGACAACATAAGCTGTTGCCTAAAAAAGCTCATATTTCTCTGAACAACTGTTAAAAATGTGTACCTTACTTTCTATTTGAATCTGACTTCAGCTTTCAGATATTGGTTCTTGTTATAACATTCTCTGATGGATTAAAGAGCCCTTCAGTGCACGGTATTTTCTCCCTGCAGAAGTGATTGAATCACTTTTAAATCTTATTTTGATAGACTAAACAGATTCAGCTCTTTAGGTCTCTCCCTATAAGTTATTTTCTCCAGACCTTAAATAATTTTTATGATTCTCTTGTGCTCCTTCTCAATTTGTCCATCTCCCTTTTAAAAACACAGACATGAAAACTATTCCTGGTATTCCAGTAACAGTCTAATTCTGATAGTATCTACACACCAGTATACTACTCCTACACCTCCTTCTATTGGTCCTCTATTTATAAATAAAAAAATGCATTTGCCCTTTTTGTCATACTCTCCCAGGGAGAGTTCTTGTTGAGCTGCCTACTCATTCTGACCCCTAGAGCATTTTCAGAGTTACTGCTGTTCAGGATATGGTTCCCTATTTTGTCAGTATGACCTAAATTACATATTCCTAGATAAACAACATTTGATTTGCATTATTAGCATGTATTTTGTTTGAGTGGCTCCAAGAGAACCAAATCACTCTTTTATGACTAACCTATCCTCACAGTTATTTACAACTCTGACCATCTCTGTGTCATCTGCAAATTTTTTAAGCAGTGCATATATATTTGCTTTGTGATCACTGATGAAAATGTTGATTAGTGTTGCATCTAGTGCCAGTCCTTGTGGAAGTCCACTTGAAATAACTTGAATTGTTCAGGATGGCTCATTCCCAACTACTTTTTGAAACCTGTGAGTTAGCTTGTTCTTAATCATTTTAATGTGAGCTGCTTGGGTACTATGTAGTTTTAACTTTTAATCAGAATGTCATGAAATACCAAGACCAGTACTTTACGAAAGTATATCTTAGAGTTACAATTATCCTTTCCAGCCACATTTTTAATCCCATCAAAGAATGAGGTCAGGTTTGTTTGACAAGATCTATTTTCCATAAAACTACATTAACTGGTATTAATTTTACTCTTCTTGTTTAGTTCTTCATTGATTAAATCCTATAGCAGCTTTTAATGACCGTATTGTTTCAATTATATATTGACCCAGCATTTTTGGATTCAGTTTTAGCAAAAGCAGCTTTTCCCTCGAACATCAGTAATGTTCATAAACAGGAACATTAGTAATGGATGTTGGATGTTCCACCAATCAGCTGAAGAAACAGAACTTTTTGCAGTCCATTCCTCATTTAGAGGATCCTTTTCCTCCACAGGCACATCAGTAATGTTCATGAACTGATATTGCCCTTACAGTATCCCACAGGAGAATCTAATAATTAAGGGAAGGACCCAGTGAGTTAAATGCTCTAAACTTATTAACATAAAACTTCACAGAAAAAAAATTCTGGTCTTATATTCTTATTGCCTACACAAAAAATACTGCAGGAACAAAAGTCAGCACTGTACTTTTTGAGTTTAGAAGATCATTCTCTTAATTCTAGAATCTCTAACAGTGTTTCATGGCTATGGGTTGCCATGTCAACTGTCCATAAATGTATGCGCAATCTGTAAAAGAAGTGGTTAAAAACCCTTGTCTAGCAAGTCCATAAAAATATTTTGAAGTCTGTAAAATGTATTGGTGCTTGGCAATCCTGCTTTCAGAGAGCTGAAACATTTGGGTACTGCATGTGAGTGAGACAGGACTCCCAGGAGGCAGGTGAGGGTGGGCCTGGCTGGCAGGTAGGGTGGCCATTGGTTCTGGTTTATACTGAACCATCCTGTTTTTAAACTCTTTGTCCCATGGGTGACTGGTGCCATGTTAGTCAGGAGAGGCATGTGCCCCCCCAGCAACCGGTCAGCAGAGTGTCCGTGGTGCTCCCGGAAGTGGCCACAGTGCTTCATCCGGTGCTCCCACTCCCTGACCGGTGCTTGCAGTGGGGGCTCTTGTGCTCCCACCTACCCCCCCCTTCGCCTAAGCGGGGACCAGGACATGTCAGGGGGTGCACGTGCATCCCCAATGCGTCACCACTGCTTTGTCCCCTGTCCACTTCTAAATGAGGAACGGACTGTAAAAAGTCTTGTTTTTCAGTTCATTGGTAAAAATACATGTCAGTTATTTGTCCTTACAATTCTATTAGCCGTGCCTAGGGTAGGGCAATTCACATCCAGGAGGAACAGGATTCCCAACCAGGGAGGGAGGTGGCCTTTATGTGGTGGTCCTGCCTCTTGCTGTTGGTTGCTCCTGGGGCTCAGTGCCCCACGCCTTGCTGCTAATTGGCCTGATGTATTCTGGGGATGTGTCAGTGGCCACCCTACTGGCAGGGGTTGTGTCTGAGAATGGTAGGGGACAGGGTTTGGACTATCCCCATCCTCCATTCCAGTTCAGCAGAGCTCCGCCTTGGGGAACGTGCATCCCCTGGGGTGTGGGGGGGGGAGGGGTAGCATGGAGATGGTTGTGGGGAAAACAGGGTGACCTGGGGCTGGATACAGAGAGCTGGCTGGTATGGCCTGGGAGGCACCAGTGCTCTGGGGATAAAGAAGAAACACAGGAACCCAAGTTGCCACAGAGCAGGGTGCCAATGGGCTCTGTGCCAGAGTCTCAGCTTTCTGTCCTGCTGGGTAGAGGCTGCCCACAAAGCAGCAAGGCCTAGTTCCCATTATCCCAGTCTCTATAGCAGGGGTGGGCAAAATGTGGCTTGTGGGCTGGATGTGGCTCGCCAGGCCATTCAATCCAGCCTGCGGGACCCCTAAAAATTTAGAAAATTAATATTTATCTGCCCCTGGCTGCCTGTTATACGGCCCTCGATGGCTTGCCAAAACTCAGTAAGCAGCCCTCCGCCCAAAATAATTGCCCACCTGTGCTCTATTTTGTGGGCTCCCTGCAGGGCATTCTGAGTCTGGGCATCCTCTCTTAGGGCTCTGCCTGGTAAGAGGAGCTCAGGCACTGGCTCCTGTTGCAGCAGGCAGCTGCTGCATGCATGCCAGAGGAATGTGGCTCCTTTCCCTGGTCCATACACATCAAGGTGGGTTCAGGGCAGTCTGGGAGCTCACAGAACAGCCTACAGGAATCTTAGGTTTTTTTTTACACCAGCCTCCTTAGGAACCCCCTGCGGTAAATCCTTTCTGGGGATTGAGAGGTCACACCCCTCTGTGTATTTTCTGCATGTGCATGCACTAGTTCAAATTACGTTACATAACATTAAGTGAAAAAGTCATCAAAAAAGCATAACGTCAAAAATGTGAAGACTGTTGGTAAAAAAAAAAAAAAAAAAAAAAAAAATTTTTGTAAACCTGCTGGCCATCTATATGGGATCTACTACACAGGTTTCTGATATAGAAAAGCCTCTGTAACAAAGTTTTTCTCCCCATATATTACAGACAGGTGTCTATCACGATAACTAATTCATCAGGTTCTTTAGTTTGATTCTGTTGCCTGTAACAAATTTCCCAAGGAACCCAAGGAGCTTCATTAGCACGTTGACCTACATGTGCAGTTCTGGGTGATAAACACCTCTGGAAATGGTATCTTTAGTGTAAAATGTCATCTCCCCATCTCTTTTATACATTTTATCCTCCCTAATCGAGTTATACAGAGATTTTAAACATTCTGATCAGGTAAATCTTCCCACCAGTTTTGGTCATGCCAATTATATCACATTTCTTCTCATCAATGAAAATTTCCAGATCTTCTTGCTTGTTACCCAGACTCCTGGCACTGGTTTATGCGCAATTGAAAAATTTCTTCTAATTTTCCTTTCAATGTTGGTTGGCCTAAAAACGTACTTACTATGACAGTTCTATTTCCATTTATATTTTTGTACAGTATTATCACCATGGTATCTGATTACCTAAAATTATTCTACTCAGTTTCAAACAAGACACATTTAATAGATTAGACTAATTTGCGAATTGCACTAACTGATGAGCCAGGCAATATTCAAACCTACTGTCTATGATCCATAATTATCCACCACAGTGCTGGCTCCATTAGAACACAGTCCCATTAGAAACATCTTCCTTTCAAGAATCCATTGCTGTCGCCTGCATCATGCAAGTATGCACATACTTAACGTTATGCACCTGCATAGACTTATTTTTGGGATTATTCAGAAGCACAGACAAATCACCGAATTGTAGAAATACAGGTTTGTAAAGACCTCAAGAGGTCATTAGTTTAACTCACCCCAAGCCAGATTCAGACTGTGTGGGCTCCTTCTGGGCCAGATCCATGGTGCCTAGTAGCAGCTACAGGGTGGGAGATTTCTTAACCTCTCCAGATGCGCTGTTTCAGTACTTAACAACTTTCATCTTTAGAAATGTTTCTCTCATATTCAACTAAAATTTTCCTTGTTGCAATTTGAGACTCTTACCTTTTGCTCTGGCTCATGGATAGAGAGAATAATCTGTCATTTTCTTTATAACAACCCTTCAGGTATTTGACGACCGTTACAAACTCCCCCTTCTCCTCTCCATGCTCAGTAATATCAGATTTTCCAAGCTTTCCTTGTATGTCATGTTTTCTAGACCTCTAATAGCATTTGTTGCTCTCTGTTGGACTCTTGCTAATCTGTCCATATCTTTAGTAAAATCCAGGGTCCAAAACTGAACACAGTAGTCTAGGTGAAGCCTCACCAATGCTGAATAAAGTGAAAGAAATGCTTCCTGTAACTTGAATTCGACACTTCTCCTAAGACATCTCAGTATGCTATTGCCTTTTTTTTGCAGTGAGACCACACCGTTGACTCCTATTTAGCCTGCAGTCCACTATAATTTACAGGTCTTTTTGTGCATTATTTCAGCCTAATCAGTCATTTCCCAATTCGTATTTTATACCTGTGATTATTCTATCCCAAGTGCAGAACTTGCATTTTTCCTAACTGAATTATAGCCGATTAATTTCAGAAACATTTTCCAGTTTGTGAAGGTCATTTTGAATTTTAATTCTATGCTCTAAAATATTTGCAACCCCACCCATTTTAATGTCACCTGAAAATTCACTATGTTTGCACTCAGTTCCATCTTCTGAGTAATTAATTAATATATCGGATGGTATTAGATTTAGGACAGACCCCTGGGAAACCCTTCCTCCCCGTTAGACATTGACCCACTAATGGCTACACTTTGTGTATGATCATCCAAAATGGTTATACACCCACCTTACAGTAGTTTTATCTAGACTGTATTTCCTTATCCTGCTGACGTTCTCATGGGAGGCAGTATTGAAAGTCTTGCTAAAATTGAGGAATATCATATCAATTTCTTTTCCTCATCTACTAAGCCTTTCATCTTGTCATAGAAGGAAATCAGGTTTTTTTAAGCGATACTTGCTCCTGATAAATCCAAGTTGGCTGCTCTTTATCACCTTGTTATCCTCTGGGTACTTAGATTCCTTTATGATATGCTCCAGAATCTTTCTAGGTATTAAGTGAATTAAGTTTGTACATAAGTGCAGAATCACAGTCTGTATTCTTCTTAAATCAATTGTTTCTTCTGTTAACAAAGCAGAAACAATCAAGTGTTAGTCTTGAGCCAATAGGAAATTAAGAAGTTGTTTTTTTTCCTTTTGGAACAGCACAGTATTCAGTAATCACTCTCTATTTATATTTAAGCTTATTGTTATAGTAGCATACAAGAAGCCAACTCAGCCTGAGGTGTAAGAATAGTCATCAAAACCTTAATGGTTTTGTACTTGGTGCCTGGTAATTACCAGGTACAAAGCCAGGTACTTTTCACAATCTGTAAAATTTGTAGTGTTGGACTCATCATCTAAGCGTTTTCCCCTCACTTTCTAGGTCCCATCAAACAACTAAAGTCCTGTTTGTTCCTAGATTTTCTAGAACTAGCAGAGAGTATAATGTATGAAAGATACTATTCTGCAGCATTCCTTTTGCTATCCCTGAAGTTACTCCAACAGAAAGTACATTAGGCATGTTAATCCTATTTTGGCTACCTAGCAGACCTCTGATACAGTAGTCAGCTACCTACAAAATTGTTCCCAGTGGTACACAAGTAATTACACTCCTATTTAAATAGTTCTAGTTAGATTTCAAGGCCATTAAGCCTTTAGCTAATGTAAATTGGCTGGAATGGAAGATTCCCAACACCTGGGACCAGGGCCAGATTAACCCTTTAGTGGGCCCTAGGCAAACAAACTCATGGGCTTGGGGCCAGTCAAAATTCAGTGAGCCTCTCCCGCCCCCTACTGGTGCTGCCGCCCATGGAGAGCGGGGTTTGGAGCCGCCACTAGGAAGCAGCTGCTATGGCAGTGAGGCCAGTGGAGGGGAGGGAGAGGGAAGAGAGGCAGATGGGGCTATTCGCACCACTGCATGTACCTAGTTTGCCTATGCATTAATCCTGCCCTCCCTGAGACCATGGATAATGACAAAGCACATGGGCCACTGCTCGGCTGGAGTTCAGGCAGTTTATCCTCAGTTCTTTTAGTCACAGAGGGTGTCATTTTGCTTAGTTCTGTCCACCTGCATTCATCAGACAAAGTTAGGGGATAGGGAACTAGAACAGGTTCATAAAATGTGTACATCACCTGCATCTCTGATATTGGGGGTGGTCAGAACACATTATAGACCTACCTGTTTCATTAGCCTTATTTGTGCCGCCTTATTATTATAGGTGTATGTGGCACATTTCAGACAAATAGTCCCTGCTCCAACCAGTTTCGATCTAAATTAGATCTGGCATAATAAGAAATATGCAGAGAGAAGGTAATGGAGGAGCTGATGGTAGGTGGTAACAGAAAAAAAGATTCTAAAAAACTGCATATTAATGAGTGCATCTTGCTAGAATTTACTTGGCTTTTTATTTGGAGTTGTAGACAACACCTAGAATGGAATCAGTAGCAGAAGGCTGACCAGAAAAACTGAGTCTTGAGGAGGAGTTTGAAGGAGAATGAGTTCACAAGCAATGTAAAAGCCTGGTGGCTGGCTATTCTAGGGATGGGACCTGCTTGTGGGAGAAAGATAAAGGGAGCATCAAGATGAGCAGAGCACATGCAGAACACCTGAGCACAGAAGGGAGCAGTTAAAACAGGCATCAGGTAAAGGCCAGGGCAAGCACCTTATGCAGTTAATAGTTTTTAATTTCAGAGGGTCACCTATTTGGGTGATTCATGTTTTAGTCAATGTAATATTTGGTTGGTTGGACTCGATCTAACGTATGCCCTTGAGGAAGTCAAAGTTCATCCAAGTGAGGGTAGTAGCACATCCATCTGAAAGTGCAATACATCTCTCTGTGTTTATTGTGACTCTCAAAGAAAGGAGCATCTGGATTTATTAATTTTATTTTTGGAAGTGAGGATTTTGGGGCATTCTCCTATTACACAGCAAGAAAATCCAAATCCATTATAGATACGTTAAATATCACTAACTCTATAATTTTTCATATAGCAGGTACTTCACAGTGTGCAAGGAACATGTGTTAGGTTGTTCTACTTTAAATAGAAATACAAGAAAATAAAAATAGTTTTCATCTGACTCAAGCAGAGGGTCCCTTAGGGTGTGGTGTCAATTTGCATTGATTAGAATGTGTTGTCTTATCTCTAAAAAGTCTTATTTCTGTTTTCTGCTTTCATTTTTTGTGGTCATGACTAACATGTGAACTTAAATTGTGCTGCCTTCTCAGGAGATTTGGGAAGTCCTGAAAACAGCTAGTGATACAACTCCTACTATAGAGAACATGTTGTACTAAGAGACTGACAGTCTTTGGGTGGGCACATTTGAGGGATGCTGTAGTTCTAAGATAATTCACCAACCTAGTGCTTGAGAAGGAAACCTACAAAGAAGCTTCTATTAAATGCTACCAATCTGCCTGGCAAATATTGGAAACATTGCCATAAGGATTCAAGACTAGTGTTGATATAAAATGAAAATATACATTATTTTATAGTGTGTGCCCATGTCTTAATATCATCCCTCTCCAGGAAGCATTCTCACCTGGGGAAAGAAAGGCAGGATTCTTCATCTGTCTCTTTAGTGATGTCCTCTGACTGATGTTGGAAATGGTATTGACACTACTGCAGATGGAACTGTCTCAGGTCTATTTTGAATGAAAGAGGAGATGGTCACAGTAGCATGGGGTACATGAAGGTGAATAAAGGGAATGCAGAACATTTCCAGTCCCCTCAGTGTTTCTCTATCAGACTGATTGAGTCTTAGTCCCAATTTATGTCCTAATAAATAGTTAATATTCAATTTAAATTAGGTATTTAGAATCTAAGCAGGGAGAGTTTTCTTGCAGTTAGATCAAGCCCTGGGAATTAAGATTACTGAGTTCTATTTCTAGCTCTGCTACTAGCTCAGTGTATGACCTTAGGCAAGTTAGTTAACCTGTCACTTTACATCTCTGTAAAATGGGGATCATAATATTTACTTCACAGATAGATTGTAAGGAATAATTGATATTTGTTAAGTGCTTTGACATCCCCAGATGAAAAATGCTGTTTTGTATGTAAAATACTATCATTACTTAACCAACGTTTTATGTTATACTCAATAAAACTTTTAAAAGCAGCAGGAACCAAAGAATAACATTTTGGTCAGAACACAATAGTGCAAAGGAGAAGAAAGGAAACATTTGAATGACAGAGTCCACTGAAAAGCCAAAGACATAATGGAGACATCTGGCTCAATCCTGATAAAAACTCTTGCAGTTTCTATTCCATCATCCATTGCAGAACTCATCTGCAAGTGCATCCATCAAGGGTTTCCATACTGAAGAAAAACAGCTGTCATCCATATCTATGTTTGACCAAGCATAAAAAAGAAAAAAAAGTTCCAGTGATAAAATCCCCAGGAAGGTAAGAGAAAATCTAGGATGTTTCAGCTAAGTCATAAACAGACCCTTTCTCTGTTGCATGTGTTGTGACAGTTTTGATGTTACACAGTGGTGACTCATCTACTTTTACAGACTTACTAACCCAGTAGTTCTTTTCCCAGGATGCCATGGCACCCAGGGGTGTTTTGAGATCCTTTCAAGGGTGCTGATGGGAATGTTGGCAGTGTCAGGTGTGTAAGCAAGATTCACAGGATAAATCCAGAGATTTCAAATAGGATTCTGACTTGATTTGGGCTTTCTGAGTTCTTTGCAATAGGAGAATTACTCTAGTATTTTTCTGTAGTAAAAAAAAAGAATGAAAGCTAAGAGCTGGCATTTTCCAAGAGGTGCCTTGAGTCTAAAAAAGGTTAAGAACCACTGCACTAACCATTAACCCCATATCTACAGAGGCAATTTCAGTGCTGAAGTTGAATCAAAGGTGCGGAGAGAAAAGGGATATTTTCTCCAGAGAAACACAGTATCCCTCCTCACTGGCTTTCCACAGTGGGCATTTTGAACAGGTATCTTCCCAAAGTGCATTGTGATTATTGATTTTTTTGCCTTCACAGTCATTCAACTCCAAGCATCTAATATAAAATACCTTGAGATATTCAGAGTTTGAAAAATACCAAAGGAAAACATTGCTTTGAAAGAGAGATATCATGTTTAAATGTTTCTATAAATGCTTCATTTTCTATGCCAGCTTTAGTATTATAATGTACTGGATTGCAGTTGCTAATGAAAAAGTAACTATGGTGTATAAGACAGGTTAACTACTGTTGTGAGCTCCACTTAGTGTTGTCTGAGGAAGAAAAGCCATGAGAGTTGCTGACACCCGTTGGAAACCTATCCAAGGTAGCAATTCTGCTAAAATATTACAGGTTTTCTCTCCATTTTCTTCTCATTCTTCAGTATGACTAGGGAACCAATGACAACTGCATGGAAACTACGTCTCTTTGCTTAGGAGTTCATATCTTCCTGCTGTGTATTCCTCACCTGAAGGTATAATCCTCTCTTTGTGATATAATCACTTCCACAGCAACCGATTGTGATATCACAAACAGTATTAAAATTTCAGGTGGGAAAATAAGCTACAGGAACAGGTGAACTCTAAAGAGCCAAAGACTGCATTTTCATGCAAATACCTTTATTATTAAAGAATGAGAAGGGTAAAATACAGACATATAGGAGATAGCAACAAACTTGTTTCAAAATAGCATGTTTTTTATCTCAGATGTCAGATGCTTTTATAGAGTTACTTTCCCACATTTGAGTGGATCTACTTAGCTGGGACTTGCCAACAAATATCCAAGACTGAGGCCTCCTTTCTGAGTAATGCTCCAAAATGACAGAGGTTTTTTTTGTTTTTGTTTTTTTTTAGAGAGCAGGCATTTCCAGACAGATGCTAGTTTTTAGTTTTCTTATAGGCTTTCCTTTGAGTCTTTCCTGAAATAATTATTCATGTTTCTCCCTAAATTTTAACTTAAAATAAATCCATGTCTTTCTTTTGTGACTAGCAGTAGCAACAAATTGAATTGGCAGCTGGGAGTTGGCATAGACATGGTGCAGATGTGATGTTCTCATTCCCAAGAGACAGTGTTAGGCTACAGCTCTGTCTTTCAGTAGACTAATGTGTGGAAAACCATTGATATGATTACTTGCCAAAAGCCCTTTTGGAAAAGAATAAATTGTCCTAAGCGTCATTAGTCACAAGCCATTTGGGGGTGTGCAGAATGATTTCACACGATACATACTGTTAGCAGTAGAGGTGCACTTTATGTATAAGACCACACATATGAACCAAAGATTGATGCATTGCAGCAAATCATGAATTATTCAAAGGGAGATGCTACCATGCTTTAGTATATTTGATAATTTTGTGTTAGGTAGCTTTAAGAGTAGGACTCTTACTGATATGTGCATATCAGAGGAAGCTGAAAAATCTGAGTCTTTCCTCTGGGCCAGCCCTCTTCTGCCCCAACATTTCATAGTTTCATAGTTTGTAGGGTCGGAAGGGGTCTGAGCAGATCATTTCATCTGCCATTCTGGGTTTTTAGTGCCATTTCTACAAGAAATGCATTTATTTATTTATTTTAATCAAGAAAATGACCTATTTTCCTATAAATCTGCATGGTGCTAAGGGTTAAAAGCTATCTTTTTGTTTTTGTAACAACAACACTTTCTGTCTTTTTTCTATTCAACCCCTCTAGTTGCAAGGCCTGTGGGTGTGACGTCTCTGGAAGGATCTAGGGGAGGAGTTAAAAGACAGGTACTGTACTCCCTGTACAAAGAGGCTTTGAACTATTGGATTATAGCCCAGTAGAGTTAGTCTGTGGGAATGAAATTGTGGGAGAAGGCTTACAGAGATGCAGCAGTGACAGACTATTCAAACAGAAATATGGAGGGGAAAGCCTTCTAGTCTCATTCAGAGGAGGAAGAGTGGTAACGTGGGACAGGGCAGACCACCACCCTGGCTAGATAACTAGGAGGTGGCATAAAAGAGTCCGCAATAGGACCAGAGTGTTGCTCAATTGTAGAAATGCAGATGGATAACTTGGTTTCTTGTGAGACCAAGTACCTATGACTTGAACTTCTTGCACAGGAAGGATTTGAAAAAGCCCTGAGGGTTGAGGATAACTTGGGCCTTTGTGCTGGGTTGTAACCTGGGAGTTTAGTTAGGAAGAACACATTTCAAGGCTTTACTGAAATCCTTTACCTGTGTAACTTGGTTACGTTCTTTAGGACAAGCTTACATCTGTGAGAATGCTATCTGTTGGGTGTAGCTGGGAGCCCTGCCTGCCTCTTGAAGCTAATCTGATTGACTAACTTAGCTCTGCAGGTGGGCAAGTGGGACAGGTGACCAATCATGGGAAGCTTTTCCCCCAGTTTGGGTGGGGATTTGCTAGAGGACTGGTGCTTGTTGTGTCATCAGGAGGTGGGTTCCAGCCCAGTTAGTCCTTTGTGGAACAAATGAGACTTGTTAATGCTACACCTGTGACTAGATGGTACAAGTTGCTCCCTGCAGAACAAGCTCTGTTCTTTTACACCAAGGGCTGAGCTGGCTTTCCTTGCATTTGACCCTGCTGGGGGCTATTGTGGCACTAGATGCATGAATTGAGTAGGACTCTGCCTCTCCTATGCTTTGGCTGGTGGTAACTAGGTAGTGTGAGGAAGAAAGAAAGGTCTTGACTCAAATTCAGAATGGTGAAGAATGGGTGCAGAAGAGGTTGAAATAGGAAAGAGGAGGCTTGGGTGAGGGCAGTTGATTAGAGAGTGGGGGACAATAGTTGATTTTGGGAAGGGGAGTTAGGGATAGGAACAGAGTGGAGAAGGTTGGGGGTAATACATGGAACAGGGGAGAGTTGGGGTAGGAGACTTTGGAGGGATATAGGAAGAAGCAGTGTGAGGGAGCAGTCATGGGCTGGTGGACAGAGTCATGAAGAGGAGCTGGGGTGGAGAGAATGAGGGGGATGGGAAAGGGAAGCAGGAGCTAGGGGAGAAGGGACAAGAGCACAAGGAGAGCATGAGGTGTGGGTGGGACAGGTTCAGAGATCTGTAACTCTGCAGATCTGCATCTCCGTCTTCTTCATCTGTCTGGCAAATAGCTTTGAAACTCCTTAGGAAAATGTTTCTCTACCCACCTGTAGTAGCTGGTCTGCAAAGAAGCCACCAAATTTCTATAGCTAGCAGTTACTTCATTAGCTCTAATGGTTGAAATCTGTCATGTGAATACAATGGTCCAGGTTATGCTGATGGTTCATATGAAGACTCAGTATAGTTTTATGCTATGGTTTTTTTTTGGTTCTTCAATGTTTAAGTTAAAAATGTATGTTTTCAGTAAAACTATGTTAAAAGTATATTATGGTTGCAAAATGAAGACTAAGAAGCCAGCACAGGTTTGTCATGGGTAGGTCTTGCCTGACCAGTCTCATCTCCTTCTATGACCAGGTGACATATCATCTGGACAAGGGAGAAGAGATTAACATCATATATCTGGACTTTAAAAAAGCCTTTGATCTGGTGTCCCATGATCTCCTCATGGAAAAATTGGCCAACTGTGGCCTCGGCTACACCACAGTCTGATGGCTGGGAAATTGGCTCTGAGGTCAGACCCAGAGAGTAGTAGTTTATAGAAGCAAAATATTATGGTGTTCTGTGACCAGTGGCATCCCCCAAGGGTATGTTGTTGGACCGGTTCTCTTTAACATCTTTATCAGTGATGTGGACATTGGTGTCAAAAGCGCACTGGCTAAGTTTGCTGATGACACTAAACTTTGGGGCATAGCATCCACACCTGAGGACAGGCTAGTGATCCAGGCTGACTTGGATAAGCTTAGTAAGTGGGCGGATATAAACCTGATGACGTTCAATACTGAAAAATGCAAGGGGGGTACCTTGAGGGGGAAAAAAACCCAGAGCACACGTATAGGCTTGGCAGTGCTACGCTTGCCAGCACCATGGCTGAATGGGATGTGGGGGTCATGATTGACCATGAGATGAACATGAGCCACCAGTGCGATGTTGCAGCTGGTAAAGCAAACAAAACTCTGGCTTGCATCCATAGATGCTTCTCAAGTAAATCTCAGGATGTCATCCTACTGCTGTACTTGGCTTTGGTGAGGCCGCAGCTGGAGTACTGTATCCAATTCTGGACTCCACAATTCAAGAAAGATGTCAAGAAACTTGAGAGAGTCCAGAGGAGAGCCACACGCATAATCAGAGGACAGGAGAATATGCCCTATGAAGAGAGGCTGAGAGCCATAGGACTCTTCAGCCTGGAAAAGTGCAGACTCAGGGGTCACCTGGTGGCTGCCTATAAGTACATAAGGGGTGTGTATCAGGATCTGGGGGAATGTCTGTTCACCACAGCGCCCCAAGGGATAACAAGGTCCAACCATCATAAACTCCTCCAAGACTGTTTTAGACTGGATATAAGGAAAAACTTCTTTACTGTCTGAGCCCCCAAGGCTTGGAATAGACTCCCTCCAGAAGTGGTGCAGGCACCTACTCTGGACTCATTCAAGAAACGTTTGGATGCTTATTTTGCTGGGATCCTTTGACCCTAGCTGACTTCCTGCCCCTGGGGCAGGGAGCTGGACTTGATGATCTTCAAGGTCCCTTCCAGCCTTAATGTCTATGAAATCTATTAAATGCCCTGATTACATTGCTTGTGGAATGTTAATTCCCCCTTCCCCACAGCATGTACATATTACCATATCTTTAACTGCATGATTACAGACTTCTTTTTCTACAGGAGTCCTGCCTCATTTTGTTTACAGGTTTGCTTGTGCTTTGGGGATGAATCAGGATTTTGTAGTGAAGGATGCTGTTCATGTAGGACCTCTGCTTCATTTGTTGCAGAATTGGAGGGTGTGTGGTACTTGGCAAGGGACTGCAGGAAAAGGAAGAATGATCTTGTGATTAAGATAGTAAATGCTCTTCTGGAAAATTGGATTCTTTCCCCACCTCTGTCACAAAGTTCTTGTGAGAGGCCGAGGGAGTCGCATAAACTTAGTAGTTGTTTTTTTTTTCCCAGGTGGCCTCTGGGTTTCTTTGAACTCAGCCTGACACAGCTGGATGCACTGAGCATGCACAGCTGTGGCTGAGGTTAGTGGGTGATATGCTCTGAACATGGAAAGTGGTAATGACTGCAAATTCTGGTCACAGTCTTCTTGAGTTGGGAACCCAAAATGTGTTGATGCTTTTGAGAATATTGGCTTTAATCTCTGTGCCCCCTTCTCCCTCTGTAAATTGTGGATAACAACACAACCTCAACTCAGAGTGGTGTTGTGAAGATAAATTCATTGATGTTTATAAAGAACTGTGGTACTACAATAAGAGCACCACCAGAGAAAAGCCCATGAGGAAATCAATCGTTCTGCATTCAATACAAGAGTTGGATGATGTGCCGTAAATAATACATGCACCACAAGCTAAAAGATAAGGATAAAAAGAAATATTGAATGGCTGTTCATTAACTGAGAAACATCCATCCTGTGCACTGAATAAACCAGGGGTCCTGTGGAAAAAATATCTTGTAATTAAAGATCATATCATAATGCATATGCAAAGATAGATGAATGAATATTGCATAGGAAGTTTAATTCGGGTGTTTACCAAGTTATTCATGTTTAACTTTGCAGCTTTAACATAGATTTTTCTGGATGTAGTATCTATAGATCTAGAGAAAAACTTTGTGGATAGTTACCTTACTTGGTAGATGGTGTGTGCAGGGATGACTAAGGAGGGACTAGCTAAAACATTATTGCACAAGTTATAAACCAGTTGCTTACTACCCTAGGGGAAATGTTCAGTAGCTTTAAACATAACTGAAATTTATCTGGACCACAGACATTTAGTTGAGCAAAATGCTTGCTATTTTGTTTTATAATCTCTGTAAAACTGTCAATATAATATTAATATTATGCATATAACATCTTATCTTGCTACTTAATTCATAAAAGAATAAGAAATGTTTGGCCTTCCATAAGGAGACTTCATCCTTTGATTTGTTATTATGTATGAATTTCTGGAAAGCATGAGTGAATTCTCTCATAACATTTGACATTGTGCTGTACTGATCATTCCAATCAAACAAGGAATGTGGAATTCATATTTTTTTGCATAAACACGTAAGTTATATATTCATGTATGCTTTTGTGAAATAGGATGCTAAAACCTGAAACTAAGTATCACAGCTTTTTTTAATTTTTGGCTAAAATGTACTAAAAATGTGACTGTAAGTTAGGAATTCAAGGTAAAAATAATGGGTAGAATTTGATGTTCCAAATGAGAAAAATTAGAATACCTTATTATACTTTACATAGTACAGTAATTTTTAGAGGTCCTAGCAAGATTGGGGGTCTCACTGGGTTCATTTTAGCCAAGATTAGAGCTAAGCCAGTAATTCTTAACCTTTTGTTATTCTGCAGTGCCTCTTCCATATGGGGACTATCTTCTGCATGGCTGGAGTCTAGTCAGGACTCTCTAGTCCCATTAACAGTATGAAACAGCAAGATGGCTACAAGCCTCTGACATCTGTTCATGTTCATTCTATGCACTGCAGCCCCCATGTTGAGAACTCCGATGCTACTATAGTAGAGATGCAACATAAGAGGATAGTCTCTGCCTCAAAGACTTTACAGTCTGCATCAGTGGTTTTCAGCCTCTTTTCATTTGCAGACCCCTTTGGAAATTTTGAATGGAGGTGTGGACCCTTTTGAATTGTAAGTCTGTGTATTCACATACTTTTGACTGATATAGTCATCTTTCGTGGACCCCTTAGACAGTCTTCAGACTCCCAGGGGTCCATACACTGCTGGATGAAAACCATTCATTGGTCTACATAGACAAGACAGGCAAAAGACAATTAAACTGTGACAAAGATACTAAGGGTCAGATCTGAAAAGTCTTTTAAGCATCTAACTCTATACAGGTGCTAAACTTGCACTGAAATCCATGGATAAATGGAAGCTGAGCACTAAAATACTTAAGTGACCCCAAATGGTTTATGCAGCATCATACAGGGAGTCTGTAGCAGAGTGAAACCTTGAGTACCTGTCTTCTGAGACCCAACTCACTAAACATCAAGACCATCCTTTCTCTCCCTGCTCTGTTAAACCTGTTTGATTCTGCACTACTTGTGCACTCAAGAACTAATAGGTGCCTTTAGAGCTTGCTTCCTTGAAGCCTATGCCAACATTTAGAGTTTGTTGCAAGGCATGTTTAGGCTGTAGAGAGAG
Organism: Crocodylus porosus; assembly: GCF_001723895.1. NCBI lineage: Eukaryota > Metazoa > Chordata > Crocodylia > Crocodylidae > Crocodylus > Crocodylus porosus. Next base: position 41,601,982 of record NW_017728931.1, on the reverse strand, counting down.
ATCCCAACTGAACCTGTAGGTGCTTGTTCAGGTCGTAGGTGAGATTTGGGTGCCTAACTTCTGGAGATGAGTGAGAATTCAGATATGCCCCTGTCTGTAGAATTTCATTTTGGCTAACTCTAGACCCATGGTTGGTTCTCAACCTTTTTAGACTTGAGCTACCATGGATAGACTTGAGCACTACTCTGAAAATGCCAACTCTTAGTTTTTACTCTTTCTGTAGGCAAAAAATATATAGGAGTTTTTCTATTGCAAAGAACTTGGAAAGACCAGAGTTATGGATTTCTGTTTGAAATGTCTGGGTTATCTTGTGAATCATGTTTTTAAACTTAACAGTGCTGACATTATGTGGTACCCTTTGTCACCCTTGAAAGGATCTCACAGTGCTGTGGTCCCCTGGTTGAGAATCAGTGCTCTAGATGGGTCTGGGCACTCTGAAACACCCTCTGGGGGCACCTATCTCACCTTATGTTAAGAATAGAGAGTCTTCGTGCCTAACTCTGAATTATGTTTCAGAGGTACTGAAATCTCACCACTGACTGCATAGGGATTGTAGGCACCTAGCACTTTCCTACTGAGATTTCCATCCTGGGACAGGACCTAAGTGGAGGTGCATACATGAGAAACAGAACTAGGCCAAAGTCCGTGAGACACAGGGTGCATATCCTACTCTGTGTTTGTACAGTGCCTGACTGGGATCTAGGCACTACTGTCATGCTATATATATACATTTTGAATTTGGGTTTGCTGTGGTCCTTATTTTTTAGTTGAATCCCTGTAATTACAGTGGCTAAATGCTCTGCAGAATAGTGCTTCTCAAAATGAGTACATTAAGAAACCCCAGACTTCAGTAGGAGGCTCAGATAGGCAAAGATGGAGCCCCGGTGGGATAAACCTCATCCCTTGGCCATCTGAAGAGAGGATTTTACCAAACGCGAAGGGAAATGTTGAAGCTCAGCCCTGCTCTTTGAATAAATTGAGTCAGCAGCTGGGATCCCTGTACCAGGAAGTGCATTGAGTTGTTTGATCCCCTCCCCCACTAGATGGCACTGAACTCTTTTTCTTTAAAAGGAAAAAAATAGGAGGAAGAAGAAAAGGAAAAATATGGTGGAGGTCATTTTGATTTGAAAAAAATGAAGAAAAGCAAATTACAAATGATTTCTCCAAGAAACTCTTCCCTTCCACTCCTCCCGGCTCCAGTCCGCCCCCACAACCAAATGCCTGCGCCCATTCTCTCTCACTGCCTTTGTTTGAAGCTTTCTGAAAAGGCATTAGGCTGCTGTGGCTGAAGGGTGCTAAGGAGAGCTGAAACAATCCTGCAAGGAAAGGGAGAATAGACTGTCATTATCCTGGAGATAACATCTGTGGTGAGGTCTAACAGGCAATACAGTCAGCTTGTCACAATGAATTTGTTCTGAATGGGATCCTTGGACTCTGTTTCTCTGCCCCATGCCTTCAGACATGTTCTCATTGCACCTCTGTCCTATCTTGCTTCATACATCATAGGAAACAGTCTGCAGATAGAAATGCTTCAGCTCTTGTTGAGATCATTTACTGAAATTGCATATTTGTATTTAAATTGATTAAAACTCGTATTTATTAACTCTTCTCAAGGCATACTTAATTTACTGGAGAGATGTAGCATCCAAGGTGCATGTGTACTTTTCTCTATATATCTTTCTCTCCGCTTGCATTCATCAGAGGATCCACAGTGATTGTTTTTTCTGTGGCGTGGCGGGGGTGGGGTAGGAAGAGAATTTAATAATGATCTGTTTGTGCTGAGATGGGGCTGCCTACAATAATCCTGAGAGGAGATGGAGAAAATGTTTGTAATGTCTGCAACAAGCAGTATTTTGCCCCTTCTGTAAAGAATGAGGCGGTGGTGATAATGGGGGGAAAAAGGCTTAATTCTGAGAGTTAAATTGAGGCTAATCTGAAATCCAGCATTTCCTGATGCATTTATATATTAAAAGCGACTTGAGGGAGGATATAGATAGTGCTACAAATACAAGCAAAAATTGCACAGAGACTGCCACCAACATGCCTTTTCAGGGAAAAAGATAAAACCTGGTTTTATGTACCAGTGTTTGGCCTCGAGCCCCAAACTGTGAAACAAAAAAGGAAACAAAAGTAGCTACTTTAACTGCAAAAATTTTTTTTAAAAATCCAGCCTCTGATGTATCCTAGAGCATGCCTTCCACACACATTCACATCTGATACCTGGATGTTGATAGGTGCCTTCCCCCCCTATTTCTATTGTCTAAATAGAAAATGAATTCTCAACTCAGATTATTCCAGTGGCTCTAGTGCATTTGTGCCTGATACTAGCGGAGTACGAGATTTGAGATCTGGATTCTGCTGATTTTGGCCCCACTCTTCATAATTCTACTTTTGAGAGAGAGAAAAATGAAGTAGGTTCTAACGCCCTACCAAATTCAGGCCCTTTTCCCAAGTGGAAAAAGGAACCAACAAAATATGCATTTAGCACCTAGATTTTGCTGTATTTTTATTCCAAGCCCTAAATTCCTACCTGCAGCTAGAATTGCTTCAGCTGTACTGTAATAACCCAGACCTCTGTGTATTTGCTCAGTAGCATGTCCATTATTATATATCGTCTTGGGGATCCTACCATTTTACTTACTCATTTATTTTTTGCCCCATCCAAATGTCTTCTACTATCAATAGGGACCTACTGAATTCATGGCGGACATGGCTGTGGCTCCTTTAATTTTTCAGGTTCCCCTGCGCCCTCCCCACACTGATTAGCAGAGGGGCCCTGTGTGCAGCTTGGTCCTGATTAGCGGGGAGGCAAAAACTGCAGTTTTAAATATGGTGCTGGTTTTGCTCCCCCCCACTGATTGGCCAAGGGACCCCTGGTGGCTCTGTTGTTTGCTGCTGACTGTCGGGGAGGCAAAAACGGTGCCATGTCTAAAACTACAGTTTTAGCTTCGCTGCTGATTGGGAGGGAGTGTCAGGGTCCTCCAGTGTCAGGGTCCTCCACTAATTAGCCGGGGTGGGACAGGGGCGGAAGGAGCAAGGTGTGCATGGGGGAACACGCAAGATTAAAAGACTGTACTTTTGCCATGAATTCGGTCCCTAACTATCATAATAGGTAACATGTAGCCACTTCTGTTTGCCCAGAGAAACCCAGGCTCTGACACATTCACATCTGAGGCAGATTTGATGCACAAGTTATACTGGATCCAGAAAACTTTTGTCCATGAATCTCTAAAGCCTGCTCAGAGTAAGGCCAGGGGTAGGTTCTCCTAATCCATTATAACCACCTGGTTCCAAGTGTGTTTTGGAATCCAAAAAAAGCATGGGTTCTACTACCAAGGTTTCACCTAGGGCTGTCCAACTGGCAGACTGCATGTGGCCAGCAAGTGGTTAAGTTATGGGTCGGAGCCAGCTGCTACTCCCCCTTCCTCCTTCTCATTGTGCTGCCTCAGTGGCTTGTGTGGCACAGCGTGAAGCCATCCAGGTGAAGCCGGGGCCATGTGGTGCAGCAGAGTATTGCAATGGGGGAAGAACAGGGTGCAGGCATGCAGGGCAATGGGTGGGCTGTCTATACAGCATGTGGCTCAGTGACCCATGAGCCCCACTAGTGCGACACCAAGCATGAGTATCGCATGCCCCCAAAGGTTGGGGTAGCACGGCGAGCTCCCACAGGCAGTGGCAGTGCTGTCAGCAGTGGGAACATGGTGGCAGACGGTCACCTGCAGATGCTGCCAGCAGCGTTGGCAGCAGCCAGCGGCAATTGCGGAGTGCCTGTAGACGCTGCCAGCAGGGGGTGGCGAGTGGCAACCACTGCCGGCGTTGTCTTTTCTCAGGGTGCGCACCGCCATGCTCAGGGGGTGCATGTGCATCCCCTACATGTTCACCAATGACCCCAAGTCACTTAAAAGTTGGATAGCCCTTGTTTAAACCATGGCATGAATTGACTGAAACATAACCAAAGATAATTTAGGGTAGCCAACATATATTTAAGTTTATGTGTTTAAATTTGCTGAACTGTTCTGAAACTCTAAGTGCATTGGAGCATGGATTTGTCTGGTTAAGTAGACAAATCCTGCCCTACCGTCTGCCTGACATCAGACTAACATGGTTAGCCACCTCTGGTAAAGTAGGAGAAACACAAATGCTGCCTGATGTAATAGTACAGTGTGGGTTAGTGTGGGGCCAAAAACGTTTAGGACCCAGCACTGTATTTTTATGAAGCAGCTGTTTGGCAAGAGGATCTGGCTATTTTGGTGCACTAGGAGCTGTGACTTTTTCTCTCTTTATGTCAAGGGTTGAATTTGAGTTTGAGTGGTTGGTGTTAAACACTGGTGGGTCATAGGCACCCAATCTATTTGTTTTCAGTGCTCTTGGGCAATTGGATTCCCAGTCCTTCTAGATAAAGGTGGCTGCACTTGTTTTCTCTTTAGATTATACACTATGGGTTGTGGGGGCCAAGAGTTGCAAGGATCCATGTGGATCCAAAATTTAGTAGTGCTTGTGCTCTTAGATGTATCTGGGTCTGGATTTTTGGTGCAGTAGGAGTGTCTATACTTGTTTTATATTCATGTCATGAAATTTGTTGGGTCAGGGCCAAAAATTGGATGGAGCTTACTGGATCCATATGCCAGATCCTGGATTTTGTGATGTTCATGTTCTAAGATATCCCATGGTCCAAAATGATTTGATGCAGTAGAAGTGACCATACTTTATTTTTCTTTTTGAACATGACAATTTGAATGCATAGAGGCCAAAATTTGATGCTCCCACAGAATTCAGGTGCTCTTTTTTGTTTGTTTGTTCTTTTGTTTTGTTTGGGGGTTTTTTTTTGTGAAGCTTATGCCCTGAGAGATATCAGAGGTCAGACTTTTTAGTGCACTAGGAAACAGCTACACTTGTTTTGTATTTTGGTGATGAGATTTGGGGGCATGGAGTAACAATCTTCACGATCCATAAGGATTCAGGTAGATCCAGGTTTTACCTGTTTCCCCTTTTAAGAAAGTAAGACTTAGACATTTCCTGTCTGTGAAGTGGTGCAGTTTATCTTTAAGGAGGCTAGAGAAATAAGAAATGAGTCTCACGTTGCATGGGTGACATCACTGGCTTTTGGCTCAGTGCTCTGTATTCTGTGTCTGTAGGCTTTAGCCAAGGCTGCAGGGCTCAGTGTTTGAACAAGGAAAGATTCCCTGGTGTACAGAAGGTTGGATTCATTCTTATTTGGGTTAAAAACGGTGAAATGAGATTTCTAAAGCTTGTGGACTCCAGCTTCCTTTCTGTTTCTCCTGACCTCTGCAAGATGGGTGAGTTATTCCCGTTAGAGAGACAGGGCATGGAAATTTAAGAAAAAAATGTCTGAATATATATCTGCTGATGCTGGGGATATGAATTGCATGAAGCTGCTGAGCTAGAGCTCTCGGCTTCTATGTGGAGATCAGGCCATATGTCAAAGAAATGGTGCAGACTGAAAGCTGTTGACAACTGTTAGAGGCTGTTCCCCCTCCCCTATTAGATTGGTTGGGGGGGTTTTTCCCTCCACCCCTTACCATCCTTTTAATCAGCTGTAGCCCTGCCTGCTTGCCTTCATTTTGCAGATGGGAAATGTGCCTGTGTGGCTAAGAGAGCCTCGCCTGAGAAACTGAAGCTGTGGTGAAAAAGGAAGCTTTGCAATAACAGAAGGGAGGAAAAAAGCCACACAAAGATGCTGGGCTCTAGGACTGCTTTATTTGCTGCCTAACTGGCACAGGCTCAATCCATGGTGGTGAATCCTGCATCTCCTCCAACCCCCACACTCCAGCTGCCTCACACTCCTACTGAGGACCAGAGAGGTTGCTGCGTTACTTTAGATGAGAAAGCAGAACCGCTGTTCTGTTAGTAATTTGGTACACTTGAGCTTTAGCAAGTCAAGGAAAGAAATTGTTAGCATTAGGTTGCCTTGATGACAGCAGAGACAACAAAACAAACCTTGCGAGCAGCACAGCTGGGAGAGAAGGAGAAGTGATCTTGAAACAAAGATGTCATTTGCTGCAAATCTCCACCAAGTCTGCTTAATGGAAAGGCCCCCGCAAGCCTGAATTTCTTATGAGACCTGGAAAGATTTTTTTTTTTTTTAAACCCAGGATTGAAATTAAAGCATCCACCACCCATTTTTCCTTTCGACCCTGCTTTCAGACAAACCAGCCGGCCAGACGGTGCTCTTTCTGAGCTACTGACAAAGAAAAGGCAAATCATGGATTTTTGAAATCAGGATAATTGGCTGTTTGAAATCAGAAGATTTCTGGCCACCGAACTTTCCCCTTCTGTCCTGTGCTCCTGTGATGTGATAGTTAACCTGATGATATTAAAGCCATCCTTCTCTGAGCTAGCCAGATCGAATGAACTTAATGGACTGAATGCACAGCCATAGCCTTCAAATCACTTCAAGTGACTATTCCCCAACCACAGTTAACTTTTGTGTGCATGCACAGGGGCAGACACCTCTGTAGGTGATTCACTGGGCTCCCAGCTGTTTTACTGTAGCCCGGTATCCTCCTTGCATGCCCTGCACTGAAAGACTTGAACCTCAAGAGAGACACATGAGGGCCCAGGACTCTCTCCAGGGCAGAACTTTTTTGAGCTTCTAGTGTCTTCAGCCACTTGGATGTGAACCACAGTTGTTGACATTTAAGGTGGACTCTGTCCAGTGACATCCTGCAGCTGCTCCTGGAGGATTTGTGTGGTCTCCCATTGAAGGGCTTTCCCTTTTGTGAAGATGTCCATGGTGTTTCTGTGAAGCTGAGGTATGGCTGCTGGAAGGTTGCTGCTCTATGCTGGCCTCTCTTTAGCTTTGTGTGCCCTGGGCATGCTGGCTGTGGCAATCTGCTCTGACCACTGGTATGAAACTGATGCCAGGAAGCACAGGGAGAGGTGCAAAACCATCACTACTAAGAGAAACGACCCTGGCTTCATTTATAACTCCAACAATAACCTGCCTCTCAGGGCCAGCAGGTCTAGGTTGGACCGCTGGGAAGGGAAACTCCTCTTGGCAAGAAACAGGAGGCAGCTCTTTGCTATGAGTGCAGCTGATGAGTGCAACAGACAGTATAACTCGACGAACATGGGGCTCTGGAGAAAATGCCACCGACAAGGATTTGACCAAGAACTGGAGGAGCTGATTGCTAAAGGTAAGGGCCATTTTTCCAAATAAAGCTGTTTTAAGTTGCAGAACCTTACTGAGCCATATGGTCCAGCCTCACAGCAAACACTCCCAGCTGTTGACCTCTCCTGGCAATGAGGTTTTCAGAGCTTCAGGTATCTTATCTCACAAACCCTTGGGATAATTGTTTATTGTAGGTTGTCCAGTTCTTCACTGCTGAGTTTTGGAAAAGGGGGAAAATTCAGAATGCCTTGGTTAAATTGATACAGGGAAGGTCCTTCTATCTGGCTAAAACTTCTTTAAGACTGTCCACCACCATTGTATTTGAGTGCCTTCCACATAAACTAAATGATAGTTTCCAAACTAGAACATTCATAGTCTGACCCTGTTGACTCAGCTCAGCTTTTTGTTCTTTTTCTTTTATCCTAGACTGTAGGTATTTTATTATTCCTGATCACCAAATCAGCTCCAAAAGGATATATTGGTCCCAAATCACACAGCTTACAGTAAGCACACAGACCTCTTCTAGCCATAGAAGGGGGGTAAACAAAGGGAAAAGCCAGAGAGAGAGAGAGAGAACACAGCTTGTGATTTATTCAGATTTCAGAATATTTTCAAGTTGTAAAAAATTGAAATTGATTTAACCAAGAGCTAAAAAATAATCTAAAAAAAAATCTTGTTTCTTTGTAGAAGGAGATGCCAGTAGCATCATTGTGCTATTTTTTCTTTCAGGAACTAGTTAACTATGGTCAGCCAGTTTGCCTCAAACATTTCTTTGATCCAAAGTGCAGCATGAGCAACTATTTGTTAAGCATCCTCTCTGTCCTGTGAAAAATATTTATTTTTTAAAGATGATTAGGATTCCAGTTCAGGATTACAGCATCCTTACTGCCTGTACTATGTTATCCCCACAGAATAAAACAGCAACCATTCCCTTCTTCCACACAGTGATGTTATGCTGCTTTCAGAGAATCATTGAGGAATGTATTTTCACAACAATAAATGGATTGTTTCTTGTACTATAAATATATTTTTTAAATACTTGGTTTTTAAAAATGTATTCATTATCCTCCCACCCTCCCCCTCCCCGGTTTTTTTTGGGGGGGGGGGGTTGCCTGTTCTCTTCCCCTTTTATGGCATTGTATGCAGAAATGTTCGACGGAGCTATTTACATGTACAGTAACATGTTACATTAATCAATATATTTAGTTTGTTTTATTTTAAAAGTAAATTGCAAAGGCTAATAGCATTTGCATTTTTAAAGCGTAAGCATATGTGTAATGGAATTTGGAGATTACCACTTTAGGATTATCAGTTCAAATCCAGTTTAGTTTGTTATGGACCAAAAGTCATTAGTGTCTGGTTGCTGATTAATGGCTTATATAAAATGAATTGGTGGCTTCAGTCCAATTTGCAATGGACAGGTGACCACATCCAAGACCTATCATCACATTGACACCCTGATTGGCAGTCATAGCAGTCAGGCCAAAGATTAATGTAATTCCTCCAAGTTAAGGTTCAAGAATACTAGTGTGGCAGTGCTGGGGTTGCTCATACCATGGCTTGTATTGTGCCTGGGAAATGGATAAACAAAGAATTTCAGTCTCTGGGATGACAATCCAGCATGTTTTTCTAGTGCTAATACTATTTAAAATAGAGTCTAAAGTACTGGACACGTATTTCATTTTTATAACAACATATGTGAAAATCAGTTCTTCCTTCACTTGCTTCCTGCAGCCTGAGTTAAGGAATCTGTACTTCCCCTGCTAGAGCTCTTGAAATCATTTAACACTTAAATCAATATGGGAACTACTGCTTTAGGTGTTAGTGAAGGCAGGAAAAAAGAAAGATCTTGAACTCAGGAACAGAAATGCAGGGGGAATTGATTTTCAGAAGCTCCACTTTTGTATGTGTGTATGTTCAGTTGAGTCTATGCATACAGAGGCAGATTTTCAAATGAAGGCAGGTGTCTAATTTATGGACTCAGGCACAAAATACATGCTTGCAAATTGGATTGCATACCCATGGTCAGTTAGGCAATTGTTAGCACTTGTGCAGTGATCAAAAGCATGCGTGCATTTTGGGTATTTATGCATATAGGTGAAGCCCGAACAATTGTATCCCTGCGACTGTTTGCTGATAGGGTTCTAAATCCGGTCCATATGGTGTTTAAAACTGAGTGTTTAAGCAATATTTTATTTGTCTCAAAGCTTTGCAGTATGCATTTAACTTTTTTCTTTGCATGTAAAAGGGGAAATTTAAAAGAAGGAGGCCACTTTAAGTCAAATGTCAATATAACAGTGAAAATGGGGATTGCTTTGAATGACTATATATCTTTATAACATCTCTGAATCATTATGAAAAGTATTCTATTTTCTTTAAACCTTGGTATTTTTGAAAATTAAAACAGAAGAATGAAGATTACAAGAATTCAACAATCCAAAGCTTTAGCTTACTCGAAAATAAATCCTGAACCATCATATTATAGGATTGACAGTCATTTTATTTAAACAGTTAGATACTTAAAATATCAACGAGAATGAAAGGATTTTTCTCCTGTTTAGGAAAAAAGTAATGTAAAAAACCCATTAAAAAAATCTTTGTATCCTGCAATCAGTGAAAAAGGAATTTAGTATATATACCAGTATATGTGTTGAAGCACCCCATACCCTTGTAAGGGAACTGAAATAAATAATGTCCCTGTTTCATATTCTAAGCACAGATGTTACAGCATTTGTCTAAGTTCCACTATCAGTTTATGAAAATAGGAGTATTTTTTCCATTGCTGTCAGGTTGAGAGAACAGTGTTTGGTTCTGATGTGAGGCACGTATTCTTAGCTCCGTCCAGATATATTCACACTCCTTGTTTGATTCTGCTTCCATTGCTGATGTGTATCTAGAAGCAACAACTTAAGCAGGGGTTAGGCAAAGCATGCCATGTGCAAACATGAAGGGTTATGAATGACCTTGCCATGCCTGTACCATTGAGGATACAAGTAGTTAACACGCGTCTCAGGAGAAACTGTCTTCTTTCAAGACAAAGCGCGGTAGTCCAGGTGCCCACGTTTGTCCTGGTACAAACCCTAAAAAAGTTCACGGTATGAAAAGTGCTAATAGTTTGTCCCAGGACATTGTGAAGCGTGTCTCAGTGGTTGTCCCAGCGTTGCATCATTGAATTGATGGCAGAAAAGTGGCAGGTCATTCAGCTGTTCCCTAAACCGTAATTGAGAGGATATTGTGTATACACACCAATCCTGGGCCTGTTTTATTTCAGGAGAAACACATGCATAACTGGTTCCAGGACCAATAAAATGTTTGCTTTTAGCCTCAGCTAGAAAAGTAGGGTACAAGTGTTACTGTAGATGAAATTCCCATCTGTGCAGAGGGAAAGCATGTAATTAGCACGATTTAACACTTCCCTTAGTGCATAAGGCTTTGTCCCTCCGTCAAATGTGAATTTCACCTAGTGTGCATATTGATGAACTGCATAAATCAATGCAGGCCCTAGCCCCAAATATTGGTTGCTGTATAGTATTACAGTACTGTGCGATTATTACAGTACTATATGCAAATGCTATTAAGAGTTCTTTTGAAAGGTGGAGAGGATCTTTTATAATCTACTTATTTTTTAACAAACCATGCATCATTTCCCAGAAAAAAAACTTCCAGTACTGAAAATAGTAGTTTTACTTGAAGTCTGTAGTGTGTAGTCCGTAATTAGCAGGGCATTAAGAATGTCTCCCACTTTTGAAAATATCTTGAAGTTGTTTTGATTGTAGAACTGCTGCTGAACTTGATTAGAGGTGGAAGTGCAGGTCAGTTGCAGGGTTTGGTCTTTATGAAGGACTGAAACATTAAGACACTGATGGTTTTAAAAGCCAAGGCTGTTCGGAACATTCTAGATCAGGTCTCTGTTTCTGCTCTTTATTTGTTATTTTTGCTTTTTACAAGTATATCAAGATCTTGTGTATAGTTTTTTTGTCATGACTGAAAACATGCTACCTCCATTTTCTTATCAAAAGGCAGCGATTTTAATGCATAAATGTTATACCATGCTTTTTTTCCTCCCCTTTATTTTTATATATTCCCATTGATCCATCTGGAAGATTTTGAAATAATACCGCTAGATTGGTATACAGTGAATCGAAACATACTAGTATTTCCGCAATTAAATTTACACAAAAAGAAACTGACAAATAAATGTGACAGACAAAAGGCCTCCAAACAAAACTGGGCAATTAAGATATTCTCTTTAAGGCAAGGATTTCTTAGGGTGATAACTTTTAGTGGACCAGCTCTGTAGGTGGGATAAACCTTTGCCTTGCATATTTTGTGGAGCATCATGGCTACATCACGCTTTATTCTCTTTCTCATTAATGTCAATGAAAAAAATAAGGAAGACAACAGAAAATATGGCTAAGAAGAACATTATTACATGCAAGTGAACAAACAGGGGCCAAGTCTTGTTAACTTTAACTCACCTGTGTAATCTTTATTCACATGATGGGTTGAGGGTTCTCAGTAAAGATCACTTACTGGAGTAAGAACTTGAAGACAGGCCTCTTGTCTCTGGGTGTAATTAAACTTATCCTCTTCAGTGTGGTTAGGGCTTTTTTTTGATCTTGAAAGCCCTTCAGGAGCCTTTGTGGAAAGTAGCTTAACAAGCTAGGCTTCTTCCAGCCCTATGGTGGCTGTGTACTCTTCCAAATTAATTTTACATCACTGGTGAATTCTAGGTTCACAGTGAGCACAGCACTAATGTTCCACCCTTCAGCAATGATTCTCTAGAGGAAACAGAAAAACAAGCAGGCAAGCAAAAACCCACAATGTAGATAATTGTCAGTTCAGTGCAGTAAGTGGTAAGCAAAAGGAGGCGTTTACTTCCTGCCTCTGCATTCATCAGCTGACAATCTCTTGTGTTTGACTGAAAGTACCTGAAAAGAAAATTGGGACCCTCTTCATTGGGATGTATCTACATTACATGGCTGCCTTGACCAAACATTTGTCCTGTACTAAACGTTAGGGAAAACAGGAGGAAAATAAAATTAAATAATTTTGTAATATAGGTACAATAAAACCTATGAAGAAGTTTCACAATATCCTGAGACCATTCCACTTAGACAATTACCAGTCAGAAGACCTATCATTTTGCTTTTGGAAGACCGCCAATTAAAACTACCTGGACTCTGGGCTGTCATCTCTGTTTGCTGCCATTAGAATCTGGTTACTCAAGAATAACTGCAGTAATCTTAAATCCACCCTCACAAAAATCTAGGGAAATCATGTTACTTTGTATTTTTAAAAACATTTTATTATGAGTTTATTTAACCCGTGTCACCACAGAAATGGAGAACCCAATTTCTATGCAGTCTAACTCCACGCTAAATAATGGGCAAGAATTCTGAAATGAAAGCACTCTGTATAGATTTGTCAGAGGTGTATCACAATTGAGCAAAAAAGCTATAACAAGACTACTCTAACCATCACTAGGGATAATTTATGTGAAATTGGACAAGTTTGAAGAAAGGCTACTGAGAATAGCTGTAGGAGTGGAAAGATTTACTTCCCGCAATATCCTTCATTTATCTGAAGTCCACTTTTTATCATAATATTTTGCTAGGTTAATAAAGACATTTGTTTTTAACATGTCCTTCATAATTTTAAAGCAATCATGTATTTTTTGTTTATAAACGACTAAAACAATTGTCCTTTATTTCACGTGTACCATTTATAAAAAGGACCTCACTTGGGGTTCAGTAGTGCTCTTATTGGAGTCTGGCAAAGGCTTTTTATTGAATTCAGAGGTCTTTAGGGTCTTTTTCCAGGTCCCTGTGTGGGGAGCTAGACGAGGCCAGTACACCATTTGCATCCCACTTAAGCTCAGTTTTGAAGGTGTCAGACTTAAGAGAGCATAGATTTTGTGCAACAGCAGTTCTCATTAAGGAGATTTTTCTGATTCTATCAATGTATATTTTGAATGAACAAGTAAAACAGTTCTTTTTTCACAAGAATCTAAGGATGGCTTCACTATAGAGAGTTTCAGTTTCTGGGATAGTGTAATGCACATGCATATGAAACCAGCGGTATTCCATAAGTATAAGTTGGAGCAGGACTTGGTGCATATAGAAAAAAACAAAAACACCTTAGTATTTTAGTATTAGTATTTTAGGTGCATTGGACTCTAATAGAAATGCATTTTTT
>NW_017728931.1:41549498-41588552 GCF_001723895.1 Crocodylus porosus | reverse complement strand
GGTAAAGGGGGAAATCCATTTTCCTGTGGTAACCGGAAAACCCAGATCCCTGGTGATGTGATCCCCTGATCCTTAGGTGTATATGCTATTCCCATTAAACCAATAGGAGTTTTTCATGCAGAAGGACTACAGGATGTATAATTATTTAATTTTTAACAAATAAATATAGAAAGAATCTAACTTGCGGAACCTTGGTGTCCGTGATGCAAAATTCAAAACACAATCCAATTTAAAACAGAAAAGCAGTTGCAAACTGACATTTCTTCTCTGCAGAATACTAGACAGAACACCCATCTGAAATTTCCCCATCTCAGTTCTCACAAAGCCTTAATGCCTACTGTGATGGAGCAGGCAGCCAGCAGGTGCCTGATTAGGGTGATTAGGGTGGCTCTCACCCTAAGGGCCAGCTCTCAAGGCTGGGGCAGCAGTCTGCTGCCAGCCAGCAAGGGAAGAACATCACCCTGCTGAGCTACTACTCCAGGAACACCTTGGAGGTAAGGGAAGGGGCTCCATGGGGATGCCTGGAGGCTCCTGGTCCTGGGCATGACCTAAAACTGCACTCTGCTGGGGTAGGGAGGCCTGGTAGGACTGCCTGTGGTGGGGTAGTGTCATTTAAATACCAGGATCGCAAACCTCCGCAGTGAATCTTAACCACAGCACCCGGTGGGTATTGTGTGAGCAAGGGAGGGCCAGGTATGGTTATAGAAACACCTGAGTCCTAAAGGGGTGGAGGACCCTGGTGTGGTGGCCCAGGCATGCCATGAGAAGGCACCTGAGCCTGCAGGGGTGAAGGACCCTAAGCCCTAGCGAGAGGGCAGAGTTGTTAGAGTCAGGTATGCTGAGCCTGAGGGAGGTGTTTGACCCCAGGGCCCCAGAGTAGGGGCAGAGTGTTGGCCCAAAGAAGGGGCCCTGTGGCCTGGTGAGGGGCTAGGTGCAGAGTCAGCCCAGAGTTGGGGAACTGATTGGCAACCACTCAGATGAAGGTCATGGGAGAGACCCAAAAGGCTGAGCCAGGACCACTCAAGGAATGGAGAGTCAAGCCTGATAGCCCTATGGGATCGCTCAAGGGAGCAGGGCAGCGTGACTGAGGCCCAAAGTAGGTGGTATGAGACAGGCCTGATGAGAGCAGACAGAGTACAAGAGGCCTCAGTGAGAGTAGGACATAGTGAGTGTGGCCCAGAGCAGGGCAGTGTGTAACAGGGCGAACTATGCACTGAGTTTGTCCAGGCCTCAAGCTGGAGATAGAACAAATGATAGGTCATCTGCCAGGCATGGGACACATAAAGGGGGGGTCAGAGCATGTACGTGTCGCCCTTTAACAGTGGGCGCATGAAGAGAAGCCTCCTGCCTAATTAACTTTATAATTAAATTACAAGTCATGGTAGACAAGCAAGGTGGGTAGTTTGCCCCTAGACAGGGGGCAAGCCAAGATTGAGATGTGGCCTGGGAACTTGTCCCCATCACACCTACAGATTATATCCAGACTCACCTAGCTGAGCCTGCCAACACCTTAATCCTTCCCAGATAGCTGGTGAAATAGAGGAAAGAAAGGATACTTACATGATTAAGGTATAAGTTATGAAGTCTGGATTTTGTATGACCTAGGCAAATGATTTTATTTTTCTGTACCTTGGCTCTATATCAACAAAGAAAAGTATTACTATTAGTAGTAGTGGTGGAAGTATTTGTATGCCAGTAGCGCCTATAGGCTCTAGTCCTGGACCAGGAGTCCACTGTATTAGGCTCTGTAAAAACCCACAAGAAAAAAGATTGCTCCTGTCTCAAGGATCTTATGAACTAAGTATGCAAAAAGAAAGCAGGCAGACTTTGGGGAAACATAAGGAGACAGTGTTGGTCAGTGCGAGTCTTAATGCATCGGCAGCCCATGTAGATGTCATGGAAAAGAACTGTTCTTAAGAGGCTTTTGAAAAAGAATTCTGAGTTAGTTTTGTAGGTGCCTGAGAGAGCGCCTCCTCAGGATAAAGCCCAGCCTAGGAGAAGCCGTGAAGGTGCTTGTCTGAAAATTTACCAAGTGGGTGATGAAGACTGGCATTCTACCCAGCCAGAAGTGAGAGCTGACATCTTGATAGTGGGGACAAGCAGTTTAAGCTGGATGAGCAGGAGATGGGGGAACTAGTGGAGGGATACAAGAAAGGGTGAAGTAGTCAAAGCACCAGGCTAGTAAAGAGATCTAGGCAGAAGCATTTTGGATTGATGTGAGCCAGGCAAGCTTACCTTTATCTATGCCAGAGAAGAGGAGGCTGCAGTAATCAAGACATGAGATGATGAGAGCTTGGATGAGCATTTTGCTTGAATGGGTGGAGGCCATATTTTAGAGATGGTACATAGAAGAGTTGTGCAAGATTTATACACAACCTCCATGTGAGGTCCAAGATGAAAATATCACCAAGTTGCTGGCCTGAGGCAAGTAGGACGATGTAGTTGCCTGCACTGATCAAGAAAGAAGGCAGTGGGGACAGCTTTTAGGTTTGTGATTGACAGCAACACCTCTGTTTAAGCTATGATGAGCTTGAGTATAGGTGGATATCCATTAGATGTGAGAGGGGGAGCGACTGAGATGAAAGTTTAGACAGAGGAAAACATTTTTGAATTAGATGGGTGGATCTGTAGATTGTCAGCATATGTATGTATGGTGGAAAAGAGTACCTGGGGATTGGGTGTAGAAGGGACAGTAAGTTGGTGGAGCAGTGGAGAAGGATCATCTGAAGGTGCAATTAGATAGGAGAAACAGTGGCAGTGGAATCTTGGAAGCCAACAGATGGCAAGAAAAGAAAGGAGAAGGATCGACTGCATTAAAGGTATCTGATGTTTCATGCAGAGTGAGGATGGGTGGTTCTGAGCTTTGTCTAGGAACAAGTCATTAGAGATTGCTGAGAGGAATTCAGTGGATAGAAGTAAGTTGGAGAAGGTCCAGCACAGAATTGGAGGAGAGAAACTCCAGACAGGCATTGGAAACAGTATATTCAGTGTATTTGGAGATGAAGGGGAGAAAGAAAATATAGTAACTGGAGAAGCAAATGGGTGCAGGTGGGGCCAAGGTTATTTTTAGGATGGAATAAACTAAAGCATGTTTATATTATGAGAGAAAAGATTCAGAAGCGATTAAATTGATGGGAAAGAGGCAATTGGGTTTTCAGGCATGGGGTTCAGTTGGATTGTTTACCTGGGAGAATGGCAGAACTGAAGGTGAGAGAAGAAATTTGTAGTGGAGGAAGTCAGCTGGGTGACTGTTTCTGGCCAAGGAACTGCAGTGCAACAGCAGGAGCAGAGGAAGTGGGTGGGGAGAGGCATAAGCCAGAAGTGAGCCAGGTGGCTGGAGTGGGGGTAGAGCTAGGGCTGAGGTTTGGTATGGAAGCCATTCTGATTGAAAAGATGGGCAAATGAGTTAAAGGTGGAACAGGGTAAAGTTGAGGTAAAAATCAATAACTATATTAGTAGAAAAAATGGGTTAGAGGGCAGAGGGGAGAAGGCTATGAGTAGGAAAAAAGTAATTAACACTGATGGACTGCAGTGCATAAACAGGTTTGTATGAGGGGTGAAAGACAGGTGATAGTCAGAGAAGGGTTATCCAGTGACAAGGACCTGCTCAGTGAACACCAGGTCAAGTGAATGGCCCTTTTGGGGCATGTGGGAGTTGAACTAGGAATGTACATTGAATAAAAAGGTAAAGGTAAGGACACTTGATGCTTAGAGGCCAATTAGCTCCTTAATAAATATGTAATCATCTTGTCTGTTTAGGGTGAAGTTCTGTCCTACATTCTCCCCATACAAGTTGATGGGGGTTTTCAAATTGACTGTAATAGAGCCAGGATTCCACCCTTAACTTATATGTACTTTGGGGCAGGAAGTCTCTCTGTTTGTACTGTGCCTAGCTAAACTGGGCTTTAATCTCTGCTGGAGCCTCTAGGTGCTGCCCTAATACAAATAAATAAGAACAACAAAGCTTTTCAGCATGTCTCAAAAATCAACAAATTCAGGCTGTTTTGGACAGGCAGGTTGGAAATGCTTCATCAGCTCTCTTCTTCATATACTGATCTGTCTCAACCCGCATCTGCTAATCACAGTCTCTGAGGCAGAGAGGTGCCAAGTCACTTAGGATGTTACCATCACAACCATCATGCTAAATCTCACCCCAAGACCACTAGGTGGTCAGTGTGGATGCTAGAACGGTGTTGTCATGGGCTTGCACTGAGATTCTGTGCTTAAGGGTGGCATTGTATTCTCTACCAGCTTCAATTTCTCAACTGATTTAAGGTACAGCCCCATATTGAGAGAATATTTCCATAGTGTAATGTGCCTATAAGTGATCAAGAAAGGCATGAATATTTCGAGCAGATATGCATAAAGGAGAAAAGGACCTGAGTGTTAAACAAAAGGCATGAATTGTACACATGACTAAGAGCCGTCAGCCAAACCCCGTCAGCTAGAGAGACCGAGAGAATCATTGCAGCATTGTCTGACTGCTTCTTCAACAGAATCACTGAGGCTTTCCTAAATGAGTAGTTGTTGATCAGGGTAGCACAGCACATGCAAACACCTATATGAGATTCCTGAGATAAACCAGAGATTTCAAATAGGAATCCATAGTGTCTGAAACATTCTGACCTGTTATGGTCTTTCAGAGTTCTTTTCAACAAAAATTGCTCTACTACTTTTCTATAATCAAGAAAGGAGCAAAAGGTAACAAGTGATGTTTTCTGAGGAGTGCCCTGAGTCTAAAAAAGGTTTAGAACCACTGCCTTAGACAGAGTTTCTCTTAGGTCCTTTATAGATATGCAGTCAGTACCATACATTAAGGAGGAAATGTAACCTCATACTCTAGATTGGATAAAATGGAGAGAGCAGAGTTGTGAGCATCTGAATTATTTTCCCTAATAACATCAGTAACTGGTGTCAGTTAAGGCCTAAAATTCTTGACAGTATCATTTCTATTCATTGTGGCAGGGTACTCTTGGCTACATTAAAGACCAATACGTTCACAGCCAGCATTCAAAAGAATGCCTTGATACTTGCAAGCCCAACAATAGGTACTTTAATGTCTAGTTTTCTTGAGATCACTTCACCCTGAGGTGCCATACACCACACCACTCAGATCCTCAAACCATAAAAAAAATGCCAGCTTCCTCTATATCATTCCAAGAATGTTTTCAGTTTATTAGGATTTTAATGAGACATTTGGGGATTTCTGGTTTGTTTTTAAACTGCCTGAAGGTCTCTCTCTGGTATCTAATGGGGTGGGATAGCTCCTTCCAGTTTTATCATAAACAGAGAGATTTGAAAAAATCCTTTTGCTTAAGATAAAGGCTATTGATTGTCTTATTTTCTCTCATTATCAATACATGCTTGATTATGAAAATATTTCTTTTTAAACAAAGAAATAACATAGACTCTCCTTCAACAGTATTCCTTTCAGTCCCTTTGCCAGTTTGGTGGTATGAAAGCCCTGCCAGCACTGTTAAATGCAAGCTAATTATTATATTAAATGCCAGGTTCTCATCTGATGCAGTTTACACTAACTGATGGTTCAGGCAAACTTATCTGTTTATGATGAAGTACTTATTGCCCTATTATTATAATATCCAATAACCTTTAATATAATTATTCTTTCAACGCCTTGGGCAGGGAGTGGAGGTTAAACCCATTTTATGGAGAGGACTTCAGGCATAGAACGACTCAGGGCTTAGTGATCCAGTACCCTTTAGGATTTGGCTTAGGATGTTTGTACTAGTCTGGTTCAGTTAAATACAGTTATTTGACAACTTTGAGCCTGTCGCAGAACCGGGACTTACACTCATGTCTGTTAAATGAGGGCCTTTCCAGTTGATGTATCTTTCCTTTTTATTTTCATATATTGAGTATTCATACATACCTGTGATGCCTCTTTTCTTTGTAATGACAAAAACGAAGGGTATAGCTTTACAATTGTGTTTAAAGGTCTTCCTTTGTGTGCAAGCTATAAAGTTGTTTAAAGAGAGGGCACCGGAGGTAGGTTACCTTTTAATCATGCCCCTTCCTTGTAGTGGCATCATGAAAAATGATGTGTGCCAGTCTCAACTTGTATTGGACATGCTTCAGTACCTTTAAACAGACGCATTTATTTTCTCAATGTGGTTAGGCATTAAAGCCTAAACTTTGGGAGAGGGGAACCCCTATTTGGAGGCAGTTTAACATGTATATGGCCTCTTAAGGGCACCTGCCAGCATGCACAGTAATGAGTGGGGGTGATTCCCTTTGTCCCACTGGCTCAACACTGAAACAGTGCACCTGTACAAGGTACTGCTGAAAGTGCCATCTAATGGATAAAGCAAAGACTCTGGACAGTGGTTATCATACAGGATCTGATGGCATAGAAGTGTAACCATATGATTTCCTATCACAAGCTTATAGTATTAGATTATTTCTTGGTATCGCTGGTAATCCTTCTACCACAGCTCTCTAGGTCTTGAGGGGACTTAAGAGTCCCATCCTTGAGCCATAGACCAGCCTGCAGAAGTTGCAGAACTTTCCACAGGAGAGAATAGGCTGTTGTCTGGGATTTCTCTCCTTTTCCTTCCATGCCCTCTCTTCTCTGCTTCAAGGGCAAGATGCTTTAACTTGAAGTTGGCTGCCACTTGACTGAGGTTGTGGTGCCTTTGGAGTCAGTAGCAGGCAGCTTCTCTCAGCTCTGGATGCTGAGGTATGCCTTCAATGTGGTATGCACTTCAGTGTGTCCTTGTTACATTTCCTCTGGTTGCCTCGAGATCTCAGGTTGCAGCTAAGCTGGTAGTAGACCAGTTGTTTTGGGAGTTGAGAGTCAGCCATCTGCCCGCAACGTCTGGTCCAGCAAAGTCAGTGTTTGAAGACTCAGTGCTGGTAACATTGGCTTTAGCAAAGATGCTGATGTTTATGTGCTGATCTTCCCATTATTTGGTATCACCCTAGGGGTGGCTGAATTTTAGTGCTGAAAATAACAATCCCTGTATGAAAGTTTTCTTACCTCGTGAAGTGTTGTATACCTTGGGTTGTGTCAACCAGCAAATATACTGCCGCTAGCAGTGGTGCCCCCAAAGACACTGCAGTGCTCAGAGTGGGCTACCTCTGTACTGGAAACAATGTAGCTGTGCTCATGCAGTGTTGTGGGTGAGCCAGTTAGCACTGTTAAGAGACTGAACCAGGTGGTCCACTCTAGCATATTAGTCTGCCTGCAACATGACTTGGATAGGGCTTCTCGCTTCCTTCAAATACTTGGAAGGTGATTATAGAAAGTATGGAGATGGGCTTTATTCTCTGTGTGGCACTGGGGCACAAGATCAGGAGCAATGACTTGAAGCTTCAGTAAGAGAAATTTAAGTTGGAAATTAGGAAGTTTCTGACTATGAGGTTGGTCAAGCATTGGAAAAGGCTACCCAGAGAACTTGTGGAATCTCTATCCTTGGAAATTTTCAAGAGCAGGTTAGACAGACTCTTGGCTGGGATGGTTTAGTCTGGGATGATTCTGCTGTGAGCAGGGGCTGGACTAGATGACCATATGGGCTAGGGACAGACATTCAAAAAACTGGAGCCTGAATTGATTCAATTTTTGCAGGCTAGACTAGCCTGCGTAGATTGAACTGATTTGCAAGTGAATAGACATTTACTTTTGATTCCAGAAATGCAGGCATATGCCTGCAGTGGCTGAGGCTAGAAGCTGGGGGGCACTAGAGCAAGCCTTCCCTTCCCTTCAGGCTGGAGGGAAGCTGAACTGTGGGGGGCATGGCCAGGCCCTGGCAGGCTGAATATGACTGTGGGAGGGGTTTAAACCTCTACCCTGGCCTGCAGGGACCGCAGCCTGGGGTCTTCCCAGCTTTTTACCCCTGCTCGTGGGTCAGCATGGCCTGGAACCTCCAGAGTTCCCCTTCCAGCCAGTAGGCGATCCTGCTGTGCCTTCCCAGCCTCTGTCATGGTGTCCTGGGGAGCGAATGCAGGGAAGGGGTTTATTCCCTCTCCCTCTCCTCTTCTCCTGGGAACCCCAGCTGGGGTCTGCAGCTGTGGATCCCCCAGTGGGAGAGGGGATGGAGGGAGGAATAAGCCCCCTTTGCCTTAAAGGGGTTGGGCTGGGATGGTGTCTGGCCACACCCTAGACAGTGGTGGTGAGGAAGCCATGGGTTCAGCATGGCCCTGTGTATCAGGCGCAGGGTGCTACCCCTAAAGCTTTGCTGCTGCCAATGCTGTCTGCCTGCCCAATGGCCGACTGCAGTTCTGTGGCATGGGCAGTGCCTACCAGTACAGCTAGGGTGGACTCCCTGACAGTGATGGCTGTAGCAGGGAAGCCGCACAGATCGTGCCTTGCGCCTGGTACCTGGTACACGGAGCTGTACTGAGCTGCCGCTGCTGGGTAGGGGAACAGTGAACGGGGTGCACCCAGCTCAGCACCCGGTGTCTGCAGGTAATAGGTCTCAGGGCTGAGGGGGAGAGCCCACACCCTGTGCACCACTGTGGGGGCCAGGGCTGGTGCTGCTCTCCAGCTCTCCGGCTGGGGTCCCTTGGAGGGGAAGAGGGGAGAGAGTGGGGAATAAATGTCCTCCCTGCCCCCTTGACCTCAGGGGGCCATTCTGGGTGGGTGTTTGGCCACGCCTCCGCCCCAACCCTGCTCAGACTAGAAGGCAGAAGGGCAGGACCAGCTCTGCTCTCTGGAGCAGAGAGCAGAGCACAACCCAGCCCAGGGCTGCTGGTGGACTTCAATTTAACTTAAACCAGGAAAGAGTCTGAGACAGAAGTTCCATAAACCAGTTTGACCCAAATCAGTTAAGTCTGATAGTACATTTAACCAGGTCTATCTTAAACTGGTTTCAGCCATTTTGAAAGTGGTTTATGTGCACTGAGCTTTTGTTCTGTTACAGGTTTAAACCAGTTTCTGATCACTTCAACTGGTTTGTGCAACTTCTGTCCCTACCCCTGAAGTTCCTTTCAGCCCTACTTTCCTATGATACTAATTACTTAAATAACTTTGAGAAAAATAATCCAAAATGCATACATGAGCTATGAGTATAAGCAACATTTTCAGAACTGTTTAGGCACTTAGGAGTCTAAATCTTCTGGAATACAAATGGGTTTTAGGCTTCTAATTTTCCAGAGGTTGTGCTGGCTTTTGCTACTTCTGTTTTTTGGGTTCACTCTCATCTCTGACTGCTGCAAAGCGTGTACCCCCTACTGTATGCTATGTTGCATGCTGCACCCCATGCTTGTGCCCCCTACTTGATGCAGTTTTCAGAGGGTTTCTTACACTTCCAAAGAAACATTTAACTTTAAAGATTATCTAGTTGGGTGGTCTAAAATTCCAAGTCACTCTTGAAAATGGGTTTTCAGCTCTTTTACCTTGGGATAAACTTTGAATGTATGAAGGACTTAAATGTATAGAAGGCTTGGGAAAGAGGTACAGAAAGTACCTGAAAATTATATCTGAAGCAAACGTTGGGGGGGAACTTTTAAGAAAGCACTCCAGACCTAAATGGGTGAATATTACCTGGGATGAATAAGAATATTAGGAGTAAGCAAAGAGCCTATATACAATGGAAAAAACAAATTGATGTGCAAACAAAGCTGTATGATGGAGGCCAAAAAGTGTAGGGGTAACATGAGAATTGTCAAAAGTCAAGCGAAGTTAGATCTTGGAAAAGGAGTTAAACCAATGAAAAGTTTCTTTTAGCCACACAAATAAAAAGAAATGGGATGGCTACACAGAAAGGATGGGTTCAAGATTAAATGTATTATAGGTATGGCTCAAAACCTAAGTGATTCCATTACCTCAGTTTTCAATGGTGATGACAATAGGCAGGATGACTAATGAGAACAAGAGTATGGAAATTGAAATTACCGCATCTAAAATGGAAGTAAAACTTGAAGAGGTTAATGTACTTAAGTCAGGGATTTGAATAATTTCCATCTCAGAATAGAGACAGAATTGCAGATGAAGGGACAAAAAGGTGAGCCAGGCAACTACAGGCCCATGGGTCTGACCACAACTGTAGGCAAAGGTTTATAACATGTTTTAAAGGCAACGGTAATTAAAGGCATGAAGGTAAATGGAAATGGGATGAAATGCAGCACAGTTTTACCAAAGCTAGTTTGTGCCAGACTAATCTGCTATCTTTCTTTGATAAGATAATTTAGTTTCTAGACAAAGGAAAAATGGTAGATTTAATTAATCAGAACTTCAGTAAAGGATTTGATACATGACTACGTAGGAAATTATTAGTTGAATGAGAGCTGGGAATTTGTGTAGTGGGTTGTGAAGTTGGGAAAGAGGTCAGGAAGTGGCTAACATAGAAGCTCAATGGCTTTTGCCTAAAGAAGCATTATCAGGGTAGAGGGAGTTTCTAGGAGTCTTTCAACATCTCAGGACCAATTCTATTTAATATTTATGATCTTGGTTCAAAGAGGAAGAGTATGCTAATGGCATTTGCTGACAATACAAAGTTGATTGGTAGTGTTAATAGAGAGAAGGCTCAGATTATCATATGGAATGATTTGGATGATGTATATAGCAGGACTGTCCAACTTTCAAGCCAGGTGTAGGGTACTTGCCCTGGATCCCCTTGGCCTTGGATTACCCTCTGTTCCCTTTGCTGTGAACTGCACTTCTCTATGCCCTGGGACAGAAGCAGTGTTTCCTTTAAGGAGTAGTGGTCCATGAGTGCGCCGCTTTGGTCCTGCCTCTCCCTTCTGGTGTGGCGTGGGACACTTACAAAAGGTAAGCTCCTCAATCTTCACCCGCAGCAGGCAGTGGGGCCTTGGGGGCTGGAGGCTGCAGGGCTGGGGGTGGGGGCTGGAGCCTGGGGGGCAGGGGCTGGAGGGCTGGAGCCTGCCTGCCCCAAGTGAGGCTCCGCTGCAGGCTGGAGGCTGCTACGGGCTCTGCGGGCTCTTGGAAACTGCTCTGCTCCCCTGCATTGCCTTGGGGAGTGAGGAGGCTACACTCCCCGGCCCTGACTCCATGTGTGTCTTCACTCCCCTAGGCGATGTGGGGGAGTGGAGCAGTTCCCCAGAGCCGGTGGAAGCCACGCCAGCCCCCACCTCCACCTAGCAGAGGAGCTTACCTTTACTAAGTGTCCCACACTGCAGCCCAGCTCCATTCCCGGCAGGTGCATGGCCTGAAAAGGTTTGTGCGTGGCCAGACTTTTACTCGTGTGCGGCCACGCACACGTGCACCTTAGAGGAAATTCTGGATAGGAGCAGGAAGCAGCAGCTAGAAAAGGCGGTGGAGTCCATAGCCCCCAGCTGCTGTAGGTGCCAGTGATAGGGGAAGTGGTAGCCAAGCAGGAGCCTGGGGGCTGCAACTTAACCACTTGCAGGCTGCATGTAACCCACGGGACACCAGTTGGACAACCATGAACTATAGGACTGGGGTAATAGAAATGGGATGAAAATTGTATCTCAAGATGTATCCAGTTGAATCCTACTTAGGGATGAAAAAAACAATTCTAATACAATAAAAGCTTTAGTCTGTCTGTCTATCCATAACACTTTATTTGCACTCTGATTGGCTGTCTTGGCAGACAATCAGAGTGCCCTACAGAGGGTGGAGCGCTGCCATGACAGTGGGGACTGAGGAGTGTAGGGAGAGAGGGATGGTGGGGACTGGAGCACTGCCATAATAGAAGGGACAGAGTGGTGCTGGCCTTGCAACACCCGCCCCCCCCGATCTGCTCCTTGGAGCCAGGGATTGGTGTCCCGCTCCTGCGCAACAACAGCTAGCAGGGAAGGACCCTCCCTCCTACCCAGATCCCTGTTTATCGTGACCTATCCATTGATGTTGCAACCCATTTGGGGTCGTGACCCACAATTTGGGAACTGCTGCTCTAGGGAAAAAATGTTGGTCACGGGTCTCCAGGAAGGACTTTTGTTATAACTTTCCTGGTGCATACTTTTTGCCAGCATTGATCTTTCACTGACAGTATGCATTATAATCTCTGCTTTTTTCTGAATTTGTTGGTGGTGTCGCTGGTTTTCCAAACATGGAATCCTAGCAGTTTGTGTGAAGAGCCTTGTCTCATTCAGTTCTAATGAGGGCTTCCATTGACATTTTTAAGTAGGCTGTTTATAGCCACTTAAAATAATCTTCATTTTTTTTCAATATTTTCCCATGCATGGGCTTGGCTTCCCACTGCTTAAAACTTCCTTCAGATTTTGCTTGGGTTTCCTGCATGTCTTTTCCCACAGTACTGTCTTCCCTTTTTAACCTTAAAACCTGGTGCGTTACTTCTTTTCAATAGTTGGAAAGAGTATAATATCATTTGAGTACAATTTTTCTTAAGTACTTGTCAATCCCCTTTCTCATCTTTTCTGCCTAGGTACAGTTTCCATCACGTGCTTTAAGATATAAATCTCCATGTGTGGTCAGTTATTTTCTGGTAAAACTGTCTGTATCAGTTCCTTCAGAGTCCAATCTGCTATACCAGCAGTGTAAGATGTGCCTGAGATGGTTAAGGTATTAGTTACCCAGAAGAGGTTATGGTTGGATTTCAAGAGCTGATAAAGTCTTTTATGTTCTGACAAAGTTTTCTTTTTAATATGTGTGTTGCTGATGGAGATGTTTCCTAAAATGATGAGATATTTGTAGCTTTCTTCAAGAGATGATGAATTGGTGACTTCTTTTGGTATAAAATTCAGATTATTCTCTTTTGCAATTTGGTCATTCACAGCTGCACAACTTTTTGAATGAGTGGGGTGGTTTTCTTCCTATCCAATTTTTAAGGCCTCCACAGATGACTTTAATATATAATGTTTACTCAAATAAAAGATGACCCTGATTATAAGACAACCCTCCAATAATTAGATTCTATACGTGGAAAGTGTATGAATTAGTTACAATTTTCCAGGTATAGAATCTAATTATTGTAGGTTTGCCTTGAGTATGTCCCCCTCCCACTGCTACAGCAGAGAAAATAAATCTGGGGGGAAGGGAGGGACAGATAGCCCTTATTTCTCTGCTTCCCTGCCCCAACCTTTTCCCCTGGCAGCCTGTTCCCACTCTTCTTACTGTCAGACCACGTTCTCCCTAAGCACATGGAAGTAAGGAGAAAATTTGAAAACCTTGAAATTAAACATGGCTGTAGCTATTTGCAAATAGTACCCTATGTGTATAAGGTGTATGGGTTGTCTGGGAAAGGTAGCACTTCCAGAGAAAGAGTACATTGCGCTTGCCTGAGTGACTCTTCCTCTGTTGGTCTTCACCAGCACTCAACTCTCACCTGTGGCTCCAAGTAGCTGTCTGCCTGTGACAGTGGTCACACTGGGGTAAACTGCCTCAACAGGTGGGCTAAACCAGGTGAGGATACCTGGTCAGTCTTAGACCTCTGGGGGGATAGGGACATGCCTGTCCCTGTATGCAAAGTCTGACTCCGGCTGACTGGGCAGACAAAACTCTTGTAAGGTCCAGTGGCCCTGATGGCGGTGCAGCACCATGCTGTGGATTGCACAGAGCAGGACGAGGCACAAAAGATGTCCTGATCATCTGCTGCATCTGAGCCAATCTCCAGCTGTCTTGACAGCGTCCTGCTGCTGGTTGCCAGTTGGCTCAGACAAGAGAGCGAGGCTGATGCTGTGCAACTCTTCCTTACTTAAATCTAAATCCCACACAACTCGCATACAACACAAGCCCTGTGGTGACGGGCCGGCGGATGCACTGGAAGCTGTAGCTGCAAACCTGAACACAGGTGGTGCAGGACTTTGGGTCACTTTCTACTGCACAGAAGCAGCAGTAGAACTTGGTAGACCAAGTGATTGAGCAGCCCTATTCAGAACCGCACTGCTCACCTCCTAGAATGAGGAAGGGGCTAAAAAAGGTGTCCCAAACTTTGTCTGCTTTACTTCACCCTGGCAAGCAAACTGTGGCTACAGAGGTCGAAAAGGAAAGAAATCAGTCTTTCTCAAGCTGGATTCGTGGAATGTATATACGTTGACCAACTAAAACACCAACAGACCTGAAAGGAGAACTGCCCTCATTGGGAGAGGCCTGGGCAGATACAACATCCAGATTGCTGTCCTCAGTGAGACCCACCTACCTGACGAAGAGCAGCTCACAGAAGGAAAAGCTGGTAACACATTCTTCTGGAGTGGCCATGGCAACTGTTACTCAAATTGCAATTGCTCAAATCAAGCGAGACTTTATAAATGAGGATAAGGCAACGTGTCACGTTTATTGATCACATGAGTTAGACACAGAGGTTTGGGCACACCATTCATACAAACACACAAACAAATCATCATACACATCATTACACACAGGCATACACATACACAAAACAACCATTTCATCCACACATACACCAGATATAGTTACCAGCAATAATTGCTCAATATCAGCCCAGGGTGGCCAGCCCGGGCTTATTGAGTAGATGATGATGATTTGAAGATAGCAGATTTGAAGATAGCAGCTGAAGCGCTGTGAACAGATGCATCTGTGCTTCGATGAAACAGCAGTAGAGAAAGAGACTCACCCAACTTGGCATTTTCAAAGTGTTCTTTTATAGGGATTGACATCCTTTGTTTCCGTGTTTTGGGGTTTTTCTATACCCAGCTTCTGTTTTTGCAGTTGTTTTTCTTTTGTCTTCAGTTTACCTTAGTCTTGGAGTGTTTTTGCTGCCTGTCTGGCAAGATGTGTGCATTTTTCCTCCTCGTTATCTCCTTTGTGCCCTAGGCCTAAAAGGGATTCTTCAGTCATTTATTAATTAGTTTACTGACTGGTAACTTACATTTGGCACCTTGTTGCTTACATAAACAGTTAAATCTTCTTTTCCCATCTCTATGTCATTCTCTTACCATTCACCCTTTTACACACACTCATACATAAAGGCTATGCAGAGTTCATTCGCTTATGTGAAGCAGAAGGATACAGAATGGAGTTTTCAGGTTGCTTACAGGACCAGACTAATATGATTACATTTCAGTATTATTACACTCTATGTTAACATCAGCTACATTAGTTCAGTTCATGCTACATAATGAAGCCAAATAGGAAGCAGGTGTCAGCTTTGTTATTCAAAACAGCCTTGTCAAGAATCTGACCTACCTGCCCAAGGGAATGAATGACCGACTGATGGCGCTCAATCTCCCCCTGCTTGGCAAAAAGTGCGCCACTTTCTTCAGTGCATACGCCCCTACCATGACCAACTCCGATGAAGTGAAGAACCAGTTCTATGATGACCTCCACTCCATAATCACTGCTGTACTGAAGTCTAACAGTCTCATCTTCCTTGGTGACTTCAACACCAGGATTAGCTCTTACTGTCAAGCATGGGCAACTGGTGCCACCTGAGTCGTGGGTGGGTGGGGAAGTCCCCTGGGGTCCCTTGTGGCTAATTGCTTCACTTGGCACCCCCACTCCCTGGCCAGCACTTGCAGGGGTGCAGTGGTGCTCCTGCCCCCCCTCCGTCACCTAAGTGGGAAGCACTGCCTGTCAGGGTGCGCATCTGTGCTCTCAGGCGATGCTCAGACTATGTGCTGAACACAAGCTCCTAGTTACTAACACTGTGTTCCGTCTCCCCAACCAGAAGAAGACATCGTGGATGTACCCTCTCTCTAAGCACTGACATCTTATTGACTATGTCATCATCCAAAGGAGGGCAGACGTGATGTCCATGAACCAAAACAATGTGTAGTGCTGAATACAGGACTGATCATCAACTCATCTCCTCACTAAAGAACGCGATTCAAACTAGATGGCGTCCGCAAGGGCGAAGTGGACCAAAGCACCTCAACACTGCTGGGCTAATAAATGACAGCACCAAGTTGTCTTTTATGAACCATCTGAAAGATCAGCTTCACACTGTACCACTCTATTCTGGCTCCATCAAAGACAACTGAAAGTGGCTTCGTGAAGCTATACACTCTGCAGCTCTTGAGACCCTGGGACCAAGCAGCCGCGGACACCAACACAGCTTGAATGAAAACGATGAGGAGATACAATGGCTGCTGGAAGAGAAACAACATCTTAACAGAGCCTACCTCTATGATAAGTCCATGTCAGCACAACAAGCCTATAGCTTGATACAGAAGACCATTCAGTGCAAGCTGAGAGGGATGCAGGAAGCATGGTTGAAGAACAAAGCAGATGAGATCCAGCATTTATGCTGACTGAAACAATGCAAAGAAGTTCTTTGGTACCCTAAAGGTTGTCTGTGGTCTGCAGGTCCTCGGATCCTCTCCTCTGCTGTCTGCCGATGGGAGCACACTGCTAACTGACAAGGCACAGATCCTCCAGAGATGGGCTGAACACTTCAGTGCTGTCCTCAATTGGACCTCCTTTGTCAACATGAGCGCCATACGCAAGCTACCTCAAATTGCCATCAACACCTTGCTTGAATCTTTGCCTACAATTGCAAAGTCCAAAAAGCCATATAACAAATGTCAGTGGCAAAGCTCCCAGAGCCAACGCAATTCCAGCGGAGTTCTACAAAGCAGGTGGTCACGACCTTTTGGAGAAACTAACCGAGATCTTTTACAGTATGTGGACGCAGGAGGTAGTCCCTCAAGAATTCAAGGATGCCTCCATCATCCACCTGTAAAAGAGGAAGGGAAATCGCCAACTCTGTGACAACCACAGGGGCATCTTCCTCCTCTCACCTGCCAGCAAGATTCTCACGAGAGTCCTCCTCAACCAGCTGACTGAGCATCTAAACAACCTACTGCCTGAGAGCCAATGAAGCTTCAGAAAAGGATGTGGCACCACCAACATGATGCTTGTGGCCTGGCAGCTTCAAGGAAAGTGCCAGGAACAGAAAATCGACCTTCTCCTCACGTTCATCAACCTAACCAAAGCCTTTGACAAGGTGAACTGCAAAAGCCTCTGAGAAATCATGCAGAAGTACAGATGCCCTGGAAAATTCAGCAATATGGTTTGACAGTTGCATGATGGCATGTGTCCTTGCAATTGGTGAATACTCTGACCCCTTTCCAATCACAGGTGGCGTCAGGCAGGGCTGTGTACTTGCACCTACCCTCTTCAGCATGGTATTCTCTGCCATGCTGTTGGATGCCTCCCAAGATGATGACTTTGGTATAGGGATCAAGTACATTTTTGATTGGGACATCTTCAACCTGTGCAGGCTCCGAGTGAGCTCCCAAGTCCAGACAGCACTTCATGACTTCCTCTTTGCTGACAACTGTGTGTTATGCACAGGCTCACATGCAATCCATGGATCTATTCTTGTCAGCTTGTGGCAACTTCGGACTCACCATGAACATGAAGAAGACCGAAGTGATGTTTCAACCTGCACCTGGCGGAACACCCCAGGAACCACACAATTGATTGATATTTTGAAAGTGAATCCCAAGTACTTGCAATACATGATGGTCTTCCCCAGTGGGAGGTCATGGGGTTTAACCTTATGGCACAGATAGGCCTATGAGTAGTTCTGGAGAAACTATAAGGAAATAGAGAAGGAAGAACTGCAAGAACTGATTTTTGCCGCTGAACAAAAGTCAAGGGAGTGAGTGATCGTTGTCAAACTGGTTTTGGACATCCTTGAGGAAATGAATGCAGAGAGATGATTGGAGGGGTGAGTCCAGAGAGTACTGTTTGCAGAAAAAGTGAGACAATATAATGTGTGGACTGGGGCATTTCCTGTGCAAGTGATTCTAACGGGGTGGGGGAGGGGAGCCCAGGAGAAGTGCTGCAGCACCTGCTATCAGTTATTCATGTAGGAGGGCACCAGGGCTACATAATGTGCCATGGGCAGCCCCATCAATGTAGCAAATGTGGGCAGGAAGGGGATTTGGCAGCATATTGTAGCCTAACCATTTGCTACTGGTGGGGTGGGAGAGGGCATAGAGCCCATGCATGCCAGGAAGTGCTGAAATGTGGGATATGTTGGAAGGAAGAGCACATGCAGAATAGATGCCTAGGTTCTTTTGCTAACAGAACACCACCTAAAAAGGGGGATGACTTTCATCAGATAAGTGAGGAGGAAGAGGTGGGGGAAATCGAGATTAATTCAAAGGAGAAAATGTTAGTGGAAGAAACCCCGGAGGTGTTGACAAGGAAGAGGTGGGACCAAATGGCGGCAACTTTTTAAGGTTTATTGATGCAGATGTAATAGGTCTATAATAGTGTGGAATACCAGGGGGAAGACTAATGTAAGTATCTGGAGAGGAGATGGGGTTTGGGATGGTCATAGTGGGCGAGAGGCAAACACAAACAAGGTAGTGGTGGTGGGTGGGTGCTAATTAAAAATCCAGGGGTTAAAGTCAAACAAGTGCAAGTGTTACTGGAAGGAAAAATGCAGAGGGTGTTGTTGGAGACAAAAGAGATGGAGGTAGAGTTGTTTAATGGGTATGTGTGGGCGGGAGAGAGTATATATGAGAGTGAAGCTAGGAGGAAGGAAAACTTCAAGGATTGATTTTGTTTTAGTCTCGGAGTAGTGGTGCACAAGAAAGAGAGAAGGTTTTAGTGATCATTGAATGCTATGAGTGGCGATGGGAATGGGGGGACAGAATGGGGAAAAGGAAAAGCCTCTGGAAATTGAACATTAAGCTGCTTCACCATGAAAAAGTGTGTAAGGAGTTTGCGGAGGAGTATGAGGAATGGAGAACCTTAACAAATTGTTATAAAAGCAGGTGGGAATGGTGGTATCTGATTAAGAGCAGAACAGTGTTTTCATGAATTTTGGGAAGAGAAGGGTGAGGGACAAGATGAGGGAGCTGAAAAGGAGACAGGGGAGGGTACAGCACTTGTTTATGGAAGCAGAAAGAGGGTAGAGGTGAAAGATAAATTGGAGAAGGTGAAGTTGGAGATGGAGAAGTAGTTTAGAGAGAGCTGCTGAAAAGATATTCCTAGGAAAAGTGCCTTAGGTGGCAGAAGGGGAAGAGTGGAACTCATACTTTACCATAAAAGTCAGGAAAGCAAAGGGAGAGGTGGAAAGAGTGAAAAAGGAGAACAGAGACTGTATGGAAGGCCAGGAGGAAATACTGAACACTGTGGCAGACTTCTGTGAGGATTTGTACAGAAAGTGGAAAATTGATAGCGAGTGGAAGAGGGAGTTTTTGGCAGACATCAAGGAGCAGGTGGAGGAAGAAAGGAAGGATGAATTAGGGGGTGGAAATAAGGAGGTAGAAAAATGTTTGAGAACTTTTAAAGGAAACAAGTCACCAGGAAAGGATGAACTCCCAGCCTAATTTTACATGAAATTCTGGTGGTGGGTGGGAAAGGATTTGGTGGAAGTCTTCAGAGAGATAACGAAAGAAAGAAAAATTGGGAAGGGTTTTGCAGACAGAGTAGTGGTGCTACTGTATAAGAAGGGAGATTGAGAATGCCTGAAGAACTGGAGGCTGATCACATTATTGAACACAGATTGTAAAATCCTAGCAAAAGTCATAGTGATATGTATGAAAAGTGTTCTGGATCAGGTCATACAGCAAATGTGTGCAGTGGAAAGGAGAAGAATCATGCAAGCACACTGTGTTGAGAAACACACTGGTGTACATGAAGGATAGAACATGGAATATGGTGCTAGCATATTTTGATCTTGAGAAGGTATATGACAGGGTAACACATGAGTTTGTTTGAAGTGCTGCTGAAAATGAGATTTCTGGAAAAGTTGGTAGGCTGGGTAGAAGTGTTGTATGGCACAGCACAGAGTCATCCTGGTGAAGGGAAACTTGAGTCGGGCCTTTCAGATACAAACGGGTGCAGCAAGGGTGGCCCTTGTCACCCAGAGTGGGATCTTTATATGCCCCCTGGAACCTCTGGCACAGAGGATAAGGGAGGGGGAGAAGGGAGTGAAACATTCACTGTATATGGATGACATTAATGTGATGATGTGAGATACAGTCTCATTAGAGAGAATCCTGAAACATAGGGAAGACTAAGGGGAAGCTTCAGGGGTGAAAGTAAACAAGGATAAGAGCAAGATGTTGGTGACTGGAAATTGGGGAGATCTAGGGAAGTTTGGCATGAGGGTAGTTAAGACTCAGATAAAAATCTTAGGGGTGGTTCTTGATATAGAAGGGAAAGGCACAAAAGTATGGAAAGAGAGAGGATCATGGATTAGAAAAAAATTAGGGTTTTGGAGCACAAGAGGTTTGTCATATGTAGGAAAGGTGATGCTGATGAAACAGGTGTTGCTACTGCTTCTCGGCCTCTTGAAGGCTCAGATCATGTGTAGCCAGGGCAGGGTCTTCGACATCACCTCGAAGTGGGACGCTAGCAACCACTTCATGCCCAGTGGGAGCTTCACGTGCTTCGCGGACTGGCGCTTTCTCCACCGCGCCCACCTCAACTGCCTGCCTCTGAACGGGGCCGTGTGCTTCGGCCATCGGGACAAGAGGTGCCGACGGTGCGGCTACGTGGCGGAGACCCTCCCCCATGTGCTGTGCAGCTGCAGGCCGCACGCCAGAGCCTGGCAGCTGCGCCACAACGCTGTCCAGGACCGCCTGGTGCGGGCCATCCCAGCTGGGGTGGGGGAGATCTCCGTGAACCGCACCGTCCCGGGCTGCGAGAGCCAGCTGTGCCCCGACATCGTCGTCACGGACCACGAGGCCAAGAAGATCGTGATGGTGGACGTCACCATCCCCTTCGAGAACCGGCGCCAAGCCTTCACCGAGGCCTGGGCTCGCAAGCGGGAGAAGTACGCCCCGCTGGCCAACACCCTGAGGAGCCGCGGCTACGACGTGATCGCGGACGCGCTCATCGTGGGGACGCTTGGAGCCTGGGACCCCAGCAACGAGAGCATCCTCCGCGACTGCTGCATTTCCCGCTGCTACGCCAAGCTGATGCGCTGCCTCATGGTGTCCGACACCATTCGCTGGTCCCGCGACATCTACGTGGAGCACATCACGGGCCACCGCCAGTACATCGAGCCCTCCAGACCAGCCGCTGCCGGACCGGACCCGGAGGACGCCGCCGCCTGAACCGCCCCCTGCCGCTTCGCTTTGCGTTGAGAGGACTTCGCCGCCATGGACGACCCCGCCCCACCCAAAGAGGACCCCCGCGATCGGACTCTATGGACTGAGATGCTTACTCCGAGCCACTTCCTTCAACATCGCGGACCACTGTAACAGGTATGTGTGTATCTATCTCCGTTCCCTCTCAGCGTCGCGACCCCCCCCTTTCACATCCCCC
This sequence comes from Crocodylus porosus, assembly GCF_001723895.1. Lineage (NCBI taxonomy): Eukaryota > Metazoa > Chordata > Crocodylia > Crocodylidae > Crocodylus > Crocodylus porosus. The sequence goes on along the minus strand of NW_017728931.1, from coordinate 41,567,458 downwards.
CACCACCGGGCTTAGTTGGCTAACATTGTATGGTATGTAACCTAGTCGCGTTCCCCTCCTCTCCCCCATCCCTCGATTGTTAGTCCTTCGCTCGGGCGCTTTGTATTTCCATCTCAACTTTGTCATCTTTTTCCTGGATTCCCCATCCAAAACATCTACTAATAAAAGTCAATCTGTCCTCCATCCTGGATGCAAAGCAGCAAAACTCAGAGCCTGATTTGTATGCTCTTCTGGGGTTCTAAACGGAACGGATTGTCAGTTAGGAATTATAGACGGGACGAGAGTGTGCAAGGTGGGAGCTACCAGACGTAGAGATGTTTATCTACACACACTGTTAGAATGGTGAATAGGGAAGCATGGGAAGGAAGCAGAAAAGTGGGAAATTTTGTAGATTTTGGGTGGAGAAATCACTGTGGAGGATAGGCCTATATGGGACAGGGTGGAAGGGGCAGTGGACTTGGAAACTGCTTATATATTAGGGAGAACAGAAACATTTATTAAAGTAAGAAGTTTGAAAGGGCTAGTTTCCCTGACTCGATTCGGTGGAGATTCAGCCTGATTCAGTGGCCAGATCTCCAAATCGAATCAGAGGACCCTTTAATCTCTCTGAATTCAATTGGACCCTCCGAATCGATTCGGAAAGACTCGGTGATTCAGATACAGACACAGCTTTAAATGTTTTTTCTACATACCTTGAGGTACCAGCACAGCTTGTAAACGGTGCGATGCTGGGGTGCATAGTGTCCCACAGAAGCGTGGGGGGCTCCCCAGCATGTTCAGCAGCAGACCTGGAAGTGAACTAGGAGCACTTCCGGTCCACTTTGGGGTCCATTGGGGACTGCATGGGGACCCCCCCCATGCCTCTCTAGCTTGTGGGTCTGGAGGGCGCACCCAAAGTCCCCCTGCGGCTGATCATGGAGTGCAACCCTCCCCCGCACTCCTGTGGGACACTCCATGTGCTCCAGCATTGCAGGATTCACAAGCTGCACCAGTACCTCAAGGTATGTTTAAAAAATAAATAAATAAATAAAAAATTTAAAGCTGTCTGTGTACGAATCGCTGATTCTATGAATCAGCATCGAATCTTCATATTCAGATTCGGCCAAATTGAATCAGGGACAGTGATCTGAATCAACGAATTGAATCATTGTCCCAGATTTGGGCCAAATCCAAATCGAATAGGGCCCACTTCACACACCACTAATGGGCATGAGCGATCTGTGTTAATGCAGCACTATGCAAAGTGAGGAACTTGTTGATCATGAAGGGAATGGATTTTACTACGAAGGAATGTTTACAGCTAGCCCTGTTTGAGCTCAAATATTACATGGAAAGGGCTGATAAGGAGGAAGATGAGAATAAGAGGGAGGAGATGTGGAGAAAAGCTAAATGAAAATACGTATTCACTTGAGTGCCTGAAATAGCGGGGTGAGAGAGAGGGCAGGGTAGGAAGGGTGACAATTGTGGGACAAGATAATGTTAATGTAAACTGCTAAGAGATGAGGAGTTAGTATATTATGAGGCCTTATTGTATGATATAATGTTTGATATTTGTAAATATATATAAGAGGTTTTGTTTTTTTTGATAAAATGTTGAGTAGGGTTACCATACATCTGGGTTTTCCCAGACGTATCCTCTTTTTTGGCCCCATGTGCTGCGTTCTAGGTGGGTTTTTTAAATGCAAGCTAAATGTTTGGGATTTCCTTCCCCCGGTCTGTTTTCACTATGGCCACCACTAGGTAGAACTACAGTTCCCAGAATACCCAGTGCAGTGCCTGCGGGATTGGGAACTGAATTTGTGGTTTTGCTTTGCTCTACTGGTAGGAGCAGGAGGAGGGTGATCGGAAGCAGCAGGGAGCGGAGCACAGAGGCTGGGGAATGAAGGCCACTGGGCAGGGGCTGTGGGCCAGAATGAGCAGCACTGGCAGGGCCAGGGTATTGCTTTTTTGGGAGTGAGGGTCACTGGCAGGGCTGAGGTCAGTAGGTCAGGAGTGAGGGGCAGCAGCAGGGTTGCAGGGCATGGGGGCTGTCTTGTCAATGAGGGTCAGAGTGGGCAGGGGCAGGGCATTGGCATGTCCCCCCTGCCCCCTCTACCCCGGTGTCCTCTTTTTTGGACCTGGAAATATGCTAACCCTATGTTGAATATAATAATAATAAAAAGGTTCACATCAGCATCTTGGCTTTTTGGCCAAAATTAAGTGATCAGCTGAGAGCCTGACTGTTGCCTTAAGGGCAGAGAAAGAGATTAACAGAGCATAAGGATGGCAGGGGTGGAGGAGGGAAACCCAAAGCCCAAAACAATGGCAGAGGTGGCTGATAACTAGGAAGTGGAAAGAGAAATTAAGAGTGGAAACAGGTCTGGAGACAGAGGGAGAGTGGATAAAGGGCGAAAAGTGGAGAGGAAAGACAGCAAAAGACAGAAGCAGCAGCAAAGAAGGGGGTGGTGAGAGAGATGAGGCCAGAGGAATGACAAGAGCAGAGAAGAGCAGTAACAGATGGAGAAGGATCCTTGGGAGCATGATGAAAGGTCAACCCACTGGGAGTGGGATGGTGGGGAGATGCAGAAGAGGCATTGTGGGATCCTGGTCTAGAGCAGAGACTACAGATAAAAGCAGTGTTAACTAGGGATGGGGTGTAGAAGGGATTGACGACGAACAAATACAGTTTTGTGGAGAAGGTACTGTTCAAGATATTGGGGGTACAGATGGAACACCTCACCAGCATGATTGCTTTCTCCAGCTGACAGATGTGACAACTGACTTATTGTAACAAAGAAGGTTATGATCAATTTTGGGAGACATGCAGAGGAAGGGGAGAGGGAGGAATTAAAAGGGTTAACGTTTGTAGCAGCAGAATAGTCAAGGGAAAGAGTGATTATTGTTCAAATGTATATGGATATATTAGAGGCAGAAGACATAGATTTCCAGATACTTTTCTATCTGTAAGGAGTTCTGTGAGTGAGAAAGTGAGGGACATATATGGTATTTGGATGGGGTCTTGGCGGGGCTCAAGCAGCGTTAATACCAGATGAAAGCAGATAGGGCCAGATTGGGGTTTTATAATATACCATGGGCAACCAAAGCAATGTAGCAGATGTGGGAAGGAAGGGAACCTGTCTGCATACTGTTCGCTCATACTGTTACAGGTGTGAAGGGGGGGGCACAGAGCATCAGAGTGCTAGGAATTCATAAAATTTTTGTTTGCAGGGAGTAGGGACACTTGTACCACAGGTGCCCAACAGCTTTTGCAACCAAACCCCCAAGGAACCAGAAGAATCAGAAAGGGACAGTTAGGAAGAAGAGGCAGGAGGAAGAGACTGAGATAGAAATGGTAGAGAAGACTATGCAGGGAGGAAAAACAGAGACAGAAAGAAGGGGAATCTCTGTAATAGAGAATGCACAAGGTAGACCTGCAGGCAAAATGGAATGAGAGCAGGGGACAGCAAACAAAAGATCCAAAGACACGGACTGGGAAACAGAAGAAGGAAGAAACCCAGCAGACAACAGAAGTGGAAATGGTGCAAGGAATGAGCCAGAGAGACAACCAGGGAAAAGGAAGTAAGTGCAGGGACAAAGTCAGGAAGAAGAAGCCTGATAAGAAGGTGAATTAGAGCTGGAGAACAGCTTCCTGCAGCTATTAACTCCTCTGGGCTGCAGCCTTCAGTGGAGAGCAGGGGGTGGGAAGCATTGGGGAGGCAGAAAAACTGAAGCCTTCCTGAATACAAAAGTGATAAAACAGCTTGTAAGAGCACCAGACATGTAAAAGGGGAGTGGGGGGTGGAGTTGACCAGCATAGACTGGTCCCTTAAAGGGACAAGCACTGGGGTAACTTTGATTTAAATTACGACTTAAATCACTGGTCAGGAAGCCTCAATTTAATAACTGTTTTCTACAAAAAGTGCATTCTTCTTGTTTGATATCCTTTATTCATTTAACTTGAAATTTTGCACTTAGAGAAAGGTAAGGGCTTGATTGTGTGTACACAAACTTGTAGAGAGACAAGAGGGCTGATGGGTGGGTGACTGGTCAGGTCTGTTATCTCTCATCTCCATATACTGCTGTTAACAAGGATGTTATCTCTAGAGACAACAAACTCTCCCTATGTCTGACAAGGGTGTTTGTGCCTAAAAGCTTGCAAAGAACAAGTTTTCCAGCTATTTAGTTGGTCTAATAAAAGATATCACATTTACCAAAAGTCTGTCTATGATCTCTGGAGACACAAATCCACAGTTTGAGAACCGAAGCTAAGCAGCACAGAGAAGCTTAATGGGATCTTCTAGACTGAGCACTGAGTGCCATTGGGTAGAGTGTTTTTTTTTTAAATCTCTACTAAACTATAGAGGGGCTCCTGGGAACCCTGTAAGATTGAGCCCCTAATATAGTCCATGGCCTGTTGCGACCTGTTCATAAAACTTCTAAAAAGGATACATGAATATATTGTCTCAAATAGTATATAATTAGAAGTTATAATCTTTTTCCATGATGATATCTTTGAGCTTTAACATATCTTAAATTAAAGCTATCTTTGGATAAGTTTATTTTTTAAGAAGCATCTTAACAACAAAAAAATAAATAAAAAATTCTGATTTAAATACAATAAAAATATTTTTTTATTTTCTTTTAGTTGTTGGTTTTTATCCACTCTGCCAGGCACAGTAGTTTAACACAAGCACAACTGCACTGACTATAGTTTCAGTTAATGTCAGGAGTGTCTTAACAATGAAAAGATGGGAACAGCTGTACAAATATTAAAGCAAGTAAAGGCAGAATGTGGTATACTGGGGGGAGGGATTATAAACATTTTGAGAAGAAGTGGAGATTGGACCATTGTGGTTGTCAGGGACAAATGAGAACAAAGTGGCTGGAATGATGATACTGTTCAAGAATGCAGAAGTGAAAACACAGCAGGTGGAAGATATCATAAGTGGCAGACTGCAGCAAATGATAATATCAGTTGGGATAGCAGAATTGGAAGTTTTCAATGTATATGTATGACCAGAGTGGGGTGGGAGGAGACTCTGCATAGAAAGCTAGCACTTCACATGGTCGGAAGGAGACTGTGGATAATTGTGGGGGACTGAAATTTCATAATTGACATGGGTGAGCAAACGGGAAGTTGGGACTTCAATTCATTCAGAATATTAACAAATATAATTAAAGAAGAGTCACTAAGAGATGTGTGGGAAAGGGAGAAACTTTTCACTAGAACTGACCCCAATGGAAAGAAACAATCAAAAGTTGACTTCATGTTTGTATCAAAAGAAAGAGATGATATATGTACCATTTAGTGATCACTGGGTGGTAGAAGCAGAACAGAATCTTGATAAGGGCCCTGTAAGGAGGTAAAGGAGTGGAGGTTAAATGTGTGACTGTGACAAGGTAAGGAGATATGTGAAGCATATATGAGACAGTATGACGGGTGAAGAACACTGAAAAATATTTTAAGAGTACCAGCGGATGGTGGATGATGGTGAAGAGGACAGGGAAAACGATGAAAGACCTGAGAGAGCTACAAAGATGCAGGAGCTGCTAAAGGAAGCTGCAGAAGGAAGACAGATATGAGAAGAACTAGAAGAAACAAGGTGAGAGAGGGAGAGGTGGTTTAAAATAAAGATGAGAGAGAGAATGTTTTTATCATAGAATCATGGAAGTAGGGTCGGAAGGGACCTTGTAGATCTTCAAGTCCGACGCCCCGCCTGGGCGGGAGAAAAAAACTGGACTCAAATGAGTCCAGCCAGGTAGGCATCAAGCCTTTTCTTAAAGATCCCCAGGGTAGGAGCCAGCACCACTTCCCCTGGAAGTTGATTCCAGCTCCTAGCCACCCTAACTGTCAAGTAGTTCTTGATACTTTATCACAAGCACTGGGTGGGAGAAAATGAAGAGCGGTCCTGATACTTTTCAGCTAGAGTGAAGATGGTGAAAGAATTAAAAGTGGTGTGGGAAGAAGGTGATACCTGGATGGAAAAGCAGGAGGAGGTGTTAGAGGCAACAAAAATATTTATTAAGAGCTACATCAGAAGAAGGAAGCAGACAGGAAGAAGATGAAAAATTAGCTGGAAGAGATTGAAGAGAAAGTAGAGGAGGAGGAAGCAAAGAAGATGGAAGAAAAGATAAGTGGAGGAGTGCTTAGAAGTCTTTAAAAGAGGGAAATTACCAGGAGCAGACAGACCACCAATAGAATTTTATGAGAAGTTTTGGGCATGGGTAGGAAGGGATATAGTGGACGCTTTTGAGGAAATAGCAGAAACCTCTAGAAGATAATACATGAAGATCAAGTATGTGCAGTAGGCCTGTGTGAAATGGCTAGTATTTAGTTCAGATTCGGCCAATTCGGGGGACAGTGATTTGATTCAGTGATTAGAATCACTGTCCTGAATCGATTCAGCCAAATCTGATTCAGAGATTCAGCTGCTGCTGAATTGGCTGAATCTTCGAATCACACAAGCCCCATCCCTCACCCGCTCTTGATGGCTGCCCTGTCTGCCCCAGCTCCCGGCTCTTTGAAAAAAAAAGAAGCCCCCACTGACTGGCTCCTGCTCAGTGTGGTGGGGGAGGTGTGTGATCCCTACTGCCCTGCACTGTGTGGGGGGGGCTCTGCCATGAACACCCCCGAGGTCGCTGCAGCAACCGGTCAGTTTGGGTTTTGCAGGTTTTTTTAAAGGCCTGTAGCTGGGCCAGGTGGGGCAGCCATGGTGGGGCTGGGAGAGCGGGCAGAGGTTGGGGGCTATGAGGGGGGACAGGGGCCACTCAGGGGTGCTGAGGGAGCAGGCAGGGGATGGGGCCTGGCAGGGGCCCCCCCATGGTCCCCTCTTCTGTCCCCCCCGCAATTTACCAGCATAGAGTCTGGGTCCAGCTCCCTGCTGCAGCCATAGGGACTGCTTGAATCGCCGAAGCTCTCCAAATCTTTTCTGAATCAATTTGGAGAGCTTCGAATCGATTTGGATCTTTTAACTGGTCCCCTGATTCAATTTGGATTTGGAAATTCAGCCACTGAATCAGGCCAGGTCTCCTCCAAATTGAATCAATACCTGAAGTTTTGCACAGCCCTAATGTGCAGTGCCAGGTACAAGGATCTCAAAAGCAATCAGAGTGGTCAGAGATACACTCCCACATCCAAGAGAGGGAAAACAAACATAGTTATGGCAAACTTAGATTTAGAAAAAGTATATGACAGAGTGGATCATGATTACATATTCCAAGTGCTAGGAAAAATGGGCCCCCAGAGAAATTTATATGTTGGATAAAACTACTGTATAGAGAAGCGGAGAGTCAAGCCCAAATTAATAGGCGTCAAAGCAGAGCCTTTAAAATCCCTACGGGGTGAGGTAAGGGTGCCCCCTGTTGCCACTACTATTTGTGTGCAGCATGGAACCATTAGCACAAAGAATAAAAAAAGACAAAGTTATAAGCAGAGTAAAGATACTGGGAGGGAGGGAGGTAAAATGTGTAGTATGCATGGATGATATAAAAGTGGTAGAGGAGAGGCTTTTGGCGGAAAGGGTGCTAAAGCATACATCAGAGTATGGAGAAACAACAGGGGCTAAGCTAAATAGATTGAAAAGCACCATAATGGGAGCAGGGAACTGGAGGGACTTGAAGAAGTTGGGCCTTCAGATAAGAGAGAGTGATATTAGAGTGTTAGGGATTCTGATGGACACTGAGAGGAAAGGTAATACAGCATGAGAAAAGGTGACACCAAGGATACTGCAGATACTTTGGTTATGATCTGGAAGGACACTGCCCTTTGCCAGAAAAGTGGCAGCAGTTAAGACTGTGCTACTGCCAATTATTTTATATACAGGAATTGTATTCCCACCAAAGTGGTGGCAGATAGCAAGAGTTCAGAAGGAAATAAGTTCTTCTGGAATGCCAAAAGAGAAAGGTTGGCTAGATTTGAACTGTACAAAGCAAGAGAGATGGGGGGGATGGGGCCGCTGAACTTGGGATTGTTCATCTATGCAAAATATGTACGCTTGATATGCAAGGCAGTAATGGATGGAGTGGGGGAAAGCAGTGCATGTCACCCGATTTCACACAGCTGCAATTTTGAGGAAATGGGCAATATATCAGACCTCCTTGAAGAATCCATGGGAATGACAACCACCAATTCATTATTTCAGGATGGAAGGATGCATGCAGGGAGAAGAGAGATACAGAGAGAGACAGAATGGCACCAGTGGGAAACTTCACAGAAGAACAAGTGAAGGAAGTGTGGGGACCAGTGATGGGTCAACAACTAAAAGGGGAACATGCTGACCTAGCATGGATGGTTGTAAGAAATATCTTGCTGGTGAGAGAAGTGCAACACGCATGGGGCTTGTTGAGCTCATTTAGGTGCCCAAGGGAGAGGTGCAGGGAAGAAGAAATGGTGGGGCATATTTTGCAAGAGTACATATGCAAAGGGAGTGTGAGAAAAGGTTCGCCACTTTCTGAGTGTCACCAAAATAAACCTTTTGTTAGCGTGGGAGATGGTACTATATGACCTCATACCAAAGAGACTGGAGGTAGCATTAAGGACTTTTTTAGCATGTGATAAAACTAGTTTATGGAAAGTAAGCAGCCTCTGGGTGTTTAAGGGGTGGTTTTTCATTGAAAGAGAGCACCTGAAGCTTGGTCTGCATGAACTGAAATACTACATTGATCGCAGCAATGAAGAGGCGGAGAAGTGGAGGAAAAAGGACTGGACACATTTATAGATATTAGGGTCAGAAGGGACCTCAGTAGGTCATCGAGTCCGACCTCCTGCCTTGGCTTGTTTCACTAAACCAACAGAGAGGACTGATGGAAGGAGTGGAGAGTTTTAGGTGGTTACTGAGGTAATCATATTTGGTGGGTTTCAGTATGAAGAAAAAAGAGTTTTGTTAAGAGGTTCTTTTGTGGGAAGTTGATGCATCTTGTTTAAGGGTTTAATATATGTAGTGGTATGTTTTTGGATATGTAGTTGTTTTTGTGATATGAAATTCTGGTAAAAGAAAGTTGCTCAGTATGTGAAATTTTGTAAGTGTAGGGCAGGGACAGGCAATTATTTTGGGTGGAGGACCTCTTAACGAGGTTTGGTGAGCTGTCAAGGACTGCATGGGTAGCACCATCCTTGACAGGTGCCCTGCCCCCTGGCTGCCATCTTGGGATGAGAAGTTCCACCCCTGACCTTTGCCACCAGAAGTCCTTCCCTTTGCCCCTCAAAAATGCTCCTTTTGGAAGGGGGAAGTTGCCATGTTAGAACCAGAAAAAAATGAATTGTACACTAAAAGCCAAACACCTACTATAAGATATTTGAATGTTATTGTAAACAATATTTTGCCATGATTTATATTTGTGTACTGTACATAGAGGTGATTGCATAATAACTCAAAAATTAATACTTAGTCTTTTATATCGGGGGTGTGGTGTGGTGGGGGTGTGTATGGTGGGGTGTGGGAGTGTTTAGGGTGGAGTGTGGGGGTGTGGCTGTGTGTGTGGGGGGTGTAGGGTATGTTGGAGGGTTGTGTGGCATTTGTGGGGTCTGGGTTGGTGGCTCTGGAACACACTGTCCTCTCCTGCAGCCTCTCTCCCTATCAGCATATTTACCCAATGTGAGCCCTGTGTTTTATAGTCATGCTTAGCGTTTGCTACATTTAATAAAGTTCTGTTGCTGAGCACATGCTGCTTTTGGCCACAGTTTATAGATAGACAGTGTATTTAGTGAGATTTTGTTGTATGCCATTATAAGATGAAGGGCTTTTCCCCCCATGCCAATGGGAGGGTGGGGTGACGGGAGGGAAACTCATTTTGTATTTGAGTAAATATGGTGGTACCACTCTCACCTTTTTCAGGGGCTAAAACATCTTCATTTCTGCCACCAGGGCATGGTACCTTCATAGCTTTTCTCCAGTGGTGTGTTATATATTTTAATCTAGTTGGACATTGGATTTAATGAGTAGTGCTGTTCTGACCTCTTTATCTTGGTATCTGTGTGGCATGCTGGAATTGGTTATGGTTGTTGTATTGGTATTATTCTTCTCCTGAAAAAGTGAGCAAAGCCTGAATTTGGTTGCAGAGGCTTTGCTTACTTGGAAGTGTTTTGTGGTAAGCTGGAACTGATGGAAGGACTCTTACCCCAACTTGTCTTGCAAAGCTGTGGCATTCAGACAAGCAGTCTACTGCTAGCTATTGTTGCATGGTGGCGAGGAGGGAATTTTAGACCATGCCAATTATTCCACCCCAGTACAAGATTTTGATTACAAGGTTCTGAGTTGTGAGTTGTTTCCATTGTATTCGACTCTTATTCATGTACGAGCTGGGAGTAGGAGTGGTTGCATATGTTACTGTAGGCATGTTCCTTCACTTGTAGGCTCTGCCCATAAGGCTGTTACTTTCTTGAGGAACTCCTCAGGCAGAACGTACTGATAAACAGTTTTTAAATCAATGAAATGGGGGCAAAACCCCCCACCAAAAACAACACCCCAAAAAACACCAAAAAAGACCCTTATTGTCTTGTTGTGGGCACTTAGGAACCCTGCAGTTCGGACTTTCGTGCAGCCATCTGGCTTTTCCACGCAGCCCATGGTTCAATACACCATCTGTTTCTGGCTCATGAACTATTTCCTTGCAGTTACTGCCCTGTGGTTCCACTCTCTGGAGCTATTAAACTCTGTGAGCTATTCCCTCAGCAGCAGCCTTCCCACAGCTGCCACTACTCAATAGGGCTGGCTACCCCCTCTTAAGGGGGAAGGCCACTGTTACAATTACATCTTTCCTGTATCACTCATCTGCTCTTTTCAGCTAATAAGGTTAACAAGATCTTTATTTTTAATGTGAACGAATCTGTTTTTGCTTCTTATTGTCTCTGCTGTGCAACAGCAAGGGCTCAAGCTATTTGTTAAATTCTCAGGGATGCACTGGGACAGTAAATAATCGTGCCTTTCAATCTTGATGCTCTTCCACCTTTCCATGATGAGTTCATTTTCTATAAAATAAAAGCCATGGTAGTCTCTTACTGTATTTATGCCTTCAAGTATTGCAGGCAGGAAATATAATTAAAATCTTTGTATGCTTTTAAATTAAGATGTGTATTTCAGTTCAGAAGACATTCCACCAACAGATCGATAATACTGTGTTGGCTTTATCCATCAGAAATGAGCTCTGATACAGGGGGAAATGGGGCTGTGATGGCTAAGACACAAAAGTTTGGCTTGCTTTTGCAGCAAGTAGCTAAATTTCCAGCCTGGACCTGGTGTCACCGCTAAGATTGGGTGCCAGTTCATTTTGCAAGAAGGATTTGCATGCAGGAGAAAGGGTCTCCAACAGAAGGAAGATGGCAGATTGGGAAAAGTTGTCAGGATTTAGGTGATTCTCTTTGAAGACAGACCTGTGAGAGACCTGCTTGGGGCAAGGAGGGTGAATGCACAAAGAAAAGTGCAACCTAACTCTGTAACCCTGGATGAAGGAAACTGGGAGAGGGGATTATTTGTGGACTCCAGCTGATTGGGGAAGGGACTTCTTTAATCCTAAGAGAGTCGAGGACTGCTTACGTTAGGGAACCACAATAGTTTAATAAAACAGCCCTCCAGGGTCTGTCCTAGAAGAATTGGAGAGCATATTGGTAGAATTAGGAAGCCAACGGAGGAAGAGTAGAGAACTTAGACATTGCCTCTTTGTCACTTTTTTCTGGGAAGAGGTTTTGGTACTAAGAAGTGGGGAGGAATTATTCTTTGTGATTTGGGTCCTAGTTTTCAAGAACTACCTGTTTCAGGCAACATCAGTAAGTCAAATTTGGGGAGAACTGATCTTTGTGGGATGGCTTTAGGGTCTCATATTGGTGAGACCTGTACTTCAGGGAGGGGAGAGGTGTCTGTCTTGGGTGAGTGACTCTTTGTAGATAGTGTCTCAAGTGAGCTGATCTGAGAGTCGGACTGTGTCTCAACTGGGAGATTGGAAGCTTCTGTTTGGGGGGAAATCATTTTAATCTTTTGCCTGAAACATCTCAATACCTGGATCTGGTACAGCTAGTGTTGAGCTTTATGAGTCTTAAGCTGGAGGAGCAAGAAGATGAAATTCTGCTTCAGTGTCAAATGGAAAGCATACTTCAGTACTGGCTGTTGCTTCACACTCTGGGGAACTTCTGTGGTGTCCAATAGCATCATTCCCCCTCACCAGTTCACTTATTCCAGATGGGAATCCAGGCTCTGCCATGACTAATCTCTCTGTATACTCTTTGCTACCATAAAACCTGGTGGCACATACTTCCCCAAGTGCATCTTGTTCATCACTCAAAGATATAAGCCTGCCTTTGACACAATAACTAACTGTATTGTCAATTACTTCAAATGAAGCAGCAGCCGGAGGAACAGACAAACTGCTTAAAAACAAAGATCTTGTTTTCTTGTGAATGTCTCTAGGAGTAATCTTTTATTTTTTTTTTTTAAAAGAAAAAGACAGGGAGGGGAAGTACAGAGAAGTGATAGATAAGCAGAAAGTTTTCCAAAGTTCTGAAACACTGGCAGGTCTTCAAAACCAATCTCATTTTCAACTGCTGTCAGCATTGCTTCTAAAATTTCGTGACATTCCAACCTTTTGTGCAGCGCTGCACTTGAGTGTTACTGTACTGAAACCAGTTTATAGGTTGATGGTATTGGGATCCTTTGGAAGATCTTATTGCTTTACATTTTCCCGTCCCTTTGAATTTTTGCATTGCATTTAGGGTAATATTGCACCCACTCTTTACACTCACGTGAAAAAATGCCACTGCTTTGTTGCTGTGTTGGGATGCTGCATTGTCTGTCACTTAGCAAACACAGCTGTTACACCTCAAGTTGTATTCAGGGATGCAGCCGAGGCAGTTATTTTCATCACCTGGGGAATAAAAAAAGGGCTTTCCAATGGCTAGTTTAGATGTCCATCTTTCAAAACTTGAGCCAATTGGCTAGATCATCATTCTGAGTAAATTGCTATATCTTTGTTGACATCAGTAAAGCTGTGCTAATTTATTCCAGTTTAAAGATCCAACATGGACTTTCACCAGTTACTTATCTGCTGTGAACATTTTTTTTCCTTCATTAATTTCTAAAGTAAAATTTCATCTCTTGCCGCACTTTGAAATACCAGGAAGAGGCAGTTGGGTGTCAGAGAGTTTAGGCTGTATTAAAGTATCAGTTCAATCTAACTTGCTTCCCTTCCTTTCCATGCAAACAGAGAGCACCAAGTCAAGAACAACTCAGTGGGAACGGTATAGGCCAAGTAGCAAATGAGAAGTAAACCGGTGATACTTTGAGGAGGTGGCCGTATATGCACTTGCCCTCTTGTTAACCCTATAATGTAATAACGCCATTGACTTCTGGAATTTCACAGCTGTGGCCTTTGCTCCACCCTTATTGCAAGACAGTGCCCCTGAACTGAAGCTTTAATTTAAAAATGTTTTTTTCCACCCATGACATTGAGATGACCTTGAAAACACTGACTGGGTGTAAATCATGTGCAGCGTTTTGTGTTTGATCCTGCAGGCAACCTGGACTGGAGCTCCAGGATAAGTATGAGGTGCCCCTCCTGCACCAGAGGGGGTCATGCTTTCTGAAACTAAAAGGTTGCAACATATCTGTTAACTTTTTATTTCACTGCTGATCATTTGAGCAGAATTAGCCTAACTGACTTATCCTATGATCCCAGATTGCTGCCCCAGGTTGCCTCCTGTCCGGGTACCAAAGGCTCCAGATTTGTTCCTAGCAGCTTTCATGATTTGGTTATATGTGGTCAATATAAAACTCTGTGGCATACTGAAAATACAAGGCCCTGATTGTGCTATTTACGCTAAGAGTTCATTTAATAATAACGGCCAGTCTTTTAATTTACATACAACTGCTGTAATTTCCACTTTACCACATCAGAGTGCCACAGAACTCAAGTGTTTTTTTTTCTGCAGGGTTTAGGTTCAGTTTGTCATGGAGTACATGGGGGCCTTGCTTGTAAGGCAGACTAGAGAAGGAAGAGTTTTTAGAGTCCGATCCAAAGCTCACCAAAATGCAGTGGTTTTTTTTAGCTATTTGTTGTCGTGCCTATCAGTGAGGTTATAAAAGCCAGCTGGGGACAGGGGAAGTCATAAAGCCCTGAGACTTTATTATAATCTAAAGCAAAGAAGATCTGTTCCTTGAACACCTTTAATCTTCAGCGTCAAGTGTTTTTTGGGTACGTCTACACTGCATACCGCAGGGTAGAGTGGAAGTATCTGAGCTAGCTTTAAATCAGGTAAATTAGTTTGCGCTCAGCTTCATGATCCCAGATCTATGCTGCTTCATTCAGAACCCTCAAGTATCTACACTGCACTACATTCAAGGCAGTGAATGTGCATGCACACGCACACATAAATTACAGAGGCTGTAATGTCTGTTTTTCTTGATACTTTTTTTCCTCTTGCTTTTATAGTATATCTACAGGTATAATGGACATTTCTTATTTAGTCAAGGAGTCGTCACCTCATAAGGCTGACAAAAGTGCTGCCTTAACTCACTGGGCATTGGCTTCCATGGACTTTTAAGCATATCCTGAAGGTAGAGAGGCCTCCAGAGGAATTAAAGTATCATGTGAGCAGAAATAAAGGAACTGATATTTCTGTATCTGTTATTGTTTTGTTTAGATTTCTCTGAATTGCTCAGCAGTGGTGGTTGAAATCCATCTACAGTGGTATCTGATTCTCAGTTTGCTCACCCATGCGTGTTTGAAGGCACAAAGGTTAAAGCAGCTTTGTTCACTTCGATGGCCAGCTTTTGATGTTCAGCAAAACTATCCTTAACATGTCATAAAGTTGATACTTGTATAAAGAAGTCCCGTATTATACTGACAAGGTCAGTGAGACTTTGGGATATGAACCCCACTTAAGTTAATGAATGCACCAGAGGGAAGGTTTTTTTTAACTGAAAAACCCAACTGGTTAAAATGATAGTCTAAATGGAAAAATTTCCACAACGTGGAAGAATTTCAGTGTTGTTACCTGCTAGAAGGGGATCTTTCATTTCTCTTTTCCTTCTTTATCTATTCTATTCCCTCTTGGTCTGATAAACTAACTGACCTCTTATGTCTGATTGCATAGTACACTGTGTGAAGAGGTGAGCTGTACTTTTCTGTGAGTTAGCTGGAGAAGTTGTGTTCCCTGACCCTTGACCTGACAGGTAAAGTCTTGGTTGTATGGAGATTTAGCTATATTTGTGTGGAGGGTTCATTACAGGAGGGGCTCTGCACACTAGGACAGCAATGAATCTCATTTCAAAACTGTCTCTTCTGGCTTGTTGAATTTAAATATTGTAAGTCCAGCTGGGAGAGAGGTTTCAGAGATCCATACTCTTGCATATTCAGAGAATGTTCAGCTATATTTTGGATTCAAGGTCCAGTACAAATCCTGCATAACATTAACTGGCTCCTTATATTCATTACTTCTTGGATGCATATGAGCTTTTCTGCCTTCTCTCTTAAAACAGATAACACCAGAATGACCCTGCCAACTGTATGTCCCCATGCTTTCCCATGTGTCACAGCCTGTTTCAAAAGCAGTAAAAGACAATAGGAAGACTATTCCTGTGGCGCTCCAAAACAGAAGGTCCCGTATGACAGCCTGACCATTTGTGACATGGCAACAACCTCCCAGGAAACATTAACTTAATCCATTATGCATTTCCCAAGTGCTGTGCTATTGCATTCAGTCTGGGTTGCATCCTCCATCAAGCCATGTTGTGCATCACTAACAAGTGAGGACCAAAAGCAGTCTGCTGTCAAGGACACAAATATGACAGATAGCACACAGTAGAATTCTTTCCAGTTTTCTGGAAGTCCTTAAGATGTGTACACAAAAGCTGCCCATCCATGTGCTGGTTTGCATTGTAATTACTACACCTCAGAGCAGACTTGATTAATGTAATTAGTATGCTCCAGCATGGTTTCACTGTCATGTGTATAAGCCAGCATAAGTTTAAAAATGGCTGCAGGGGCATTTTATCTAAACCTCTTCAAATGAGGTTTAGATAAAGCATTGTATAGCCATTTTTAAACCCACAGGGACTTAATACACCTGGCAGTGAGGTGTTTTAATTAAAGCAGCTCTCTGGGAAGTGCTCTAATTAAAAGCCACCCACCACTCCCAAGTACATATATAGGCAGTCAGTGGGAGAAAGATGCAGTGAGCCTCTCTGCTACAGTGGGCCCAGTCTAACCAAGATATTTCTTTGGCATTGCAGTGTTAGGTCACTGGCGATGCTGTTCATCTCCTCTGCTGTTTTCCTTGTGGCACAATGCACAGTGTTTTTAGTTTTGTTTTCTTCATAGATTTCATAGACATTAGGGCTGGAAGGGACCTCAGAAGATCATCAAGTCCAGCCCACGCCTGAGGGCAGGAAGTCAGCTGGGGTCATAGGATCCCAGCAAGATAAGCATCCAAATTTCTCTTGAAGGTGTTCAATGTAGGTTCTTGAACCACCTCCAATGGCAGGCTATTCCAGACCTTGGGGGCTCGGACAGTGAAGAAATTCTTCCTTATGTCCAGCCTGAAACAGTCTTGCAGGAGTTTATAACTGTTCGACCTTGTCATCACTTGGGGCGCTCTGATGAACAATCGTTCCCCCAGATACTGGTGGTCACCCCTGATAAACTTGTAGGTGGCCATCAGATTACCCCTGAGCCCGTGCTTTTCCAGGCTAAAGAGTCCCATAGCTCTCAGCCTGTTGTCGTAAGGTCTGTTTTCCTGACCTCTGATCATGCGTGTGGCTCTTCTTTGGATTCTCTCAAACCTCTCCACATCCTTTTTGAATTGTGGAGCCCAAAACTGCTGGAGTACTGGTATCCTTAATGTCCTTTGTGGCTGTGGCCTGTGGAGAGTTGAAGTGGATGGTTTTCAGGACTTTGGAAAAATTGTTGCCTGTGAGTGCTGGGGACTGGACTTGATGGCTTTGAGAGGTTCCTTCTATTTCTATGTTCTTTATGTCTTTTTGTTCCTAATGTAGTTCAGATACCAGCTATGTAAGCTGCAATAACATAATGATTTGCATCTACATATACAGCGCTGCTTTGTTAAAGCTGAAGTGGTTTAATGGTTAGATCCCAGGACTCAGAGCCCAGAGACACAGATTGTATGCATAGTTCTGTTACTAATTTTCTGTATCAGTTGGGGCAGATTATTTTAACACTTTACATCCTACTTTCCCCTTTGTCTTGTCTGTTTAAACCAGTGGTTCTCAACCTTTTTAGACTCCCAACACCCCTTGCTAGACTGTGGCACCCCTTGGGAAATGTCAGCTTTTAGTTGATTTTTGAGTACAGAAAAATAATAGAGCCGTTTTTCTGTTGCAAAGAACTCAGAAAGACCAAAACAAGTTAGAATGCTTTTAACATTATGGATTCCTATTTGAAATCTCTGTCGTTTATCTTATGAATCATCATGGTTTGAGCCCTTAACACTGTTAACATTGCATCGCATTCAGAAGCACCCCTGAAAAGATCTTGAGGCACCTCAGGGTGCCACATCATCCTGGTTGAGAATCACTGATTTAGACTGTCAGGGCTTTGGGCAGAGGTTGTTTCTTATGATTTATTTTAACACTACCAACCACACTTGGGCCTTGGTTTTGGTTGGGGAATTGGTATGCCACCTTAGTCCAAATGATAAAATAACAACATGGATCTCTAGGTCCAAAAAGTTACAAAAGTTTTCATAGCACAGGCGCTGAATATATTATGAAAGGGATTCTTTTTTTTTTGCCATTAACACTTTAGTCCTCCTGACAGCTTTTCCAGCTGTTACATGTGGGCAGATCTCAAATGTGGGAGGAGCATGTAAAGAACTGCAAGTAGAGGCAAGTTTTCCAGCAGTGTTCTGCAGTGGATGAGAGAGAGCTTTTGCCAAGGTACAGCAGTGTGTACTGCCTTAAAGCTAGGGGCAGACATTACACACAAACCAATTTAAGTGATGAGAAACTGGTTTAAACCTGTAACAGAACAGATGTTCA
>NW_017728931.1:41546918-41548648 GCF_001723895.1 Crocodylus porosus | reverse complement strand
TTCTAGCCTGAGCCACTGCAGTCATGTGCCTGCATTTTTGGCATGTCTGTGCAGTTACAAAACTAATTTAGCCTAGCCAGCTTAGACTAACCTGTAAAGACTGAGATCAATTCAAGGTCAGGCTTTTTACATGTCTGTCCCTAACCTGAGGGGGTTGATGTCAGTTGCATTTTCCTCTATTTCTGAGGGACTTCCTGCTGAGAAGTCTCTTGATGTTTTAGTGTACTGGCGTAAGGAATATAGATTCACTTTTCATGAGACCTATGAGAGCCAGGTTGTACATGTCAAAGTTTCCTAACCCATTTTCAAAGAATCTAGGAAGATGCATCCTCTAGCAAGTGTCTGCTTGATCTTCTTGACTGCTAATGTTTGCTTTGTGACCTTTCCATCAGCAAATCTGTGTGTAGAGGTAGGTACAAGTCTGCTCAAGTATGGTTCTACCTCTGTGATGGATACTGGACATCAATTAATAATCCCCAGAAATGTATTATCTTCTTCTGTTCTTATTTTGGTCAGACAAACACCTTGCTGGGGTCATTGCTAGACAAACACCTTGCAAGACAAACACCTTGCTGGGATCATTTGATCCCAGTACTATTTCCTGCCATGGCAGGGGGTTGGACTTGATCTGCTCAGGTCCTTTCCCACCCTTCAAACTATGAAACTATGAAGATTTAGGATGGCATTTTGGAAAAAAGAGTGCAGTGCATGAGACAAGAAAGGCATCTTTCAGTCAAATCCTGCTGTTTTTTTCAGAACATAATATTTTAAGCAGATGTGGTGCCCTGGTGGCACAGATGTCTATTTCAGGGATCTCAAGAACATATGGCATATGGGCCAGCTACCTAGAATCACAAGATTGTAGAATCATAGGGTTGGAAAGGATTTCCAGGGTTAACTGATCCACAAAATAATGGAACAGATTTTCATTCAGGGAGCACCTGGATTGAACCAAGGCGCTTCCTGATCTGCAGTTACATACTCCACCATTGAGCTATATATCCTTTCTGCCAATGTATTCAAAGTCTCTTGAATATCAGTTTTAATTTTTTTTAAGTAAGTTTTTAGTCCTCATGGTTTTTGTAATGACCTTCTAAACATGAACCAAGGATAACTGATGGAGTGATATCTGACTGAGTAGGAGGACAGCCCAAAAGAATGACTCAGAGGAGTGAACACCACTGTCTGCCATTCTGCCATTAAAGTCCAGAGGTGGCAATTGAATTTCACTGATCTAGTCAGGGGAAGAGAAGAGAACAAGAGGGCAGAAAAGCAAAGAATAGAAATACTACTGATTGAAAGGGGAGCATATTTTTCTTCTGCACAATAAACATGAAAAGCAGGTACTAAACAAAAAATAAGTGAATATTTGGTTGCTTCATAAAGCTCCTCAAGCCTCCTCCTGCTATCAGTGGACATTTCACTATGCATTGTTGGGGAGGATATAGCCTCTACCCAGCCCCAAAACAAAGATGCCAGCCACCACCTCTTTCAAATTAGTTTAGTACCACTTGTCTACTTGGAGCTTGGATGTAGCCAGAGAGTTACTGTCACTAAGTTGCAGGAGGGTTTAGTGATGGTTGCAATGCAGTTGCAGCATGAGCGACTGGTGCCTCCTGAATCTGTGGGGGTACCCACAGAAGCTGCCAATGGCGGTGGCCCTGTTGTGGGGGGCACCAGCTCTGCCAACAGCATCAGTGTTGGACGGCATGGAGGCAACAGCCCCATTG
>NW_017728931.1:41533345-41546448 GCF_001723895.1 Crocodylus porosus | reverse complement strand
ACTTTCTGTTTTGTGGCACTGTGGAGCCCTGATATACTGTTGCCCCTCACTTCAAGTCACAGCCTCTGACCCTGTCAGTGCCCCTCACTCCTGATCCACAGCACCCTGGCCCTGCTGGTGCCCCTCACTCCCAACCTGTAGCCTACCAGCCTTGCCAGTGCCCCTTACTCCAAATCCGCAGCCTCTCCTCATATGGCTTACCTTCCAAGTCCCTTACAACTTTTGTTGCCTGCCTTTTGGACCCTTTCCAACTTCTCCATGTGCTTTTTAAGATGCAGAGCACAGAACTGCACACAGTATTCTTTCTGAGTGCCCTGCTGGTGCTCCTAACTCCTGACCCACTGTCTCCGTAGCCCAGTGTACAGGATCTGGCATAGGAGGGAGCGCTGCTCCATCATCATGAGGCACGGCAGTGGCAGCAGAAACAGTGAGGAGTTGTGTCCCTGCTGTTTCCGGGTGGACAGGGGGCACCTCAGCTTGGCGGCCATAGTGGTGCGGTACTCCCTATGCACTGGGTCCTGCATGCTGGGCCACAGACGCAGCTCCTCTGGAGCTGGCCCAGCCCACCTGCAGCCCCATGCCCTGCTGTGGGTGCAGAAATCTTGGGGTCACATGCCTCACCTGGCCCCCTTACCTGTGCCCCATTACCAAGTGACCTGTGTCCCCTCCCCCTGTGCCTAACACATGGCCTGTGCCCCCTTCCCCCCCCAATGCATGGCCTATGCTTCTCCCTCCAGCCCCGAAAATCCACATTTTTTGCTGCAAACAGAAAACCCGGATCCCTGCTGATCATAAGCAAACATGGACTTGCTAAGAACAAATTCTGCCAAACAGATCTGACCTCCTTCAACAAAGTAATGTCAACAAAGTTGGGTGGATGAATGAAATACAGTGGACAAACTTTATTGCTATAGCCTACATGACCTCATAAAAAAACGAGAAAGGTGGACTAGACAAAACTACCACAAGGTGGGTAGATAACCAACTAAGTACTTACTAACTAAGGGTACTTATAAGTGCATCCATAGTGGAATAGGAAGACATTTTAAGTGGTGTTCCATAGGTCTGTCCTGGGGTCTGTTTGCTGTTCAACATGTTTGTTAATGATGTGGATGCTGGAATAGAGTTTCATGAGCAGATCTGCAGATGACATCAAACTTGGAAGGACTACAAACACACTGGATGATACAAATAGAATTAAGAAGGATCCTGATAGATTGAAAAGCTAGAGACAACAGCTTCAAGTTCAATGCTGACAAATGCACTTAGGAAAGAACATTCAAAAACACAAATACAGAATGGTTAATAATTGGCTGGATGGCAGTACTGTGGAAAAAAAGTCTTGGGGTCTTGGTGGATTGCAGACGCAATGTGAGTCTGCAATGTGATGCAGCTGCCAAAATGATGAAGGTAGATTTGAGCTGCATGAGCAAGAGTGTTAGGTGCAAGACACGAGAGGTTAATAATGCCACTCTACTCAACTCTGGTTAGGCTTCTTTTAGGGTGCTGCCAGATGTCCAGTGCCTTACTTTACATAAAGTGCTGTGGGTATGAGTGCCTCCCCCGCCCCCCAACAGATGATTGCCTATTGGGGGTGGGGGTGGAGTTGAGCCTGCCTGCACCAGCCATCCTGCTCAGCAGGCAGGGGTGCTGGCCAAGACCTTCCCTCTTCCCAGCCCCAGGGCTGTCAGCAGAGAGGGAGTGAAGGGAGCAGCAGCAGCTGCTGGGCTGCTATGCCCGGCCTAAGCTGGAGTGGGGGCATGGAACAGAGCGGCCCCCAGCAGCTATCCCAGCTGGGTCCTGGGGGAGCTGGGCCAGGTCCCCAGGCAAGGGGGCTCCATTCCACAGCCCCTCCCCTCGTGGCTCAGGCTGGGCATAGCAGCCCGGCCGCTGGTGCTGCCGCTCTCAAGAGGCGCGGCCAGAGCTTGGGGAGGAGAATAGAGCCTGCCTGCACCAGCCCTCCTGCCAAGCAGGCAGGGGTGCTGGCCAGGACTGGCTCTCTCCCAGCTTCCCCTTCCCAGCTCTGGGGCTGTCAGTGGCAAGGGAACGAAGGGAGCAGCAGCAGCTGCTGTGCATGGCCTGAGCTGGATAGGGTGGGGGGTGGAAAGGAGCAGCTCCCAGCAGCTATCCCAGCTGGGGTACTAGGGGGAACTGGTCCAGGCCCCCAGGCAAGGGGGCTCCGTTCCACCTCTGCTCCCCCTCTAGCTCTGGCCTGGTATAGGAGCCTGGCAGCTGCTGCTGCCACTCTCAAGAAGCCTGGCCAGAGTTTGGGGGCAGAGTGGATTGGAGCTCCCTTGTCTCAGGGGCTGGCCCTGACCCAGCTCCCCCCAGTACCCCAACTGAGGTAGGTGCTGGGAGCAGCGAGGTGAGGGGCTCTGTTCCACACTCCCCCCCACTTCCAGCTCAGGCCTGGCATAGCAGCCTTGCACCAGCTGCTGCTGCCTTCGCTCCCTCTCCACTGACAATTCTGCCCCTTTTTGAAAAATTAAACCTTGAGGGAACACAAGTTCCCTAAGGCATTCAGAAGCAGAATGCCTTAATCTGTTACCTGATTTGACAAGGGTTAATTTTTTGTGCGATCAGCCATTTTAAAACCGTTCTGCAGCTGTGCCTGTAGAGCGCTTTCAGGGGCCAGATTGTGCAAAATATGTCATTTCTGTTTGTGCCCTTAGAGTACTGCATGCAGTTCTGTGCTCTGCATCTTATAAAGCACATGGAGAAGTTAGAAAGGGTCCAAAGGCAGGCAACAAAAATTACAAGGGGCTTGGAAGGTAAGCCATATGAGGAGAGAAGTTGGAATAAATAAGCAGGTTCATCTCGCAGAAAACGTAATTAAGGGGAGATATTGATATCTGAAGGGCTGCCCTAAAGAAGAGGGAGAGCACTTTTGTCCTTTGCTGTAGAGAGCAGGATGTATATCAGCAGCTTGAAATTGCAGCAAAGTAGGTTTAAAACGGATAGCAGGAAAATGTCACTGTTAGAACAGTAGGCTGTGAAGCAGGCTGCTGAGGAGCGTTGTGGAGTCTCCTTCACTGGAGGTTTTCAAGGAGAGCTTGGATAAGCATTGGGCAGGGAGGATTTAGGAGTAGCACTGCCTGGAGTGGTCTGTGAAGAGCAACAGTTGGAAGCCCAGGAGACACCTACACATACACATACACAGGAAATTGGAGAGGATCGTGCTCAGCAGCAGGCGAAAGAAGCAGAGCTCCACAGCTGGCTGGTTACAGAAGACAGTTAAAGAGCTGGAACAAGTATATGAAGGGGGTGATGATAGAAAAGGGTGTTCTGGCTTGTCAGTTAGAGGATGTGAAGCTTTCTGCCCCCAAGTTGAAGAGCAGAGTGGAGGGTCTTTGGTTTTTCCCATGCTTATAGGTTTTGCCAGTTGTCACAACAGGGCAGGAAAGGAATTTTTTCTTTTCCTGTTGCTATGGGTGGCACGAGTTTTGGGGGTTTTTTTTCACCTTCCTCAGAAAGAAGAATTCAGTGTTGGCTGCAGACAAAGCAAGGGATTGTGATGGGGGTGGGCCAGAGCTTCTGCTGGCATTCAATTAAACCTGAGAATTCTTGGCTAAAGGGTCGTGCATCTCTGCTCAAGGTCATACTGATTGCCACATTTGGGATCAGGAAGGAATTGTACTGCACAGTCAGTTTGGCTTGCGAACTATAGGGTTTTTTGCCTTCCTCTTTAGTAGTAGTAGAGGGCATGGTCCTCTCAACTGTATTTTAATAAACTACTTCCTGTCTTTGCAGTGGCAGGACAGTAACAGTGCATTCGGCCCCCTGTTTTCCCTGTGGCAAGTTACGGTGTTGATGTTTTTAGGCATTGTGCCTGGTTGTGGATGAGGGTGGCTGATGTAAACTTAGGAATAGATTAGACATATATTTCTCCCTATGGATGGCTTAGGGAGGCATGAACTCTGCCTTAAACAGGGGTTTGGACTAGATGACCTCTTGAAGTCCCTTCCAGCCCTACTTTCCTGTGAATCAGTCATTCTGGGCACATCTATATGCACCTTAAGTTGACTAATTAGCTCCACAGTAAAGTGTCACAGTCTACATGTGCACCTGTATTAGGGCTCAGTAAACTAATTAACTCCACCATAGGGAAGTACTGCCTGACACAAGTACTGTCCTACAGCAGAGTACTTATGTGTGCTCAAACATATGTAGCCTGTAGCTGGGCATGAGGTTGCTGCAGTGTGGGGTCTTCCTGCTGGCTAGTCCTTGTGCCTTATCCAGACATTCTGCCATCCCATGCTGCCACCTGGAGCATGGGGCTGTCCCCCCCCCCCGACCACCCCAGCTTGAATGGCTGTGGTCCTAGGCACATGTGAAGATGTTGTGCCCAGGAGCAGCTGACTCCAGTGCAAACTAAGCCAGTTTATTGAAGTACATTAATATCAGATGTAGATGCCCCCTCTTTGTGGAGGAATCTTTCTGCAGAATACTGTACCCCCCCTTTGGTAGCTCTAAATTTTTTTTTTCTCCACCAACTGAAGCAGGAGCCAGGGTGCTTGGGAAAGCACTGCATATAAATATCTTGTTTAGTTAGTCTAATAAAGGTATTACTAATACCCCTGCTTTGAGGATTTATGAAGGGATTTCAGTAAGACACTGTTAGCAATGGAATTATAGTCATTCTCTAGTAAGACCTTGTCAATGCGAGAGAAAATAACGTTGATCCAATCAGAGATATTTTACCGGATCAATGTAATATTCTTCTGCATAATGACAGCTGAGAGATTATCGCCCTGAACCAGGAGTGACAAAGGATCACTTGACAGATCACAGCCTCCTATAGTCTCATTGTTTTAACTGTTAAACATAAACATTTTTTTAAAGTGTGCATATATACACATGCATTTGAAATATACCATACCTCCTTCAGGCAGGAGGCAAATACTTTCAGTTTGTTGTTTTTAAACACTATTGTGACCGGCATGTGTTTTTCATAACTTGAATGGTAGGATCATACTGAAGCATCTTTTATGCCCTTGAGATAACTCCTACTAAAATCTAGGAGGAATGCGTACATGAAATGGGAGAAGAGGTCCTGAGGGGGTAGGAGAGAGAAGAGAAATCAATATACAGCTCACGGTATAGAGTATGAACATCATAGGGGGTACCAGAGAAGTATGAGTAATTGAGCTTTTGGATAATCCAAAAATTTCTCCAAGGAAATAAGAGTGTTTTAGTTCACCAGTGACTAAGGAGAGTCAAGTGTTCCATAATATGGAGAATAACTTATAGTAAAACAACATTTCCCCCTTGGTTACGTGGCTATTTTTATAATTAAATGTCTAATTCCATCCCCCTGGACTTGCATGGGAATTTTGTCATCCACATTGGAGAATTAGGCTATATCTTGCTTGCTGTATATATCCAATTAGTCTCAGTGGCTTCAGTGAGACTTTCTCAACTAAGCAGGATGGGCAGGATGTGGCCCTTTCTGTGTGTATGTTTGATGAATGCCAGGTAGTTCATAGATGCTAAGGTTGGAAGGGACCTCAACAGATCATCAAGTTCGACCCCCTGCCTAGGCAGGAAAGAGTGCTGGGGTCAGATGACTGCAGCCAGATGCCCATCCAGCCTTCTCTTAAATACCACCAAGGTAGGGAAGAGCACCACCTCCCTTGGAAGCCCATTTAAAATTTTGGCCACCTTTACTGTGAAGAAGTTTTTCTTGATATCTAGCTTAAGTCTGCTCTCTGTCAGTTTGTGACCATTGTTCCTTGTTACCCCAAGGGGCACCCTGGTGAATAGAGCATCTCCGATCCCTTGCTGCGTCCCCCTAATGATTTTGCAGGTGGCCACAAGATCACCTCTCAGCCTCCTCTTGCAGAGGCTAAGGAGGTCCAGGTCCCTCAGTCTCTCCTCATTGGGCTTGTCCTGTAAACCCCTAACCATGTGAGTGGCCCTCCTCTGGACCCTCTCAAGTCTATCAACATCCTTCTTGAAGTGCAGCACCCAAAACTGGATGCAGTATTCAAACTGTGGTCTGATCAATGCTGCATAGACAGGAAGTATCACCTCCTTGGGTCTATCTGTCATGCATCTGCTGATACATGATAAAGTGTGGTTAGCTTTGCTGATGATTTCGTCACACTGATGATTCATGTTCATCTTGGAGTCCACTATGACTCCAAGATCCCTTTCCACTTGTGTGCTGCTGAGAGGGTCAGTTCAAACATACATGATTGGCAGGTTCCCTTGGATTTGCACTGTACCTCAAATATCTCAGCAAAGGACAAAATGGAAAAACTGGCTGAGAAACAGCATAACAGCTTGGATTTTTGATCATATACCTGTCCATTCAAACTTCAGCCTTGTGGTTTGACATTACTTCAGCTGCAGGGCTGGGAAAGTTATTGTGAAAAAAATAAAATCTATTACAAGTGACACTTAAACTAGGTGAAGCACTGGGGAAAAATACTGCAGGGAGCACTCTTGCCTGGGTTGGGGATGGTTTGATAACCCAAGATATCCTTTTGGTGTTCAGTGCCCTGGAATAAGTTGTGATTAGCCTTATGCATGTGCAGAGGGATAAAGAGGAGAGGACACAGTAACCTTCACAATGCTTGGAACTAATATCTTCACAGAAAAGGTTCTGTCAGGTAAGTGCTTACAGTGGCTCTATTCTGCACAAAGGGGTAAGGAAGGAGAAGAAGGTATGGTAGAGGCCATCTCAAGTCCTAATACTAGTCAGCCTGGTCTGAGAGAAGTGTACACATAGCAAATCTGCCATGAACTCTGCTGGTCTTGGAGATGAAACGTTGTAGTCACCCTCCCTACCGTTCCTTGGATTAATCAGTGATTGTTATCTGTACACATATTCCTGATTATTTTGTTGATTACTTTAGCAGTGTATATTCAAGCTGGAGGGAGGGAGATAGTGGGTACAGCTCTGTGGATGGCATCTTCATTTATGGACTAGGTAGGAATGATGGGATTGCCAGGAATATTAAGTGCAAGTAATCATGGTGCCTTTTTCTTAAATCCAAAATAATCAGTAATCAGATTACATTTTAAAAATGCAATGCTGAGAAGTAATTTGTTACAGTAAACATTCATTGGTACTGATAGCCCTTCTGATGGATTATATGCCCTTTTAATTCATACCGGTCTACCAGTTATTCTGTGGGTGAGCCTTGTTAGAAAATCCTTATGAAAAGAACATTAGGGCTAAGTACAGATAGTCAAAAAGCCTTAGGCTGAATCGATTCAATCTTCACAGGTTAGTCTAAACTACATAGATTGAACTTGATAACCAAGGGAACAGAAATTCATTTTGATTCTGGAAATGCAGCCACATACCTGTAGTGGCTCAGGCTAGAAGCCAGGGAGTGCTAGAGCACACCTGCTGCTTGGCTGGAGCAGACAGGTTGGGTCACCCTGAGGTGAGGTGAGGTGGGGTGGGTGGCGGTCTTGTAGGGGAGGTGCAAAGGAAGCATCCTGGGATGGTGGGGGACTGAGTTAACTTGATGTGGAGGGGATCTGGGACAGAAATTCAAAAACTGATTTAACCTAAATCAGTTAAGTCTGATACTACATCCATCCAGGTTTATCTTAAACTGGTTTCAGCCAATTTTGAAAGTAGTTTATGTGCACTAAACTTCTGTTGTGTTACAGATCTGAACCAGTTTCCAATCACGTATACTGGTTTATGTGTAACAAAGGGGTCCAACTTAAACCCAGAAATGCAGTGAAAATCAGAATAAAACCAGGCTGAGAAGATGCTCTTCATTGCATAAATTCAGAATGAAGTCTTATCCTGGGTTTTCACTCTTGACACTGTTTCCTGGCTCTATAAATATTAATCAGATCCTTGATATGGCTAACATGTTTATGTATCTATATCATTATAATAACCTGCAAATGATAGTTTAACCTGCATTTTAAAATATAGGTGATAGCTGTTTTCCTTGATAAATACTCATGAGTGCCACTGGACATTCTGAGGACCATATTCACTGGAGCCAGCCCAGAGCAAATACCGATGTTTTTATGCAACTTTTACTCTTTTCTTCCTCAGGCAAAACTCTTACTGAAGTCCAAGGGAGAAAACCTGCCCCCAGTGAAGACAATGGCAAATCTCACTTTGATTCACTGAAGCCAAGTTTTTATTGCACTCTTGTTTTTTCCTGTGCAAGCATTTAGTGAAAATAGTGAGGCCTTTGGGTTTCCCTTACTGGGGCTTGTAAATTATTTCTTTCTGTGCAAGACTACCCCTGTGAGCCCCAAGGAGAATCTGCCCTGAGCTAGAGCAGGTGGTATGCCTAGAGGAAATCATCTATATAAGAGGCACAAGTGACATGCAACATTTCCATTTTAAATTATACTTGTTGGTATAAAGAAAGCATCTCAACAGTTCATTCTTGCCAGCTTCTGTTTTCCTGTTTGGCTGGAGTAAGCACCTTTTGAGTCAAATCATCTTTAATTTACTTTCCTTCATTTTCTTCATGGAAAAAAGCAAATGCACCTGGGCCGATACATTTTGCAGTAGCTTGATACTGATACAGCTCTTGTTCACATACCACCCACAAACAAATAGTCAAGCCAAGAAGACAAATCAGATCCTAGAGCAATACTTCCAGTGTTACCTCAGTTTCCAGCAGAACAACTGGGCTCCCGTGCTAGCACTCGAAGAGTTTGCCTACAACAATTCCACACATGCCTGGACTAGACAGACCCCATTCTTTGCCAGTTATGGGTTTCACCCCCTGCTACACCATGTCCTACCCACCACCTCCAACCCTGAAGCTACAGACTGGGTATAACTTGTGCAGGAGGTCCAAAAAAACTATCCCCACCCCGGCCCCTCCCAGAAGAGGTGAAAGAAGCTTACAAATTATATGTGGTCCAACATCATCAACAGGGGCCTGCATACTCAGTAGGACAAAAGTTATGCTTGTCAACAGAACAGCTCCTCACTGAGTGGCCCTTGCATAAATTGGATCACAGGTTTTATAGATTTCACAGACATTAGGGCTGGAAGGAACCTTGTAAGATCATTGGGTCCAGCGCCCTGCCCAAGGGGCAGGAAGTCAGCTGGGGTCAGATCACCCCAGCAAGATAGGCATCTAAATGTTTCTTAAAGGTATCCAGAGTAGGTGCTTGTACTACTTCTGTGGGGAGTCTATTCCAGACTCTGGAGACTTGGACAGTAAAGAAGTTTTTCCTTACGTCCAATCTAAGATGGTCTTCCAGCAGTTTGTGACCATTACACCTTGTCTTTCCTTGGGGTGCCCTGGTGAACAGATGTTCTTCCGGGTCCTGATGCACACCCCTTATATACTTAAAGATGGCCACTAAGTCACCCCTGAGCCTTTGCTTCTCCAGGCTGAAGTGCCCCATGCCTCTTAGCGTCTCCTCATAAGGCCTGTTCTCTTGACCTCTAATAGTGTGTGGCTCTCCTCTGGACTTTCTCAAGCTTTTCCACATCCTTTCTAAAGGGTGGAGCCCATAACTGGATGCGGTACTCCAGCTGTGGCCACACCAAGGCCAAGGAAAGCACAAGGATGACTTCTTGGGTCTTTCTTGAGATGCATCAGCAGAAGCAAGCCAGAGTTTTATTTGTTTTGCTGGCTGTGGCATTGCATTGGTGGCTTATGTTCATTTTGTGGTCAGTCATGACTCCCAAGTCTCTTTTGGTTGTGGTGCTAGTGGGTGTAGCACTGATGAGCCTATAGGTATGATGTGGGTTTTTTCTCCAGAGGTGCAGCACCTTGCATGAATGATGGCATCTGGAGGGTGGGGCACGGTGGTACTGGCAGCAGCCGGAGTACAGCAGCGGTAAGCAAGGAGCTCCGCTGATGCCGCCACTGCTGTTGGAGGAAGGGGAGAGAGGGGTGGCAGGGTTGGCGGCTAGTGGTGATAGCTAACTGCTCACAGACTCTGCTGGAAGTGAACTTGGGGCTTCAGCCTGCCTGGCAAAGCCACTCATCAGAAGAGCATTGGGGTGGACACAAGTAGCCAGAAACTTTCATCTGGGCCTAGCCACGTGCCCAGTTCCTGACACTGGAGAAGCCAGCCAGGGTTAGCTGATCCCTGACCCCTTCCAATCATGGTTGGTAACTTATCGATAGTCCTTCAGTTAAAAGATGCACATCAAGCTGATTCAGCAAAGTCAGATGTTCTTGAACTAGGCAGTTGGAAGGAAAGATCGGGGGGAAACACTTCAGTCAGGATCCGGTCTTTGCTTTCACAGGGAGTAATAGAGATTCATGAGGGTATGGAACAGCAATGACTTTTTTGTTTCATCCTCCCCAAGGGTTATTTTGACGTGCGTGTTCTTTTATATTCTATTTATATTAATTTTTTAGTTATATAGCCATTCACAGTGTTAGTTTATAACTATTATTTTATAGGGTTGAAAGGTGTTAGAAATTATTATAATAAGTTACTGTCCAAGCTTGGGTTTACCCAATAAACAAATTACACCACATTACTTTGGGGTCTGAGATTAACATGTTTCCAGCTAAGTTTAATTCACTATGTTAATTATATCTTGTGATTACATTTGTTAGTTTTTTACTGTTTCTAAGCAAAATTTATAAATTAGCTATGTTTGTGATTATAATTTTCAGTTCTGCTTTTTAAAGTTCATGCTATTTGGAGATGAATACAAAAGCTATACATTTTTTTTCAGACAGACAGGAAACTGCTTCATCAGCCACTTTGCAGATATCTCAGAAAGCAGATCTTTCTGGTTAAAGCTGCCCGTTTGACCTTTCTAGTTCTGGCCATCACAAATATCTAACCGAAACTTCCCTTGCTGCAATTTGAGACCATTGCTCCTTGTTCTGTCATCTGCCACCACTGAGAACAGTCCAGCTTCATCCTCTTTTGAACCCCACTTCAGGTAGTTGAAGGCTGCTATTGAATCTCCTCTCAGTCTTCTCTTCTCCAGGCTAAATAAGCCCAGTTACCTCAGCCTCTCCTCCAAAGTCATGTGCCCCAGCCCCCTAATCATTTTGTTGCCTTCTGCTGGGCTCTTTCCACTCTCTGTCCACATCCTTTCTGTAGTGGAGCACCGAAAACTGGGCACAGTACTCCAGATGTGGCCTCACCAGTGCCAAACAGAGGGGAATAATTGCTTTCCTCAATCTGCTGGCAGCCCAGTATGCCATTAGCCTTCTTCATAACAAGGGCACACTGGCTCATTTTCAGCTTATTGTCCACTGTAACCCCCAGGTCTCTAACGTATTTGTATTGAACAAAACCAGCCCCAGGACTGATCTTTGAGGCACCCCACTTGATACTGGCTGCCAATTAGACACTGAGCCATTGATTACTACCCTTTGAGCCCAATGATCCAACCAGTTTTCTGTCCACCTTACAGTCCATGCATCCAACTCATACTTTCTTGGCTTGCTTGCAAAAACTGTTGTGGGAGACGGTATCAAAAGCCTTGCTAAAGTCAAGGTATATCAGGTCCACAGGTTTCCCTGCATCCACAGAGCTGGCCATCTCACCATAGAAGGCAATCAGGTTGGTTTCTGGTTTCCCATTTTCCATACACTCCAGTTTGGCACGTTTTCCTCAGATCTTGGTTGCTTTTGACACTGAGATAACCCCCAGATTGGGCCACCCATGACCGGGCATGACAACTTTGGTCCAGTGCTGCCCAGAACCTACCCCTGGTTCAGTATATAGATAAGCCCTATAGACAAACTACATATGCTGATGTTCTCTTCAAATAAACACCACCTGCAGATAACTAAGGACCTCTGTGATGCATGTATAGTACCAAGCATGTCTGCATGATCTTTTTGTTCCTTTATCCTCTGTCAGTGTCTCCTTCCCTAACGTATTTATAATCATTACCAGTCAAGTTACATCTTAACATGAAGCCGGATCCTGTGAACACTACTAAGTCTGGGGCTTTGACAACAAACGTGTTCACTCCAAAGTGTTATATCTGTTAATAAGCAGTTAAGGTCAGTCCTTTAGACTGTAAACTCTTCGGGGGTCTGATTTTCCACAGTTACACAATCTGGTTAAACATAAGACTGTGCCTGTTGCTACCCATCTCTGTATACTCTGTGTACATCATGGCAATAGCTGGTGCACACATGTAAAACATACATGCGCACACAGATTTCATGAAATAAATATGCTGTGCTTAGCTGCTTAACTGGAGCATTGCTAATAAGAAAATGTGCACTCAGTAACTGTAACACTTGCTTTGTAATACCTAATATCACTGTTTGTTTTAAATTGTTTGGTAATGCACTACTTTGAGGTGCTTGCTTAGTATTTTAAGTAGCTAACATTGGATGACCTGGGATGACGCGTGTGTGTATAGTCCTTTCCATTATGTGGACTTAGTCAGCAAAATGGCTGATGCAAGAGCAAGGCATGTAAATCAGTGAGTGCTGCAAGAGGAACACTTAATTGAAGATTTATCGACTGCCTGCAGAACCTGACCTCAGACCAGCAGAATGAACTACACAGGCCTGGATGGGAGAGAGCCAGTAGTTTCCACTGATGACTAAACCCAGGTGTATGAAAAGGCTTTATTTACCAGATTTGTTTGCTTTACATGCAGAAACCAAACACTGCATAGCTTGAAGTGCCTTAAATCAGGGGTGACCAACCTGCAGCCCATGTGCCGCAAAAGGCACAGGCAGTCTCTGTATACGGCACATAGCAGATTGGGGAAGAGATAGGCAGCACAGTGGCAAATGGGGCAGGAAGCAGAAAGCAGAGCAGCAGGTCAAGCAGGGAGCACAAAGCACAGCAGCAGACTGGAGAGGGAACATAGGCCAGGAAGCAGAAGGTAGAGCAGCAGACTGCACAAGGAAAGGGGATCAGAGTGGTACTGTAGGACAGTGGTCTCCAAAGTGGGGTGCGCAAGACTATTCATTGGGGTGCGGGAAGAAAATATTAGACCTTCTATTTATATTTATATTCATATAAATATATATATATTGGGGATACATGCTCAAAATTTTTTTACTGATAGGGGTGTGCAAATATAAATATACATATATTGGGGGTGCGTGCTCAAAAATTTTTTACTGACGGTGTGCATGATCAAAAAAAGTTTGGAGACCACAGCACTAGAGCACCCTTCCGATGCACAGTTGCACTGGGGAAAG
>NW_017728931.1:41528041-41533245 GCF_001723895.1 Crocodylus porosus | reverse complement strand
TACATGCTCAAAATTTTTTTACTGATAGGGGTGTGCAAATATAAATATACATATATTGGGGGTGCGTGCTCAAAAATTTTTTACTGACGGTTGCGTGAACAAAAAAATTTGGAGACCACTGCACTAGGAGAGTGTGGGGCTAATTTGTAGCACAGATGCTGGAAAGATTGGTCCCCACTGACTTAAAACCATTCTGATTAACAAATGTAAAGCATTCATTTCAGTACAGATGAATAGCACTGCAGACTTTTGATTTTGATAAGTCTATGATTTAAGTTATGAAGGTTGGCAATTGTATGGGTCAGTCAGATGATAGTAGTATGATGGTATTGAGAAAACATATGGCAGAGTAACAGCATATTTAAAGTTCAATGCTCTGCATTCTTATACTCGATGGTATAATATTGATACAGTAAAAATTCTACCTATTTGTGATAGGTGTTGCATTGTACTGTTTGTAACTATATTCATTTGTCTATCAAAAAGTGGTGCATGATGAAATATGTGAGTGAACCAAGGCAGAGGAGGAGCTAACTAGATAACATT
Organism: Crocodylus porosus; assembly: GCF_001723895.1. Taxonomy (NCBI): domain Eukaryota; kingdom Metazoa; phylum Chordata; order Crocodylia; family Crocodylidae; genus Crocodylus; species Crocodylus porosus. Next base: position 41,532,699 of record NW_017728931.1, on the reverse strand, counting down.
TCTGGGACAGGACTGAATCCCAAGGGATGTCAAGATGCCTCCTGGTGGCTTCATGACTCTGGCCCCATTCCAGCTCTCTGGGTACCCTCCCTTTTTACTCTCTCGCCTACCACATCTTGCTGGGATTATTTTACTGGAAGAAAGGGAGGCTGCCTCAGAATAAGCCATTGTCTGTCAGTATCAGTCACTGGTTTCCTCCCAAACCCTGCTGATCTCTATCCTACCCTCGGGTGTTAGGTGGGGCCCTCCTGGCCCATCCATGCTCCAGCACCCTAACTGTCTTAAGGGCTAATTTTGTGGCCCTTCTAGCCATAATTATGCTTTGTAGATGTTATCATTTTATCACGTAACAGTGAGCCTGTCCCCAAAACGATATCAGGCCTCCTTAGGCCTTTATGCCCTTTTTGGGGGCCTCAGCCTTCCTGCCCCCTTGCCCTTCCCTCTAGGTGGCCCCTTAGCCTAGGCCCACTACAACTGGATCTAGCTTCTGGAACCCTGGCCCTGGATTTGCCCCTTCTTGGGTTAGACTTTGGTCTCTCTCTAATGCTGTAACCCTGCTTTGTCTTAAACCTGCTCTATGTTCTGAGCCCCAACCCCTGGCAGGGCTCAAAACACCGGCCTGTCCCTGGCACCCCCCTGTGGGTTTACTGCAGTGCACCATTTAAGTGCCCCTACTGTGGCCTTCTTGCGTGCCCCTACAACTACACCTAGACCAGTGGTGTGAACTATAACACAAAATAAAAGCACTCTGGCTAAAACAAAACTGTAAGCCCACTGGCGGTATATCAGACCCTCCACATCCTAGGTCTGGACTCCCTGCAAGCTCTCAGCTGTTTGCTTGCAGTTCCCTGGACAGCTTGGGTATCAATCAGTTGTTCCCCTGCAGCCATCCTGCTGCCTGCATGGCCTGACTGACTGCCTGGTCCCAGGTGCTGACTGTATGTGCCTCCTAAGCCCTGCCCCTTCCTGTGAGATGGCTCCCCATCTCTCACAGGGGTTTCCATTCAGGCCTTGATGACCAGTCTACTTTCCCCAGCATGGCTTAACTCAGGTGCCAGCAGCTCTGTGCTGCTGAGCTGACAAGATGCCTGCCCTGTTGCAGTTTCCTGCTCTGCAGCTGTCTCCTGGGAGAGTTACTTACCCAGGGGAAGATGCTACCTGTGTCAGCCTGTTTGTTGGCAGCTGGCTTACTAGCAGCGAGCCTGCTTTCTCACTGCTAGCCCTCCCAGAGCCGGCTCAGCATTCTGCAGTCTCTTGTTAAAGTAACAGGAGTCAGGGCTCCCTGTTACAACTTCACACATTTTGCAAAGCTGAAAACAATTATAAGCCAAATCAATCAGGAGGAAGAATTTTATACAAACAAGCAAAGAAAATGACTGCTGACATGTGAACAAAACAAAATAAAACAGCACTTTTATCTGAAGAGGAAGCACGTTAGTTCAAGCTTCCCAGCCTCTGTATAGATTGTGTGCTTCAGCAGGGCTTTTTGGCACTTTTATCTAAAGCTGCTTCAATCACCAAAGCACCAAAAAGCCCTCTGAAGTGCGTGAGCTATAGAGCTATAGACGGTGGACCAACTGGGTAAAACTAACCTGATTCCTCTCCTGGGCATGTGCTATGCTTGGTGCAGGGGCATGCCAAGCTTAAAGTAAAAACACTAGTTGTTGTTTTTTTCTCATGTCTGTGAGCAGCCAAGTGTCTGAACTATTGAAGAACATTTTATACAACAGCCCAGAAGCCAACGGTTACAACTGAGAAAAAAGCCCGCAATAGCTAAAAACTTAATCTGGCTAAGAAGGGAAGTGAAAATAGGAATTGTTAGGTTATATTGTCTGTGTATTTAGAGCTGGTGTGATTCCTTCTTGAATACTGTGTCCTGTTTTGGTGGACATGGTCGCTGAGAAGTTGAACGAGAGTTCAGAGAGGAGCAATGAGAATGACTAAAGGATTAGAAAATGTGACTTGAATGAATCAAGAAACTCAGTCTTTTTATTGTAACAAAGGTAAAGTTGAGGGTTTATTTGTTGATAGCCTCTTAGTAGCTACATGGGGAATACGATATTCATAAAAGAGGGTTCTTCCGTCTTACACATTTCTAACAAAAAACAATGCCTGGAGGTTCAAGGTAGAGAAATTCAACTGAGAAGTAAGGTGCAAATATCATCAGTGAGCATAATTAACCATCAGAGCAACTTACTCAGGGTTGCTTGTTGCAGATTTTCAAACAGACAATTTTTAAATCAAGACAGGATGTTCCAAATGGGAAGTATTTCAGGGAGGTCCTGTAGCATGTATGACTGTGAATATGAAGGAGCAGCCTTAGCCTCAGACAAAATTAGTGAGCAACTGCTCTATGTTCAGATCATGTATATTGCCAGTCCATGGTTTTGCTGTAATATTGTGTCCACGTGTATACACCCCCCCCATACATAAATTCATGCAGATGAACCGACTTTGACCACATTTTAGGTATTTGGGTTGACTGAATGGCATAGCAGCATAATAATTTAGGTCACCTAGAAACAGTGGACCAGCTTTTGTTGTTGCACATAAATCGAAAACGTCTCCACTATAGGCTCTAAGAGCAGAGTGTGGTTTAGGAAGTGTGAATTATATTGCTGTGGTGTCATGTGTAGAGAAAGCAGGAGTGCTGGAGTGGTGGGGAGATTATAGCAGAAGAACAAGAGTAATATTGGAAGGCAAGGGTGCCCTGAGGGGGAAAAAATAGGAGGAATGGGATTGCTGTATTTTCTTTCTCTATTCACCAGTTGAATAAATATCTATACCTATAGATATTTGGCTTCTATGACCACAGCCCGCTCTTTGGCAAGCTGCTGGGAAGAGATGGCCTCCACCTCTCTCCCCTGAGGAGGAGGCTCTTCTCAGCCAGACGGGCTGACCTGCTCCACTGGGCTTTAAACTAAGCCCATTGGGGGACGGGGGGACTACCGCCACTGCTGGCCCGCTGAGCAATCCTTGCAAAGCCAGCAGGACAAGGCACTGAAGGGAGCCCACCCCTGCCCCAGCCCTGGTACAATGTGTGGGCCCCAAAGGGACACTTGCCTGCCTGTACACAAATGCCAGGAGCTTGGGGAATAAGCAGGAGGAGATCGTCCTCCTGCTTAATGCAAATAATTATGATGTCATAGGGATAATGGAGACCTGGTGGGACTCCACTCATGACTGGACCTTGGGTATAGATGGCTATACCCTGTACAGGAGGGGTCGAGTAGATAAAAGGGGCGGGGGTGTAGCTCTCTATGTTAAGGAAAGCGATGCGTCCCTGCAAGCTGATATTGCCAACCAGGGTGGACGACTGGAGACCCTCTGGGTTGAAATCCGTGGGGAACGTGGCACAGGGGACACAACGGTGGGAGTCTACTGCAGACCTCCCACCCAAAGTCCTGAGCTTGACCAGGAGTTCGTCTGGGAACTGGCTGAGGCCGCGTGCTCCAGGGCCATGGTGGTCATGGGTGACTTCAATTACCTGGACATCTCGTGGGAGGATCATTCAGCAAAATCCAAACGGTTGCAAAGCTTCCTCTCATGCGTGGATGACCTCTACCTGACTCAAGAAGTCTATGGGCCAACAAGAGGCAAAGCGCTGCTTGACCTGGTACTGGCTACTGGGGATGACCTAATCGGTGACCTAGTGATTGATGGGAAGCTGGGAGACAGCGACCATGAGCTGATCACTTTCACCATCCGCCGTAGAGCTGGCAAGTCAGTCAGCAACACGGAAGTCCTTGACTTCAGGAAAACCAACTTTGACAAGCTTAGGAGGCTTGTCAGTCAGGCCCTTAGGGACCGTGACCCCAGGGAAAGGGGAGTTCAAGAAGAGTGGTTGCTCCTCAAGGGAGCAATCCTCAATGCACAAGCTAAGTCTATTCCATCTTGGAGGAAAGGCAGCAAGAGGGCACAGCAGCACCCCTGGCTCTCCAGGGACCTAACAGACCTCCTGAGGCAAAAAAGAAAGGCCTACAAAGGATGGAGGATGGGATTCGCCTCCAAGGAGGATTATTCTGCACTGGTCCGGTCTTGCATGGAGCAAACCAGGAAAGCCAAGGCTACAACTGAATTCCAACTAGCTTTGATCTTTTTCAGATATGTGAGGAACCAGAGGAAAAGCAAGGGCAACATTGGACCCCCGCTGAACCAGATGGGGCAGCTGACAACTGATGCCCAGGAAAAAGCCAACCTATTAAATGGGTACTTTGCGTTGGTCTTTCATCAGTCCCATGGGACGCCCAGGCCCACCACGGGACAGGGAGGTCTGGGTGAGGGAGATCCCCTGCCTTCCATTAATGCTGACCTTGTGAAGGAACATCCTGAGAAGCTGGATACCTTCAAGTCAGCCGGCCCTGACAATCTACACCCCAGGGTACTCAAGGAGCTGGTGAGCATTATAGTCCAGCTCCTGGCACGGATCTTTGAAAACTCCTGGCACTCTGGTTAGTGCCCGAAGACTGGAAGAAGGCCAATGTGGTGCCCATCTTCAAGAAAGGGAGGAAAGTGGATCCAGCAAACTATAGGCCCATCAGCCTGACTTCTATCCCGGGGAAGATGTTAGAAAAGTTTATTAAAGAGGCCATCCTTAATGGACTGGCCAACGCCAACATCCTAAGGGATAGCCAGCATGGGTTTGTTGTGGGTAGGTC
>NW_017728931.1:41518830-41527941 GCF_001723895.1 Crocodylus porosus | reverse complement strand
AGCTGACTTCCTGCCCTTTGGGCAGGGGGCTGGACTTGATGATCTCCCGAGGTCCCTTCCAGCCCTAATGTCTATGAAATCTATTAAATATATCTATATCTATCTTGTATTGTCAGAGATGCAGAGAAGAGAGAATAGAAGAAGAAAAAGAATGATATAGACTAATGAAAGGGTGACCTGGTGGGGAAAAAGGAGAGATAGATAGATTGAATACAGCAATCCCATTCCTCCTTTCTCCCACCAGGTCACCTGTCAGTCTTCTTCTTCTTCTGTACTCTCCCACCACTTGTTTTCTCTGCACCTCTGACAATACAGCAATATTGACAATATAGTGTACACTCATGTTCTCTCCCTCTCTCTCTCTCTATATATATTCAATAGTATATATAATATATTGGATACAGTAGTCCTTTGACTGGCTCAGACTTCAAAGTTTTTCATCTTTATATGAATATATATTATAATTATACTAATATTAAGTATGATCTTGGTTTTCCATTAAAAAGAGGAAGGGAAAGTATTAGAAAAGGAAGAAAACAGTAAGAGAGTGAGACTGAAAAAAAGGAATGAGCAAATAAGAATATGGAAAGAGAAAAGAACAAGATGCATGCTTGTTAAGGTTAGTAAACTCTCTTTGCTGTTATTGATGTATTTTTTTCCTATATTTCAAGGTATTTCCATGGAAATGATCTTGTTGCATGGTACAAGTGAAGAGCATCATGCTATTACTGTTGTTACTGAGGGATTTGATGCTGATCTGCAGCTAAGCACCTCTTCTGCCCTCTGCCATTAAATGATTAGGAATTAAATGTTGAGTACCTCTAATAACCAGGGGCTAATGGCTGCTCTGCCTGTTTGGAATGGAAATCTAATTTTTTCCTTTTGTAGGTCATAAAATTTCACCCTCTCTTCCCAGTGAGGGAAAATTCACCTTCTTTTCCCCACACCCCTTCCTGTTCTAGTCAAATTCCACAGGCCATACTTGGCTCAGGGGATATGTCATTTAATACAGAACTGCACTATACCTTATGCGCATAAGAGTTTTTTTCTTTTTTAAATAGAGACATAACATAGTTGTTGAATTTCTAAATAGATATTGTACCCCGTGCTATGCCTGAATACTGAAAAAATAGAAACCAATGCAGTATTTCAGTTGAAGTATACCTTCCTTTACACCTTTACCTAGCTCTCTTAGCTAGCCTGCAGGCTTCACTGGGTCAGATTTCAAAGGCGCAGCACTCCTGAACACAGCCTGGCATTCCAAAGTACTCATTGGACATCATCATCCAGGACCTCCCATTGTGACTCTGCTGACCACATTTACAGAACCAGGATGGGCACTGAGCATCTGAACATGCGGCCTTATAACAGCCCCGAGAAAGCACATTCTGAAGTGTCAGGATAAGGGCTGGTGTAGTATGAAGAGAATGGGGTCATGGTTCTGGTTTGCAAGTTATGAAAGACGGAAAGGGAGCCTTTATTTCGTGTGCTGAAACTTCCTTGCTTTAGTACTCCTTTTTCTCCAGGAGAATGTGACTCTCAGGTGGATGATCACTCAGTCACCTTATGCCCTTATTTCTGCCTCACTGTTCTGATATTATGGGTCACGCTGTTTAATTTTCACACTTCAGCTTGAGGGGAACAATGCATAAAAACAGTTAAAGAAAATGAAGGCAATGCAGACAGTAAAAGGACGCTACGATGACTGCAGTCATTTTTGCTCACTGCCTGGTTTAAGGGAGACAAGACACTCCATTAAAATGAAATTCACCCTGGCACAATACTTGAAATTCACCCTGGGACAATACTTAATCCCACTTAAGCCCTCGAGATAGGTTCTGAGAGTTAAGGGGTGCATAGGCCTTGCTTCCAGCCCTCTGTGCAAAGGGGGAGGTTACCCCACACTCAGTCAAAATGCTGGCAAATCAGTAGAAATTCACTGTTCACTGTTTCTGACAGGGTAGTGTAAGCTTACTGGCATGTCATTGCTAGCGCATTTAATGTTCTCTGCTAGCTACCCAGATACAAATTATTAGTGCCCAGGATGGGTGTTTTAAGGGACTAGTCATAGTATGTGGAGCCTTTATTCACAGGCTGGAACCTTACCCACATTACCATAAGATGCTTATAAGAAATGAATTAGTCCCTTGTCCAGATATTAGTGGACAGGTTTCTCTATTACTAAACCACCTACACTAATGTCATTCTTTTTGGAAGGCTTGGGCAGAGCCAGGGTCTCAGCAGCTGGATTAAGCCTTAGCAAAAGTGCCAAGTTAAACAAGGAAAAACATGCCTTAAATGTCATGCTTGTTTATTGGGCTTCCTTTTCTCAAGAATAATATAATAGTAGCCACAGAAAGTTACTGAAGCACAGCGTCAATTAGAGCAGTCGCGGGGGCTGCTCTGTCTTATGCCAAGGACTGTTCCAATCATTATGCAGCCTCCTCACTGAAATCACTGGAACGATGCTTGTTGATTTACATGGTCTTTGGAGCAGACCCACACTGTGCATTTTATAGGTATTCTCCATAAGTAAGGGTGACTTGGGTGTGTGCAAATGTAAAAAACAAAACAAAAGGGTGCCTTACTTTTAAATTTGGCGTATTCCTGCATTGAGCCCTGCGCAGGCCCAGAAGAGGCAGTCCATTACTTCAGCTGTAAAGATCAGGTGCTTTAGCGGGGCTTTTTTGGTGCTTTTATCTAATAGCTGATTGAATCAGCTTTAGTTAAAAGCACCAAAAAGCTCCGCTGTAGTGCCCAATCTTTACAGATGCTGCAGAGGTGGGTTGAAGTACTGTGCTGCTGCTTCTGGTAAAATGTGTTTTCTGGGTTTTTTTTAATATCTGCAAGCAGCTGTTTTATGTTTACAGAAATCCAGGACATCCCCCCACCCCCAAGTCAGTGGCGCTGCTGGAGGCAGAGGCTGGTGGCTGGGGTGTGGGGTACAGTCTGGTGGGAAGGAAAAGTGGCATGGTGCACTAGGTAGGCGGGTGGGCAGGCATCACTGGAACAGGTGCTACCCTGCCCACATGTGCCTGACTCAGCTTCTCCTGAGCAGTGACTGGAGGTGGGGGCTGGGCTGGGCTTGGCACTGCTCTAGTCTGCCTTGCTCCCGTGCAGCTGCAGCCTGCCTAGCGCACCATGCTGCTCTGCTTCCCTGCCAGACTGTAGCCCATGCAGTTCTGGGACTTTTGATTCAATTTTCACCAACCAGCCAGGATGGTCTATGAACTCCAAGACTGTCCCAGCCAAACTAAAAAATATGGTCATCCTGTCCATCAGTAACACTCCTATAAGTTCTGTGAGAACATGCTTCTGTCTTTACCTTGCTGACTCTCTAGGGGAACTCCTTCCCCAGCACTTTTCTTTCTCTAACCCAAGGGTTGGCAACCTTTTTGGAGCTGTGGGTTGAAATAATATAGCTAAGTTTAAGGTGGGCTGGAGCTTTTGACCCAGCTGCCACTGCCACTGCTTTTCCCTGCCACCAAATTGCTGCTGATGTACCTGTGATCCAGGTGCTGCCCACTGCAGAATCTCTCTATTGCCAAAATACTACCACTGTCTGCACTTTGTGGGCTGGATGAAATTGCTTGATGGGATGGATCTTGTGTATGGGCTGTAGATTGCCAGTATCCCTTTTAATTGGCTCAGTGGGAGTGATGCTGGGATCTGAGCCCTCCTCATCCCCTCGTTCTGCTTGGTAAGATGACACCTCATCTTATCAGGAGGAGGTGTATCAGTTCAAAGCCAAAGTTCAGAGGAGGATCCAGGAAATGAAAAATTGGTAGCAATAAGATAAAGCCAAGGAAATCCAGCTCTATTTTGACAAACATGCCATATATAGTTTTTTTCCAGGCAACAAAAGCCATCTATGGTCCAATTTCTTCCAGTCCTACTTTCCTGTGATCACATGATAGCTTAGTGCTCCTCAAAGGTAAAGAATCTATCCAAGCTAGATAGAGTACTTTGCAGCACTCCTGAACTGTGAGTCGACTGTGGCAGATACCACCACTGAGTCTATCCCTCAGCACCCTGAAAGGGGATCCCTTGCCAAACCTCCTATCCTAGAAGTCTGGTATGCTGTCAAGAAAACCAAGAACAAGGCTACTGGACTGGATGGCATACTTACTGAAATCTACAGGGCTGGTGCCAAGGAACTAGTACTGAGACCCTACAAACTTATATTTTGAATTTGGCAAAATTAAGAGATCCCTGGAGACCTGAGGAATGCCAATATTATGACTGTCTTCAAGAAAGGAGATACGCCTGTATGTAGGAACTATCGAGGTATTACCCTTCTTTCCACAGCAGGAAACATCCTTGCCTGCCTCCTTCCTCCTCAACTGTCTTCTTCCTCTTGCTGAGGAAGTCCTGCTAGAATCTCAGAATGGTTTCAGACCTTCCCATGACATGATATTTTTCTTAGACCTAGTGGACAATAAGTGTTAGAAACATAAGCATAACCTGTGTATGGCCTTCACTGACCTTACTTAGGCCTTTGATTCCTCAGTCATCAATTGTGGAACCTTGTGGAATGTGCTGGCCAGATCTGGATGTCCTGAAAAGTACATAAAGGTCCTGAGGCTTGCCCACAATCAGATGACTGTACCGTTCTATATGGCAGATTGAAGACAGAACCATTTGTCATCTGAGCTGGGGTCAAGCAAGGATGCGCCACACCACCCCATTTCTGTTCTCCATTTTTTGACAGTCATCTTGATTCTTATTAAGGACTACCTTCCTTCTGGAATTGACATTGAAGAACAAACAGATGGAGGGCTCTTCAATATGGAACATCTCCGCTTGCAGATCAAAGTACTCAAAATGCTGATGACTACACCATCCTTGTGCACATGGAGAAAAATGTCAAGACCGTGCTGGAGCTTTTTGGAGAAGCCTACTAAACTTTGGGCATCTCTTTCAATATTGAGAAAACTGAAGTGCTCTATCAGTCTGCCCTGGGCCATGAATGTGATCCTTCCCTCACCAAATTTCTGTTGAGGGAAAGACCCTGGAAGTAGTTGAGCACTTTCCCCCTACCTTGGCAGCCATTTCTCTTAGAAAGTGAACATTGATGAGGAAATCTAGCCCATGATCCAGTGAGCAAATGTCTCTCTCCTTTGGGGAATTTTTTCAGCATGGCTTAACTCATCATAGTCTCTGGAAAGACACTAAGATCCAGGTCTACAATACAGTCATCATCCCCTCAGTTGGGAGGAGCTGGCTGCCAACAGATTCCAACGGTGCTGCAACCTCAACCAAGTAGCAGCCCATTTCAAGGTAAAGCATCTTGCCCTTAAAGCAGAGAAGAGAGAGTGGAGGAAGGAAAGGAGAGGAATCCTAGTCTGAAGCCTACTCTCCCCTATGGAAAGACCTGCAACTTCTGCAGAGGGCTCTGTGGCTCAAGAATTGGATCCGTAAATCACCCATCAATGAGCCATGGTATTGATCATCCTCAGATTAAGGGTTTTCCAACAACAACACATTTCACAGCCATAGGACTGTAACACTGACAAGTGTTAATACCCTAAATTTCCTAGAGGTTGACCCTTAGTCATTACTGATCATAGCCGTAGAACCCATCTCTTGCAAGGAAAAATCTGGTCTCAGCCTCCACTCTTATTACCTCTACAGTTGTATAGACTACAAAGAACAGATAACTGTCTTGGGAAGCTCTCTTCCTACCTCTTGTGTGGTAACCTTTGTACTGGGCCATGGGGGCCCCTTTGAATAACAGGATCAAGTGTCCTTCAGAATGTCCTGTATGCCCATTGATTTGAAACACTAAACAAAGCACAGCAGGGCTTAGTTGTTTTATTTACTGAGGTTTGTATAGCATAACTGTCCCTATTCTGTCTGAACGCTGATTGCAGAGACAGCTGTGTCCAGCTGTTGTTAGCTTGGAATGGTGACACAGTCCTGACTGGCTCAGGAGTCATGTGAGCAGGCAGTAAGAAATAGAGCCACAACAATACATCTACTCCTAAGTAAACTGTGGCAAACATGCTGTAGTGCAAAAGAAAAAAAATGCAATGGTGTGTCACAACGTATTTTGCTTTAGGCTAGTTGCACATGTTACTTTATTCATGATCTCAAGAAAGATCTCCCTAGTGCATGCACTAAAAAAGACCTTGATGACATTTTCTGTGAAGAGAGGCAGGTGATAAGTTGAAGAGCCACTCATGGTTCAGGAATCACAGTCTGAAAATCACTGTCTTTAAAATAAGAGTAAAGGGAAGCTGTATGAGAGACAGCAGTGCTCACAGACAGGAGCAGGTGTTTTCCAAAAGTCACAGCAGCTAATGGGAACATGGCTCTCCTCTTGCTAACGGTGGGGGAGGTCAGGGGTAACTGCGTTAACTTGGTGTAAAAATAGCATAAATGAGTAAAGGATCAGGACCTGGATGTGTGTTAGGGAGGTCAAGCTGATGGGTCTTCCTCTCCCACTTGCACAATGGACATCCATTATGTGTGGCTCTGAGAGCTGTAGCTAATGAATGTTTTAACAAAATAGGCAAGCTTCAGGACACTGACTACCTGGTGAGAAAGGAACTGTTTGTGGTTGTCTTTTTTAAGCAGTAATAAAAATATTCCAAACCAAAAAATGCCAAAACAAGACAAACAAGCATTCAGCTAGGAGCTGCCTTTTGATAGTCTGCCCCCTTCCCAGGCAGGGAAAAGGGCAGGCTGTCAATTAATGGTGTCCTGTAATGGCAGGGGTGACCCAGGGAACAGCCATCTAGTGTCCCTTTGCTGGAGAGCTCACCTGTGTAACTCTCTAGCCAGGGGGCTGAACAAATGCCTACTTTTGCTCCCAGGCTATTTTTGTACCAACAAGAATTTCTGAGAAGAGTTGGACATGGAGTTGGAAACATGGAATACCATTGCATGCTTTACACAGGGGGACCTGAAGCACAAGCAGTCTAAGGCTAGAAATAATGTCATCAGAAAAAGCAGATCAGCTGTGCCAGCACAACTGATTTGCTTCACTGAGCATAACACACATCCCCTGTTATCCCATCTGTTGATGCTGTGGAACAACAGGTGATATGTTCCCCCTGGCCTTGAGAGATCCAGTCATAGAATCATAGAAAATGAGTATTGGAAGGGACCTCAGGAGGTCATCTAGTCCAACCTCCTGCTCAAAGCAGGACCATCTCCAACTATATCATCTCAGCCAAGGCTTTGTCTAGCTGGGTCTTAAAAACCTCCAATTCCCAAGTCCTTTACACCTTGGGAATTCCTGTGCAGGAGCAGGCCCCTCAAGCCTTGGGAGTGTTTGCCTGGTTTTCCCCACTTACCAAGATGCACTCTGGAGATCCTGGGGATGCATCTTGGAGCATCTGCCCAGAATGGGTCCCTGGAGCATCTGCGCAGGGTGGCTGAAGAGCATAGGCAGTTCTGGGCTGCCTGTGCTCTCGTGCCATAAAGTAAACAGATGTCTGTTGTTAAATAGTGGCATAAATTGATAGCACCTTTATTGCAACCACTGCTTGTGGTGTGACAAGGGGCATGGGTGTCTGTTTGTTTGGCCTTATAGGCCAAATTTGTTATGGCAGCACAAAGTTGATATCTGTTTCTACCCATAGGCTTCTGGCAGATGTTATACTTCAGATCAATTAATTGTGTCTTTAGTAGTAACCCAGACACATGTTCAAGAAATTAATGATGTTATAAAACAGGGGTTAAGACACAATGTTATTACACAAAATAAGTGCAATAGCTTTGTGCCTGGTTCCCCTTGTATCTGAAATTGAACATGTGGCTGTTTCCAGCCTTGGGCACATGCTGAAGCCCTTTGACTCTGGTGCGCACAGGTCAGCTGATCCCTGGCTTGCTATTTGGTGGTGCAGGGGATAACTGGCATCATGATTCTGGGCTCCCCCTACACCAGCAATAAGGCATGATTGGGATCTGATTGGGGTGTGTGTAAATGAAAGGGGGGCCCTAAATTGAAGCGCTGGGTTTTTAAAAACACTGCTTCAATTTAGGGTGAAGTAAACCCCTGTGTCGTGTACACTCATGTCTCACCTGCCTTTCTGGCAGGAGGGAGGGGAGAGTGAGCTGCTGGTGGGCAGAGCAGTCCCTGGGCTGTGGGGGATGGAGGCTGGTGGCAGTGGCAGCCCCCACCCCCCCAAGGCATCACTCACCCGCAGGCACCCAGCTCGGGCGGTCCCAGGGGGCACCACAGCCATGGAGGGAAGGACCCGGTCCCCGCGCAGCTCATGAAAGCAGGTGCCAGGGGGAAAAAAGAAAAGATCAGGCTTGCCGCTTTTTTTTTTTCTTTGGTGGAGCCTGCCTTTCCAGGCTGCTGTCAGGCTGCCTGCACCTCCCTGAGCCACATGGAGCCCAGTGCTTTGCTCCATGGCTGTTGGGCAGCAAACTAAAACTCAGAGTTTCATAGTTGGTAGGATTGGAAGGGATCTGAGCAGATCATCAAGTCCGATCCACAGATGCATCTTAAGCAGGTCTAAGGAGGTGATCCTCCCCCTCTGTGTGGCACTGGTCAGGCCGCAGCTGGAGTACTGCATCCAGTTCTGGGTGCCACACTTTAGGAGGGAGGTGGACAACATGGAGAGGGTCCAGAGGAGGGCCACCCGCATGATCAGGGGGCAGCTGGGCATGGGGGGTCAGATTTGATGATCTGCTCAGGTCCCTTCCAACCTTGCCAGCTATGAAACTGTGACCCCCTGCCATGGCAGGAAAGAGTGCTGGGGTCAAATGACCCCAGTGAGGTGTTCATCCAGCCTTCTCTTAAAGACCCCCAGGGTATGAGCCAGGACCACTTCTCTTGGAAGTTGGTTCCAGATCCTAGCCGCCCTGACAGTGAAGTAGCGCCTCCTGATGTCTAATCTGAATCTACCTTCTGCCAGCTTGTGACCGTTATTTCTAGTCACTCCTGGTAGCACTCAGGGGAACAGGGACTTCCCCAATGCCTGCTGGTCCCCTCTGACTAGTTTGTAACAGGGCACTAGATCCCCCCTCAGCCTTCTTTTGTGGAGGCTGAACAGGTTCAGGTCCCTCAGCCTCTCCTCGTAGGGCCTGCCCAGCTACCCCCTGACCATGCAAGTGGCCCTCCTCTGGACCCTCTCCATGTTGTCCACATCCCTC
>NW_017728931.1:41387916-41517289 GCF_001723895.1 Crocodylus porosus | reverse complement strand
GTCTAAGGATTTTGTGACCTGGTCATAGAAGGCCACCAGGTTGGCCTGACAGGACCTGCCACTAATGAATCCGTGTTGGTTGCCCCTAAGCATAATCTCCCCTGCTGGCCCCTCGTGGACGTGTGCCAGGATAATTCTCTCAAAAAGCTTACCCAGGATCAAGGTAAAACTAACTGGCCTATAGTTTCCTGGGTCTTCCTTCCTCCCTTTTTTGAAAATGAAAACCACATTGGCCCTTTTCCAGTCCTCTGGCACCATGCCAGAGCACCATGAGTGCTCGTAAAGCCATGCCAGGGGTCCTGCAATGACCTCTGCTAATTCCCTCAGCACCCTGGGGTGGAGATCGTCAGGACCAGCTGATTTAAATACGTCCAGTCCCTCCAGAAGTTCCCTGACTAGGTCCTCACTGACCTTAGGCTTGGGTACACCTCCACTGGGGCTTATGGGGGTCCCGGTGGGGGGGCAGGGTGACCCGGTCCCTGCTCAGAAAAATGGAGGCAAAGAAATTGTTAACTAGGTTAGCTTTGTTGTCTGGTGCAATGACCAGATTTCCTAGTGTGCTTGCAGAGGCCTCCTTGGAGGTGTTTTAGTTTGCTGCGCCCCAAAGTCATTTAAGGCACATTATGTCCCTGAATGTGCTAATGCGGTACAATACACCATCAGTGCATTAAAAAACCAACACTATTAAAGCGGTGTAAAAGCATTTAACCTGCTTTAAAGTGTCGTCCACACATGCCCCTCATTTTGTATACACACACCTTAAAGTCCACTTAGCCACCTAAATAAGTGGAATATAATCTGGCCCTAAGTACCTTTGTCTGAAGTCACACAGGAAATCTGAGGTACAGTTGGGAATTAAACTAGAATAAACTGAGTTCTAATCTGTTGTCATTAAACAAGACTTTCTCTCTAATTAATAAAAGTACTGCAGTGCTTAGCAAGAAGTAATATGAATAATACTACAGGTTTTACCATTAGCAAGGGAAAAGGAATAGAAAATACATCATTTGTTCAATAGGCTTGAGTTAATGTTGAGCAAATTTTTTTTCAGTAAAAAGTAAATTGGTTAAAAATGGAATTTGCACAAACCAAGACTATTTGCAAATCTGGATTGAATTGAGAAAATGGGGAAAATGTTTAAAAAAAACTACTGAAAGGTTTTGTTTTGTTATTTGCAACATGAAATGTTCCATTTCAGCATTTTGTAAATGAAACATTGATTTCTTGCTCAGAAACAACACTTTTAAAGTAAAAAATTACCTTGCTGTAGTAGTAGTAGTAATAATAATAATGATAAAGGGTTTTATTATCCTCCTAAAACCAAAACATTTCATTTGGGCTTGAATGAAATATTTTGGGAAGGCTCAATTTGCCAAAAAATGTCTATTTAACTAAACCGACTTCTGATTGTTCAGTTTGGGAACCATTATTTGTGCACCTCTAATTGTCAGATCATTCTTATCAACGAGTGTCCTGATTTTTCTTAGTTTGATCTTGTAACCTGAAAGCCACATCAGTGCTCTTATTTTTTGCATTAATTTGTCTAGCTTATTTTTTAAGGAAAAAAAGGTGGGGAGGGGAGGAATAAAATAAATTTAAAATCTGGATGATGTTAACTTTTCAAAATGTACAAGCTCTGCTATAAGACCCAAAGTACCTAACTCCACTTCCTTTCATCTAGTGCAGTTTATGCCCCTGACTTGAGCAATTGGCCATGTAAACTCCTTGATCTATATCTATTCAGCTCGAAAACCCTATAAATAAACTTCATTGGCTTTCATTCTCTGCAGCTGTGCATTGTGTCATAGTGAACAATGCCTTCAGACAACAGATTGACAATTACTCTTGCCTTTCAATTTTAGCTTTATTTTTCTGTTCTACTATTATTTAAAAAATGTAGGGAAAAATAAATTCAACCAGAAAATCTTCATTCAAAAAGTTAAAGTGCTATTGTAGTCAGAAAAGTGACTTTGAAAAAAATGACATCACTGGGTTCCTTATTTATTCTCTTCAGTGGCTTCCAGATCAAATTTCCTCCATTTTCAAGGTGATTTTTCAACCAGCCAGCTCTTTAAACTCAACTTGGGAGCTGAAAGTCAAGCTGTGTCCTTTCTGGCTCATGCACAACCACCCTTAATAAAGATTCTGGAAACAGAATTTAGCTGACAAGTTAGTGGTTGATACACACACAAAAAAAAGAACCCAGACCAGTCATCCATAGCTGGATTAGCTCTGCATTCCTAACTAGCAAAAACATACTTACGTCTGTAAAGCAAGCAGACCCAGAATGTCCTGAAGACATTCAAGAAGCATATCTCTAAGTGGGATAGCCCCATGTCATCTAATCCTTTTGATCTTCCTCAGAAAATTCTAAGCCTGGTTCATTCATGAGCTGCAGCAGATTCCACCACTATTGGCTCTAATAGAAATTCCCCCTTAAAACTAGGGGTGCACCGATGGCCAATTTTTAACTAGTCATATCAGCTAATCCCGATCTGGTTTCCATGCAGCCCCAGAGCATGGAGAGTGGCATGCGGCTGGGAAGTCTGTTGTGGGGGAAGGGGGAAGGGGAGGAAAGGGGTGTGGGACAAATTAAGGCCCCTGCAGTGAGGGAGGGAGTGGGGCTGGGCTGAGGCAGGGGCAAAGGCAGGGGCAGGTGCTGCCCTGCCAGAGTGGGGCAGGGCACAGGAAGGAGTTGCAGCTCGTCCAGGGGGCGTGGGGTGGGGGGGTGGCTCCCACCACTGCGTGCACCCTGAGAGGACATATGGGCTGTGTGGCCCTGGATCTGTGCATGAGGCAGGACGGGCTCCCACTGCAGGCTGGGGCTACACTGGGCTCTTCCTGGTGGGGGGCTGGGCTGGGGCTGTGCTCAGGGAGGCAGCACTGAGAGCAGGGGCTATGGCAAATTTTGGCATGGCTGCAGGCCCCCCAACCCCCGCTCCCAGTGTCACTGCTGCTGTCCCTGCATGCTGCTCAGCCAACCCCCCCACCAGGAAGACCCCAGCATAACTCCAGCCCGCAGCAGCAGCCTACCCTGCCCTGTGCGAGATCCGAGGGCGCATGCCCCCCATGCCCTCCCAGGGTACGCACAGCAGTGGGAGCTGCCTCCCCATCCCCACATTCCCTGGATGAGCCCTGGCTCCATCCTGTGCCCTGCCCTACCTGGGCAGCACCTGCCCCTGCCCCTGCCCCTGCCCCAGTCCCAGCCCCAGCCACACTCCCTCTCTCACCGTGATGGCCTTGATCTGCACCCCTCCCAATGCCCCTTCCCTCACCTCTTCCCCCACAACAGACCTAGCAGCTGGACCCCACTGTGCTCCTGGCCGCCTGCATGCTGTGCTGCGGCTGCATGCATGCATGCAACATTTACTAGCTGTCTTATCAGCTACATCAGACAAAAGCTGATTGCCGATACTCCCAATTTTCTTCATGTAGGTGCTGATCCGATATGAGACCGATGTATCTGTGCACTTCTACCCAAAACAGAAAAAAACCCCAGAAGGGATTTGAGGGAATAGAAAACAGCTTTCTTGAGGGAGTTTGCAGAAGACTAGCACTGTCCCCAAATAATTGGTGCGGGCCAGGGAATAGGGCTTGACTGTATTGTTGAGCAGTTCACTGATTTGTCAGTCTCAGAATGTGGATGCATGACACAATTACTACTCAGTAATTTACTCTGTATTTTCTTCTGTGCTAAATTCCTTCTGTGGTAAGGACTGGACACATGACAAGCTCTCCACACAAGCTGCCTGCAATAGGTACAAGTATGCTCCCTAGCTACTAGCCGGAAAAGGCTGTTTGCAATTTGACTAAAAAAAACAACACACAAGTGGTCCCGGATGTATCTTGTGTCTGTGTACAGTTACTCGCTTGTTTCTAAGGGATATCTTTATCCCAGAGTAGAGTGCTTTACACCAGCAAAAGACTTTCAGTAAGGAGTAAAGGCAACTAACTTTGCACTAAATATGTTGTGTGTCTGCACTCTCAGTCAGCAGAGCCCCTCTGATTCTCCCAACCACAGCCTAAAAATGGTACTCCCCTGGAGTGAACCTTGAGGCCTACCTCTTGTTCTATTCCTGTCTGAATCACCCTCAGGTACTGGGGACTTCCTTGGCACAGGGAGTATAATTTTACACTTCCTTAAACCATCTTGGATGAAGTCAATATCCCCAGTACAAGTTACCTCTTTACTAGGCACTCGTATTGCATCAAATATGGCACAGGCTACTGAGTGTCATTCCAAGATATCCAGAGTGTCCATGTGTACAGCCAGTGTATGTGTGCTGCAGACTTACGCACTCTGACAGAAACTATTAGCATTCTGTGCTGCAAGCTGCCATGCTCCAGCTCTCTGGGGTGAAGTGAGGACACTGTTTCAGCTTGCATGGAAATCTTGCTTCTTTTTAATGGCTGTTAAGTCCCTTCTTGAACATTATTTTAATCCACTTCTCATGTACTTAATGCACTGAGCAATCAGGAAGAAGTGGTGGCACAGTCCAAATTGATATCTTTCGCTTTGTGCATGTTCCTATTATTCCCTGTTGACCACACCTATTTTGTTCTCTTTTGCTGATAGACATATGGGGAAATATCACAGGGTATATAACTTTTCTGTAGTCATGAAGGTCATAGTAGGAAACTGGAGAAGCAGTCTTTTCCAAGCCAGAAGAAAAATTATCACAGTTATGTGGGAGCAGATCAGACCCTACTTATTGGACAACTGACTTTGCTAATAGAGCAGTGGGTTAGAACCTAGGATTCCTGGGTCCTGTCTCTGTTTTGCTAGGCGATGTCAGATAAGTGACTGTGTTGCAGTTTACTCATCTGTAATACGGGGACAATATTGTAACGCTCTTTGAAATCTATGGATGTTCTTCACAGCACTTCTCCTGAGGCTGTCTAGCAGCAATTATCATATTCATTGTACCTCAGAGGTCTAAAACCACATTGGGACTCAAGTAGAATCTCCTCAGTGAGGACCGTGAGTCTATTGAGCAGAATGTGGGCAAGGATCTTCCTAGCCAGGGACAGGAATGCAATGCCACGATAACTGCTGCAATCCACTCTATTTCCTTTCTTGAATATGGTAACAATTCTGGCATCTCAAGCCAGTGGAAATCTGTCCATGTTTCAAGATTTTCATAATAACGATGTATTTGGTGAGAGATGTTTTTTCTGCCTTGCATATACATTTCAGTTGATATTCCATCAGGTTCACATGCTTTGTTGTCCTTCATCTGCTTAATGGTTTCCAAGGCCTCCTGATAAATTGGTGGATCTGCAAGGTGGTCATCAATGGTGTGTTGTATTTGATGGTATTGTCTTCAACATTAGAAACTCTATTCGGGAGCTCTTGAAAGTGCTTCTTCCACCATGCATCGATAGTAGAGTTGTCTTTAAAGAGCATAGGTTCATCTTAGGAGCTCAAATGTCTCCTTGCATACTTGACCTGTAGATAGCTGTGGTTGCACTGAGGAAACTGCTCATGTTGTGGCAACACTGAGATCTTTACATGGTCTTCATTGACCTAAAGCCTTTGATTCAGTCAACAGTTAGACTTCATTTGTCTCCAGAAAGAGGCAACCATTTTCCTGCAGGTCTTTTCCGGGACTGTGCCTGAGGTCTAAGGAGCCCATGGTTTCTTTGTTTAAATTAATCTGTCCACCCAGAAAAGGCCTTATGTTATAGTCAGCATTGTCTCAGTCAAGCAGGACTGCATGTGTGACTCCCTCTGGAACCTGATAAAGCCTTTCTAGAGTGTATTTGTGTCTGTCATGAAATGTTCATGCTTTACGGTTTGGGTACACAGGCTTCTGGCCTGCAGACTGGGATTGAAACACCTTTCTTTTTGGTCTCTCTTTATTCCTGTTCTTCCGAGGCCTTTAATCCCACTCTTCTCCGCTCCCTCCCTTTGACCTACTCTTCCATTCAGCACTGATGTCCTCTATTTGGCACCGGTGAAGTCATATCTGAAGTTTTTTGTCAAGTTTTGGGCCCCCCACTACAGAAAGGATGTGGACAAATTGGAGAGAGCCCAGCAGATGTCAACAAAAATGTTTAGGGGGCTGGGACACATAACTTCTGAGGAGAGGCTGAGAGTGCTGGGCTTATTTAGTCTGAAGAAGAAAAGACTGAGGGGGGATTTTATAGCAGCATTCAATTTCCTGAAGGGTAGTTCCAACGAGGATTCTTTGCAGTGGTGACAGATGACAGAACAAGAAGCAATGATCTTAAGTTGCACCAAGGGAAGTTTAAGTTGGATATTAGGAAAAACTTTCCTATGAGGAAGGCAGTAAAACACTGGAACAGATTACCCAGAGAGGTTGTGAAATCTCCATACTTGGAGGTTTTTAAGACCTGGTTTGACAAAGCCTTGGCTGGGATGATCTAGATGGGGACGGTTCTGCCTTGAGCAGGGGGTTGGACTAGATGACCTCCTGAGGTCCAACCCTTGTTTTATGTGATTCTTTGATTCTTTTATATATGGTATTACCCTTTCTAGTCTGACCTTGCACCTTCCTCTGTGAATAATGGTGTAACTTACAAGGCTCCTGATCTTTGCAGTGTCGGAGATCTCATTGCAAGTGTCATGATGGTGGCTACAGACAAAAACAAGCTCAGAACAGGATAGCAAAAGATCAAATAGAAGGGATGCAGGGAAGGGAGGAGGAGGGTGTTACAGTACTCACTACCAGCATTCCTTGCCTCACTGGGAGGTGGTATGTAATATGCACATTCACTCTCTGGCACTCAAATCCATTGGGAGGCATCAAAGATTTATTTTTCTTACTTTGTATTGCAAAATTGTATGCACAAATCTTATGGGTCCTGAAGATCTCTGAATCCTGGGGAACAAGTTCTATCTCATCTTGACTAATCCTTAAAATGGCTGGGATATAGTGGTGGGGGTGGCTTGGAGTTGTTCCTACCTTCAGAATGACATTACCCTTTCTGCTAGCCCTGGCCTGGTACAGTTCCCAGCCTGGCAGATCCTGAAGGTGGAAATTGAGTGCCTGAAATCTCAGGTCTGGGACTCCAACAGCCCATGAGGCAGATAGGCAGGTCTTGGGTTCCTTCCTGGACTACTCCCATATACCCACACCTTAGGAATGAGATTGTGACCTGAGGTGACCCTGTTTTAGAAATATTAGCCAACTGTTGGTTCCTCACTGTGTCCACCATGTGTGTCAGTCAGTGAGACCCCGGGTTCAATATAAGCATGCTAGGGTGCACAGCTTTCCTGTGATCCTGTGATATTATTCCTTAGCGACCCCACTCATCATGGAGGGGACAGTCATGGACTTCCTCTCTGGGGGACCAGAAGGTTATAGAGAATTTTGGAGTAGCTCCCTGGCTACTGCTGAGCAGTCTGTGGGTGTGGACTCTGGCAGCTCTTTAGAGCTCCAGATGGACTTGGCACACACACAGAAATTAGTTTAGGATTTGGTCCTGTTAGGGTATGTCTGCATGGTGCAAGGCAGTGCTGTGCAGAGATTCCTAAGCTTGTTTTGCATGCCCAGGCTTTCAAATTGGAGGTAATCTAGGGTACTGTGAGAAGCAGAACTAATTATCTTGGGCTCAACACCGTGCAAACATGATTACACTGTTTCTGGTTTGTGTGGTAGTGTAGGCAGTTTTGCACAGTAATGCCTTGTGTTGTAGAGACGTGCCCTCAGCTTTTCTCTCTGGGGACCAAATATTGTGAAGAATTCAGGAGGTCTGGTCAAGACCCATTTCTGATTTGTGTAGTTTATTCTGATGGAAGAGTCTTTGTTGAGGACTGTTGTGCTGAGGCATACATTCTCTCTCATCTATCTATCTAGTGATAAATGGATTTTCATGCCAGAAAAATACAAAACTGAGAGGTAAAGTAATCCTAAATGCACTTACTACTCAAAAGGGTGGGAAAACCTTGCAAATAGTAATGTTGAAACCTAGGGACAGAAGTGTAACAAGCAGTTTTTATGCCTTAGGCTCATGAGTGTATGGGCTGCTGCCAGTGGAAGCCACCAGTCTTGCACCCCTTTTTAGTTGGCTTCTTACTTAGTGCCAGAGTAGTTATGTTACTCCTTAGGGGTCATAGTTAGGGACCTACCATGTTGGTGATTGCGTGATTTCATGGAAACCACAAATTTGGGAGGACTCTGAGAAACAGGTTGGCTCTGCGATTCTGGTGGGCTCGCTGCAACGCCCCCCCCCTGCAAAAGCCTTATTCAAAATAAAATGTTCTTCATGGCACTGCCACACAGCCCACCAGGAGAAAGAGGGGAAGGGAGCTGCTGGCAAGATGGGTGCTGCCCCCACCCCTTGCTGCTGATTGGCTGAGGGCTGCCTGTCTTGTGTCCCCATCCGTCTCCTCCAATCAGCAGGGAGGGGTGAGGCCATAGGATGGACAGCCCTCACCACCAATCAATGGCAAGGGGTGGGCTACTGGGGCCCTTTGGCCAATCAGGAGGGGACCTGATGCACTCAGCCCATGCAAATGGTGGCTGGTCCTGGCATCTGCCCATGTAATCAGGCGGTCACCTCCTAGAGTTATGCAGACCCCTAGTCATATACATTATTAGTAAAGCAGCATGTCTACAAGAAGTGCCAGAGCATTTCTGAGCTCTATATATGGAGTTGTCATTTCACAGAAGAGGGTAGCAATAGATTTATTCTATACAGTTTTGATGCATTCATACCTGAAATATCACACTGAGTTCTGCGTACCACGTTACCAGAAACGTGTTGACAAATTGAAAGGAGTTCAAAGAAGAACAACAAAAATTATCAGGAGGCTGCAGGATTGATTTATGTAGAAAGATTAGAAGTGCTAAAAGTGGCTAAGAGATGATTAAGGTGGGGATGTGTTAACAGACTACAAATATTTGGAGGGTGTTAACACTAAAGAGAGATGAATTAGATGGTGTGATTCAAAGAGGGATAACTAGAGCAAAAACTAGATTGAAAGACTAGGCACAAAATTAAATAGCAATTTAGGATGAATATCCAAAAAAACCTCCCTGCTGTGAGGTATATCATATTCTCTTTTTTGTTGTCCAGGACACATCCCCGTGGTTCTTTTGTGGCTGGGGTGCAGTCTCCCATGAGATGGCTCAACACTTGGTACTTGAATTATTAGACTGGACAACACCCTCGAATAGCTGCTTATAAGAAGCAGCCCTTCACCAGAAGATAAAATGAAAAAGAAATAGTCTAATAGCTGGTTCTGTCAGTAATTTCAATCAGTCTATGATATATGTCTCTTGCCTTTTAAACTAAGCTCTATGTGGTTAATTACAAAGCCTTTTTTTATTCCCACACCTTCCTTTATAGTTCCTGTTTTTTTCCTGCAGCTTTAAACTAAACTAAAAACAAATAGCCTAAGCGAACCATTATCTCTCTCTCAGGGATCATAGATTGATCAAAGGGCAGTAGTTTTGTTATGTAGCGAACTGTACCTTTAAGAGGCTCCCAAGTAGAGACAGCTGCTGGATTGTGCAGAGGCTCATATTATACAAAACCGATCAATTAAAACTTAAGATACCGAAGGATACATTTCTCTGACGTACTCTAGGTCTGAGTGATGTCTGAACAACCCACTACATGCGCTTGCAATTCTAGACAGATGCGTCTTGAATTGTTTATGTAGAGTGCCGATGCTCAGTAGCTCATCACACTGAAGTTTTGGAATAATCCCCTTTTATTTTAGTTCCTACCCCTCAATAGGTTACACACAGTTTTCCTGGATTTGATCTGATGCAGTGCTGGAGGCCATTTGACATCTGAACAAAATAGGTTTGGAGCAGATAAAGATATTCCTTTACATATCCCCTCATAACTGATTTGGACTGCAGTTTCATTGTGTGTGAAACCTTTCTGGGAAGACAAAATGCCAGGGCAATGAGCAGAGCTACCCCCTAGAATTGGGAGTTTGTTTCTTGCTGTTTGTAGAGGGAACAAAAATATGAGTAAAGGGCAGAAGCAAAGCCATTGTATTGGTATGTTATGTTTCCTCTATTCTCCGACCTTCTTCTCTCACTCTTTACCTGATGACCCACTTTACTTTCACTGCTTGATATGTGCTTACTTTTGAGGAAAGTTAGAATAAGGCCCCAGGCTACTGAGTATTGCAGGTACTTCAGAGGAAGGCTGTGGTTAGACTTGCTTAACTTTTATTTGTTTGCTTTTTGAGGTGAAAAAATCTTTCATCCCTGTGGCACAGAGGCCAAAACCTGAGCTGACATCTGTATTGTCCAGCGTGCTGCCACTCCAAGAGAACTGTGTAAAGAAGAAACCTTGTATTGGCTGCAACTTGAAACTGGGCTCCTTGAGCTGTGCTTTGTGATTTATAAACCAAAGCAAACCAACCTGTTCAGTAGGGGCTTCCCCTGGCAGCTCTTCTGGGGCAACTCCCAGCAGCTGCTGTCCCCCCACTGATACTTCTATTCAAGCATTCCCCTAAGGGCACCTGCTGCATCCTAAGAGAAGGGCAGAGGGTAACTTTTAGCTGCTCCTCGCTGCCTGTTTCCTTGCTAAGCTGTGGGAGCCCCAGAGAGAGTTGGACAAGAGCCTGACTGGTACTGCCTGAGTCTAGGGTACACCAGTAAGGACAGCTTTCTTGCACCAAGTGCCCATGGCAGCCAAGTAAGGGTCAAGGTGAAATGCATCCTACAGCTAGGTACAGTGTTTGGATTTTTTTGCCCCTGCCCAGGTGCAAGTTAGAAAAATCTCAGAGATGACCTTATATTGCAAATCAAAACCAACTACATCTAGCTGGTGCAGGCAGGTAAGAAGTGCCCAACCAGGGTTAACAAGGTGCAGCCAGCACCAGTGACTTCCTTGTGATCTAATTTGGCATGATGGGAGAGCAGGTGGGTGCTCTTAATCTAATCCAAGTGGCTTCTCCTCAGCAGAGGCATGGTGTCTTTCCCAAAGGCAGTGCAGGTGTGAGGGGGTTTTTTTGCACCTGTTTTGAGCTGGTACTGACTTGATTGACACTGAACAGAAATGGCTCAAGGACCCACTTTTTGCTTATTTGGAATTCTCTACAACCAGACTGAATAAATAGGTGAGAGAGAAACTTAGAGCCAGATTTTCCACTCTGATGCAGCAAAGGACCTGGAGATTCTTCCTAGCATAGAGGAAGCTCCTGGGAGCATACACCTAATGTAGTTGCTCTATTTGAGGTGGCACTGCTAAGGGAAAGGGGATCTGTCTGGAATTCTTTTATTCTCTGCCTATTCCTATGTGTGGAAATAGCACCTTGGAACCAAGGGGAGCCTGGGAGAAGCTATAGTTTCCCTGGAGCTGTTTTAATTTATCCTGGGAATTAAATTCTGGTCTAGCTAACCTTAGTATTGGAGAGCTGAAAAGATGGGAGCCAGAGGCAGTGGCAGATTGTACTGTACTGGGAAGGCCAACTAGACTAGTGCTGGTGAAATGCTACAGTTTTTGGCTTGCATTAGTGCTTCAGGCTCCAGATATGGGATACAAGAGTGGTGAGCCCTGCTCTGAGTAAATGCAATGGCAGTATTGCTAGCAGCCTCTCATATGGACTCAAAGAACACTGTAAGCATGGCAGGTACTTGCTGCAGTATTTTTTTTAAATCTCTGCTCCAGGTAAAGTTTTGTAAAAGATCTATCATGAAACACATGATCTGGCACTGCAGCTGTGGTTTCTTGCCAGTCAATAGTACTTCCAGCTGCTCCCGGCTGTACAGTCTGGGAACAGAAAAACCTGCAATAGCCTGCAGGCAACAGAGTGTGTTCTCCTTCTGCCATCCTGGCTCTTATCCCTGCCCAGGAAGGCATCCTAGCCAGGGTGTGGAGTCATCTCCTAAGAGAGATGATGGGAAGGTCATTGATTGGGCCATAAAACTAGGCTGGACTGTGCTAGTAAGTGGACAGTCAGAATAATGATTCTGTGGAAGGGAGATGAATTAATTGGTGCACCAGGTCTTCTATAAAAACTTGTTTTCTATCAGAAGGAAAAAATTCTTAATTCTTAATATTAAAGCAAATATTTTCCTCGGGAAAGTTAATAGTTGTCTTAAGTTTATGCAGCCAGTATGGTAATTTGAAATGTGGCTTACTGACTCCTTTGTTAGGCTATCACTCTCAACAAGACATTACATAAAAGTAGTGTAAGAGTCATATTTTAGCTGTGATGGTCCAGAAGTGCAAGAGGCAAGGATTTCTTAGGGTGATATCTTTTATTGGACAACTGAGTTGTTGGGATAAAGTTAGACAAGCTTTCAAATGCAAGACATTCTTCATCAGGTCTGTGACCAATAGAGAGACCAATAAAGATCAGTAAAATATATCACCCTAAGAAATCCTTGTCTCTCATTACTTTTTAGGCAAGATGGCTGACACAGCTTGTTGCCGGCTCATAATTGCCAGCCCACACAAACTCCCTCTTTTCAAATACTGTCTTTTTTTTTTTTTTTTGGTTCTATAATGAGGCAGAAAAGTCTCTTCTTCTGTGAAATTTCAAGATTAATAGGATGAGTTAAATGGGTTTCTCTTCTTTTTTAAGTACATTAACAAAAACATAGTGACAGTTAAGATTGCAGTGAACCCCAACCACCCAAATGTTTAAAAGCAAGAAAATAAGAGGGAAGCCTTACACACTTCTTTTCACCTTCATGTTGCCTACAGCATTGTTGAGAATGTATTCCTGTGCTTCATCAGGCTTTTGCTTCCTTGTCCAAAACACACCAGAAACCTAAACATAACCCATTGTCATCAAATTCAAAGTGTCAGCGGTGATGTCATTCTTCTGTTCCAATTATATCAGCAACCCAGCACATCTGACAGTCATCCATCCATGCATTTAGGAAGTTGTTCTGCCCATGCACTGTTGAGGTAACTCTCAAGGTTTTACATTAGGGTTGTTAGCTGCTCTACTTTTATAGGCCTCTCTAGCTCTGTAAGGCCGTTAAGAGAGCAGTCAACAACTGTACATTATGCTTCCTGTTTGTTTTCATTTATGAGTACATAAAGCAGATTAAATAAACAAGAAATTCATTTAAAAAATGTCTACTTAGGTCCCAGTTCAGCAGGACACTTCAGCATCTATGTATTTCCCATTGAAGTTGATGGGACTAACTACATGCCTGAAATTAAGCATATGTTTGAATATTTTTTAAAGCCTGAAATTATTTAGTGAGATGGTGATAGGGGGAAAGAACACTTAACAATCTGCAGCTTATTTATTGAGCTAACCTATGCAATCTTGTGCCCTTACTATCTATGTCTTTCCTGTTATCTCTTCTCTCACCTTATCCTTATTTAGGTCAATGTCCTGCAAGCACTTCAGCAGATGTTCTAATAACTTGAAGCATGAATAGAGCCCCCTTAATTTCCAATAGGAATATAGGTTTCCCTCGCTTTATGCGGGTTCTGTATGTGTGAATTCGCTCTTGTGCAATAACTTTTTTTATACCAAAAATTTGTTATATGTGAGATAAATTCATTCTTATGCGATTGGTGTTTTGGAAGCCCACAGTCAGCTGCTTTGTGTAGTGCATTGTGGGAGTGACACGCACCAAAATATAGTCTCTTGTGTGAATGTGCGCTCCTTGCTAATTGTCTGCAACATGTGTTTCTGTAGTTGCCACCCTCATTATGATAGTGCCCTGTCCTTGTGTGTACTATCTGCTGTTGGTGAGAACCAAAATTGTCTTGTAAAAGTGGTAGAAATGGGTCTGGAGGTCAGTACAGTTGTGGTCTTGGAACGTAGCCCTATTTGTTATGTTGTAAAGTGGGTTCCCTTTATGCAAATTTGAGTTATGCACTGTTTTCCAAGAATGCATGTACAGTATAAAATGAGGGAAACCTGTACTGATACGTGCATGCTCTAATATGTGTGTGAAACTCTGCCTGTGCGGGGCCACAGAATGCAAAATAAGTGAAGCATCTGTGTCACTGTAATATAAATGCTGTAATAACTTAGTTTATTATAGAAACAGCACTTCTGCATGTCTTAGCATATGTCTCTTAGCCTCTCTAAAGGTGTCTTTACCTTCTGATGGTCTCTTGTGTAATGTAATATAATGAACCTTTTGCCAAAGAGTAACAAAGAGCAAAGGCAGGAAGTCACACCTCTCTGTAAACAGCACCATGAAGCCATATTTAAACCTACCTAATTGAATGGAGTTTTCCTGGTATTATAAATGAAAATATTAAATAAACACTACTACAATGTATGTTACCTGCTGCAAGATATTTTATAGACTCCTTGGGCCTGATTCTTCATGTGCCTTGTGTGGATGGGAGGTATATTATTAGTATGGCAAGTGCTTACAGTGCCAAAATTCTCACATCAAGCCTACATTGACTTGTGCATTAGTCTATGAGTCATTTGGGAGTGTTGACCCTGAGCATGCAAAATTATGAGTCAGGCCTCAAAAAATCATGAGATCAAAAAAAAAAAAGCTGTGTTTTATTTTTCTTTGGGTTCTGAGCCTCTAAGATGCACTCAGGCCATATTTTTAAGTTTTTTCCCATAAGCATAGTGGCTAGATGTGGATATATATTTTGTTGCAATTGATGGTTGATATTCTCAGATAATATGAGACTCCAGGGGCTGAGGCTTTATGAAAAATCTCCAAATGTAGCAAGATACCTGATAAAATCACAAGAATAAACAAGACTGGTTATCCTATTGAAATGTATGGGATCTCATACAGAATAAGATACTACATTATGCGAGTAGATTATTGAAATCTGGCCCAAAGAGACCAGTTGCATGTGATGTATCACCACCATATTGTGACTGGCAGGTGTGTCTACACTGGGGGAAGCTCACTGGATTGGAGTTGGGGATAGTAAGAGAGGATTTGGAAAAAAGGAAGTGTAATGCGAATGTAATGTGTGTAACAACAGAAGGAACCAGGGGATAGTCTGCAGAGCTGTGCTGACTGTTCATTTGGACTACAACTCCCAGAAATTTCCTGGGGGGCAGGGGAGGGGAGGCAGAAGATAAAAAGGAGGAAGAAGCCTGAGTCTGGAGTAAGGGAAACCTGGATAGCCCTGCACGGAGGAGAGCACACGGAGCAAGAGAGCTCACTGGCTTGGTCAGCCAGGACTGTGGACTGAAGGAGCTGGACTCAGACTTGAGGGCAGCTGCAGGTTTCTGTCTGAGCTCTCTAGGGACTAAAGGCTTGTTTCGGGACACCTCTGGAGGTGATTGTCTGTGTGTGTATGGGGGAGGGTAGGGGGGGAAATTAAGATGCTGAATGTATGGTACCACAGTGTTCATGTTCCCTGATAAAATATACAGCTTCTCTGATAAAACCCCCAAAATTGTGATTGAAACAAAAGGCCATTATATATATAGGTATTAGTTGAACACAATGTTTTCTTGATATATTCACATTTTTAAAGCAGTTAGGAAGCCTACCAATGCCTCAATCACTATAATAAAATAAATTCCAAATACTTGTAAATTTTGGAATTTGATTTCAGGCTTTTTATCATGGAAAATCAGAGCTCTCCCTGCCTCTTAGCTCACAAAACACAGGTCCAGGCCCCCCATTCCCAAGCCACAGCCCCTCAGCCTTGCTGGTGCCCATCACTCCCCCATCCCCACAAGTCCTCCAGCCCTGCCAGTGCCCCTCACTCCCCATCACAGCCCCTGGCCCTGCTTGTGCTCCTTACCCCGCCACCCTCAGCCCTTCCAGCCTTAGTGGTGCCCCTCACTCCATCCCCACGGCCCCTCCAGCCCTGCTGGTGCCCCCTGCCCCCACCAACCCTCCCAGAGGGTCCCCCAGCTGCCAGGGCTATGGGTCCAGGGACCTGGGTCTGCAGACCCCAGCCCCCTGCAGGAGGCGGTGGCTGCTGCAATGGAGCAGAGTCCAGCTCAGCCCCCACCTCCCCCCCACTGGTACCTGCTGCCTGCCTACTGTTGGCCTGTGCTGGGGGACCAGCTCTCTGCTGCTGCATGCACTCCCAGGGGGAAAGGAGGATCCATGTCCCCCAGATGTGTATGTGGGGCAGGGGTGTGCTGCCCATTGTGGGCTTGGACTTCTGCCTTGCTGCCCTCTCTGTGCTGCAGGGCACACAGTACAACACGGGGAAGCTCCTTGCCGCTGGCACTGTCCAGGTGAGGTTTCCCCTGCCCACACAGCAGCAGCGAGGGCACAACTCTGCACCACTGCCCCCACTGCTGCTGCATGGGCAGGGGAAACCTCACCAGGGCAGTGTAGATCTTGTAGCAGCAGGCAGCTTCCCTGCATGGCCCTCCTGTGCCCTGCAGCGCCAAGTTACACCCACTGGGCTGTGGAGGCCCCGGGGGGTGACAGCAGGACAGGGAGCCTAAGCTTGCAGTGGGCAGCCCACCCCCACCCCTACTCTTTGCACAGGTCCTCTAGCCCTCTTGGTCAAGTGCACAGCGCCGGGGAGATGGCCCCACCCCCAGCTCCCTGGACAAGCCGCCCATGGGCCCATCCTGCTCCCTGCCAGGGCCCTGTGGCTATGCATTGTGGCCCTGGGCCCCAAGCCCCACACACTCACTTGGCTGGGCAGCAGCCCAAGCCTTGCCCAACTCCCTCCCTCCCTATGGGGACCTCAATCCCCCCCTCCCCACTTACCTGCAGGAGCTGCTCCCCAGGCAACCTGGGGCCATGTGCATGTACATGCATGTGGCACCCCCTGCCTGACTGCCCTTCTCCCACTCCCCCACCCCCCTGCAGCCTGGAACTGTGCCAGCCTGCAGAGAAGAGCTCTTCACAAAACTGCAAAATCTGCAGGTTTCTCTGTTAAATGAGAAATCCTCATTTTCCTCAGGTAAAGGGGAAAATCTGTGTTTTTATGAAACAGAAAACTCGGATCCCTGTGATGTTGCCTTACCTTTTAACTGTTCCTTCCCCTTGGCCTGTTAGTTTGTCACCCTAGCCCCTATGATTTTTTATATGGAAGTGGGAACTCCCTTTTGCTTCCTGTGCAGCAGGGCTGGCACAGAAGAAATAGCATGTTAATGACATTCATAAATGTGTAATACTTAGTCCTGTACTGAAGGTCAGTAGGATGCCTATGCATCATTTAGACTTAGTTTTGGGAGGTGAAGTATGTCTTTAATTGAGCCCAGACATTGTGCTGCTTCTCTGCATGGGAGGGGAATTTCACTGATAGAATATAGTAATGGAAAAAGCTGCAAACATTTGTCAAGAAAGAGAAGGGGAGGTAGAGAGACCAAAACATGGGTGGGAAAAAACATGATGAAATTCTGTGGGGAAAAATATGATCAATTTGCTATATATTGAGGGAAAATTAATCAGGACTGAAAAAGATGGGGAAAAAACATAGAAATTAGAAACAGGCCTAGGAAATGTATTTTGGGGTAGATGGTTGTGCAAAAAAAGTTGTTTCTATATTCACTGAGTTTCCAAATAGAAATTTCATACAAAATAGAGAATTAATCCATGTTTTTAAATTAAAATTATTACCAAAATATTTAATTTTACCTTTTATTTTTTTAAAAGATGTTCTCTGACTAAAAAAGTGACATTCTTGATAATTCAAAAGCAATGACAAAATTTCTATGAAAGTATTACAAAAAATCATGGCAAATTTTCCAATAAATAAAAAAGAATGTCAACAGTGTATGGCTGAAAGTATAGCTTTTTCAAAAAAGGCCTTATTTTCAAGCCCCCTTCTCTCCCCTGCCCCTTGCCAAAAAAATGCCTTGTGGAAAAACATTGACCTGCTCTGTTTTGTGTTGCCTGGGCTACATGGGCTAAACAATGGTGAACACTAAATTATCATGATTTTGCAGTGTGATACATTTTCAGAAATGTCCACACATCAGGTTGTTGAGCAATATCTTTTTATTGTACAGCTGCTCTCTGGTTGCGCAGTAACATTTCATTCAGTTCTCAGCATTCTGGTACCAGAAAGGTACTGAGAAACTGGAGGGAAGTCAAAGAGCAACAAAAATCATCAGGAAATTGGGAAGATTGGTTTAGGAGGAAAGATTTAAAAAGCTGAAAAGCTACACACACACAAACTCACACACATGTATGTATGTCTGTAGGTATGTATGTAGAGGGACAGATTTTTCCTTCTTGCTGATTTAATACCTATTCTGCAAATAGTCCTACTGAAATCAGCCAATGGGCAGACTTTTGATTATATGAAAAACTGGTAGCATTGCTTGTGAATTTAAGTGCTATGACTTACACTATTTGAATTTGGCTCATAGCTTGGCAAGTGAAAAAAGAGGAGGAACTAATGATGTCCACATTTTTCAATGGTGTAAATGCCAAAGTGGAGGTGAATCATTTAGGGAAGTACCTTAAGGAAGTAATTAGTATGGGGAAGACATTAAGAGAGAGAAAAAATAGTCTGAATGTTAAGGTGAATTCCTAACAGTAGTGAAAGGCTGTGGAATTGTCTCCCATAATAAACAGAGAAACCCACTGCTTGGGGCTCTGAAAGTATAATTGGGAAAACTACTTGAAACTATACCATAGAAAATCACTATATACTAGGATGCAGATCATTTGGATGGCCTAATATATAGGTACATCTCAGAACTCTATGACTACTGTAGAGTTGATCAACTAAAGTAAAGCATGTCCACTAATAGTGTTAATAAGCATAGTTTCTTTGGATTATAGTCAATGACCTTTAAGACTGATTCAAGCATTGCAAGCCTAAATACTTATGGAAAGCTAATTTATAGCTTGAATGCTTGACTGTTTGGGGAAGAAAGTGAATTTCCAATTATATATTCAAATATAAAATTTGGTATTTGCAGTTTGCATTTGTGTTAGTTATGAGTCACCTGACATAGTTACTGTTCCCTGGTTGGGTGAATTATGTAGTCAACTAGCTATGAGTTGCAAATATTAGAGTCAAGTGTGCAATTAAAAATGCACATAACATTTATTAGTTACTTAAACTATATGAGTTACAGTTACGTAAGAGACAAAGGTTCATTATATAACTTATACCACAAAATGCAAATTGTATATTCATCTGTGATATTCATAGTTTGAGCTATTTGCTGGCCAGGAATTATTCACTGAAGACATTTCTGAATTATTTTGAATAATGAATATAAATTTGAGAATGTTGCAGTCTGTTAGCAGACAATTAATGAACAGAAAAAAGGAAAAAACTTGTCAAATAAGTTGTATCGTGAATTATTCACTCAGCCCTAGATTGCTGACCTAAGACGGGCTCCTACTGGAGAGATGAATGTAAGATTCCAAGTCGCATTGCCTATCCCTTGAGTTGTCTTGCCTTTTGAATTTCTTATCTTTTCATATGTAGACATTTGCACCCACACGTGGAGGTGCGTATGAGAGAGAGGGAGAGTCATAGCCATATTGGATTCTTTCTCCCTCATTTGTTGAAGCACGCTGAGGCAGTAATACTCTGCAGGTGCTTCTCCATAAAGGTTTTGTCTGATGCTTCTGTTTGTTTCCCAAGTGCCAAGTCACCAGTACACTTCAGACCAGGCTGAGCACTGGCAACCAGCAAAGGTTAGAACAGTGACTTCCCATGGCTGTTATTCAGTCAGGGATTGCTGGAGTTCAAGGATGACCTGGCTACTCTTCCCTTCCCCTTGGCTGACACAGATCCAAGGGTTTTCTAGGAACTGCTACAGGAGCAATCTGCATAAAGAAATGTGTATTTCTTACCACAATGGTCAGGCTCCAGGGGCTGGATCGGCTGACCACAGGTCAGCTTTGTGCCAGAACAGTTGCATAAAACTATACTAATGGAGAGAAGATTCCAGCTCCCTGTCTCAATTTACCTATCAGTGAAATAACTTGACAATCATTTATCTTGCATGTTCTTTGTTATGATTGATTATTGCTAGTCAAGTGCAGGAGATTCTCTTCTAAAATGCATTATGCAAGTGTGCAGTAGTGTTAATGAGAAGTCCTCTTTACTTCAGGCTCCCCTCTGTTTCCACACACATGGGGAAAACAGAGGAATGTATTTCTTTAACTTTAGGGCACAATTTCAAAATAAAGTTACAATGAAAGTGCAATGAATGGGCTGCTCTTCGTATTTTCACTGGAGAAGTTGAGCAATATATGCCTGGCTTGACAGAGAGATGGCCTGTCCATAACTCAAGCCATGAAGAAATGTTCCACCTTTGAAAATGCATTTGCTTTCCTCTGCAGATGCCAGGACTGTACCTTGTTTGAATGAGAAATGGGATTTTGCTTGGCTTTCAGCTTAAAGCTGGTGTTGGGCATTTTGCCTGGTGGGTAAAGAAATGGAAATGTTGAAACAGTGAGCCAGGGAAAGAAAAAATTTGGCAAAGAAAAGCACTTGGCTCAAGGTACATTAGTCTGATCTCCTAAAATCTCATGAACTTGTGCAGAGATTGCATGTGTAAATCTATGCTGCCCCCAGTCATCTTTAACTTGACTGACCAGTTGCTTAGTAGGTTGCTACAGAGCTCTCTGACCTAAGCAGTGTTAAGCAGAAGTCTTGTTTTCTGGATCAGGGCCTCAAGTCCTTTTTGCAACACTCCTGATACGCAGAGGACACTTAGAGCAATAGAAAATCCTCTCACCACGGGAAGTCTTCTGCTTCTCTTCCCAGTCTTACATTAGCCACAGCCTCCACCTTTGGCGAGATGGGGACAGAGCTCAAGCAATCAGTCTATGCCTGGTAGTGTGGTTATTATAGGATGGCTTCAGGCTTTGTGCGTTAGAGCAGCTTTTAGACTGCTACTGATGGTGTAATGAACAGGGTGCAGAAAAGTGGCGTAGTCACTCTTCTCCCTAGCTCCCTAAGAGATTTGAATAGGCTTCACCCAGTGAAGATCTAGACTTTGGTTACTAAACTACTGTGAAGTGCTCTTCAGTCACTGGAATTAGAGGATGTGGCCTTGTGGCTGTTCTAGACACTGGACTCTGAAACAAAGATGAACGCTTCTGCCCCAACCCTAGAACACATACTAGATCTTTACCTGCTATAATACTAAGATTTTAGCATGATATCTGAATGAGGAGCTCGCTTATTCTAATTGGACAGAACCAAAAAATGGCACATTACATAAACATGCACCTGAAAGTGAAGCCCAGTATAAAGTAAAATCACTGTAAATTAAAAAACCGCTATACTTTTGTTTAGCTGTGGAGCTACAGCGGAAGTTCTTATTGTTCCAGCACTAGAGGCATTCTCTTGAAACATTAGAGGGAAAGAAATGTTCAACCATTCAACACTGTGTCCAGCTGAGTAATCCTTTTTTGATTTATCATCCTACCAGTGAGTTCAGATCCTCCATGTCTTCTGTTTCCATTATTGTTCTCTGATCCCCCACCTTGGCTAATTTAATTGTGCCCATTTGAAGGGAAATCTCAATCTCATTTAATGTCGACATTTGCTTCTGCCCCTCTTGTGGTATTATTTTATCTAGCTTTCACCATGATGAATAACAAATTCATTATAAAAATCAATGTATTAAATTAATGCAAATATGTGAAACAGGAATCAGTGTTCCACATCTACAGTCAAATGAAAGGAGATACACTTCATTACCAGGCAAAGTAATTTCAGACGCATTTTTCACCCTTCAGGAATAAACACTGATTAAAGAGTCCCTTTGTGCTGTCTCAGTGAAACAGCACAATTCCATTGTCACATAGAGGAAAGTGTGTAACTCTTCCCAGATGGCTCTTCCATGGAATGAGTTAGAGAGGCTGAATGGAGTGAAATAGAAGCTAAAAATGATAATATCAGAAGATCTGAAATGAATTCTTGGTTTCATCTCCCAGTATCATGTAGTCAGAAATACAAAGCTTGTGGAAGAGCCTCGAGCCTTGAATGGCTTCTCAATGCTTCTTCCCCAATTTCCAAGAAATCCAAGCACTTCCTACTTTCTCTACTCTTCAGATCTGTGTTTCGTTTAACACTGACTTTCTCTGTATCCTTTCACTCTCCATGCTGTAGCCACGACTGGTGTTAAAAGTCTCCCCTGCAACTCTTGCCATCTGAAATTACTTTTACCTGTGCCTTTTTGTCTCTTTGACATTTCATCTCACTTCAAAGCCCAGCTGAGAACAGACCCTTCTCCCACTCAGCTTCTTTGTGTGTTTGCTGCTATTTACGATTTACCTCTACCAAGTATTTTGTAGAATACGTATAGTTGGAGGAAAGTTGTTTCATTGCAGCTGCTGGGGGTAGGTATTTCTCTGTAGCAAAAAATGTAGAGAAGTGGTTTTCAACCTTTATTAATTTGTGGACCCCTAAAAAATTTCAAATGGAGGTAATGGCCCCTTTGAATTGTAAGCATGGATATTCACATACTTTTGATTGATTGTAGTCATCTTTTGCAGATCCCACAGACATACTCTATAGATCTTCAGGGGTCCACAGATCACAGGTTGAAAACCACTGTTGTAGAGTGTACATTTTGCATAAAGAGGCTTATTTCCTTTGTGTTACATAAATGTTCATGGTGGTGGGAAAACAAATCTCGTGAACTTTTGTTTCCCCTGTATGTGGCAGGAGATGCATCTGTTTATACCCTATTAGAAATCTGCATTCTGAAACACAAAATGTTAATTCAAACCTAGCCTAGGTAGCAATGCACATTCTGCTTCTGTGGCCTTGCTGCTCTGGTTTTTTTTTTTTTTTTGCGCACAGCTATAACAGCTTGATGACCTGATATATACGCTCTGTAGTTAAGGGAAGTGGAATGTAGACTGGAACAATTTATCTAATTTTGAAATCCTATGTAGACAAGCCCTGAGTGAACAGACACCATCCTTCTCAAAAGATTAAGGGCCTGGTTCTACACTGATCTGCATCTTGTGTCAGCATTTGCAACAGTGCAAAGTAAGTATAGACTGGGTGCTTAATACTAGCATTCTGACTGGTTATATTTTCATAACCATCTTGCATTCACTGTCCACTCATGTAAAAGACGTAATGAAATGAGAGACAAAGGAGAATCAAATTCTGTGTTAAACCATTTAGGTTCTAATCCATTATGCCCATCGTTGTGAACTCTGATCTCCTAAGCAGCCAATGGAGAGCTAAATTTAACCTGCAGGACATTCATATAAAAAAAAGATACACAGAAAAACAGGCATAAGAGATATGGTCATAAGCTAGGAGGTCAGAATAGTTCCTAAATCATACAGCAAAACACTAACCTGTTTCTCAAATACCTACCCAAGTCTTTGCAAACTCCAGGCAGAAGATACTTCTTTGTGACTTTCTCTGGATCACTGAGAGAGAGAATTTGTGTGCGCATCTTGTGTATCCTGTATAATTAAAAAGTATATATAATTTCTACCCCTATTGCTTATTCACTCTTGCTGCCACCAGCTCACTGCCTCATAGCTTCCAGTTGCAGCTTACTAGCATGTATCAGAATCCCTAAGTAGCTCTTAAGCCAAGGCAGGATTAGATATCTAACAAATATCACAACAATTGATATTTAAGCAAGGAAAGGGGCTAAGAAAAAAAAAGGGACACAAAATTTTCGTAACCTGATAGCACAGTTCATAAATCTATGAAAGAAACAGACAGGCAGCCACCTTGAACTGAGATTTGACTTCCTTCCAAAGCGCCATAGGGAAAGAAACCAGGACAAGCTGTATCCACTCCCCTGAACATTACTCGGCCAGGGTTAGTGTGGTGGCTTTGTAATGCAATGCTTTAGTTATCTACAACCTATGAACTATCCTGCTCAGAGCTTTAATTTTTGTAGGGTGAATCTTTTGGTTTATGGTTGTCTGGGAATAATGAAATTGTTTTGCTTGAGAAGAACACTTGTAATAATAGTACCTGAGTACTGAAAATGAGGGGAAAGAGAAAGGGAGGGAACAAAGAAAAGAGGAGAAAAGGAAACCTAAGAGTGTTGCTTCTTTCTATCTACTTTAAACAACACCCTCTGATCTCCAGATGAAGCAGACAGCACAATAGTCAAGGTAGATTCATCTCGCTCGTAAAATAATCTGCTCAGCTTTCTGCAAAAAACATTAGTTCAGCAGCACTGGCAGAACTTGGATGGGAGTTAATTTTAATGATAATTTAGAGCTTAGATTATTTGTTTTTAAAAGTTTAGACATAAAGATTTTCATTGCTGATTTATTTTATAGCTGCCCTGTGAGGGTTCATGCTAAAAGGTGCCATCCAGACTAAGTTATCTCTTTCAGGGTGAGGGGAAGATATGTTCTCTGCCTCCATGCCTCCTGGAGTCCTAAGAATACATTGCTCCTGCTGCCTGGTTCGTGACAGCAGTATGTAGTGCAGAGAGGGTCTATTTTAGGAATAGGAAGGGAGGGTGCAAGCAGTGGAGGAGGGTGACGTTTATGGCTTTAACCTCACAGTTTCATAACAAGTCATGCTTTCTCACATCATATAATCCTTGGCAAAGAGGAGTTGGGACTGTCTGACAGGATATGGTAGAGTGCTCATACTTCTTTTGCTCTCAGGATCTTCATGCATGACAGGCCATCCTGGCCCACCATTGACCCTCCAGGATGCAAGTCCTCATTTTATATGGATTTTCTTCCTCATTTTCTTCGTCCTTTTCTGTGGATCCTTCTGGCTGATCTTCCAGCAGAAACATCTCCATCCCTCCCTATTTTAAGTTACTTCAGTCTGACAGGGTTTTAAAGTGTACACCCCTCCCTCCCCTTTTCAATACCTCCTTTTTGTTCAGTAGGCCTCTGGCCAAGTGGTGGAAGTCAGAAAAGAAGCCACCAGTTTATTATTATCTCCCTATAAAATGTCATCATTCATAGTGATAACAATCTGCTCCTTTTTCTGCATAGTCAGCAATGGCATCATTTTGGTCCAGAAAAAGGACCACACAGCACCACTCAAATTCAGCCCTTTCTGGAGTGCAAAGTAGCAGTCAGGAGGGAAACATACAAAATCTGACTAGCTTTATAGCAAGCCTATTAAGTGTTTGGAGTTTCAGTGATAATCTGCCTCGGAGCTGTCTAGTGCTGAAACACTTAACATGCTGTACCACTGCAATCAGACATGATGAGTAATTTACAGAAAGCCCCTTTACTGATTTTATTGGACTTTCTTCTAGCATGGGATTAGGGGTAAAGGAGAGGTCAAAAGTTCAGTTATATTCTCTAATAATCAAAAAAACAGAGGCAATTACTCAGATGTAATAAAAATGCCAAAATTATGGTTGCCTGTTCAGCTCCCATGTGCAGTATACTTTTGATACAAGCCTTAATTACACAAGCACATAACTATTTTTCCACAGCCCCCTAGTACTATGCTTCAGAAACTAGACCATTCTCCCTTGTCTCCTTTCAGAAGTATAAAAATATACCAGTATAAAAAATCTAGTATCATAGGAAAGTAGGGCTGTAAGGGAGGGACCTCATGAGGTCATCTAGTCCAGTCCCATGATCAAGGCAGGATCATCCCTGACTAAACCATTCCAGCCAAATGTCTGCTAACCTGTTCTTGAAATATCCAGGGATGCAGCTTCCACAATTTCTCTAGGTACTCTGTTCCAATGTTTGACCACCCTAATACTCAGAAAGCTCCTCCCAATCTCCAACCTAAATTTCTGCTGCTGCTTGAATCTGTTGTTTCTAGTCTTGTTCCCTACAGCCACAGACAAAAACCCATCTCATCTTCTCTGTAATTACCCATCAGGTATTTGATGACTGTTATCAAATCCCCCCTCCACCTTCTCTTCTCCCAGACTAAGTAACCCTAGCTCTTTCAGCCTTTTCTCAGAAGACATGCTTCCCAGGCCTCTAATCATTTTTGATGATGGACCTTTTTTAATCTGATTCTTTGAGATGGAACTTTTTAATCTGCCCACATCCTTCTTGAAGTGTGGTGCCCAAAACTGGGCACAGTATATTTTAGGTGAGGCCTTACCAGTGCCAAAAAGTGGAAGAATCACTTCCCTTGATTTACAAACAACGAGTCTGTTAATACAACTCAGTATGTTGTTGGCTTTTTTAAAAACAAGAGCACACTATTAGCTCATATTCAGCTTTGTATCCACTATGACCTCCAGGCCTGTCTCTGAAGTACTACAGCCTAGCCACTCTCCACTCTGTACTTGTTCATGGAATAACTCCATTCCATGTGAAGGACTTGGCATGTACCCTTGTTGAATTTTATTTAGCTTATTATGGACCATTTTTTCAGTCTATTCAGGTCATTTTGGATCCTAGCTGTACCCTGTGGAGTCTTTGCAACTCTACCCAACTTGATGTCATCTTCAAATTTGCTAAGTACACACTCATTTTCATAATTTTATTAATTAAAATATTGGAGAATACCAAACCCATGATAGGCCCCTGGGGAACCCCACTTGATGTCCCCTTCCTTTTAGGCATCAAGCCATTGACTACTTGTTGAGCATAATGATCCAAACAATGAAGTATCCACCTTACAGTACTTTCTTCTAGTCTGTATTTGCTTAGGTTGTTGATGAGAATGTCATGGCAGACAGTATCAAAAGTCTGGCTAAAGTCAAGATATCTCACACCTATTGTTTACCCCACATCCACAGAGCCTTTCATGTTACCATAAAAGAAAATTGGGTTGAAAATGAGGTGAAATCATGGGAGTGCCAGCATTCATAAACCCAAACTTCTACCTTGGACTAGTAAGAGACTGTAGACAAGGTTGAGCCCAGGGAAGCTGTTCAAAGTCCCTCCGAATTTGAATATTAATATCTAGTTGCGGGTTCAGGCACTTTCTTCCACAGATTTCAGAGAATCCCTAAAGCGGATATCATTATTTTACATTATTTTATAGATGGGGTAATCAAAACAGAAAGATTTTTTTTCCCGTTCTTAAGTCATGTCCACATCATGGTGGTGATGTGTTGCAACCTGGCCATTCCTGAGCACAGCTCTTTCATAGGCAGGCTCCAAATCCAGAGATACCCTGAAGCATCTTCACTGGAGTATGCTGTGTTACTTTTAGCAAGAGCTCAGTCTCCTGCAGCTTGTCTGTGGGCAGCTTCTGGGGGTGACCTGAGGTGGCTGCACCAGCATGCTTCCTGGCTTGGAGCATGCTTACAGGAACCAGTGGGTGGGGCATGCACAGGGATGGTGCTTCTCTGACATACCACTATTACCATATAGGCCTACTCTTAAATTGAAGCTATTTCCAATAGGCACTGTGTTTATATAGCACACAGCACAGTGGGGTCCAGGTTGTTGCCTATAGCTATTAGACACCAACACAATTCAGAAAAATAATAATAATAATAATATAAACCCCATCAAATATGCACTAGATCTGAAGGTAGAACAAAAGATCTTTATCTTGGTTTGAACCACTAGACAGCTGTACGTTTTGATATAAAAAATGGTGGCAAAAGATGCATAATACAAACTTTGCAAGCCAACATGACAAACAAAGCTTTCAGGGTCCCCTTATTTCAGGTATATTTCAGTCCTTTGTCTTCATGTAGCTAATTAACATGAAATTCCATAGGCAGCTGACTAGTATGTTAGATGACTCTGTAGGGACAAATGCTTGCTGATGTCTCCCTGACTCCATCTCCCATCTTTTGTCTTCGGGAAAGAAGAGACACTTGCTGGAGGGTAGAAAATCCTACCTGGAAATCTCTTTGGTTTCTAGGTACCAAGGGATTTTCCTTTCCTGCCCTACTTGCTCACTCATTGATATTGGAAAAGTCATTATCAAACCAGGGGGATTTTATATTGCTGATAAGTCTTTTCTTTAATGTAATAAATTACAAAGGGCTGATCTGCAGACTCGCACTCTGTGCATGTTCTTGGCAGAGAGGGTTTCTTATTTTTCTGTACCATGGATTTGGTCACACTCAGGCATGTTCAGTTTAATTTCTTTTTGTCAGCCCCAGGTTAGAATATTCTGGCCAAACCATGGAGCCACAGTGCTGGCATCAAATGGCTATTGGCTAATGGGTGGGGGAGAAAGGCATTTTTCAGGAAGAAAACAGTGCCTCATCCATAAGTCCAGGAAACAGAAGCCAGCTGCATTTAACTAGTGAGCTGTAGTCATATTACAAGAATATAATATATCAATAAATATACACCTTTGAAATCTGAGCCTTACCCCACCCAACACCTTCTTCTGTTTCACTCCCCACTTTTCTTCTTCCACAGAGCTTTAAGTAGGTATCTGTTTTGTTTTGTATACTCCCGTTGTATGCCTTTCCATCCTCAAGGGTTAGTACTGTGAACCCTGTCCTTGTACCTTTGCTAGGTTGGATGATACTATTTTTAAGTATATCTATGTTCATCATAAATGTCTAGTGAGGTCATCACTGCCCTCTTGACCTCAGTGCCAGAAATGAAACCTTGGTTTCTAGCATGGCCACACAGACTACTAAACACTAGGACATGGCACCTTGTCATCCTCTACTTCTCTTGTGGTTTTTCCTCGAGATGTGGGACGAATATTCCCTCCCCTGCCCCTTTCAGTGTGAAAACGCTCTGGACTGAGGCTAAGAATTTGCATCTCAGCTGTGTAATTGCTGTAATAATCTGTTGCCCAATTTATCCTTTTAGGCTGTGCTGTTTGCCATGTTTAAAAATATTTTTTATTGGATGATTTGAACAAAGTTTGTTTGTTAGACTTGTAGTGCATTAGTCCCTTCCCAGTTCTGCAGCTGGTCCTTTCCCTGATGGCTGAAATATCTGGACAAGATCAACAAACAGTTGTCTCTCTGGCTTTCTGTACTATGATTCCTGTCACAGTTCTTGTCATGAAGCCTTGTAATACAAAACCCTAGGGAATTGGGGAGTTAGGCCAACAGTGTGGGGGGTTTTTGTGATTTTTTTCAAGGAGTGGCTTATTTTATTAAATTGACTTATCTTGATCACTCCCACAGGGTGGGGGTCCCTAGAGATGGTCGTGATGCCCCTAGGGCCCTGTGACTGCTTCATCCTGCAGGCACATTCTAATCTTCCTGCCACATCTTGTTGGTTAAGATAATAGATAGCAGATAGGGAGGCTGCCATCAAGTTGCTATGCAGTCACAGTCCTGGTGGACTCTACTAAACTGTGTGTATTCTTAGACCCCTTGCTGGGTTCCACTCTAAGTGCCTCCCGAGACACCCCAAGCCTTATGGGCTAGATGCATGGCTCCAAAGCCACCCCTTTACCACACCCCATGCCTCACAGGTGATAGTCAAATGTTGTCCCTCCACAGCCCTGTCTGCACACTCTCCCTGGCACTGGGCTCTCCGCACTGTAGTGTGCCCCCAGTGAGGTCTCCTCCTCCCCAATAGCTTCAGCCCAGTACACCAGATTAAACAGTTAACAAGGTAAATACAAGCCCCTGGGCTATAACATAACAACAACAATAACATTGGAGGTTACACTCTGCCCCTTTAAGGGGCAAGCTTCTCCCTCAACAATATGTGTCCCCTAGCCCCAGATATTTTAGGAGCTCCTAGAGCCCCTCAGTCTTACGAGCAATGCAATGGCAAACAAGCATCTCTGAATAGCGCTCCTGTAAGAGCTCCTTC
The DNA here is from genome assembly GCF_001723895.1 of Crocodylus porosus. Classification (NCBI taxonomy): domain Eukaryota; kingdom Metazoa; phylum Chordata; order Crocodylia; family Crocodylidae; genus Crocodylus; species Crocodylus porosus. Next base: position 41,487,857 of record NW_017728931.1, on the reverse strand, counting down.
TCCCTGGTTGCTGCCAGAGCACTAACTACCTCCAGTCTCAGCCCTGGGGCTTATATGTGCCCAGGGCCCTACCTTCTGGTCAGCTGACCAGGTACAGGTACAGGCTAATTCCCTCATTAGTCTGCTATCATAGCAGCCTGCACTTTTGGGGGATTCTGCCTGGCTCCTAGGGCCCTCTTTCTAGGCGGCCTGCTTTCAAGGAGCAGGCACACCTTAGTACCCTGTGACACTCACACCACACCCTCCATCAGACATGGCCCATTACAGATGTGTTATGCATCCTTCCTGATCTTCAGCTGACCTTGTATTCAGTGAGATGAAGCACCATCTCTTTTGAGCCTCTAAGAAGCCAAACATAGATATTGTCAAAGTGGGAGGGAAGAAATTTAAAGGATAGGTTATTATCTGTGAGGTCCATTATCTAACCAACTTTAGATTTATGACATTCATAGACAGCGTAAGAGATTCTTATCATACAAAATTGCAGTACTTTGCTTAGTCTATTGCTAAGCAGGGATTGTCTACTATTCAAGCAGCTAAGACCTTAACTGTTGTGAAGTAGTTACAGAAAAAAACTATAAAGAGATTTGTTCACCCGTACTTGCAGTTACTTAAATGAAGGGTTAGTGTCTGCATCTCAGAAAACATCCTGCCATTAGTAGCGGGGCCTATGCTATTTATAGGGTAGTAAATGGGACTAAGAATCAGAAGACTAGACTTTTGCCACTGGCATCATCGTTACCCAAGACAAGGTAATGACATCTATCTGCCTTTGTAGGATGCCTTTGATTCTTCACACAAAAAATGCCACGACAATACCCTGTGTTTATGAATTAGTAACAAGAATAGGTTTTTAAACAGGATAAAATTAATAGTCCGAGATAAAATATAATGCAATGATTTTAGGATTTAAAATTAATTGTAGTGATAGGATACTACTCCACAAGTTCCTGGGGTGCTGAAGTACAATGCAATTTAGATCATTTCTAAAACCAACCCTTACAATGAAAGAACTCTGTATCCTTTCACAGTTTAAATGAAATTAGATGGTCTAGGGAGGAATACAGCCCAAAAAAGGAATAATGGAAGGCCCCAAAGGTGGGGATCCTCTCTTTTCTGTTCATATAGTACCCTGTGCAATGGAACGTCATTCCTAGTCAGTACCTGTTTGGGACTTTGGGGGGAAGGTCTTATTCCATCTTTTAGGCATCTGAATGGCACTTATGCATCTAAGTGTCCAGGGATGGTCCTATACCAGCCTGTTCAAGTCCCTGAAAAGCCTTCACTGGAAAAGGTAGATGCGTTCATCTCTACCTTGCTTTTTGAGACTTCATCTTAGGGCTAACATGAAGACCTATAACAAAAATAGATGCATTAATGTTTCTCATAGATTTGAGCACGGTGCAGTAGAAGCCTGATTGGACACTTAGATATCTAAGTGAGGTGCCTAATAGGTAGTATAGAATTGGCCCTGGATATTACCATAATGTAAATATTTACTATGGTTACTGCTAAGGGTGGAGGTAATAAATATTGAGCTAACAATGACCATAAAGTAAAAGTCAAACTCCCTAGTCTGTCCTTATCAAGCGTAAAAACATTGATTAAAAATATGGATTGTGAAGGGAGTTCATTTCTATGCCCTGTGGCTGACTACCACAAAGGCAGGATTGGCTGCTAACCTCCTCTTCTCATCTCAGGCCATTCAGACAAAGGGGGCACTTTTACACGTGCTCCAGGGATGGGGATGGTGGTGGTGGGGTGCTCCGAGAGCGGCTCTAATTAAAGCGCCACAATGTCTCGCGTATCATTAATTGAGTCTGCTCCAGCACGGTAATTGCTGCACTACAGCAGCCTCTCACATCCTTCATTGAACAAGTCACCATTTTGAAGCACAGGAATGGTGATACATGAGACGCTATGGTGGTCACTTAATCAAGTCTACTCCAACGTGCTGGCAGAGCAGCCTCCACATTCATGTACAGGTACTAAGGATGACTCTCAGCAAGGCAAGGTTCAAGTCAGTTCTTGAATACAGTTATGGCTGACTGCGTTATGAGGTATAATAAAACAGCTGAGTTAGTGTACAGTCAGCCCTTTAAGTGCAGGGGTGGTGGCGAAAGAGCAACAGAACTATAGCTGCTCCTATAGTTTGGATACATACATGCCTTTTGGATAACACTTGTTATTGCCACAAATAAATTTATTCTAACCCACTTAATGGCTACTGGGGCATCTTCAAAATTCTCTTTCAACTTATGAACCCTGCCTGGCAGGCAGCAGAAATGCTCTCAGTTTATCTTGCTCTGGCCAGAAAATGTCTTTTATGTCGGAGTGAGTGGGAGATGGTTTTTGCACAGCGACCCTCTGATAGGATTTGACAGTGCAGACAAGGGGATATGACAAGAGGTAGGTTACTCATACAAATTACATGAGTCTGTTCTACAGCTGAGGGAATGTTGTACTGCACAACAGCACTCTCAAGACTGCACTAACTCTTCAGTAGGTGCCTCCTGTATGAGAAAGTTCTTATCCCTTAATAACGGACTCAATCCATTTAAATGTATATCGGCTCTTTTAGTCTAGACTAGAGTAATTTTTTTCTTTTTTTAGTATTATATGACTACTTTTTTTTCACCATTTTGGCAGCCTTAAATAAGCTGTAGATGTTATTGTAGCTGCTTGTTTTTTTTCCTGTGCTTTCAGTTTTGCTACCTAGTCATGTTACCTGGGCTGCCTTCTGCTGACCAGTTCATTTAGACTGGCACGCTGAAATTTGTACAATACTTTTCTGCATATATTCTACAAAGAATAAATGTTTGGATTCTCCCCTGCATCTGAGCATGGTCAGTTATGGTAGAGAGCCATGTCCTCTGAAACTGATTACAACCTCTTGATTCCCAGTTGCCCTGCCATGGTGCAGGTTGCTCTCACTTTCATCCCAAGCTGATGTTATACGATTGGAAGATGTCCTCTTCCTCTGTTTCTGCTGTGCAGAAGTAGAGGAACTGCCTCTTCCATGTTTCTATTCCCCTGAATGTTCCATTGATTATTTTCAGCTGTCACCTTTTTGTACTGCTTGCTCTATACCAAGTTCTCATGGCAGAATGGAGGGTCCAGCCTTAGAGTGCGGAAAGAATAATACATGTGCAAATTTAGCCAGAACAAAGTGCTTGAAAGCCACCTAAGAGGGAGCCTTTCCCTTTTTTGTGTCCTTGTGTGACAAAGTGTTCATTGGAATCTGACAGGGCCGTGCCCTGAGTACTTCTGCTAACTTGTGACCTTTGGGCAATCAACCATATACCTTGGTGCCTGCTCCACCCCAGCCCTGCTAAGATGGATGATCCATAGCTAGATTGTCTGGACACAAGGCCATATGATGCTACTGCAAAATTCTTCAGAGAATAAATGAGGGCTCATGGTAGTCCAATGATGTAGTTGGAAAATTGCTTTTTTTTTTAACTACCTCCACTACCCTCTACTCTTGCCAGTTGCTCCTCAAGACCCACTTTCTGTGTATGAGCAAACAAACACAGTCTCTAGGTAAATGATTCTCAACCAGGGTGACATGGCACCCTGTGGTGTTGCCAGATCTTTTGAAGGTTACCTCGAGGTGTGAAGAGATAAGCAAGGTGTTAGGAGATAAGCAGATAAAATGATAGATACATGCAGGCTCAGGTGCTTCCTTGCCTGGATTATCCCTGGTCCTTACTGCTAGGTCCCTCTGCAAAAAAGTGAGCACTGTAATCTATAAATCAGTTTTTGAAATGGGATGCCACTCAATTCACGAAAGTTATAGAGGGCTGCCTCGAGTCCAGTGAGGGGCACCTCGAGTCCAAAAAGGTTGAGAGCCACTGCTCTAAGTCAAGAAGTACTTGGGGACAGGTGATTTTCTTTATATGGTCCATGGGGTTCAGAATTATCGAATTGTACTGTAAGAAGCCTAGGATCTGTGGTGTGACCGCATGATTTTCTCCCAGTCGTCATTGTCCTCACCCATCATCTTGCATCTTGTTTGTCTTTTGGTTACAGATGCTTCAAGGAAGGGCCTAGCCTTCCACTTGCTTGCTTAACACCTAGCATAGGGAGGCCTTAGTTCTGATTTGGGCCACTGTGTGCTAGTCTAAATAGCAATAATCTGATAAGTGAATGTGTGGAAAGGACACAGTCAACTATGAAGCTAAGATTCTTTGCCTTTCCCCTACTTCCTAATTAGCCCTTTTACAAAAGAAGAAGGGGCACCTTTATTATTTATGATCTCTACTCACTGACAACATTTGTTTTCCTAGTGTTCATCACAACAGCTCTGAGGTGCCCAGCAGGCAGCTCATGGGCTAAGAGATGTACAATCAGGTTATTTTGCACTTTCTATTCCATATTTATAAATTATCCTGCCCAGTGCCCCACACTCAGTTACAGTTAACAGCTGAAGGGTTCTATCATGTGAGCAGAAGGTCTGGGCTCTTCCTTGACAAAGTGATGTCCTGAGAATGCCTGTTAACAGTAGCACAGCCACAAAAGTTGTGTTAAACAACTGGGAAGGATGGGGCAAAGCAAAGCATGGTGAGTGTTGGGCAACAGCATGTTCATCCAAAAAACAAATTTAATTCAGAGAGAAGGACTCTTCAAAGCCTGTACCATTAAAAGACCTAATGAGTCCAGCATGGGAACAGTCTGTCTTACCTACAAAGAGGCCGTGTCTACACAAGTCATTTAGTACTTGCATAACCAAGTACTAAATGGCTGTGCAGTACCTGGTGTTACTACGCAGTAGCATCCCTGCATGGTTGCCTGGTGATGCTTGCTGAGCAGTAGCTCATTACTTCTGGGCAGTAGCATCACATTATGGTTTGTGCCCCACAATGCTATTGTACAGTACTAATAAGCTACTGCATAGTAAGTGTCTTGTCGATGCAGCCAGAATGTTTCAAATGTATTTTGGAGGTTACTTGAAAGAATTGCTTATTGGCAAAGCAGCATCCAATAGTCAAAATTTTCCTGCTTCGTCAACACCATTCTCTTCCCACATATGGAAAAAATTGAGCGGGCTTGAATGCTGACACTGGGCCAAAAAATTGCAAATTGGGATTTTTCTACTTTTGCCTCTTCCTAGTGTTAGTCACTAGCTATGGTTATTTCAGGAAAATCGTTCTTTTGGATGGCATGCATTTGTACAGTGGCGGCTCAGTTACCTTTTATTAAAATGTGTGAAAAACTGTGGGATTCAGACTAAAGCTGTTATACTCCCTGATTATTTAATCCAAACAAACCCACCTCCTGCATGATTCTGAATGTGAGTGAAAGAAAATTCAGAAGAGAAGAAGAATTTTGCTTATGGGCCATTTTTGAAGAAGGCAGTTAGCCTAAACATTTATCTACAACACTTTAGTTTCATTTTTATGACTCCGGGTGCTGCCTCCCTCCTGGTATCAGCCCATGTGGAATTTCTGAAACCCTCAGAAAGGTCAGGTGAGGGACACTCATTCGACACGTAAACTTTGTGAACATTATCTAGACATATGGCACAGTCTGCATGAATGTTCTTTTAGTAAAGTGATCTTTATAAAAGAGACTGCTCTGGGACTCTAGATCAGGCTGAGTCTGTAAGTGTGACCTTTTGGGAGATGAGTTGAGACACAATGCACATTGTACTTCTGTAATGTGGGCTGTGGAGCATTTGAATTAATCCCTTTGTCATGTTGGGACTCCTGCTGGTAAAGTACTGGACTGAAATACCTCAGATACATTTGCCAAGCACATAGCCAGCATGGTACTTTGTGGAGCTGTCATAAACTAGCAGTCTGGAGACATGAAGAGGGAAATGTGAATCCCTCTTTCTCAGCAGACGGAGGAACAGACTACAGGGAAAGGCAGTTTTACATCTTGGAGCAGAAGAGAGTAAACATTTCCAGGGAAATTCCATTACACACAGTGGGCCAGATTCTCATTAAGTGTAAATCAGTTATGTCAGTGGATCTATATGTATTATGTTATGAGGACCTGGCCCAGCATTCCCAGCCACCCCATGTCTGCCTGGTGGTACCTTAAACTAGAGAAATGCATCTGGAGTAACTCTTTTCAGAACCAGTTGATTTAGTCTGGTATAGAAGTAACATAGATGCAAGAGGAATTGGACTTGGTGTATGCAGATGCAGAAGGGCTGCTCTGCAAGATCAGCAGAGACTGTCTGTATGTTTAGGAGCCAGTAAAAAGCCTACAGCTTGTAATCAACCCTGTAATTACATGGAATGAGATGGCTCCATCAATCTGTGAACATGGCTTTCCATCTGATAGTCAGAAATGATAGAACAAGGCCAAACTCCGGCTCTGCCTCACCTCATTCTGCTTACAAGGCCCCACCATGCATACATAGCCTGTTCTGGGTGGAAAGGCTAAGATTTAGCTTGGTTCACTGAGCTGTTGAAATATCAATGAATCTTTACTAGCAATTGCTGTCTCAGTGACTCTTTATTGATCATTTAATTTTCATCTCCAAACAAGTAGGCATAAATAATTTTCAGCCCTTTAAACCTCTTCAGTTTCCCCCACCTCCCTACCATGTAAATAGCTGGACATGAAGATTAACAAAAGTAAATGGATGTTTCCCTCTCAAGCACCCTGTGGCCTGGGGACAGTTATTAATAGCTGAAATAAAAGACGTGTTTCATAACTGTCCTCTTTGCTCCTGCTTCTCTGCCAGCCCCTTCCCCTGGTCCCTTGAGAAAAAGTGTGAGCTCATCATTTTCCAATGCAAATTCAGAGCTTGGTCTGATACTTGGCTGCTTCTCCTATCATGGATGGAATATTCATTCTTTGCTAGTTGTGCTTGTGCAGTACTTAAGAAACAGGACTGTGAAAAGCAGTTCTGACACTTTCTGTATGTCCTTGAACTGTATCTATCTTCTGAATCTCTCTGTATGGCTATACCTAGTTCCCCTCACTAGTTGTTTATGAGTCTCCTTCCTGTCCCCAGACAACCACTATCTTAAAAATTTCCTCTACACTAGTGGATTTGTGATGCTGTTTATTTGGAAGCAAAGTGGAAAGAACTACAAAGGGAAAACAGAGAAGGGGAGGAAGTGGGAAGACTCCAAACTCATGCCTTTTGGGGTCCCAGCCTCCAAGTGGCTGGCAGCCTACAATGAATAAAATTAAATTCTCCTTTAGATACAGGAGTGGGGGCTATTATCTTTTGAACCTGTTTTTCTTCACTTCTGCTTCTGTTGGGTACTGTTAGGCAAGCTGACCAGAGTGGCTAGAGCTAAGGGTCCTGGCATATCATCAAATGCCAGGCAGAGGACACAAACCAGAGCCCAGTAGTCTGAGATTCCAATGCCATGAGTGAGACCAAGAGGCAAATTCAGTAAACTGACTGAGCCAAAGTCAGGTACCAAAGGTCTATACCAGCATGCAAAGCAAATGGATCAGGAACCAGAGGCTGAAAGCCAGATCCCAGTCTGAAATCAGAACCCAGGGAAAGGAGGTTGGAACAAGGCGTTCCTCTGATAATTCAAGGAAGCCATTGATGAGTGCCAGATTAACCCTTTCCTGACTCTTAAAGATGCTTTCCATAACATGCAGTCCTGACAGTGGGGAAGACTGGACAATCCTCCAGGCTATGCTGGGATGAGGAGGATTCAGTAAGTACCACCATAAAACAACACCCTTGAAGGCTATCTTGACCTTTCTTCATCTGAGCTATCACAAAGATGACATCTGGGTCAGTGACTGCAAATTGACATTCATTTTGTTGTTCCTACCAACCATCACCATTTTCTTGCCATCTTGGGAGGTTGCTTTCTGAAGCAGAACCTTCTGTCATGCAACGGTCAGACAGCTAGTTGTGGCCTCTGCTATGCAGGATGTCAGACCACATGAATCTGTGAAACTGCCTCTAGAACGGTCAACCTGACTATGCAGATCAGAGTCTCCTAAGTACTTTTGAGGCCAAATCATCAGAACCAATGTGACCAAATGTCTGATAAAGTTTTCAAACATTCTCACACTTCTCAGACTGGCTAAAGGGGAAGACTGTATGTTGGGACAGGTGTATGATGTAAAATATTTTCATTTTTTTAAAGGAAAAAAATGGGTACCAGCCTAGCAGTCCTAGAAACTAAAATAATCTATAGGTCCGCATAACAAGGGCAGAAGCTGTCAGCTTCCTTACTAATGGGTCCCACTCCTTTTATTTACCTGCTTCATGGGGTGAGAGACTAGTTACTCCCTGTGCCCATCCTTGCTAGGACTGCCAGCAAGGGCAGCACTCAGCATGCCGGCCATGTGGTGGGGATGCAGGCTAATGATCACCTGAACCAAGACCACAATATTGGAAAAGCACTTTGGAAATGGAAGAGAGGGTGAGGAAAGCCAAAGAGTATCACTGCCATATTGTGGTTCTCTTGGGTGACGAAAAGGAGCTATCAGCTGTTAGGGTGGACCAAGGCTCTGTGGAGGATGGGAGTGGAAGTGAACCATGTGAGTGGAATGATAAGAGAAACATGGCATGAATAAGACTGAATGTAATAACTGTATTGGGTGTTGATGCCTCTGAGGCCCTTGAGTTCTATTTTATCCTGTATCTCAGCTCTTCTTATTACAGAAGGAAGTACTGTGATGCAGTGAGTTACAGCTGCCTGAGCCTACACCAACCTAGCCCTGGCATCAATCAGAACAGCCTACCTGCTGTAAATGATGTGTGCTGCCATAGAGGAACAGAGCTTTGCTGTGCCCTGCCATCCCTTCAGCCTGGCTTTGCCCTTCACATGCCCCCTTCCTGGCACTGTCCTTTGCTTGAGGAATGAGAGGGTCATCTGACTTCCTTTGGATGTATGCCAGCAGAAAATTCCTCTCTGTAAGGGGAGAAATGAATGTATTTTTCTCTGATGTAACAATTGTTTAGTCACATAGTCCTTATGGTGGCCAGCCATGCTGTTCACAGTGGCTATCAACAAGATAATGTCATTATGATCTTCTCCACAAATCCAGGCCCCAGTCACCTGTGCTAAAGGCAAAACTCCATGGTTTCAGTAATATTTAATCTCTTGTGTCAGTGTAATCATGGGGAGAGACACCCCACTGATCAAATGGAAAAAAAGGGGGTTAACTCTCTCTTTTGTTTTCTCTAAAGAGGGGAGACCACAAGTACATACCCTCAAGAGTGCAGGGATTTTTCAGGAGTAATTCTAGGCCCCGACTGTAGTGACTGATGTCATTCTCCCAGGGCACTGTAGGAGGGCTCTGAAGACATAAGGGTTTTTTTGTTTTGCTTTTTTACTAGGAGTGAGCCCTTCTCTGTAAGGAGGGGAAGTAGCAGTCTCTTCCATAAAACACTTAATATTAATTAGTCCTCCTTTTGTTTATGGTTGTGGAGGATCTTAGGCAAAGGGATGCCCTTTCCCAAACTTTCAGGTGCTGATTCTCTTCTGGCACCAGTTGTTTAATATTACTCTTCCACTGACTACAGTAGTGACTCCAATGTGTAGGCAATCTTAGAACATGAGCCTGAGTTTACATCTCTGGCTATAGTACAATGTGGTTAAAATTGAGGAGTTTATGGAAGAGTGGAGTATTTCCCATTACAGCCCATCTATCCTGGTCTGACAGCAATAGCCACAAGACAAAGACAGTCACATCTCTTCTGCAGGGAACATGCTCCACCAGTGGCCACTTCCTTATTGCTTGAAATGATTCAAGTGCTTCAAACTTAAACAAGTGCTGTTCTAAAACACACTGAACTACATCGCCTGACTTCAATTTAGTGACCACAGAAGGACAATTTCATGGGGTTTAAACACCAAAGGGATCATCAGATCATCTTGTCTGACCTCCTGTATATCTCAAGCATTACATTTCACCCAGGTACCCCTGGATTGAACCTAATACCTTGAGTCAGACCAAAGCATTTCAGTCTTTAGGGGTGCCTATACATGAGTGCAGCGGCTGCTCTGAAGTGCTGTAATTGCAGTGCATTGAAACAGACTCGATTACTTGATTAATTAATTATCCATTAATCAATTAATTAATTACTCAATCGCATAATGACCATGCTCCAGCTAGCCTCTGCATCTCATGTATCAGTGTCCCCACACTTCAAAATGGTGATAGGGGCACTTTTTCTAATGCTCGCCAAACAGACTTTAGATAAAGTGCCCCCACTGCCATTTTGAAGTGTGGGGATGGTGATACTTGAGATGCTCCAGGCGCTTTAAGTAGAGCGGCCCTCAAAGCCTCTCTGATTAAAGTGCTCACTCCCAGAGCATGTATATAGATGCCCTAGAAGACTAAACTATTGTGTGCCATGGGCAGAAAACAGAAAAGACCAAGGAGCTGCCAATTCCTAAGACACCTGTAATAGTGGGGAATTGATTAGGTAGAATATGCCCAGATGATCCCACCAGGAGAACCATGTTCCTTCCTGCTTCACCATTCTTGAGTGTTTGTTTTTACCACAAATGCTCTCTTTCAATTATTAAACAATTGGCACAAGCCTTGGTTCAGGAAAGCCCTATGCCCTATTCAGGACAGCATTTAAAGCCGTACTGAAGTTCCATAAAACTACTGGGATTTAAGTATGTGTTTAAATTCCATCCTAAATTGAGGCCATAATTTCTCCCTTGTTGCGTGGTGATGAGCAGTCCTCGTGAGATGCTGAGAATGCTCACCTCTCATTGCATTAGGACTTAAAAGTGCTTTGCATCTCACTTTAAGTCAGTGCTTTGCAGTACCTGCTCTTTTTGTAACGGTTGTATTGTCTTAAAAATAATACTAAATAATGTACCAGTAATTAATTTTTCCAGGATTTGTGTTCCTTGAGAAAATTCATGTCTCTGAATAGGTATCCAGTACCCTAAAGATTAAATCCTGACAAATAAGGATTTTCCATCTTTGTGCCAAAGCTTCCAATCCATGAAGGTAGCTGAACAAAAGTAGGCAGAGTAATTTTCTAAAGCAGCAAGGAGATGTTAAGCTAATTACCAAGAAGGTTGCAATTTTAATTCTTTTTAGCTCTTTCTACACTAGCTTTCTTTTTTTAAATACTATTCTTGATTCAAAACTTTAATTCTGGGCGTACATTTGGTGCCCAGATGGTGCAGGCACACGCAGAAGCCCATCACGCTGTCAGGGCAGGCGGATACATATGTAAATATTTTGCCTTTTTCTCTATAATATTTGGCTTTGTCTAATCTAATTGCTGTCAAAGGCAGAATGCTAAGAACACTTAAGAAAAGCAAACAATAAGGACCTCCAATGTTTGTGCTGCACTAACTTTGGAAGATGCTAACAGTCTGGGTTGTAACTAATAATTTTGTTGCATAATGCTATACTCACACTGTGAATTCATGGTGTGTTGTTTCATTTCGTGCCAAGTAATATTTTATGACCTAAAGCAGTTTAAAACCTACATTTCTAGAGGCATGAAAGCATATTTAACCCTTTGGAACTGGGAGGCAGGCCTCTTGACATCACCTGCCAACTTTTTCATTTGTTTTATGTATATATAGTTTATAGCTGTTTTTATTATATTTAATGTATCATTTTATATATTTTAATACATAAACACTTCCATCATCTGCTATGTATCAAGAGCTAGCTCCCTGTAGAAGACAGTGCATGACCAGTCAAACTGAAAATAATCTGCTTATTTCTTAAATACCAGATTGAAAGCCCATCAACAGAAATAGAAACTTGACTGCAGTGGGCTGTGACTTAGACCCTTATTGCTTAGCAAGATGCTCTAAAGAAACAAATGTTAGGGAGGGTGCTGGAGAAAGAGCTATAGGAAACCCTTCTGGCTTTGCAACCATCCTCACATCCCTGAACCAGCATAAGCCATCATTTATGGGAAGCAACCACACTCCTACGGGCATTCCTTTCATTGAGGGATACCTTAGGAGATTGAAGTACAGAGTGGAAATTATTGCAGGGAGAGGGGAATGACTGAAGACGAGTATATAATGTCACCATTAAAACAAACAAAGCGGCATCGTAGACCTCTATTTTCTGCAGCCAATATGGGAAATTTCAGCCACAAAATAAAGGGAGTACTATACTAGTTCTTCCATCCATGTTTACATCTGAAGTTTGTCCTTTTTTGGTTGGCATGCATTGCTTTGTCAATTTCTATAGCGTCCTATTCTGGTTCTACCCTTCCCATAACAATGGTGTTTGTGTCCCTTCCAGAGGAGAGCTAAGTGATATGGCAAGTATCTGTCACAGGTGGTTTTCTCTTTTTTTCCTTTCTCTCTTCAGGGGAGAAAATCATGTGAAGATTGGTTTTCATAAAAAGTCTTATTTTACATTGGCTGCACTACATTTTTTCTTAATGAAGGAAAGATAAAAAATGTGCTTTGTATAAGGCTAAGTGGGACAGCTGTAAAGGGGCCAAAGACAGACCTAGCAACCCTGTTGGATTCAGTGGAGTGATGTGAGGAATAAATTTGTATCTAAATGTTTGTCTGGCAGCAGAGCTCAGTTTGGAGTATGGTTAGGAGGTCACGTTGCTGTTGGGTAACAATATTTCATTGCTTTTTCCTTTTTGCCTTTTCCAGGAGCAATTGATCAGTGCACATATATCAAGTACCACTACTCCTCAGCGACAATTCCCAAGAACCTCACCTACAACATCACCAAGACGATCCGCCAGGATGAGTGGCACGCCCTTCGTAAGTGTTTCAAGCTGCCTTCTTCCTTTCTCCTTGTGCTCAGACAAAAGGGGGTGGCAAGCAGTAAACATGAACTGGGTTTTTATAGACTACCGTGACAGAGGCCTTTGCTCATGTGCAGGTAGATTGATTTGCTGCACATATCCCTGGCTCTGTATATTTCTATCACTGACTAGAAATTCTGCATCAGCATGAAAATGTGTGTGGGGGAGAGGTTAAACATTCATACACAGAGATTAATATTGAATTAAATATGACGATGAATAACAAAATCAATGCTGTAATTTCTAATTCAATAAAATCTTCTGCATTTGAATATTTCTCCATGCATTTCATGCTGCAGCAGCATTTCAGGCTTCCAGCAGAATTTAGGAGATGTCCATAGCAGAAAGTTCTGGGTTTTGCAACTTCTGAGAGTAATAAGAATGCTGCTCCTTACAGACTCAGGGATGGATTTTGGCTTCTCCTGATAATTGTGGCCACTGGCCACCAACTTGTAGCAGTTGCCAAAGCAATAAAAAATGACAGGGATGGAATTGTCTTGACATGCACAGCTGGCCTTAAAGATTTTCTTCCTTATGGCCTTGGCAGTGGAAAAGGATTTTCTCTGACAAAATGAAAGTGTTAGGATTTCAAATGAGAGGGAAGATGGCACAAGAGAGGGTTTTGGGAAGGACTGACCTACCCCTAGAGGAGATTGGATGCCCTTCACTCTTCTGCCTCTGTGAAAGCAGCAAGCAGCTGTTTGAAATTAACAGGGAGCAGAAGTGATAGATGATGACTTTGGGGTGAGATTCTGAAAGGGACTGAGTCCCCACAACTCATGTTGGAGTCAACTGATGAGAAACAAGTGAGGCCCCTGGCAGTCTTACAAATGGAAGCCCCTTCCACAGTGGCACAGATGTCGCTGTTATTTTTTAATGCTCTTCATAGCCTTAGGGAGGGCACAGCTCAGTGAAACAGTTTGTTTCTCATGTTCCTAAGGCCAGACCTTGTCTGAGATTTTGGTTAGTGATGCTTCAGGGTCCAGACAGTCAAGTCTGGACAAATATTAAGGAAATTCTTGAGGGCCTTCCTTACTGAATTTCTCCTCCTCTTTAAAAGCTGCTAACGGTATTGTCAAATATGTATATTGGTGGGAATGTGTGCCTCTGAATGAATTTATTAAATTCAGTTTGCTAAATGAAAGAAAGTATGAACCCATTCCCTTGCAACTCTTCTGCTCCAGATAAAGCAGTAGGAGTCAATCCTGCAAAGTACTGAGTTGCTCTCAGTGCCCCTTAAATCGAGGATGCTCAGCACTTCTCAGGTTTTAGATTCTGAACAGGTTTCCAACTTTTACCTTTAAAAGGCGCAGAGTGTCTTTGTTACTCTAACTTTGTTCATCTGTTAAAAAAACAGTTGTAAAACTGGGTTTCAGGTGATCATAAGAAAAGTGTGTTGGGCTGTGTGTTTTGAGCTTTGGAGGTTCCCTTCCCCTCTCTTTTGAGTAATAATGGCTGTTTAATGTCATCACTCCCTGCTCATCTTACTAATTAATGAAAGAATTCCTGTCTGGCTTTTTTTCTTTACAGAACATGTATCTTTAAATAAGCAGTGTTTTGCATTATTGGATGTTGCAATAGCATACATGGATTTTATTTTGATTTAAGTGTAATTGCTGCCATGTTTGGCCTTGTTGGTCCCTTAGCATGTTTCTCCCCCTCCTCCTCCTAGTGCTGAGCTCTGTGGGGGAAATACAAAGTGTCAGCAGCTGACTGCAATCTTTAGTAGCACATTCTGCAGTCTCTGAAGTGGCAGTCTAGACACAGTGTGCTCACACATTTACATATCCGATTTGGTCCGCGGTGCTTTTGGGGTGAGGCTGTTGTTTATTTCCTCACTGTGGAAGGTGCAGGGAGTATGTGGGTGTGCACACATATTTCTGACCTAGATTTTCCTGCTTCTTCATGAGTCAGATGAGTGTAGGTAGGTTGTTGTATAAGACAGAGATGTGATTCTGTCCATCTTTGCAAAGGCAAGTTTGGAGAGAAACACCCAGACAATGCTGTGTTTTCTGTATGTCAGCTGGCCTTGTGCTGTGTCTTTAGATTGCCAAGTATTGGATTTGTGGGGCTTAGCCACTGTAGGCTGACATGTGTGCTTAAAAATTAAGTCATGCCACACTTACGTTTACTATTTTAAGTTAGATGTGATTTGTGTGCCAATTTTCAGTTTCAAAAGATAGTAGTGGATAAGGCTAGCTTCATTAGCAATCTTCTGTCTGTTCTAGATGGTCTTAATTTCATAGGACTTCATGGTAAGGTTTCATCCACAGACCTTCCTACCCATCCCCCTCGCCCATGGACAGTAGGTTGTACACCTTATTTCATCCACATCACCACCTCCAGTTGTGGGCCAGGCTATAGTTATTCCAGCTGCTGAGGATATTTCTGGACATTTTTCATTTTAATAGATCCACTTTTCTCAACCCAGCTGGAATCACTCAAGAAATAGCATGTATTTGTATGCTAGTTGTAGCTGTCCACATCTAGAACAGAGGAATCCAAGGTAGGGTGTTGGGGGGGAATTGTTTTTGGGGGGAGGGGGGCTTAGTAGCTACAGGCAGCAGAAACCAAATTATGTTTTGTGGTGAACAAAACAAGTATTCCATTGCTTCTCTGTCCATGGCTTCAGTCCAGCTCAGGGTAGTTGAGACCAGAAGTGGTTGTAATCAGATGACTATGGAGAAATGAACTGGTGATGCTGATCTGGTCTCATGTCTTTGATACCATCACAACAATTAATACTGAGTAGAAAAGCCTACAGAAGATGAGACTTGAAGATGGAACTCCCTTCCTGTTTTTAGTGCTGATCCTTCCCGGCAAGAGTGAAGGGAGAGTGACAGCTGCATGGAGAGATTTGAGCTATTTCTCTGTTTGGGCTACCCATTCTGTGGCTACACGGGGTGGAGAGGGGAACTGGGAAAGGGTATATAGTTCAGTAGCACCTCACCCCTTCCTATTCACCACTACCCCTTCTCCAAAACGGAGGTGACCCTAGCTGAAGTTGCTGCTTCCCCTTGTCACCTCTGTGTCTCTGTAGCAATGGTTTCCTTTTCCCATGCACAGGAAGCAGATTGCTTAGCTGGAGCTAGGAAGGAAGCTAGGAGGTAAGTCTGTTGCCTTTGCTACAGTTCTGCTTGACCTCCTAACAGGCTGTTAAGTGGGGAAGTGAGAAACAGTAAGACCCCTGCTGGTGTCCCATGGTTTGTTCTTTCTCAGACCAACAGTCAAAATTGCTGCTCTGCTAAGCTACTTCTCAAGTGTGGGAGTGAGTGGGAGAATGATCACTAACATGAGGCAGAAGACCTTAGTGACACCAGTCAGCACAGTGGAGCTGTCCTCTAGCTGTCCTTTCAGCAGTGCACCAGAAGAATCCAGGGGAGAGGCTGGGCCCAGAGGAATGGCTGGAATGGACTTTAGCAGTTTTGATTTTAGGTTTTTCTCATTCTGTTTGACATTTTCAAGATGGAACCTTTGCTCCAAATTGATCGCCTGTGGCAGCAAGAGCTGGGGAAATAGGAATTTACTTCTTTACAGTCAGTTCCTCTCAATAGTTTCTGGTTTAAATAGGGATGGAGGGAAGGGTGACTGTAGGTATGCTATTTCTCTCTCATCAAGCAATAAATATTCATATAATTAGACAAAACTAATATCTGTATGAGCTGGGAGAGGAAGGGAAGAGGGAAGGAAAAGAACATTGTGTCCAACAAATTTAGCATGCACAGCTGTCTCTTTCTGGGAAATGCAAATATGCTGATAAGGCCAAGATATTGTCAGTGCATTTCGTAAATATTACGCTATGACCAAAGCAGTGTCTACTGCATGGGTGTCCAATCTGTACCATGGGTGCCAGAAGTGGCATGGGCAGCCTCTCTGTGTGACACATGGCAGATCAGGGAGGGGGCAGGCAGCAGTGGCAGAGAGGGCAGGAAGCAAACAGCAGGACAGCAAACCAGGCAGGAGGCACAGGGAAGGAAGCATAAAGTAGAGCAGCAGATCAGGCAGGAAGCATAAGACTGGAAGCAGAAAGCAGAGCAGCAGAGCAGGCAGGGGAAGGGGATTGCAGTGGCACTTGGGTGGGTGCAGGGCGAATTTCTGGCATGCCCCCCTGTTGGTCTACTGCATAATAAGTCAGTCTTGAATTTTTGTGTCAGAAGATTCTAAGGATCTTTGGCAATTTCATCTAAATTTTAAAAAATGAGGTTTTTATTGAATTAAGTCTGAAAATAGATAATCCAATCAAGGCAGTAAGCCCTGTGCTATTTGCTTGGATATCAGAGTGAATGCATTTTTGTGCTTTTCCCCAGTTTTCTTTTTGATGTGCTCCATCTAGCTGCACTGGCAAAACTTTCTAGTGCAGGGGTGTCAAATTCATCTGGCCTCAAGGACTGGATGAGTGGTGTGGGGCTGGTCCATGGACCAGGTAAATGGCATGAGGCTGGATCCAGCCTGTGAGGGAAGGGATCAAAAAGAAAACTATGGGGAACAGCATAAAAATGCATTGAGGCTGGATCACCCCGCTTCCCTTGCATGCTGGATCCAGCATTTTGGCTGGTCTGGGACTATGCCACATGTGGTGCCAACGTAGAACCATTCTGGGATGTGTGCCACATGCAGTGGCACTCCAGCTAGTTTGGGACCCACTTCAGCTAGTTTGGGACCCACATAGCTCGCCCCAGAGAGGCCAAGGTGGGGGATTGCGTGTGGCCTGGGTCCCAACCAGCTGGAGCAGGCACCACACGTGCATGTCCCAGACTGACCCCACACAGGCACCATATGCAGTGAGGGTCTTTGGCTGGCCGGAGTGAGCGTTGTGTGCAGCTCACATCCAGGCCCAGTGCTCAGGGCTGGTTCAACACCCACCATATGGAGCATGTGGGTGAACTCTGGGCTCAGGACTATACCAAGTGCTGGTTGATAGGGCTCCTTGGGCCAGATTTGGCCTGCGGGCTGGATTGTTGACACCTATACCATAGTTTACGTGCAGTTATACTGGCAAAATAGAATGGCAATGAGTATACTTTATTTTGTTTGGATTTGGGGCACAGCAGCTAGTTCTGTGCTTCACAGAAAAAGAAACGAGTGCCAGCTGACTGGAGTGACAGTGAAAGCATCAGAAAGAATGTAGGAAGGCACCCCCACTCTTTTGAAAATGTGATAAACAACAGACAACTTAGGAACTATTTTGTTCCTTTGCAGTATTTGGATGTTTGTCATTGCTGAAGCCAGGATACTCAATAAGATGGAGAATTAGGGTGAGATTGTCACAGGTATTTAGGCACCTAATGATGCAAACAGGTGCCCACTGGAATTTACAAATATGCTTGCAAATATGACTAAATTCATCTAGTTTACAATAGAAGTTAGGTACCTGCATTAGACCCTTTTTGCCATCCTCTTTAGGGCCTACTTGAATCTTTAGGAGCCTAAGTACCTTTGAAAACATGGCCCTCAGTTTGGTCAAGTATGATTATGACTACTCCTGAATGTCCATATCTTAATCCAGTTCCACAATGAACCCAGAACAACTGCTTTTGACAAAACATTTCCACCTGAGAGTCCCAAAATCTGTTTGTAAATATTAATGAATTTAGCTTCACGGCAACCCTGTGAATGTGATCACTCCCCATTTCACAGATGGGAAAAGTGAGATGCAACAGGTTAACTGACTTGCCCAAAGCCATGCAGGGAATTGACAGAAAAAAAAGAAGAGAATCCAGATCTTCTGATTCTTAGCCCTGAACTTGAAACACTAGCTGTCACTTGTGACCCAGATCCACTTTGAGGAAAGCAGGTAGCCAAAGCATGCAGGAAAGGGAGGAGGGCAGCGGAGGGGGAGAATTACACTACACTACACAGCTACACTAGCTGACTACTTTTTTTGGTAAGGAAGTACAGGAAAGTCTTCTGCCTTCTGAGAGGGGGAGGGGAAGACAAATAGGACCCTCAGAAGGTCCCTTCCCTGCAGGAAGCAGAGTAAGGTATTGCTGTCTAACAAGTTTGAAAGGAAACAAAATCCTCCACATGTTCCTAGTTAATATGATTTTTACTTCGTGGGAACAAAAAACAACCCTCCCACCTGCTCTTCCCACATGGAGATAGCAGGAGCAATAGGAAAAAGCTATGCAATACCCAGCCTGTTTGTAATACAAAACACAGGCCAATGGCCCTTTCCAGGGCTCTCATCGTAGGCATAGAGATCAGAAGTAGATGAGAAATGCTTCCTTCTCTCCAAAGATCCCTGGTCTTCTGTTTCACAGAGCTCCACCGTCTTCCATGTTAGATACAACTCTGTATCTTGAAGACTTTTATTCTGGCTTTCCTGTTATAAGCTACAGTTTGTCTTTAGGATTAAACTTGGCCGTAAAGGGAAAGAAATTGTTGCCTCTTCTCCATCAGGCTTGCCGTTGTCACCTAGGCCTTTCCCTTTAACAGTGATGGATGAGAAGCTGTGTGTTGTGTTCTGGAACATGTGGCACATGCTACATCTGGGCAGAAAAAGGGATTGCTATGGAAACTGATCTCCCTTCCCTGCACAGCTTGGGTAGGAATGGTGTCACCGGACTGCCTGAGAGAGAACCAACTCACAAAGAAGTCGCTGCTGATTTCTGGAAAATGTTTAGCTTATTCTGTTTTTTTGGAAACAGTTCTGGCACTATGGCATCTCCCTTGCATATTTCTTGCCCCTCCCTGATCATGATTACTGAGGAGGTAGAAGTGATTGTAGAGTTTTGACGTGCCCAACTCTGTTGACAGTAGCAAAGGAACCATTATGCTTTGGCATGTTAATTGGAATGACAGCTGCTTCTACACTGGCTGAGTTCTTAATTGTCCTGTATTTGTAGTATCTTCAAAGTGATTGGCATGAAAACAAATTGTGATGTGAAAAGCAGAAGCCTGTGATGTTGGACAGAGGCACAAGCGTCAGGGGAAGATGAGGAATCAATACAGTATTGTGATAATGCTAATATTTTTATTAATATAGCATCTTCCATGCTGGGATCTCAAAGTGCTTTACAAAGAAGCATGTTTTGAAGTTCACATTGCTGGCATATTATTATTGATAATTATTTTCCCATTTAAGGCTTTGTAATAAACATAATAAAATACTTAAATGCCACTGAAATAATAAGGAAGCCTTGTCTGTGAAGCTGATGCACAACCCAGCAAGCATCACAAGGGAAAAGACATGAAGCTCCCCTTCCTGCTCCTTAGGAGCTAAACACTTTGACAGGCCTCCCCAGCCCCTGGAGCAAGATGCTGAGGTTGGTAGACAGGTTCTGATCTTCTGCTTGGAAATGCATTAGCAACACCAGTAGGCCAGTGGGCTGACCCTTCCTGGTATTTTTAAAAGCAATGATAAATATTTCATTGTAATGTCTGTAGAAAGTGCTGACCCTAGAGAATTTTTGACTTACTTTATTTTTGGGATATAATTGAAAGTAGTGTTCATGGGTAGCTGAAATAGTCAACCTCCATCTTTGTCTTGTCCTCTCATTTCCTACTTTTCCCACATCCCGTTATTCCCTCTTTCTACTTCCAAAAGAGATCTGTTCTTTTTAAATTTGTAACTGAATATCCATATTGAGATATGTCCCAAAGTGTGACATTACCATACCACTTAATACCAAGCAGCTGATGTGGCAATGGCAATCCAAATGCATTACTTGCTAAAATTGGGGGAGACAAACCAATACAAATATTAGTCAGCAGATGCTCACAGACTTTGGAGGTCTGATGTTCTTGATTTCATAAAATTCACCCCATTTCTAGCCATCAGGACATAGCGGAAATCTTTCTTCTTATAATCTCCCTCCACATGAGTTTCTGCTTGCAGGGTCTTTTCTTGGTTTTCTTCTTATTGCCACATATGATATAAAAGTGTATTTTGGTACCCAGGTCTATTCTGAAATACACACAGGATTCCCCTGTCTCTCCTGCTGCTCTTTCTCTCAGGAGCAGTTACATGGCTGTAATCCCCATCCCAGATGAATAGCCTTTTTGTCTGTGAACTAATGTTCAGGAACAATTAGTCCCTGCTTGTACAGTTTCTGCAACTCCCTGAGTGCATGTACACATGCATTTTACTGCAGAGTTGACTAATTAGTTCTGCAGTAAAGCATCACTGTCTACACATGCATCTATATTAGTGCACAGTAAGCTAATTAACTTTGCTGTAGGATAGTACTGTCTGGGACAAGTACTATCCTACAGCAGTCACTTAGTGCACTGAAATGCACGTGTAGACAGTGACTGGGCCTGGCTGGCTTGGGCAAGAGGGTGCTATAGTGTGGGGGTGCCTGTCACTTTACCCTGCACTTTAGCATCCTTGTGCCCCGGTCAGCCCCTCTGCAGCATGTTGACCCCAGGAGCTGAACTTCTGGACTCCCTTGCCACCGTAGGACTGCTCCACCTCTCCTCAATGCGCTGCAGTCCTGGGTGCATGTGTAAATGCTGCTCCTGGGAACAGTAAACGCTGACATGAACTGCACTGGAATTTATTGCTATGTGCTAATTGCATGTGTAGATGCACCCCCGGTGTCTCAGGAAATGCAAAATCTTTGAGGAACTATGGGTGGGGCTGGTAGGGCCATTTACTGAGATGGCCTGACACTTCCCATCATAAGAAATTGTTTTTAGTTGTTTTATGGTTTGGGGGTTGATTTTTATGGGATTTTTTTTAGCTGTATTTGTAGATACTCTTTGAACTTCCTATTTGACTGGGCTGGTTCGCAGTATTGAAGAGTGAATCACCTTTTCACTCTCATTCTTAAAAAGAGGTTTAGGGTATTTAGGGAGATCTCTAACATTTAAGCAGGACTGAAAACAACTTTTCACCCCAACCTTATCTGCAGTATTCTAGAAAGGAATATTAGGGATTTTTTTCCTGTTGCAATATGGAGATGCTGACAAGTAAAACATACCTTCACTAATAATTTCAAATAATTCACTTAGTCAAAATATAGCTTTATTAATATGCATGTGGTGCACTCTTTCTCTGTGTCTTTCTCTCTCTCTCTCTCTTGAGATGTTCTCCCATGTCTCTTGACTAATCAAGAGTGATGCTTTGTGCATTCTTAGGGTGAGAACATGGCAAAGAACAAACAGGGTGGTCTAATGGGTCTTTTTCATCTCTCACTTCTATAATTTTTTATTTATATACCAAGTTAATGCCTGTTTTGTAATGATTTATAGTTCCTTCTATTTATATACCTATCTGATGCAACTCCACATGCTGTTTGTGAGATGAAATCTGGTCAGTTAAATACTTCAAGGTGATTATGTGCCACACACCACACATAGGTTTCTAATGAGAAATAAATACTTCTTTGCTTCAGTGCAGATGGACAGACTTTAAAGTAGAATATGTTGGTGATGAGGCTATAATGATCTACTCTTATACAGAAATACTTTAATCCAAATAGAACGTTTCAGGAATCAAAGTTATACAAACCAATGTGACTTTGACCCCAATGAAGGCTTTAAGCTGAAACATGTAGGTGATTTTTAGACTGTGATAGTTATTATGCAGTGGATGCCATTATAATTACTGTTCTTAGATTAAGCTAACTTTAATTTTAAATCCATATCAAAGGGCAAATTCTCATTGACACCAATGCAGTGTTGCATCATTTTGCTACTTTGGAGGTGGTTTATGCAGAATGCAGTTTTGCCTACGTTAAGGTTTCTTAACATTGCCAAAACCCGAGTACAAATGACTTAAGGTTTTTTACCATTGTGTTTTTCATCCTTTTATAATATCTCCCCCCGCCCGAGGTTGCATTTTCAGTGGTTACCATTGGATCTATGGTAAGGATAACATTTTCAACTTCAGCAGCACAAAGATTAACACATTGATGTTTGATGGCTGGACAACAAAAGCAAGTGTTAGACATGAGGTAGTCTGTAGATTCCAACTAATAAATTTTATAAATTAATCATTATGCCACTACTTCTCAAAAAATCTGCCAATTAAAAAAACTGTTTTCTTATCACGGCCTCACTGGTTAGTTCTAGCGTGGGGAAAATTGGCTTGTGTGCTGTTCTTCACTCTCTGGTTGCTAAGTGTCAATGAATCTTATATTTGCCTTAAAGTTTGTATGGAGTTCTCTGATCCATTTTCCTTAAATTAGTAAAGCCATGTCTATACTGAAAACTTGCCAGTACAGTAACTTTGGCTAAAGAGGTTTTTTTACATGTTTATGCCAGCAAAAAAGCCTTAGTACAGATGTAGATATACTGAGGGGAGAAAAAATGCTTTTGCCAGGATAGTTTATTTTGTTTGGGGAACTAATATAAGATATAATAGTAAATGCATTCTCTTTTTTTAACAGTTTAAGATGGATTTTTACTAAGGGGTTTGCTGCAAAAGCTCTTCCAGTCTTACTATACCAGCAAACCTCTTCTGGTGTAGGCTAGCCTCAGGTCTTGTGTTGAACTTGAAGTAATAAGGTCTGTAGAAATGCTGGATCAAACTTTCATCTCAGCCAATGAAATATAATAGTGTTGACACCAGTTTAACCAAAATTGAAATCTGGCCCCTTTAAAGTGTTTAAAATAATAGCTATCTAAGTACTGTTGTTTGGTAACCACTGTGAAACTGTTGCAGGTAGCATCACTAGAAAAGCTTCTGCTGTTACCTCTCAACATGTGTTAGAAAGGTACAGCTTGGGCAAAGCATTAATATTTATTGGGCATGCAGGGAAGGTCTTGCAGGTAGTGAATTCCATCTAGCATTGGAAAGACATAGGATCATGTGAATCTATTTGTCATCTAGTCCGTGACACTGTCATTGTAAATTATTCCCTACACTTACATTCTTCAGTACTTTGTCCAGGCAATTTTTCAATGATCAGGTGATGGAATTTCCAGTGCTTCCCCGAGAACACTGTTCCTCAGCCTAAAAGTGCTCACTCTCCAGAGATCTTTCCTTACATCCAACCTGAATTTTCCTTTCATGCTTTACTCTCAGTTGCATCCCCAATAATTTCTCTTCTTTTCTTGGTGTTTACATGCTTCAGATACTTCTAAACAATTATCCTATTCCTGTGCTTGTTGTAATTTAGTTTTTGTTCACATCTCTCTGGGCCAGGAGGAACTAGATGGAATTGTTGTAGTGCTCATCACAAGACCCTTGATTACCTGTGTGCATCAGAGTTTAGCTATGCAAGTTAAGTCTTGCCCACCTCCAGGAGCGGATGTCACAGCTGGTTTGGGAATTGGGAAGCGGGGACATAAATCAGCTGTAGGTGTCTCCAGTGGGACGTTACAGTTCAGTCACTCAGATCTCATCTGGCCAACATAGATATAGGTCATTCTTAATGGAGACTGAGCGTGCGAGTCCCTGCACATCACTACAGTTCTGACAGCTAATATAAGTCTTTCCATCATTGGTATATAGTGTTGATCGATTCTCTTTGTCATATATATTTTTATATATATAATTGTTATCATTTCTAGCTCTCTCAATTCTGTGTCCATCCAGTTTGCCCTCTGCTTTTCAGCTTATCTTGTGATATTTTTAAAAACTTAATTCTCACCTAGGGATCCTGAGGAGGGGAAATCAATGGGAGAATATCACTTACTGTAAGAGGGTCTCAACTCTGCCATACACAACTACAACTGTGAATAATTCAGTAGGGTCCCAATCTCCTTTTTCCTCCTGCAAGGTTGGGCTAATTAAAATTGTAGGAGATGGAGGCAGCTGAGTGATACTATCATTTATCTGATAATATCTATAGCAATGTATTAGCTCTGTGTTAGTTCTGTCCCCCTCATCACATATATTCAAGCATTAAAACAGGGTCTTTCCTTTGGGGTCTGTTCTGCTGTGTGTTGTGATCACATGTTTGTACTCAGCCATACCTTTCCTGTTATTGCTCGTTAGATTGTGTTGCTATGGAGAAAAGATGTTAGCCACCAAAGCAGCACAATGTACAATCTTTTAGCCAGTGTATAGGAGAGTCAGTAATAGCATATAAAGAATCTGTGGGGAATTGCAGGGCTGGGAAGAGGAAGAAAGAAGCTGAAGCTGCTTTTACATCAGCCGTGAGAGGTAGGCAGGGGGTATACAAATGATGTGAAATCAACATCCAGGTTCAAAATGTAATGATGTAGTTTTCAGTATAAAAAAGAGTCAGCTCCCTAAGGTTTTGCAAGTTTGATTTTTAGACACCAAGGAAGTGAAAGTGGACATATTCCAGTATTCTGCAATATCCTTCTTTTCATAAAAGTAATTAATATTAGTACTGTAGTTAATTTGTATAATTGAGATGTAAAGAACCTTTCCATCCTTAGATCTTAAAGCACTTCATAAATATTTCTCCACCAAACACCCTTATGAGGCAAATAGGTAGGTAGGGGACTTATTAATATGGCATAGGTATTACTACACCTATTTTACAGAAACAAAGAGACAGAGATGGTAAGTGGTGTGCCTATATCCAGGAAAAGCCAAAAATGGAACTAAGATCTTTCAAGCTGTGAACATCATGCAGTGCTTTCTCTTTGTGTCATACATTCTACACCATATGTTTCCTAAAAAGGACCATTGTATAACCTTTTATTAGGAATATCAGGTTCATAAAGATATTTAAAAGAAAACCAGTCATTTGTAAATGAATGATTACTGCCTACAGAATCGTATTGACTACATATATTATTGATTTTTTTCTCCTTGATGTAATAGCCAAGGTTTTCAAAAGTGAGTAGTGATTTAAGGTGCTCAAAACAGTGGGTGCCTGGAACCTTCTGAAAAACAGGCCCATGAAAGTATCTTCTTTGAGTCCCCAAAATCAATAATCAACCATTAAAATTTACTACTCCTAATTACTTAAAAAAATGGGTCTATCTTGAAACAGGTGTGGAAAACTGGGAAAAAAATCTTTTGGAATAATTTATACTACTTTGCACCAGAACTTTGGTCCTTTTGGCATGAAAGGGATGTAAAGCTTTCCTAACTGGGCAGCTGTCTGACCTAGGCTATTTAATAAAGTCATTGCAGTCAGCTCAGCATCCACTGCTAGATATCATAGGAGGCATAACAGGGACATAAACAGCTGTGTGGGTGAAAGAACTGCTATTGCATTCTTGTACTTCTGGCTAGGTAGCACACTCTTTGAGGCAGCTAACAGCTAATGCATGCTACTATTCTCTTTAACTGACTTTACCTTGTGCCTGGGCCAAAACCAAAACCTTATGCCTGGCTGGCTTCAGGAGCAAGGGTGTCTCTTCTACTAAGCACAGCATATCTGGATTTGTATGTATTTGCTTTATTTCTCCTCCTATGTTCTTTATTCCTGAGGACTTCTGAATGACAGTAGGAACTTTGTTTCCTAAATATTTGAACTCCCATCATTTATACCCCATCTGGAGTCCCAATCCCCTGCTTGTGACTTCACCATGTGATGACATGGAAATGGCTATGGTGTTATCGCATTTAGGGGATTGTGGTTTCAGGGAAGAACAGGCAGGTTTTCAAGCAGCAGGAGCTAGTGCATTTTTACAAAACAAAATTGTCATCTAAAAGTCTTTCCTAATGAAGAACAAGGGATGAGAAGTACAGAAGATATTTGACATGGCAGGGGGACGGTTTCTCAGTTGAATGCCTCCTGGAAAACTCTGGAAGTGTCAGAGGCTCTGGAAGGAGCTGAATTGACAGCTCTGCTAATTGAAGCTCTTTGTTGACAGACCAGGTTTAGCACAGGCAATGGCAGTGCAAGCATCCCCATGATGCAGGGGTGGATTAGATCATCCAGTCCATCTCCTCTCCTCTCATTTGTCTGATACTGTGATTAACAGTCTTCCCTTAGCCATCTGACAGCTGCATGAGAAAACGTCCCCAGAGGCAAGGAGAGGACAGAGTTTCAGCAAGAGCACATTCTCCATTCTGCTGGGTAAGGGGCTGAAAGGTCTCAAATTGCTCATGTAAAGGTCTCTGTTTTTATCACTGTTTTGGGGAAACAGTCCATCAGAAAAGGGTGCAAGGAAAAAGCGACTGCATGTCATCAGTTTATTTGCTTCAGGGTGACCTCTTGGCTGGCAACTCTTTTCTTTTTAGAGCAGCCAAGTTGTTTCATGTTATGTACCTCAGTGTTGCGTCAAACAATGGGAAGAATTAATATCTATAGGCCAAAGAGGTCAGCATTTTCACTGCAGCTTGGAAGGAAGAAGATCAGAAGCTGGCCTGCTAGAAAGGGTGCATGAAGATGGGAGAACAGGTCATATACCAGCAATAAGACACACACCCTCCAGCTTTCTGATGTTGATAAATGAGAAAGACAAAACTGTTGCCTTGAGCAGTTTTCTGACGGTACTTCCAGCAAAAACGGGGGTATTGATACTCTGTAATCTCTTCATTCCCTAACACCAACAGACATGAACAGAAAAAATGTGCTCCCAGATACAGAAGTCTGAGAATCACTGGCCTAATGGCAATGCACTGACAGCAAAAGTGCCTTGCATTGCTACCATGTTATCCTTCTGGGGAGGCGTGGAGTAGCGTTGGCAAACTCTGTGAGGATAAGTGCAATGGGAGCTTTCAAAAAAAGATTCAGTGCTGAGGACCAAATAGGCACTAGGGAGAAGTTCAGAGGATAATAGAGAATCCCAGGGGAAGCTGCCCACAGGAGTACAAATAAGAAGCCAAGATGTCCTTCTGTGTGTAAGAAAAGTCTTTCTGCTGTTCCAGTTGTTCCCTGACACAGACACTCCAGACTCATCTTGATACCAAACACATCCCTTGGCATCAAGGAACTTCTGTCATTTTTACTTTTGTACTGCTGCTTGATGGGGGATGAGACTGGCATGCATTTGGCATCACTCACCCGTTACTTTTCTTTAATTTACTTTTCAGGCTGTGCGTGTCAGCCTCTTAGCATAACCCAGATAAGCGACAGGAAAGGTTGAGCAAACAAAGCAGGCCTTTCTCTGGATCGATAGAGATCAATCTGTTCATTTTGCCTGAACAACAAAACATAACAGCAGTGAAAGTACATTTGATGCCGTCAGCTAGTGGCCAGTTCCCCAAACCAAGGTACCAGGTGACACATGGCATCTTGGAGAACTGTTGCTGGAAGCCCATTCCCAAGAGCCTTGGGAAGCTACCAGTACAGTGCCATATGCATGGAGTACTCTTTTTTTTCACTAGCACATAGAACTTATTCATACCCAGTTGTGTTTCTGTTGTGCTGAGTTCTCGTTAGAATATTATACCAAGGAATAGTTTCATTATTTTGTTATTAACTTATGGATTGCAACATCTCTTTGGTAATACCATACAGGGACATGAGGGTGCTGGTATACTTGTGCCTTGATAGACCAATGCATCTGTTACAAAGTTGTTTGGGTAATGGGAATGCACTTTTGTCCTGATCAACATCCGGTACACTAATTTGTACCAAGGCACAAAACAGCTGTTGCCATTTGCCAATAATATATCACATTTAGTGCACTGATTGATACTGGAGCATGGGGATGCCAGCTAGTACACAATGTGATCAATTCAATAGGAGATAGGGTGCTATGCTAATGAACCTCACATTCAGTGTACTGTTTCATGGCAAGATGGCCATACTATTTATAGACAAAGAGGACGTGGTTATATTTCCTGTGCGTGTCACCAGTAATCATGTACAAGCAAAGAGAGATTTGTGTACCCAGGATCACATGAACGAGTGTACCAATATGTTAGTCATAACCAGATGGACCTATAAAAATGCTTCCAAACACTGTATTTGCAAGCAAGTACTTATACTGGTGGTTCATTGATCACTTAGAACATTGAGCTATAAAAATATACAATACTATGTATATTAGGGAAATGATAGTCCTCCTAGCTGTAGTCTATACCTCTCGCATACAGTAGTGCCTCAGAAGAAACATGAAAGGGGGCATACACAAGCTTGCAACCAAAGTGGGATATTACTGCTAGAAAGTGTCATGACTACCATTAGTTCTTTTACTTTACAAAGGAATGAAAGGTGATTTTCTATTGTCTTGAAGTCAGTTGTTTTGTTTCTTCTGCTGCTACCTCAGTAAAACCAAATGAGGCATGGTTGGGTGAGAACATTTTGGGGGCTTCTAAAGTGAATAAATTGACACTAGCGCTCCCATAATGAAATGAGCTTTCTTTTCATTTAAGAAATGTGAAACAGTTAATGTAGTGCTTCATGACAGCAAAGGACAGATAGCACTGAGCAGAAATAACAAAGTGCAGGCAAATATTGGGCAGGCTTCTCAGATATAGCCATGCCAGTGCATTTAATCACAATGTACAAACAGTTGTGCTAGCCATAGTCCCCTGGAGCAAGCTAGGAGTGCTAAAACTTGTACTGACCAGTAATTATTGTTATTATTTGGATTTACATCCCACTCCATCCAAAAAGGCTCAGAATAGCTTATAATAAATGACAACCACAGCAAATACCCCAAATGATACCCCAAAACTAGAAAACATCACACTGTCCACACCCACTTCCCTGCCTGTCACCCTGAAGAGCAAACACTCTGACAAATCTCAGCCCCCACAGGAGGCTCTTACATAAATTGGGGCTCACTGGTAAGACCAATAGACTCTTGCCATTAGTTAACTAAGACTTTTGAAGGAGGTAGCCTAGAATCAGCAGTTCTAGATTTATGCAACTCAGGATTTTCTCAGCTGCCTGGCTAGTGATGCAGAGGGCTTTATTGTCACTATGCATTTGGCATCAGGTTGTTAGAAGTGAAAGGCTCAAATGCTATAACCCATCGTGTCCATCAGTTTTCAGCCTATCCTACCTTCCAGCCTCTTCCATGGAAGTTTTGCAAGAGAGGGAGAGATTGTGGCTGAATGAGGAGCGAGAACAGTGAGACAGGGAGAAGGGTATCATAAGTGGAGCGGTGATACAGAGAGTCTGTAGGAAATTGTGTAAAATTATGATTATGTAACTGAATTCGACAAAATCCCAGCATCTTGGGGGCATGGTTTAACAAATCTGCACCGGACAGAACCACCCTCCTGTGAAATATTAGCTGGCGTAGCTGCCCCATTCCAGCAAAGATTCTTAAAGGCAGTTTAAATATGATTACCTCTCCCTTTCCTTCAGGGAAACAGTGGGGGGCAGGCTGGAGGGAAAGTGGCAGACCACAGAAGGAAAGAGAAAGAGAGCAAGAGAGAACATAAGAGATAAGATTCAGAGTGTATTCAGTACTGACTGTTACATGGTCAGTTGTTATTATTATTTTTGGTAATGGGGAAAGTTATTTTTAGGTTTCCAAATCTGTACATGAAAATTATCTTCCAATGTTCCAGCCTTCATCCTGTATTAAAAAACTCCACTGGGATAGCATATTTATAACATTAATGATTTTCCCTTCTTCTTTTCTTCCCTTTTTCCTTCAGTTCCTCCCTCCCCATCACCAGAAAACTGGCTGATTTTCCTGGCCAGATAACAAGCTAGAAACATTTAATGTGTTCTATTTGTCCCCTCTAGCATTCCAATGCAGGTAGGTTAAAGAGAGACTCGGTACAGAGCACACCTACTGCTATGCAAAGAAGGGGCTGACAAAGCAGGGTTGTCCTCTTGCAAATGCACCAGGTTCAAAGTGGGCACCCTACAGATAGTGTCCTCTGATTGATTTTCAGAACAGTTTGCAGAGATTTAGCTATCTGATTACTCCTAACATTAATATTTATCCCAGGGCTCTCCTTTGAAGAATACTCATTTGCCTAACCAAGTCTTGAGGACAGAGGAAGATTTGAGTGGCAGGGAACAAATTGGCAACCACCTGGGCAGCTTTCTTGTAAATTCTTTTGTTCATGGTGTTCATCATAGTTACTGGCTTCGTTCAAATCACACAGTTTTGGTGTCCCATTGATTTTGACTGGAAGGAGAAGAAGGAGGGTCTCTTTCTGTGTCCTTGAACTCTTCTGCTTCAAGAGCAAAGTGGATATTTGACATAGTGCAAATTAAAGTTTCAAAGGGGGCTCAGTATTTTGTATCTCTGGTTGCCTGGGCAAAATCATTGACTGCCTAGAAAAGAGTTGGCCTCCATGACCTTTAGGCAGCAGCAGTATATTGAGAGAGCCTGAGATGTTAGTACTAAAAGAAGGAATGTTGTATCAGGAAAACAGTTTTGTCCAATAATATTTTTTTTAATATATACATTTTTTTAAATGATCAGTAATTTGGGGTACCCCAGTCTCTGGATCCTCAATTTAAGACATGTCTAAAGGGGCCTGATTTCCGGGGAAAGAATGCTGAACATTTCTCAGTGCGTGTTGTACATAAGGTTATCAGAGTCTAGCCTTTTGGTCGGAGAGGTATTTTTCAGTAGTTCCCTGTAACAGGAAGTTGCATGATGAATGGATTTTTTTTTATTAATTTCCTTACATCTGCTTTTTCTCTATCATAGGACTTTGCAGTCCACAATGAAGATATCAGTTTGTCTTACAAAAGTTGGTACAGTTAAGTGACAACTGCTCACTAGTCTGTTGATACACAGGTGTCTTCTCACTGGGGCAAAAACCCTTAGCCCAGGGGTGCTAACTCCTGACTGGCAGTGCCATGTCATCCAGTCCATGGGTCTCCCAATGGGTCCAAAATTTGGCAGTAGATGGCAATTGGCAGTGCCACTGATTCCCTGCTGCCAAATTTCCAAGCCCCACATGGCTGGATTGGCTTTGGATGGGGCAACCCTGGATGGAGGGGTCAGGTCCTGACCCTGCAATTGAACCAGGGCCCAATTCAGCCACTTGGCAATGGGCCAGCTGGGGCCAGTCAGACCAGGTCATTTTCACACAGCTGAATCAGGTCCTGGCTGGGCCATTCCTATGCAGCTGTATCAGGCCCTGGTGCTGTACGGCTCATCGGGCCCCAGATGTCCAGCACCATGTGCTGGATTGGGCCCATGGCTCAGATCTGGCCTGTGGACAAACCTGGTACCACTCATTCACCACAGGCCAAAAAGGTTGTGCACCACTGCTTTAGCCAAATAGAATGCGTTCACTATGAGAATGCTGTCCTATTGAAAGTTGGCAAGGCATTTTAGAAAATCCTGCCCTTACCCCACAAAGTGCATAGCAGAACTTGAGAACTACCTCTGTAATCTGCTCTGTTGATGTGTTTGTAATGTGTATTGGAGAGCCCTGTCACTAGGATGGATATAAGGTACAGTTTCAAAACCTCTTCAAAGCTCAGTGTTTTGAAAAAAGGGAATCTGTCAAAAATGGTTCATCTCATTTGGTGCTCAGTGAAATAATGAACTCACAGCATTAGCTTGAACTGCACTGTGAAGAGAAGGGCATTACCTGGACAAAATACTGCCCCGCCAAAAAAAAATTGTTACATTTTCTTCACCTTCCTTAATTCATTAACTCTATGCTCTTTCCAACTGAATGACGAAATATGCAGCAGTCCTACTCCCAGCCTCTCTGTGATTCCCTGTCTGCAGCTTTTTGCAGCTGTTCTTTATATGAGAACAGCTAGGACAGATTGTCCTGAGGCCCCTGGCTTTGGGGTCCTTTGCAGAGTGGGAGCAGGGGATGCATTCATTAGCCATTTAAGGACTGGGTTCTTAGGGAATAAGGGAACTAAGTTCTCCCCTGACTTGAGTAAAGTGGCAGACTGGTTTCTCCTGAGCACTGAGAAGGGAAGAAACATCCCTGTAGCCTACCTCCCAGTACCAGCTCTTCAAACTTCAAGCTAGGACCAGGCTGACGGGTACCAGCAAGGAGAGAGGACTGCAGTCTTCCTTCCAACCCCACAGTAGCCAAAATATCTCTTCTCTTCATGTACTACAGAAGCAGCTTCAGGGAGATGGCATGCTCTCATTGGAATTGGTGGAAGACACAGGAGGAGACTACCATTGGCAGCAGCAACCACAGAATGGGAGGATGTATCTGTATCTCTGTATGACAGAGGCTGCCTTAGCAACTACTAGAGAGAGGTAGTAGTTAGCTTTGTTAGTCTGAAATCAGGCAGAAGGCAGAATAGATTTGCACCTTATATACTAAGTACATCAGAGCTGCATAAACTTTTGTAAGCAGATGCTTTTGAAAGCTTATGCATCTCTGATTTAGTGAGTAGCAACCAACTCAAACTCAGCCCCAGAGAGGGCTGGAAATTTATCAAGGAGAGCTAACCTTAGCACATTTTTCTTTGCCTCCTTTCCACCCTCTCAGCCTCTAAAACACGATCAGTTTTTGTCCATTGTAATGAAACTTGCAGGCACAAAACTATTCGAGGATTTTTGGGACCATTAGGGATGTTCGAGTTTTAGGATAGATATCAAACAGAACTAATTGAGAATAAATGCAAAGGCTCATTTGTGCAAGAATCTGCAGGATTTGCAAGTACAATGAACATCCATGAAAGCTTTCCAGGATCAGCTTAGGCATTTGAAAATATGGGCCTCAAGGTGTCATTGTTTTCACACATGAAAATATAGTTCTTGAGTGGTGGTTCTTTTCACAGTCTTGACTGGCAGAGGGTCTTATTGAGGTCCAGAGCAGTTTGGCATCCCAGGACTGGAACAGAATAGGACACTGAAGAACAGGATGAAAGATTTCCGGTGTTCCTTTGCAGATGAGCATGGAACACCAAAGAGCTGTGGAAGGGAGAGGAATGAAACTTATATTCAGGCCTCCATGGGTATGCAGGACTAGAATAACAGGGGACGACACTGCTTGGAAGTGAGATGAATTGGCAGGGTTGTGTATTTGGAAGGAAACTGTACTCAGCCACTGCTCTTCTCCCTACCCTGCAGTTCAGGCTAGTACTGTGAATCCATAATTTCTGTGAAGAGCAAACAGCTAGGCCATAGTAATTAAACAAACAAACATCCTTTACAAAATACAAAGACCCCCCCAAACAGATTCTGAAAGCTGCCAGAAAAGACACAATAATGAGAAACCACAATAATTTCTGTAAACAGTTGCTGTGGGTGTGCTGAAGAAATCCATTCCTCCATCTCAGCCTTTGTGCAAGTTAATTTCACCCAGGTCCCTTGCTCCACCATCCAGGCTCCAGCACTATGTCCACTGATGGCTGATTTTTAATCCTCGGGGGCCTATGAATTTTCTTCCACTGAATGTCTCTGCTCCAGGCACTGCCAAGACAGACTATTTGGAAGTTTGCTGTGGAGGTGTGATGATTTTTAGGCTATAATCTTTTATATGACTGAAGCATCTCCATACTTCAGCTCCCCGAGTGGAGCTGTCTGTCTGTCTTTCTCTTTTTTTCCTCTCATCCTCTCTCACATGCTCATGCATTCCCATTCCCATTCCTGGACTCCAGCTCCCTGCATGAATCTCCTAGTATGATCAGGCCCCTTCTGCTTTATAAGAGCAGCACTTATGTTAAGATACACCATCATCCAATCGAATTCCAGAAGCCTTCAGTATTGTAGCCTCACAACATCCTAATAAAGGAAGAACAAACCAAATAAAAGGTTGGCTTGTGGTTGCCTTTCAAATTATTTTGTGGATTTGCAATACTTGTCTTACTTTATGCATAAAGATGCATTACGGCTACCAAGTACACCCCTGAAACATGGAAGATGCTGAATTTTAGATGTTTTAGGATTTTAAACTTCATTGCAGAACAACAAGGAGGTTTTTTTTACCTCCCTGCCTGCCATCTGACACCTCCAGGGAAGGAATTCTACCGATCTACACATCAAAGAACTACTCAACACAGCTCACAAAGACACTCTCTTGGACCCAGAGGGACAGCTTTCCATCTTCAGCTCCCTCTGTGCAAAAATGAAGTTTATTTCCTACCTATGGGGACTTTTTACCATCTTGTACCATCTACACTTTTCCCAGAGCCTGACAAAGGGACTTTGATCCCGAAAGCTTGCAGAACAGGACAGTTTTCTTGCCATTTTCCAGTTGGTCTCATAAAAGGTATCATTATGGAACCAAGAGTTCTAGTTTTTTGTATTAACTCTACATACAACTATTGACATAAGCTTACCTCAAACTGCAATAAGAGGAAGGTTATCTTCATGACTGGGTTACTTTTCGTTATCTAGTGGTTTCAGTTCCTAATAGTTCTGCTAGTTCAGGGGTCAAGAACATTTTTGGGCAGAGTGCCAAAAAACACCCACAACTTTGACTTACTTATAAGCTGTTGGTGTGCCAGGAACAGGAGGCAGGGGAGCTGTGAGGGGCCCGATCCT
This sequence comes from Crocodylus porosus, assembly GCF_001723895.1. Classification (NCBI taxonomy): domain Eukaryota; kingdom Metazoa; phylum Chordata; order Crocodylia; family Crocodylidae; genus Crocodylus; species Crocodylus porosus. The sequence continues at coordinate 41,452,987 of NW_017728931.1, read as the reverse complement.
TGTTGTAGCAGCACAACTCCAGCCACTTCTCTGCCGTCTGCCCTGAGGTGCACGTGCCACACTGTCACGTGTGCCAGGAGTTGCCTACCTCTATATCAGTTTTACAGTACGGATTCATTAGTTACATTTTACTTACAAAAGCCAAAACAATAACTTTACTCCAATTACATTTTACGGTATAAAATACAGTTATTGCATAAAGTCAGCATTATGAACTGCCCAAAATACTGCATTGAGAATGCATCTTTCAGTTGATGGCATCTTTGTTTTGGTATACTGCATTTGGTGTTTTATGGGTTGCATAAAAATACTGATGAGAAGGAGGAAATTTGCATATTACTGTTACATACCATAACCAAATCATCCTCCTTTTACAGAAAAAAAACTTTGAAAGCATATAGATAAAGTTAAAAATGTTTCCACATGTAACAAATTGGAAGGTCTCAGCTGGAGCCAGGTATTAATCCTTGTAAACTTCTAAATCCCATACTAGACAATTAATTCTGAACTAAAACCTTAGCTCAGCTTGTAAAAATTGAAATCAACAACTTTTTGGATTCTTTCTCATTTTCAGTAACATAACCATACATACTTGAATGTAAAATAAAGGATGTATACTGTGCTCAGTAAATTAAGAGCATAGTTATGACAGCATAATTACCAATATTGTTTCATGTTCACTGTGGATCCTGTTTGCTGCAGGGTTGGGGGCATGATAGCAAAAGCCGCATGGATGTCCTCTGGATCCAGCTGTCACTGCTCCTGTCTGCAAATTTGTGGGACTGTCCCTGGCTGCAGAAGGGCCAGCGTCTACTTTAGTGCATCTCTGGGTAGTTGCCAGCAGGATTTGTGATTATTCTTGGCCAGAATTTAAAGCTGCCCGTCCTTCATAGAATTCTTGGGAAAGGGGTGACACAGTTCTGCAACCTGTCCTCTACTAGAGATGACTCCTACACTCCAATCTAAATATTCAAGAAGCCTTGGTGGGAGTTGGGGGAGTGATGTTTATCATGCAGCACCTTCTTATGGTCGTGGGAGTCATCTTAGTGGCATTAGGATTCCTGTGTGGAAGCCTCAGGGTGCAAACCTAGCTGTCAGTAAGCTTTGCTTTGTCTCTGTGTCCCCTTTCTCGCTTCCAGAGAACCAGAGGGAATCTGATTGCATCTAGTCTGAAGGATACAGAAGGAGAGAGGTTTCTGTGGCTGATGTAATTTCCATGATAATTAGTTCCCATCTCTACCATCTTAACTGGTTATCTTATTTCAGTAAAAAGAACTATATGCACTTTCACTGGTCATAGAGAACTTAAACCTTACATTCAGAGAGATTGCAGATCAGAGTGATGTCTCACATGGGATAGGAAAGGGAGGGAGGAAAATGTCAAGGGTCAAGAGCATTTTGAGGGCCACTGTATTCCACCAATGGCATGGCATGCACATTTGTAATTTTCTGGGGCAAACATTTATTTTGGACCTTTATTTGCACCTTATTAGATCTCGTTGTCTAACCCCACACACTATATTTGTGATGGCATTAGACTGTGTTCAGCCCTGGAGGAAACAGGTGTCTCTCTCACAGAAACTGTTTTGGCCCCTTTTGAATAATGGCACGTCTGCTGCAGGGAGACATCATCATGCTGTGTTTGGGAGGCAAAGGATTGGGCAGTGTGTGTACATATTTGAGACTGTTAGCTGTAGCCCTGCAGGGGACAGTCAGAAGTTTTCTTGGCTGGAGAATCTGAATAGATATTTACCAAACTTGGCACTAGGGAGCTCCTCAGCTGATTGCTGTTAATTTAATTATTGGAGTTTTTGTTAACCCTTTGGTGCCAGGAGGCAGAATTTCTTTTGGCACTGACAACTAATGAAGAATTCATGAGCAATGAGAGGTAATAGCTATTGGCCTGGAAAGTCCCTGGGGATTAATTTGTCATTAGGGGCTTCTTTAGGATACTTGGTTTAAAGACTGACTTCTTGCATACTATATCAAAAGTATTGTGTTTGGAATCAGTGAAGTGTCTGGAGATGAGTTTAGAAAGATAACTGTGTTATCCACAGAACTTAGCTCTGCTGCATGCACGGGGGAGCTGGAGTGTTCTCAAAAGCAGCTGGGACCATTTTCCATCAGTTCATGCAGAACTCTGTTCTCCCAAGTTCCTCCAGCTGGCTACTGAGTAATATCATTCCTCATCCAATAAAATACCAGGCAGAGGCATTACACCATCAGAACAAGCTGTCATTGGCTGTTTTGTGATCTTGAGGGCAGGACATTATTGCCTAGCAACCCCTGAGAGCTTTCATGTATGTTATATGATGGCACAAAAAACTTCTGCAGAGGGTTTGCTCCTATCTTTCTCTTTTGTTGAGATTCCTCTCTCTGTCCCCCAGGCATGTGAATACAAGCACTCATGCTGTTGTGAAAGGAGATCCCCATGATGCTTTCAGATTACACAGACTGTTGTTCTTCAGCCCCCACACAGTGCAGCTGACATTGTGGCATCTTACACCCATGCAGATCGGGGAGTGAGATCCCCACTGTGACTGCCTGTGCTTGGTGACTAACCTACCTTTCTGCATCCCAATCACATCCTGTTCTTAGTGCATTTGATATCCACCAGTCTGAGGGACTGAGTCTCACCAACATTATGCTGTGCAGATACATATTATATCTAGCTTTTGTCACTAGACCGAGCTCTTGTTTGTTCTTTTTTTTGGTCTTTAGCCCTTAATCATCATAGCTTTGCTTGGAGGGGGTGGATGGGAAGAGGAGGGGATACTCTCACTTGTCTTTTACTATAAGCCAGTGTAGGAATTTCTGAGATAATGGACTGAATTGAAATTTTGTAATATTCAAAACCCTTTTGGGTATGGCAGTCTCCTCTTCCCATTCACGAGAAGATTCATCTGTGTCCAGTAACTTTTGCTTGGATTGGGAGGCGTTTCCTATCTCCAACATCTGCCTATATGGGCACATACTATCTTGCCAAAAAACTCCTCTCACTTTCCCTACATCTTGGTTTTGGGTGTTGATATCTAGTAGAAGAAGGTTAAGTGGGTTCTGCTGACTCACAGAGGGTGGTGATCCCATTGCTATCTATTCTTCAATCCAGATGGAAGGGAGGTGAGAAATGACTCTCTGAAGAAAAAAGGACCTAACGTGCTGGCTAACCTGTCCTGAAGTCAAACCCTAGAAATGGCCAGGCTGGAGGAGGAGCCTTGAGCTGAATTTCATTTGACTTTATTATTTTATTAACAAAGCTAAACTCCAGGAGGGAGATGGGGCTTCTTTGTACAGTATGTGGACATTGTTTCAAGCAGGTTGAAAAAGATACTTGCTTACACAACAGCTCACCATCTGAGTTGAACTGTAGGCTGTAGTATCATTATATAATGGCTCTCTTCTGTGAGCTTCATGCAAATGAGAGGTATATCAAAATCCTAGCATTTTAAGTCCCTCTTTGAATGGGACTGGGTTGGTGGATCCAGGCGTGCCTACCCAGCTGGAACTGGGGCACCTAAAACCATAGTATGCATCCTTTGTTTTGCATAAAAGCATGGATGGTTATTTTACTGAAAATGTAGAAGGGTCCAAAAAAGTTGATTTCAGTTTTCACAAGGTGAGCTAAGGTTTTAATTAAGAATCAGTTGTCTAGTACAGGATTTAGGAATGTACAAGGATTAATACTCACCCCTTTTGTTCTGGGAAAGGAGGGGGAGGGGAAAAAAAAGATTTTTCCTGAGTTATGACTGAATGTAGGGTGTGTGGAGCAGGGACAGAGTCTACTCTTCAGCATCACTCATTCTGTCCTTGCAAGCTCTGCAGCTAAAGCTGCTCAGTCAAAAGCTGCTGCCAGTTTATTAGTAGTTGTGACAGGGTTAAAGCTTTAGCTACAGAGCGTGCAAGGAGAGAGTTAGTAATGCTGAGGAGAGGTCTCTACATGGACCCAGCGTTCGACAGCCATTCCACCATCTCCACACCTTGCCTCCAGTGTGGAAATCAGCTTCCTCCCTTAAAAAACTCAGTCCAATTTTGGAGAGGTAATTTTTGGGAAAGAGGTGAATGTGGTATGTGAGTAGATAAGGTAGATTGGCTAATTCAGGGCCATCTAACAAAATATCTGTGAACATTTATAATATTATGTAAGACAAGTTCCCTCCATCAGCCACTGAGGCCTTAAATGGTATTGGAACCAGTGGGGAAGAAAGCAAGAAGCCTTAGAATCAGATGGACCCATGCCCAGTGTTTCGCTAGATCTTTACCAGCACACTTGCTTACGTATTACAGTCAGGTTGCCTAGCACAGGCAGAGGGGACTTGTTTGTATTTTTAACATTTTAGGGATGGGAACTATTGCTGTCTGTGTTCCTAACATGAGCTATATAGAGCAGAGGCCCTCACTCCTGACCCACACCCTAATGGCTGGAAGACATATGCCTTGGGTGCAGCTGCTCCTCCTTTCACTTTATTCTGCGTGTTTTTTCTTTGCAAAGCATGTATTTCTTTTTAGTACAAAGCTGGGATTCCTCCCACTGTGACTTTAATACTGCCTGCTGTGACTTCTCAGCCAAAGCTAATGTACTGTTGTTGAATGTCAGTGAGAAAGCAAGTGAGCAAGCATGGAAGTTTTAGTAGGGTGATATTTTCACTTTGAACCAAATACAATTGGCAGACATCTGAGAAGCAAATAGGTTTTAATAACCCCCCTCCCCTCCCCCAATTTTTTGTAGACTGTAGACCAACCTTGCAGCTTTTGGAAGAAAGCTTGGTAATGCTCATTACCTGCAAAATTAATTTGGAGGAACCAATCAACTTGTAGTTGATAAGGATTCAGCTTCTCTAGAAGGGTCCATCAGAATAGTTGGACTATGACTTTTTTGTCTATACACATACATTGCAAAGGATGAAAATAGTTCAGTGATAAATCCAAGATAGATAAATCCAAGCTAGAGTAGGAATTAAATGAGCAAGTGGGAGACTAGACCCAATGAGGGAGTGCCTGTTTGGTGGGTTCCCAGACAACTCTTAAGTTTGCCAATGGGAAACTGAACATATCTCCTCAGCTTTTAATAGACACCAAGTCAGTAATAATTGAAAGCTCTTTTGATAATATGATGCCTATTTGGTGGCTTCTGGAAAATGATGTGTTGGTGTGAATCCATCTTATAACAGAGACATGTCCACATTATGATTAATGACAACAGATATCTCCATGAGCAGTCCCAGCAAATAGAGCAAGATGACTGAGTAGGCATGGAGACTAATGTATTCTCCTAGCTGTACTAGTGTCAGGCAAAGGCGTGTATGTGTGAGAAAGTGTTTGCTGCTGCTGACTGTGCTGTACCTATTTTGTGGATAAATAAGACTTTTGCCTCCAGGGCTTTCAATCTGGCAACTTTCACTAGCACTACATTAACAAGGAGAGGGAAGAAGAAAACAATTATCAATTAATGTATGAGGAGAGAAAGACTGTACTGCCTCAGCTTCAGAATTCCCTATCTGAGTTAATTTTGTGTGAAATGCACTGCAGTAAATCTGTGCTTTCACCACTGATGGAGATTCATATTTTCTGTAAACAAAATCCTTATATTCATGGAAGCCAGATACCAAGTTCTTGTTCTTGATTTTCTGCACAGATATTTCATGATGACATATGGTAGGAAAGAACCTTAAAAGAAGTTGAAGACACACACACACACACACACACACACGCGCGCGCGCGCGCGCGCGCGAATGTATGTTGTTTCAGGCTTGTCCTGGCTTTTTTTTTTAAATCAAATGTATTTAGTCAAGAAATAATCTAATTGCAAGATCTTCACACACAAACCTGTATTATAAAAGATAAGGTACAAGGTTTTTTTTTCTGTTTTATGCATCATCTCTGGTGGGAAGGGGTCTGTAAATAGAGCTTAGCTAACACTTGTTGGTGATACATACTGCTAAACAGAATTCATCTTGCTGTTCAATTTTACTTCTTAGCAGACAATTAACTTTGTTTATATCAGTAAAGCAAATGGCTATGATTTTAAGACATACAGGGAGAGGTTCGGATTATATCTTTCTGAATGACTGTAACAAGCTGTGGATACTTCAAATATGTGTAACAGGTTGTGGTATCATAGGCAGGGGCTTCCGCCCTGGCACCTAGTCCCCTCCTGTGGTCCAGTCTGCCTGCTGGCTCTTTCCCAGCCTCACCTTACCTCCAGTCTCTCACCTGCCAGGACTTTGATGTCATTTTGCTTGTTGTTGGGGGAGGCAGTCCCTTGTACCAGGAGTAACCACACTGGTTGTCTTGCCTGCCCGGCTATAGCAGGCCAACTCCCCACCTGCAGCATCTACTCTCCATTGAGTGCTTCCCTTCTGAGGCTCCTGCAGGCTTCCGATCACCTGCCAAGGCTTCAGGTGTCACAGGCTTGGCCCTCTCTTTCTCTAGCCACACAGTCAGCCTTGGTCCACTGTTTAAGACGTAAGCTCTCTGACATCAGCCCTGCCTTGGCAGCAGCCTTTCTTGGGGTACCAGTCTCACCACACCAGTCTCTGCCCCTCTGGCTTGGGGCTAGATTTTGGCACCTATAGCAAAGGAGTGCTACCCAGGCTCTTAGCCTCCTCTGTCCCTGTAGCCACAACCACATCCTCCAATCTCAAGTTCAGAATGGAAAAAAAGCCACAAGCCATCTACTTAACAAACCTAAGCCTCCCTCCTTCCCTCAAGGTAAATGTTGCCTGCAGGTCCTACCTCAGTTAGAGCCATGTCATCCTCACCTCCCCTGGGTAGCTTGGGTGCCTACTTGTCCATTTCTAGCAACTTGTTTCCCTGCTGCAGGCAGGGACTGCCCTTTGCATGGTCAGAGACTGGGTTTGTCCCTAAGCCCAGCCTCCTTTCAGCCATATGAACAAATAAATCATCTGCATCCAGAGACCAGGTACAGCTAATTATCACACTAGCTGCCTGGCCTTTTTAGTTCTTGACTCAGTCCACCTGGGCCACTACTGCTTGTCCTGGTCCTGGCTTTCCTAGTAACAGGAGCAGGGGTTCCCTGTTACACAGAGATTATTAGAAAATGCTCTTCCCATGGAAAGCATTGATAAAAAAAATTACATTCCCAATGACATTTTCAGAGGAAAATGTTTATATTTTGCTCAAAACCACAAAATTCCCATTATTTAAGCATCTCCCACCCCTGGTCCTGCAACTGTGGGGTCGGGGCTGGGAGATCCTTATCTCCCAGCCCCCTGCTCATGATTGTGAAGCAGGGATTGGGAGCTCCCTGCTGCTGGGGTAGAGGGACATTGTCCCTGTCTAGGCTCCTGTGACAGAGCCCGCCCCAGCAGCAGGAAGCTCCCAAGGGCAGGGAGCAGTCTCCTACTACCTGGTGGTTGGCTGACTGGGAGCACATTTGCTCCCAGTCAGCAGTCTGTGCATGTCGTACTGTGCGGTAAGTAATCAGGAGTAAATTTGTTGTATTTACAGGTAGCAAATTTACTCACAATTAGAACAAATACTGTGCAGTAAGCATCTGCACATGTAGACAGTGAGGCTTACTGCACAGTAATTAGCTCTAATCTCGAGTAAAGTGTCTTGTGTAAATGTGCCTTTTGTTTTTTGTTTTTGCTTCAATCTTAAACTGAATAATACAGCCCTAGGCCCCTAGTATATTAAAAAATCTTCTTGTTTATTTTTAACTGGAGAAAAAATATGTGCTGTTTTATATATGATGATGAACCTCACCATCTGCACCCCTCTTTTCAAAATCCACCCATGCTGTTGCTTCCACCCCCCATCTTGTGGTGTCAAACTGTTCTTAGTCATGATTTTTCTGTGACTGAAGTCTCAGTGACCTGCATTGCATTTTGTGTGTAACCAGGTAATCCCATAATGCCTGGGAACTTAGGTGGCCATAGGGCAGCCTTTTTAGCTGCACTTTGGATTCTCATTGCACATGTACAGTGAGTACAACTGCACAAGTACAATAAGAATCCAAACTGTGTGTCGGGGCCAAAAATCACACATGGGCAGGGACATAAATGTGACTTAGGCACATGCAGTTGAGATATGATTTACCATTTAGACTGTGTAATGGTCTTGGGAGCCAAGGACTCCTGTGTTCTTACCTTGGTTCTAATAGCGAATATTTCTGCGGTCTTTGCTGCATCGTTTAATTTTTCTTACTGCATTTCTTCATCTTATGTTGGAGATAATGATACATACTTACCTCACAGGCTGGGGGCAGGGAGTGCTTGCAAGGATTAGTTAGTTACGGGTTGGGAAGTGTCAGATGTTATTAATAATGCAAGGCAGGAAATGTTCTGAAACAGAAACAAAATTCTTGCTTCTAGCTTCAAAGGAGATTTTCCCAAACAGCCGTAAAGACTCTGCTTTCTAACAAGATGGATTAGCTTACGTCTTGCAGCATTGAAGAAATACATGAAATCGCATAAAAACGTGGCAGGGTTTGAAGCGTCCTCCCAGGGCTGGGTCACTTGGCAAAGCTCAGCACATCACTGCCTGGGAGTAGAAGGCTCCTGCCCAGGAGAGGCACCTGCCAAAAGCTGCCCAGGTTGCTTTCTTAATTTAGTCTGTCAGGGTTTTGCTCAGAATAATTACTTACATCCTTCATTTTTAACACAGTCTCTCCTGGCAGAGCCATAGAAAGAGTGAGAGAGGAATAGACTTGTCTTTCTGTCAGTGAGGGGAGAGTAGAGATAAGGGGTGGGAGGGAGGACAGTGAAGGACAGTGGAGAAGCCTACAGGTGTAAGGAGTGAGATAGAAAGGGAGGGGAGGAGGAACAGAACAGCAAGGGACAAGACAGAAAAAACAGGGAGGGAGAGAAGGACAGCATATCAGTTGCAGAAACTGGAAATAAAAAAAAGGCAGCGAAAAATGGAAAAAGAGAAGGATGATAAGTCCAAGTATGAGAGAAAGCAAGGGAGAGTGAAAGCTGGGGAGCAGAAAGGAAAGAAGTTTTTTCTTTACTTTTTATCTGACTGGTGCTGAAAGTGGTTAAGGACAGCCAGTCAGCAGTGGCCCTGTCCTGCTCGTCATGCCACATCTGACTAGAATATGCAGCTGAGTTCTATGCCAAGAGGGCCTGTATCTCTCCTTCTTCATTTTGCCTCTCTGCTGTGCAGTTGGCAGTGCCATCACGGATTTAACATTCCACTGATACCAGTGCTACTGCATTCTGGGAGCTGAGGTTCAAACACAGTCCCGTCCTTACCAAAGGGGGCACGTGGAATTGCGGCCAGCTAAGAAGTCCATTCTGTCTAGACATGCTCCTGAAATGCTTGTGAGCAGTCACCTGGCTAACAGAAAGCAAGCATCTACTTCCATAACCCAAAGGCTTACACACTGCCTACCGCACCTTTCATATCTGTGCAGCATCTTAGAGGTTTGACGCCTAGGCTTATGCCTCCAACCTGTTTCCTTCAATACTGGCACCTTTGGGGACCTTTCTAAACAACATTTCATTCTGTTATCATGCTCTGCTGCAGTCCCACGCCCCACTGCACTCATTAACACTCTCTGCAGGCAGTAACATACGCTTCTCTGGTGTAGGTATTGCAGCGTTCTGCAGCTACGGTATTTGCTGCTGCTGTAACTAGGCAGTATGAGGCTTCAGGGCAGGGCCAGCTCCTGCTGAAATCAATGGTTAATTGTAAAGAGCTGCACACGCAGCCTAGGTACAAACTTTCAAAAAGCCTAAGGTGGAATTGATTTAAGTTATGTGGCTGTCTGTAAGCATAGTTTAGATCGGTAGTGAACAAAACACACATTCGTCCTTTGGTGGGGTGAGCCAATCTTAGGTTGGGTTCTGACATTTTTAAACCAATCTAAGTGTGCCCAACTTCTGTTTTGGGTATAGACTGATTTCACATGCTGAACTTCTGTTCTGCTATGGGTATAAACCAGTTTCTGATCACTTACACCAGTAAAAGTGTCTGTGCCTGGCCACAATGCTCAGCCTTGTACAAGAAAATGCCATAGGCAGAGCCATAGCCAATTTTGGCACCTGATACAGGTCATGTACAGAACACCCACCTACGTGCTACACAATACCAAACACAAGCAACATATACTGTATAAACTAGACAGTGTACTGTAGGTACTATTTCAAGATGTCTACAGGAGTTAAACAGCAAATAAAGAAACATGATATATATCCATTGTTGTGTATGTGAGTAGGAAGTAGTTAAATATAAAATAATAAAAATCTCTCTACATGGTATCTTCTAGAAAACAGATGGGATTTTCAGGGATTTACAGCCTTATTAAAAATTAAATTCTAAGTTTGACACTATGTTTCACATTTTGATTATCATCAAGAAGTTTACATCAAAAACTGCATTGCTTTACTTTCATATGGTAACTTAATGAAACAAAATATGAAATATGAAATGCTTAGCATTTTATTTGAATATATAGCTCTGTTACAATCACAATACTTCATTACATTAACAAAAATATAATTATAATAATCGAAAAGAGCACAGTCCCTCAAACATGTTAGTATTGCACTATTTCAGTGCTTTATTACCCCCTAGTGAGAAAATTCTTCCTAATATCTAACCTAAACTTCCCTTGCTGCAACTTGAGACCATTGCTCCTTGTTCTGTCATTGGCCAACACTGAGAACAATTTAGCTCTGTCCTCTTTCAAAACCTGTTTCAGGTAGTTGAAGGCTGCTATTAAGTCCCTTCTCAGTCTCCTCTTCTCTAGACTAAATAAGCCTAGTTCCCTCAGCCTCTCCTCAGAAGTCATGTTTCCTAGCTCCCTCACCATTTTTCTTGCCCTCTGCTGGACTCTTCAGTTTGTTCACATCCTTTCTGTAGTGAGGGACCCAAAACTGAACATAGTACTCCAGGTGTGGCCTCACCAGTGCTGAATAGAAGGGAATTATCTCTTCTCTTGACCTATTGGTCCACGAGGGGCCAGTGGGGGAGGTTAGACTTAGGGGCAACCAACACGGGTACATTAGAGGCAGGTCCTGTCAGACCAATGTGGTGGCCTTCTATAACCAGGTCACAGTCTTTCTCGACTTTAGGAAGGTCTTCGACGCTGTCTCTCACCCCATTCTCATTAAAAAACTAGGGGACTGTGGTGTCGACACCTACACAGTCAAATGGGTCGCTAACTGGCTGGAGGGCTGCACCCAGAGAGTGGTAGTGGATGGGTCATTTTCGACCTGGAGGATGTGGGCAGTGGGGTCCCCCAGGGCTTGGTCCTTGGGCCCGCACTGTTCAACATTTTCATCAGTGACTTGGACGAAGGGATAAAAAGCACCCTGTTCAAATTTGCTGACGACACTAAGATGTGGTGGGATGTGGGCACATCAGACAGGAGAAATAGGCTGCAATCGGTCCTAGACAGGCTACAGGGGTGGGCGGATGAGAACAGGATGGGATTCAACACTGACAAGTGCAAGGTGATGCACCTGGGGAGGAAGAACCAGCAGCAGACCTACAGGCTGGGGAACTCCCTTCTCATCAGTGCAGAGGCAGAAAAGGATCTTGGAGCCATTATTGATGCCAAGATGAACATGGGCCGGCAGTGTGGGGATGCAGTCAGGAAGGCCAACCACACCTTGTCATGCATCCACAGATGCATCTCAAGCAGGTCCAAGGAGGTGATCCCCCCCCCCCCATGCAACACTGGTCAGGCCACAGCTGGAGTACTGCATCCAGTTCTTGGCTCCACGCTTCAAGAAGGATGTGGACAACATGGAGAGGGTCCAGAGGGGGGCCACTTGCATGATCAGGGGTCAGCAGGGCAGGCCCTATGAGGAGAGGCTAAGGGACCTGAACCTGTTCAGCCTCCACAAGAGAAGGCTGAGGGAGGATCTAGTGGCCGTCTACAAGCTAGTCAGAGGGGACCAGCAGGCATTGGGGGATCCCTGTTCCCCTGAGTGCTACCAGGAGTGACCAGGAATAACGGTCACAAGCTGGCAGAGGGTAGATTCAGACTAGACATCAGGAGGCGCTACTTCACTGTCAGGGCGGTTAGGATCTGGAACCAACTTCCAAGAGAAGCGGTGCTGGCTCCTACCCTGGTATCACAGGCCAGCTGGGCACTGTGAGTATATCAATTTAGTTGCAGACTGACTGAGCAACGCAGCTTTATTAGCCACTGGGCTTTTTGGTTCAGGATTGAGGAGGTGATGTTGGAAAGGAAAGAAATGACAAGTTTTACTTACAAAAAGGAATGAATTTTACTTATGACAACAAAAGATATAGTTTGCATATATAATAGTTAATAAAAAGGTTAAGCTAATAAACAGAAAATATAACAGTACAGATTAAAATTGACAGTGATAATAAAACAGATCAAGAAATTAACCAAGAGTTCCCACTTGGTTAGTAACTTATCGATAGTCCCTCAGTTAGAAGATGCACGTCAAGTTGAATCAACGAAGTCAGACGTCTCTGAACTGGGCTGCCTGAAGGCGAACCGGTGGAAGCCCCTCAGTCAGGATCTGGTCCTTACTCTCACAGGGAGTAAGAGAGATCCATGAGGTAACTGGTGAAACCCCCAGACAAGAAGGGACAGGGCTTAGCCCGTCTTAAACCCAGGCAGGAGGCTAGGGCGGCTGTTCCTTCTCTGACAGCCAAGGAGTGAGGAGCTCAGCCAGTGCAGAGAGAAGGCCAAGGTTTGGCTGCATGAGTATCCATGGGTTGCTGCCATGAACTGGAGTATTTTTGCCTGGTAGGGATTAACTGTTGTCTGACCGGACGGTTTAGCTTTATGTTATAGCCTGGGGGCTTTGTGTTTTGTGTTTACTGTTTAACCGGAGGACAGGATGAGGCTATTAGGGGTGGAGGAGGCCTCATAGGGACTCCCCAGTAGTGTGTGTGGGGGGGTGTTCCCGGTGCTGGAGAAGGCACAGTATTTTGTGGGGTGCGTTGGCCTAGCCCCAAGAGTGCGAGCAGAGGGGCGGCAAGGAGCCCCGAGGGCAAAAGGAGGGCTGAGACATAACAGGGCCAAGGTCAGATCACACCAGCAGCATCTGCGAGGCTTGGGCTGCGGTGTAGGGGAGGAAAAGGAGCCGCAGATAGTGCCCCCTGTCATCGGGTGGTGTAGAAATGGGCAGCCTCCCACTAATTACAACAATCTATTAATTAAATAAGATCAAGGTGTGGCAGGCGAGTAAGCAGGCGGTTGGCCCATTACAGGAGGGCTGAGCCATACCCGGAGAGGCTCCAATAGTGGCACTCCTGTCACAGGGTTACAAAAATACAAGCTTCATATTAGAGAAAAGTTCCAAATGCCTCCAAGAAACACATATTTATTGCTTATTAATTTTTTTGGTTCTGGCTGTCACACCCTGGGGTCTTAAGAGGAGGCTAGATGATGACCTTGGTGGGGTCACTTGACCCCAGTACTTTTTCCTGCCGTGGCAGGGGGTCGGACTTGATGATCTGCTCAGGTCCCTTCCGACCCTACCAACTATGAAACTTCATCCTCCTGGTCTGGTGGTCTATAGCAGACACCCACCATGACATCACCTTTGTTGCTTTCCCCTCTGACTCTACCCCAGAGACTCAACAAGCCTATTTCCAGCTTCTTACTGGAGCTCTGAACAATCATATGGCTATTTTACATAAAATACAACTCTTCTTACTCTTCTTCCCTCCCTGTCCTTTCTGAACAGTTTGTACCCATCCATGACAGTACTTCAGTCATGCGACCTCCCACCAAGTCTCTCTTATTCCAATTACATCATCATTCTGTGCCTGTGCAAGGACTTCCCATTCTTCCTGCTTGTTTCCCAGGCTCCGTGTATTCGTGTACAGGCACCTGAGGTAACTAATTGATTGCCCTGATTTCTCAGGAAGTATGAGAGCACCTCTCGTGTTTCCCCCTCCTGCTTTCTCTTCCTCTTCCCTGCTTACCTCAGTGCTTGGTCTCCATCCCCCATATTTGGTCTCCCCCCTCCCATATTAATACAAAACAGCATATACAAAAAGTGTTAGTAGAAAAGGTATTAAAATATTCCCAACTAAAATGGTGCTTTTGGGTTCAAATGCATAAACAATATCTAACTTATGAAAATGAACCTTTTCAAATTAAAAACAACATTTATTAAACATAACCCCAAATGAATATACGTTCCAGAGTTTTTGAAAAAACCCTAAGATTAAAGACAACATTTCAAATTTTTCCAGGATTCTGAGGAAATCCTGGGACATCTTGTTTAAATATTTTTTTTAACCTTGAACATAGTAAACCTGTCATTTTGGGAAGTGTAGGTTAGCAATTTCACTGTGTTTTGCCCAATTGACAGGACTAGGAGCAGCTAAGTGTTCTGTGTCTTGGCACAGTACATACAGTCATGAGCAGTGGGTAAGACACTAGGTTTCTATGTCTACTAATTGTCAACTTAATCATACATTAAGAAAATAAATTTAGTAGGGTACTTATTTGTGTGAGGGCACCAGGTGCTGGTGCACTACTAGCACTGTCCTTCCTATGGTAATGGCCATAGGTAAATTGACACTCCAAGTTAGAGCAGCTGTGGGAACTGCCCCAATTTATGGTAATTACCCAGTGATGTCTGATCCACTTCAGGACTGCAGCTGCTCCTGTTTCTGCCTCCATCACTCTCCTTTGGGTCCCCAGTGTATTATTGCTTATATTATACTTGTTCTGAGTAGAGGTCTCCATTTGGCTAATTTCTCTGTTGTTAAATCACTGCAAAAATATATATCACAGATTATTTCCTCTTAATATCCAAATCTTAAAGAATTATTTTAAATATATTTAAAAGGTCAGTGTCAGATATTTCATAGACATTTGGGCTGGAAGGGACCCCAGAGGATCACTGAGTCCAGCCCCCTGCCCAGGGGGAGGAAGTCAGCAGGGATCATAAGATCCCAGCAAGATAAACATCCAAAAGTGTCTTGAAGGTGTTCAAAGTGGGTGCTTGAACCACTTCCAGCGGCAGTCTATTCAAAACCTTGGGGGATCATACAGTAAAGAAGTTCTTCCTTATGTCCAGCCTGAAACAGTCGTAGAGGAGCCAATTCCCCATCCAGCAGATCATAGTGAGGTCGAGGCCACAGTTAGCCAGTTTTGCCAAGAGGTGATCATGGGATGCCAGATCGAAGGTTTGAAGTCAATATATATGACATCAATCTCTTCCCCTTGTCCAGGTGATAGGTCACTTGGTCATAAAAGGAAATAAGATTGGTCAAGTAAGACCTACCCACAACAAACCCGTGCTGGGTATCCCTCAGGATATTGTCATCAGCTAGCCTGTACAGGATGGCCTCTTTGATAATCTTTTCCAAGACCTTCCCCAGGATGGAGATCAGGCTGATGGGTCTGTAGTTTGCCAGATCCATTTTCCTCCCTTTTTTGAAGATAAGCACCACAATGGCCTTCTTCCAATTGTCGGGCACTTCTCCAGAGCACCAGAAGATCTCAAAGATCTGTGCCAGGGGCTGAGCTATGCTGCCTGCCAGCTCTTTGAGTACCCTTGGGTGTAAACCATCAGGGCTGGCTGACTTGAAGGTATCCAGCCTGCCAAAGTGTTCCTTTACAAGGTCAGCTTTGATGGATGGTAAGGAATCTCCCTCACCTGGGCCTCCCTGTCCTGCAATGGGCAGGGTTGTCCCATGGGACTGGTGAAAAACTGATGCAAAGTACCCATTTAGCAAGTTTGCTTTTTCCTGGGCATAGGTTGTCAGTTGTGCCATCTGGTTTAGCAGGGATCCAACGTTGCCCTTGCTTTTCCTCCGGTTCCCCATGTATCTAAAAAAGGCTCAAATATGTTTTCAGCTCAAATGCTGGTCAGCTTTAAAATAATTTTGTGCTAACATAGAACCACTTCTAATTCTGAAGCCCAAATTTAGGCCTTCAGGTATACAAGTGCTGTTCCCCTGAAGGTCACTGAGAAGGTCAGATTTATACTGGAGAGCAAAGCTTGCCCCCTCATATATTTTTTATATATATTTAAACTCAATTTCCATGAAAATGTTGAAAAAAACCACTCTTTTTGTTGGACGTACAGCAAAACAATGTTCAGTGCTTTTGAACTTCCTTGGCTGGCTGTATATGACAGTGCACTGTTTGTGCCTGCTGCTTTAAGAACATCAGCCAGGCTGTGGAGCAGCCGGTAGGTGGTTCAGACCCAATTAAGTGGTCACCTGACCTCAGGGGGCCACTTGGTTGGAGGAAGACTGGGCAGGGACCATATAAGCCCAGACCTTGGGAGCAGGGCCAGCAGTTACATCTGGGGAGCTGGAGGAGCAACATCTCCCAGCCAAAAGACCACACCTCCTGAAACACCTGAAGGTTAGGGTAGGAACTATGGGGATGGAGGAGGTTCCTTCTGGTTCTGGGTAAGACCTGAAATGCACCCTGCTAGGGCTGGATAGTATGGTGGGTCAGTCCTCAGGAAATGTCACACCTGCACCTCCCCAGTGAAAGGCAAGGATGGGGTGCCAAAAGGCCTCAGCCCCCACTGCCTTTTGGGTACCCTATGGAGGGGAAAGACTAGGGGTGCACACCCTGACAGAAAAGCACAGGGCCTAGGTCCATTGAGTGGGGCCTGAGACAGGACCAAGGTAAGAGTGGTCCTTAGCCAGGCCAAGGTTCTCAGTGTAGAACCTGCGGTCAACTGTGTGCAGAGATGGTCTGAAGGGCTGTGTAGAGTAGGGCCTGAGCAGAGTTGCTTATCTTGAAGGACTGCACAGAGTAGGACCTAAGCTAGGGTGTAGGCCCAGGAGGGGCTAGGGTGGCCAAGGCACTCAGAGTGGTGCCTGAGGCCAGAGTTGGGCCAGAGGCTGAGTTCAGCCCAGAAAGGGGCCAGGGGAGTAGTAAAGCTAATTTGATGCCATCTGCAAGGCATGGGACATGGTGGAAGAATGGTTCGGAGCCATGTAATTGGCTCACAATACCAGGGCTGCAAATGGGCAGCCTCCTGCATTTTTACATCAATCCATTTTACATCAAGCCATGGCAGGTGAGTACAGGACAGACTGCCCTAAATGGGGAGAGGGAGGAGCACTGATCTCTGGTTGTCAAGTCCTCCCCCCCTTCACTGTATAACAGGAGTGAACTAAAAAAGTCCATAATTCTCAGAGCTAAATATATTTCCAGGTTGTATTATAGATCTGTCAATAGGCTGAGGAGGATAACCGACGGACTTTGTCTGATATTCAATGAGTAGGGCCAAGATCTCAAAGACTGTTCCTTGAATCAGACCTGCCAATACAGCTGCACTTGTTCAGTATACACTGAAGCTGACAAGAAACTAGGTATGATTTTGGTAGAGTCATAGGTCGGCTTTTCCCAATAAAAGCTCTAGAATACCTTCCTGTGGAAAGCCATAAAAAAGTACTCAGACTTGCTATATTTATGTCTCACCTAAAGCGTTACCTCTTTGTCAAAACTTTGTGCAAAGAATTGAAGCAGTAGAAAAAAATAGCTGCAAGATTTAAGAAACAAGTCAGTGCTTAACCATAGGCCGTCCCTTCTGAAAGGATTTGTATAATCTATAAGTTGTGCCTAGATACCATGATAGGCACTTTAGAAAGTACAGGAAATAGCTAGACAGATCAATGATACCGAGGCACCAAAACAAGACAAAATAAAATGGAGTCACATTGGCAGGATAGTACAGGGGAAAAAAATCACTGTTTCCTAAATGGTAAAGGACAAAAACCAGTGGAGGCAGAAATGTTGTTTTCTTGCATCTCAGTGGATCTATGAACAATGGATTCTTTTATAAAAACAAAATCTAAAGCGTCCATTTAATTCCATTGGTAATTTGCTGCCATCTTCTTTAATAGGGTTTCTCATTCATATTAACTTAATTGGCAGCGGTACTAAAAGTCTAAAAATTACCAAATTTACTGTTGCTTGACATCATCAGTGCAACTAGGGAAAGGAAAATCTGAATATTGGCTTTGTGATCTGATCACTGATGAAATATTGGGAAGTTAAAATTTTAAGAGGGATTGCATATGTATATCTGAAGGAGACCAACTGAAGGCAATAGAGTTACTCTGATATAGGTCAGTGCCAGATATAATTGAGATTATATTCTTGTCCAGTGCTTTCAATGTTTGGTATTTGATGCTCTTCTATCTTTGAAAACCTTTTAAAATGATGTAAATAAAATTACTCTCCTAAATATCCTCATCTTTTGCCTTTAGACAAATGTGGAGTCTTTCCCCACAGTTTTGTTTCCAAAAGGTTTTAATAGGTAGGTTTTACTTTAACCTGTTTTTTCAGTTCACTTCCTTATTTGGGTACCTGCATGTTAGATAATGCTTGCAGAGCTCTGGGAATTGCATTTTTAAGGTAATAATTGCTTTTCCTGTTAGCTCTGAAACAGGAAGAATTAACACGTTGCAAGTCCTATCTATGTAAACAGAGCATTACTATTTCAATATTTTTTGGTAACAACGTATGTCCCACACATATAGCCGTGATATCAAAGTGTTAAGCCATGTGATAAATTAAGCAAATACCTTACATGGTTTCTCTTCACATATTTGTTTCTCTGAGATGCATTCTAATTTTCTAAGCCCTGTACCTTTTCAAGAAGCTGCTGCTAAATTGCCACCTGAGGAATATTTCCTCTTTCCCCCACATATATGGTATTCTCCTTCTGAAATGATTAGTGTCTGAAGGCCAGAATGGACAAGTTCAATCTTTGGCTTTTTTGACATAAAAATAACTGTATCACAAAGTTAAAATCTGATACCCCACAACTCTGCAGATCTAGAGACAGGAGCTTTATGCCACTGGGAAGAGAAGATCCCCCAGTTTCTCAGTGGAAGAAACACTTGCTCCTATCTCTCAGGAGGTCCTGAAATAACAGATTCTAAAATTGTGATATTTTTAGATATGATAAAGCTATTTTCAGTCTTTTTTCAGTTTTAATGGATCCCTCTGAGCCCTGTACAGTTGAGCTCATCATAACGAAGGCATCTAGCTTTACAGATAGACGGATATGAATAACGCAGTCCCAATAACATGTTAAAAGCTCTTTGAAATATTCCTAAAATAGGTTTTCTACAATTATGTAGCATATCGGAAATGCATGACAGTATAAAGCTTTAGACAGGTCATTGGTATGAATTGAGGATGCCCAGCGCAAGTAAATATGAATCCCTGAACACCCCCTGCTGCCCCACACACACACACAGACTCATGCAGATAAAATCTTTCTATCATGCCTGTCACACTTTCCTTTTGGCTCCTCAGCAGGAAGAGTGAGGGAGAAGGAATACTAAAACACTCCTCAGAAGGCTGTAATAATTTAATGTTAAATCTAATTCTGAGCCTAAACTACTTGGTAGTCCCGTTTAAATAAAAGATGTAAACCAGTATCCTCCCCTTTCATCCACACTGGCCATAGGTCACTAGAAATCCAGTTCAGCCTTTTTCCTGCCCTCCACCAGACACAGACAATAAATTCATTTAATCCTTTTCTAGAGGCTCTGTTCTGCACTTTCCTTTGCACCCATTAAATATGAAAGGACGAATTTACTTGAAGTGTTTTCCAGTCCATAAGTTTCAACCTTCACAGGGGGCAAAGCCACAAAGCCTGTTAAAGGAAAGCACAGCAATTTGGTTTGGTCCCTATCCTCCTTACTACAGCTGAATTTGTGATTGACTCGCAGTAGATAATGTAAGGCAAGAGGCGTACCTCTGTGGAGACCTTGCGTTGGTACGGACATGATTGATTAATGTTGGCCTCCTGAGGAAGAAACAGGGTGACTTGATCTGGAGATTCATGCCAGGCACAGCGCAAACATCTAAGAGCGATATTCTTAGATGTTCCATTCTGTCTAACTATTTTCTTGGGATATCATTTCAAACATCAACCTCCCCCAACTGAGACTAAAATAAGATTGGCCTAACTAAGGTACCTCTGGATCTTTTCCCCACCTTGTACGGTTTTGAGAGTATATTTTCTTTGTGCCTCATTTTTGGAATATCAGTGCTGGATGCATATAAATAAATAAAAGATCCAGTTCTGTGCTGTGCACTAAGGAAAAGGAGACACATAGGCTAGGTACACATAAAAACACATAAAGGAAAAGAAGACACATAAAAAGCCCAAAGGAGAATTGATCCAATATTTCCAGGTTTCTCTAAACTGTGCGGATTGGACCGTTAATGAATAGGACTCACATTCACACTTTGGTTGGGGAAAACAGGCAGAAGCCTGTACTGGCCAAGGTCAGAAGGTGTGGGGCCCTCTTGCACACTTTCCAGTGTGTCAGACATTACTGAGGCCACCCGAGCACAGCCAGGTGGCGACCATCCCTCATTGGTTGCCTGGCATATGACCCCAACCCCCTGATTAAATCTGATACTACATCCATCCAGGTGTATTTTAAACCAGGGTCCCTGAACTTGAAACCAGTCTATGTGCACTGAACTTCTGTTCTGTTACAAGTTTAGACTGGTTTCCGATCACTTATGCCTAGGAGTCTACTGAACTCAAGAAGGCAGGCAGCTGATTTGGTGGCAGATCATGGGACTGGCTGCCATTTGCAGTGGCTTATTGTGGTGGAGACCCTCACCCCCCCATGCCTCTGAGTGGCTGAGGGGCTCTGGTGGCTGCACCTCCACTGCTGATTGGTAGAGAGGGCTGTCCATTATACAGCCTTCAGCCCTGCCCTTCACAGCTGATTGGTGGAGAGGGATTGGGCTGTACAACAGCCAATCAGCAGCAAGGGATGGTGGTGGCAGCTCCTCCTTCCCCCATCTCCTGGCAGGCTGCACAGCTGGGAAGACAGCTGGATCCTACTGGGGAGCCAGGATTTTTTTTTTAGTATTTTTTTCCCCCGTGGATTACTTGGAGATCGCCCGATTTAGCGATTTCTGCAAAATCACAATTTGAGTAGGTCCCTACTTATATCAGTTTATATGCACTTTCTGTCCCAGGTCAAAGCAAGGTTTAATTCACCATGGCACTCTCTGGACTCTAAGCTGCTGCAGGGAGTGAATGAGCTTGAGTCTCACTTACCCAGGTTAGGGGACAAGGTTATACATATTCCTCCCTCCCAACTCCCCTGCTAGCCTGCACCCAACCCCCGTCCCCCCCAAAAAACACAACAAAAAACTAATTTATGGCATTCAGCAGAAACCTGCATTGCCATAGGCTGAACATTAGAACTCTGCCCTCTCCTATTTTGCACGTACCCCTGACAACTCCCAGGCTAGAAGAATCCTCCTCCGGCCTTCTGTGGGCTGCTGAAACTCCTGAGGTACCTGGGGTCAGAGCAGGGCCTGGAACATTTCCTCCAACATAAGTTACACACAACTGGGAAAGAAAAGAGGAATTTCTTGTTACAAAACATAACTGTATTTTGGACAGGTGTGAGATCCAGCATAGGATTATCACATAATGGGGGGACGGACCATACAACTTCAAATACGTATGGCAAACCTTCCTGTGTGCACACACGTGTGTGTGTGTGTGAGATGTGTGTATTATGGTTATCCTACCCATCCTTTTTTCTCCATCAGCTTTTGATGCTTTCTCTAGTGGGCATGATTACATGAAAACCTCCAACTCATGATAGATGGATTCTTTGAAATGTGCTTTAAATAGAACTTTAAAGGTGACAAAGAAAGGAAGGAGATACTTGACTCTCAGCCATGCGATGCTAGAGCTACCATGCTGTTTGTTTGTTTTTTAATGTTATTTATTTATTAAACATTTTTGATCTTTCCTCTTATGGCAAACCAAGCAATTTTTACGTGCTAACGTACAGAGAGCAAAATATCATGCACCAGAAATAAGAAAAGACCTTTGTATAAACTTCAGTATTTCTAGCGCACTGATTTTTACAGGACACTTTGAAACAAACAAAAGTAAATTAAAATGTAAAATCAAGAGGGAAATGTGTGTGTTTGTGGGTGTGGGGGGTAAAGAGAGAAAGAGAAGGAACAGGGGGTGTTTGGAATTATCTCCAGCCTTTCATCCAAGTCTCCTGCAGGGATCATTATTTGACTTGTTCTAGAGAAGTGTCCCAGATGGACTCATTTTTTTCCATGCTATGCCCTCTATTGCATGTTATCCCTTTCTTCACAGCAAGCTCTGCCAGTCATCATAGCAACCTTCATGCCTTGGGAGGATTTTACTTTTCTAGCATAGCAAAAACTGACATCTACAACCAGCCTAAGCTCTATCAAGCCATCCTCGCTGATGTGGTGATAGCCTGCATGTGCTGGGTAGATGAACTGGAATACAAGTATCTGATTTAAGGTCAAAGTGAAGTCTAGAGTTATGTTATTTCTGGTTGTCGTAACAGCCTAGAAGCTTGAAACAAGGCTTAACCAAAATGTGTGTCCAAGCTGGAGTCCCTAAACCTTCCACATTGGTATATGGGCAAGGCTTTAATTTTGCGAAGTGTTGGGAAAACCTGTGAGCCCTAAAAATGATCTTCTGCTGCATAAAACATCATCAGAGACCCAAGGTTGTTTCCTCAATCTCCTGTTTTGCTCTTTCTCACTTCTCAGGGTGAAATATTTATTGCTAACTCTTTGTTCCATGTTTGCTCTATTTCATCTGTATGGGCTCACTGGTAGAATAGCTGGGGAAATAGTGCAATTCTCTTCCGCATTTGAGGAGCTCTACTGGGGGTAGTAGAAGTGCTTGTGGGTTTGATTCAGAAATGTGTAGGTGAAACATAAGTTTAAATACACTTCCATGTTGTGGTACACGGTAAGTTGTCCTGTACTTGGAGAGAAGTAAAAGTGTTCTCTGATCCTCACTTACTAACAGGGTGATATATAGGTGTGTGCGTGTGTATAATATATATCACAATTAATGTGTGTGTAAATGTCTATATGTACACACACACACATGCAGAGCACATTCATTTCTCCTCAGTTTTCTGTCATCAGGGTTCCCTCATTTAGGGCTTCTAATGTGAGATGAAGGGTAGCAATTGTGTTGGTCAGATAATTTAGCCCCTGTCTGATAAGCCATAAGCAAAGTGATGACTGCATCATTTTAGTATCAGTAGTATCCAAAAGCTGCGGCTGGCAAAGAGTAGGAGAGCTCCATCTCAGCATACACCCTCACAGGCATTTTATTTGTGATCGTAAAAGTCCGTGGCATTGCTGATTCTTACAGAGGCTTGATGAAGAGCACCATGGTTATGTTTGTTTAATAAGCCCCTTTTACCTATTTTTTCAGTCAGAGCCATATAAAAGTTCCACTAGATGGCACTGTATTAGCTCTATGACTGGCAGGAACTAATAAGAACCTACTCCAAAGACAAAATCAGTAAAGCTAAGTGATGGTGTATAGTGGATTGCCCTCAAATGCCTCTCACTCAGCAATACACAACAAGCTGTTCTCTTGATTTCTCTGGAATCTGGTGAAAAACTTATTTCCCCACAGAGTTTCTCAGATGATTTTCCACCTGGTTTCGGGGTATGTGTTAGGATGGGTGCAATCAAAAGGTAGCAGCCTCATCTTATGATTACTGAATTGTGAATATGCCAGGCTGTGGTATTACATTTAGGAGGGAAGAAAAGGAGAACTTTGACTCATAGGGGTTGCCCCTTCTCTTCTAGTGCTGAGTGTCCTTGGTCACAGACCACAAGGGCTTAAGCAGCACTTCCATTTTCATAGGACCATTGCACTCTTTTCTCTCTCTTGTTATGCTGCTGGCCCTTTAATATGACTTGGTTTGCTCCATTTGCCCTGCCTCTTTTAGACTGACATCTTTAATTGTTCTCAACCTGCCTGCTGTCTCTTCCAGCTTCCAGGCTGCTTCTAGCATTAATTGATTTCACTGTACCTGTCCCCTTAGCAGAAATCATAACAAGCAGTCCCAGTGCTACTGCTGAGCTGAGTCCTGTCACATAGGTTAGGTGCATATAAACTGCTTTCAAAATGGCCAAAACTGGTTTAAGATGAATGTTGTTGAATCTAGTATCAGACTTAACTGATTTAGGTCAAAACAGTTTACAGAACTTCTGTCCCAGACCGCTTTCTGGTTCAAGTTAACTCACAGTCCCCCAGCATCCCAGCATGCTTTGGAGCCCCGGGCTGAGCTGACCTGGGTTGTGCTATCTGTCTCCTGCTCCTCTCTTCCCTGGCCAGAGCACTATCACTGCTCTGGCTGGCTGAGAAGGGCGTGGGGGTGGGGATGGGAAACCCTGCTCTGGACTGCCCCCTGCTTGCTGCTTGAGCAACAGAAGTGGAGGACATGGCCAGACACCGGTAGCCTGAGCGAAAGGGGCCGGGGGGGGGAGGGAGATTTAATTCCCTCTTCTTCCCATCTCCCACTGCTGCGGGACCCAAACTGCGGTCTGCCTGGCTTTCCCCCTGCATGAGCAGCAGGAGTGGGGGCATGGCCAGACCTTGACCTCAGGCCTGATGTGAAGGTGGGAAGGGAAGGGGGAATCACAGAGAAGTGGGGCTGACAGGGACCTCCAGAGGTCCTCTAGTGTCTAGGCTGGCCTCTAACCGAGCTCTGGCCAGACTCTCCCGTACAAGGTTTGCTCTTAGCAAGCCTTGCCTGGGGCTGGGGCTGCAGACCTGAGCCAGGCCAGCCTGCAGGCACTGCCGAGGGCAGGCGCAGAGGGGCCAGGCCAGGCTGCAGGGGCAGGGCCCTTCCCAGCCTGCTGTGGCTCGGGCTGGAGCCGCAGGAGCTGTGCGCCTGGATTGCTCCCAGCTCCCTGCACCCAGGCTGGGCTGGGTTATTATGGAGCCACTGTGGTGGGCAGGGCTCCTCTCCTCATCTTCCTGGCCTGCCAGGGGGGTGGGCTTTGTGCAGTGTTGCCTCAGGGTTCAGGGCTGGAGGGGCACAGCACTGGGCCCTGCTGTGGGGCAGGGCATGAAAACTGGCCACTTTGGTGACTTTTTTTTCCCCAGGAGTACACAGCCCCACCCCGGCAGGTGTTCTCAGTTGTAGGCACTGAGAGCAAACCTTGTATGGGAGGGTCTGGCCAGGGCTCAGGCAAGGGCTGCATTAGATGCTAGAGGACCTCTGGAGGTCCCTGCCAGCCCTGCTTCTCTGTGATTCTTCCTCCCTTTGCCTCAGGTCCAGGGTCAGGGTCTAGCCATGCCAGCTCTCATTGCTTAACCCTTCAGTGCCAGCTAGGGGCTGGGGCCTGGCCACGCTCCCTCCCCGACATCTAAAAGCCTGGCAAGGGCTGCTTCCCCACTTCCCCTTCTGGCATAACCCGGCTGGGGTACCTGCAGGCCAGGGTGGGGGTTTAAAACCTTCCCCAATCGTACTCAGGTCTGCCAGGCCCTGGGCACTCTCCCCCTCAGCTTCCCTCCAGCCTTCGGGCCACTGTGGAAGGGAAGGGAGGGTTCACTCTCGTGCCCCCGGCTGCTTCCCCTCTGGCTTATACCCTGAGTCACTACAGGCATGTGGCTGCATTTCTGAAATCAGAAATGAATGGCTATTCACTTGCTTGCGGTTCAGTCTACGTAGGTTAGACTAACCTGCAAAGATTGAATCAATTCAGGCTTGGGCTTTTTGAATGTCTATATTTAGCCTTAGTAGCAGCTAGGCCTATTCCTTGGCAAAGCTGTCATGTCAGAGGAGCAGGAGGTAAAGGACATGTGCTTCATGGAGAACATTCCTGTACCTTTGCAGCATCCCTAGAATAGCAACAAAGCAAAGAGCTTTCTGGGGTCCTGTATCCTTTCCACAGTGCTCTCCGTCTGCCATGCCATGCATTACTGCTTGTCCCAGGCTAACCCATAGTGAATGAGATCCCCCAGCCACTTGATAGTATGACTTGAATTAGTTTGGTGCAGTACAGGTCAGGATTGATTCCTTGGCAGCTGAGGCTGTACATCACATTTCTGTAGCCAGTATACACTTCTCTACACACATCAGTTGGACTTAGCTTCTGAAACACCTCTGTGAGGTCAGCTGTATCCTCCCCATTGTGCAGATATGGAAACAGAGGCACAACAGTTTAAATGAACATGCTGGGACAGAGTAATTAGAGCTGCCCTCAGACTAAGAGCTAGACTACATACCTTGAAATCAACAGAGCGCCCACCTCTGTTCCCCCTTTCCTCCCTTTGTGCTGTCACTCACCCTCCTGCCTCCTTTTTGTATATCTCTCCTTACACATCTGTTGACTGTCCCTCCCTCCCTCCCTCCCTCCCTCCCCCCTGCCATGTCAGTCTCCCTCTCTCTGTCCTACAGATGGTCAGCTCTGTGCCATGAGCAATGGGAGAAGTTCCCAGGCTGGCTCCTTTCGCCAGCAGCTGCTTTCCCTCGCTGCCTTGCCCTCCTCCCCTTCCCATTTTGGAAGCAGCAGAGCTGACATAAGACTGAACCTTCAGCGGAAGGTAATTATCTAGGATTAGGCTGCAGCACCCATGCACTGGAGGGGTGCCAGTGGGGAATGGGCTTCAAGGCTTCAACAAAAGGGAAAATACAGATGTCACTCTCTACCTCTGGTCTTATGCTTCAAGCGGGAGAGGGGAGGAAGGGCTTAAAGCCCCCTTGGTGCGCTCATACAGCTCTTTTTGCTGTCTACAGATAAGCTAATTCGTTATCATGTGCAGACTGGGTTCCGCACAGACGAGGCGGTTTATTGTGAGAGCCACCACATCCTCTGTCTCTCCCTTGCCTGTGCTTTTGTTTTCTGTATTGTGATTTTTAAGCAGCTGCATTCTGCTTCCCATTGGTTGCTGCCGGAGTGTTTCTCTCATTCCTTTTTGGCAGTGAAGCTTTAAAGGCCATAGGAGACATTAAGTCAATTGCAGAGAACAGAAACACAGATGAGCTGTGCAGGGAAAAGGTTTTGTTTGGTTTTTTCCTGCCTAGAAATGGGGTGAATGCCCCAGAAAACATGCACCTCATCCATGGATCCTTCCAGACAATTTGAGAGCGTCTCATACATATGGCACTTCCTTCCTGTCACTTTGAAGAAAGGCAGGGTGAAAGCTGCCCTCCCAGTTTATATGCATATATAGAATGGAAGGTGCTAGGCTGTTTTTTTGCTTTGCCAGACATTTCCTTAAAAAAGACAGGGTGAATGGGGTTCGTACAGCACCGCACTCACTTTTGTTTCATTGATCTTGCTGGATTTTTCAAATACTTTTTCTTTGCATCTCAGTCAGGCATTTGTGTTCCTCAGTAGAAAGACTGTGGCAGCACAGACTCCTGGCTTGAGTAAGTTCATTGTGTTAGGAAACAGATAACTCAGCCTTCTCAAAATGAAATGGTGGCTTCTGCCGGGAAGGGAACAGGTTTAACATTCCATGTTCTCTTTAGCCTGATTCCATGTTCAACCTAATTTCAGTAGCAGTGAGGATCTTTTCCCCTGGGTCCATTTGTAGGGAGTAATAATACTTAGCACTTGATGTTCCCAAGGCGCTTTGCAAACATTAATTAAAAAATCCTCATGATCTCCCTGTGAGGTAGGGCACCACAGAAAATACTTTACAGATGGCAAAACTGAGGCACTGTGAGGTTAGGTGATTGGTGGAAGGTCACAGAATGAGTCAGCTGCAGACTCAGAACTCAGATGTTTGACTCCACATCCCATGCTTGAGTCTCTCAGTGAGGTGGCTCAGTCACTATATCTTGTGACCATGACAAAAAGACTGGGGATCTTTAGCGCCCTGTATAGAATACTGCTTGGCATTCTCTCTGCCTGCTAGAAGCCAAGGTTTCTCCTGGACCATGTCACCTTTCTACTGCTTAGTGCATCCTCTACTGCAGCTGGTACAACCTTTTTTTTTCCAGGTAAAGTACTGTAACCAGTCCTACTCAGACCAGCTCAGGGATAGCACCTGACACACATTTCCCTTGTTTTCAGGGATTGACTGTATGGCTAAGGACCGGCATTCAAATAGCCTGAGCCTGAATTGATTCAGTCTCTGCAAGTTCATCTAACCTGGCTAGGCTGAACCAATTTGTAACTGAATGGACATTCTTTCTGGACTGAGGAAATTCAGGCACATGCCTGCAGTGGCTCAGGCTAGAAGAGCAGCCCTCAGCCTGCACTAGAGCAGCCCTCACTTCCCTTGCACAGGGCTGAGCTGAGGGGGACATGGCCAGGCTGTGGCTGGACCTTTTGATTAGGGAGGTTTGCCCACACCATCCCAGACTTTTCCCCACTGGCTGCTCAAAGGGCAGGAGTGTTGCCAGCCCTCTGCTAGCACTCTGAGGCAAGGGATGGTGTGCAGTGCATATATCTGTTGATGATACGGAGCTTTTCAATTTCCCTTCCTGTTTCTTTTTACTGTCTGCAGCAAACTGACAGATGAGCAAGCCAGCAGAGGGCTGATAAGAGTGTTTATCACCCCATCAGCAAAACAATAGCCTCTGTCCATTAGTTCAAACTCTTCTTAAACAGCTTACCAGCTGACCTGTTCATTAGCTCCAAATAGCCCTAAGCAGTCACTGTTCTGTCTGCCTGTCTCAGTGGAATTGGAGAGACACACACAGTCACCTCTCGGCATTAGCTAGCATACCACATGCCTAGGGTCTGTGGGGCTGGGGTCTGTGCTGTGGGAGATTGGGGGGGGAGGGGGAGGGCAGTGGGAAGCCAGGCAGACCCTGCTGTACTTGCAGTCTCTGCCAAAGCTGCAGCCAAGGAACAGAGGGGAGGAGCCAGCCCTGCTGTGGAACAGAGAGCCCACTCACCCCAGAGAGCATGTCGGGATGCTGGGGGAGTCTGGTTTATCTTAAACCAGGAAGAGGTCTGGGACAGACATTGCATAAACTCGTTTGACTCGAATCAGTTAAGTCTGATGCTACATTCAACCAAGATTATCTCAAACCAGTTTCAGCCTGGTTTATTTGCACTGAACATCTGTTCTATTACAGGTTTAAATCAGTTTCTGATCACTTAAACTGGTTTATGTGTAATGTCTGTCCCTAGCCTATATCACAGGTATATTGTGCCAGGAGTTTTATTGTTTTTAAGGGGTGGAGGGGAAGGGATCTCTCTCTCCCTCACCCTCCAGCTTCAGACTGTAGAGACCCCGAGGTTGGGTAAAAAGAACCAGATGTGGCTGCCATTGCAGCCTGTTGGTGCAGTTTCAAGCCTGGCTAGTGGAGATCACTCTTCAGTCATGTAAGGGGCTCTTTTTCTCTTTGTTCTGATCCCATTGCAGCAGCCCCCAGCAATTACCAGTCCAGAGTCCTATGCAAGGCAATATGGAGGCATCTGAATTTTTCTTAGGGCTAAAGCATAGCTGCCATTTCCTAGAAGCTCCACAATTCTTTTTTGTGGTTCCCCCTTCCCTGGGGAGGCAAGTACTCTGCTTCTGGGCCCTGCCTGATTGCTGATTGCATTTTCCCCTCCAGGCCAGCTCAGTTGGGGAAGGGTGGTAGGAAATGGCAAGAGAGCAGACAGGCAAGTGTCTTCCCTCCTTCGTTCTCTCTCCATCCACCTGAGTGGGGCGGTAAAAGAGAATGTAAAGAGCAGGTCATGTAGAGCTTTCTTTCTCCCTGGAACACAGAACTAAATGGAAGGGTGAGGAAGCTCCTCATGCTCCCTGCAGTATTGTGCAATCAAGACACAACATGTCCCTGAGTATTAACAACGTACACGGAAGGCACTTATGTGTAGTTAATGACTGCCTTAGAGGAGTTGCTAAGGCCCTTCAGCCCAGTCAATCATTAACTGCTAGCAAATGTCCAACCCAGAAGTCATCATTGTTATTAAAAACCTAACAGGGCCTTTTTTTACTGTCTGTTGCATCTTGAGCTCAGTGGTCTGTGTTGATGTGGTACTAATCAGTGGACAGAATGAGTCTCTCCCCAGCAGTACAGTAACACATGGGAAAACAAGACTTCATTCTTAGTGCTCTATAAAGGTTTTATTCACCTTAATTTGTGCCTGGGTCCATTTGTCCATTCATCCGTTCTGTGCTGTGTGGGGGCAAAACATTTGCTTCTAGGAGGGTTTCATGGTGCTAGCTGCATATAAAGTCCTGGAAGTTTTGAGAGACCCTGGTTCCCTGAGGAACAACTTCTGTCTCTTAGCTCTGTCACGGCGAAGGATGTCCCCTGGAGCACTTCTCCTACTTCACCTGGCAAGGAACTCTCCACAACCAGCAGCGAGGTGTATTCACTAGAGGCCCTGGAAATTGCTTCTTTTGCAGGCATGTGAAAGCCTACACTATTTGAGTTGAGGATAAGGCATCCACTAGGGAAAAGCAAGGATAGCTGCTAGCTGTCTACTCTTTGTGAACAGGATGGCTTATTTCACTGCTTGCTTTTCAGATGCATATTGCTGTGGTGAGGGGTACCCAATATAATTTAAAAAACAAACAAACTTCCTTTCAGAAACCCATTCAGATTGCTAAATGACATTCACATATTTTGCATCATACACAAAAGTTAGGCACTCAAAAGCCAGGTAACAAATGAAGGACCAAAGAAACTTTGCATGGCCCACCTAATAAACAAACACACTTGTATTAGATCCTAAAACAAATCCCAGGTCCTCTGCTGCACTTTAGCAGCTCTTTGTTGTACCACAGGCAGGCTACACCATGGAGGGATCAGCTCACTACTCACATCTGCTAGTGATACAGAACTGGCCTTATGGCTCCTATGTTACTGTCATTTCCTGCCACTGAATACAGTGATGCTAGGGGTAAAGAGGGCATGGCTATAACATCCCATTGCCTTCTGATCCTTGGCTGTCATGCTAGTCTCTTGGGACCACTGGCAGCCAGCATAATTTAGAACAGATTGCATGCTGCTGAGACTTATGCCAGGGGACTGTGACAGCACTGAACCAACTCTCAGAAATATCAGGAATGTCAGATCTGGTCTTGTCTAAGACCCTGATCGTGCAAGCAGTTATGTATGTACATGACTTTACTTTTGTGAGTAGAAAATGTTTGCAGGACTGGGGCCTAAATTGGCTAGAAGACCTTTCTGAAGTCTTGGAGCATGTTAGCTGTCACATTTAGCTGAAGGGGAGAGGGTGCTGAATTGTTAATGAAAACTTCCTTTTTCAGAATGTTATTTAAGCACTGGTATTAAAGAAACAGTAGCAAACAAATGATCTTCCTTCCCCCCCGCAATCCTAAGCCCAATATCTCATGCAAAAAATCACAAAAAAAACTCAAGAGTTTTAAATGGTCTTCCCAGGGCCCACCCCCCTCTCCATTGCTTGGCTTTCCCAACCTCCAGACTGCACATTTGTGATGATGACATTTCATTAGCATTAGTCATCATGATGTCTTCCAGGCAAGATTTAAACCTCTGGTATAAAAATAAGCAGGAAAAATCATTTGGAAAATACAAACATTTTTGGAAAATAGAAACAAAAAGATCTTCCCTATATTTCATAAAGTAAACAGGACAAACCCAATTTTATTATTTCTTTTACAGGTCACCTTCAGGGCTGCTGAGTTGTGATGAAATGTGTTTCTTTGCATTTGATAAGAATAATATGTTTATATTTATTATGTTGGCAATGTACAGTTTATGAAGTCTTTATTCATTTTCTTGGGGCTGGAATCAGGCCGGGTCATAGCAGGTTTGTATTTATTTATTTATTTGAGATTGACATCTCATTATCCAAATTCAAAGCCTGTTCTCTCTTTCTCTCTCACTTTTCTCTCTCTCTCAAAGTAAATCCCTAGTCCTCATAGTAGTGGAGAAAATGACAATGAGAAAGGAGTGGAAGTGATGCAGTTCTGAATGCCTGAATCCACAGGCAGCCTGAAACAATTGCTCTAAGAGGTGTGATATCAATGGGGTATTAATTCAAATTCAACTTGTCACCTGGTCAAATGTCAATTGTTAACTATTTCACTGCAGGCCAAAAAACATTGGCATGATGAAGATCTGAATAATCTTCTGTGAGGGACACCTTATTTTGGTGCCATAAATTCATGGGAGACAATCACCACTTCTTTTTTACTGGGAATCCAATAAAGGTGGGGAAGAACAGGGCTGAAGGGAGCATCTCTAGGTTCTGAGTAGCGTAGGCAGTGTCAGCCACAGTGGCTGTGGGAACAGGTGATTTCTACCCTGGCTTTACTGAGTGTTTTCGTCCCTCTGTTAGATGCTGTCTGTGGGTTTCTGCTAACATGACTGCACTGCTTCCCTTTCACTTGTATTTTCAGGCTTTCTTTTACAACCATGAAGACTAAAAACTTTTTTTCCCAGTGAGTGCTGAGATATCAATGTTATCAACTGACTCTTGGGCAGGTGCTGTAAGCATGCACCTTCTGTGCCTGTGCCTTAATCTGCCTTGTCCAAGGCAGATATCTGAAAACTATTTAAGAAGAGCCTAACAAAACACCTGTGATCACATGCTGAATTTCTCAAGCATTTCTGAGTGCAATAAATTTTACTGTTTCAAGTTGGGAAAGCTTGCATTTTGATTGGAGCTCAAAGGAATAACCCAACCTTTTCCTTATTGAGTCCATTATTGTTTTGCCTTTTAGGTTAGTGTTAGAATGATGTTGTAGCTGTGATGGTCCAGGAATTATGCAACGGGCAGGGATATCTTAGGTCAATAGTTTCGATAGAGTTAAATGAGCTTTTGAATGCAAGACATTCTTGGTGAGACCTGATGAAAAATGTCTTACATTCAAAAGCTTGTCTAACTTTATCCCAACTATGTGGATGGTCCAATGAGAGATATCATCTTAAGGAATCGTGCCTTTTGTTTTTTAGGGCATAGAAATACATTGTTGTCACTTAGGAACATTGTTTCTTGAATATGGGGGTTTGTTGTTTTTTGTCATTTTCCTGTTTATCTTAATTTTTTAAAAGAATAAGCTCCCACCACCTTTATAATTATTATTACTACTACTTTCTTTAATGATACATTTATGAACATATATATTATAAGTATCAACAAGGATGTACTATATAATTGCTGATATATTTATATATTATATTAATGATAACAATAACAGTAACAACAGCAGTATTACCACCACCATCACAACCACTAACACCATTACTACTACTACTATTTGCATTTCTGTGTGTGCATAAATAAAAGACACAGTTAAATATGTTTTAATAACTGGAATAGATGGTGTCACCATTTTTAAAAATTTAATAACTGAGCTATTCTGCCTACCACATTCATGATCCTCTATTAGCTTTGAAACATCATGGGTAAAAACTGCTAGTGAAAATGCATGGTTTACAAAGGAGCCCACAAGCCCGGTATCCAGGTTTTGGCCATTAAAAGAACTGGTTGACCCTATAGGGGCTGTCAGTGAATATATTCTGGGTCTTTTTATATCTACTTTAGTTGTAGAGAACTGTTGATTTCAACTAATGGTAATTTGTTAGACATTTTACTGTTCCTTCCCTTGAAAACAGCCTGTTGTACAAAGTGGTATAAAAATCTATCAGTTCTATTGGCATTTTTGAAGGACTTATCACTGTGGTATTCAAATTCTGTGTATGGATTTAAAAAATAGTAGGAAAGCTGTTTTGGAGACATCAGTAACATTCACTACACTTGACATGTTGTGATGTAGTGCAGTTTCACTAGGCTGAGAAAAGTACACAAGGAAACATTAACAGCTTTAAACAGGGCCTGACAAAGCCCAGGACCCTATCCCCACCCATATCCCATCCCATAAGACCACCTATGCCACCATGCTGCTAAACCCCTCCCCTCTCTGGCATTGGCAGGGATCCCCACTCAGAAAACTAAGTGAAAGAGCATGAGGTCCCCTTTCTGCTTTGTAGGAGTTCCAAAACAAACCCATTCCTTCAGGACTAGCAAGAGAGACATAAGGAGTGTGTGCTCTCCCATAGAGAGGCAGTAACCCCACTATTTACCCAGCAATCAGAGGGTTGTCATGTGGCTGGGTAAGCTGGTAATGGTGTAAACTTTTCCTTTTCCACTATGACTGTTGTGATGCTGTTGATGGGAGTAGTGGTTTTTGAGAGGAATGCTGCAGTTCACACATCAGAGTTATTGTGGTCAGGCTGTCTGCAGACTGAGGCAGACACCCCATTATTTAATACATATTTTCAGTGTCTTACCCATACACTTGAAAGTTATACACTTGCTGCTGCTTTGGAATGAAAGTTTGGATTCCATTATATCCACAAGGAGCACAGCACAAACGTATTAGTGCTTATGTTTTAATGCTGACCTGATTATAAGATCTTTCAAGTGCTTTAATTTAGTTGGTGGTAAGATTCAGCTGGAAAGAATTGAAGCCATTGGTGTTTTTTGATGAGGGTGATCAAAATTAGCATTATAATCCGATCCTATGGAGAGGCCTACCACCTTTCAGTGAAAGAACACCGAAGTCAAGACTTTTATCCATGTTTTATTGCTTTCAAGACAGGCTTCCCTATCTAAGCTAACATCATCACCCTCTAGTGGCTGTTTCTTGTAAATTAGTAGATTCGCTTAAGCATGTGCCTACCCTCTCCTGCCTTCAAAATCCTGTCCTGTTATATTTGTGTCTGTGTTTAGATAGTAAATTTGGGGGGCTAGAGACAAATGTGGGTCCTGATGTTTCCATTGAAACAGTTTTCTGTCAGGCAATGAAAGATTTCACAGAATTACCTTGCTTTAGATGGTAATTCTCACAAAAAATAGTTCCAGAATTTACCCAAAAAATCATTTTGGAAAGTTTTTGAAACTTTATTGGACATTTTGAGATTCTAATGACAAATGTTCTCCAAATACTTTTGCTGGAACAATATATAAAGCATTAGCAAGAAGGAGCAAATCAAAAGGAAACCAAATCAGTTGAATTTTACCAATTTGCTGAACATGGAATTCCTCAGGCTGTGTCACCAGCCTTATAAATAGGGATCTGGGCTTTTCATTCCCCATGGAAAAACAGAGAAAATTATGGATTTTCCCCTTTACTGGAGGAAAAAGTGAATTTCTCATTTTACCACAGAAACTGGTAGATTTTGCAGTTTTGTGAAGAGCTCTTCTCTGCAGGCTGGCACAGTTCCAGGGCACAGGGGGCTGGGGGAGTGGGAGGAGGGTAGTCAGGCAGGGGGTGCCACATGCATGTACATGTACATGGCCCCAGGCAGCCTGGAGAGCAGCTCCTGCAGGTAAGGGGGTGGAGGGAGATTGAGGACCCCATAGTGAAGGAGAGAGAGAATTCAGCAGGGCTTGAGCTGAGGCTGCTGCCCAGCCAGGCAGTGCATGGGGTTTGGGGCCAGGGACTTTAATGCATGGCCGCAGGACCCCTGCAGGGAGCGGAACAGAGCTGTGGGCAGCATGTCCAGGGGCTGCAGGGGAGGGACTAGCTCCCTGCTACTGTGCACACTTGGGGGGGGCAGGGGACACCCGTGTGCCCCAGATCCATGGGGGGGGTGCGGGCTGCCCATTGTGGTCTCAGGCTCCCTGCCCTGCTGCCCTCCCCCAGGGCCTCTGCAGCCCAACAAGTGCAATCCAGTGCTGTGGGGCACAGGGGGGCCATATGGGGATCTCCTTGCCATTGCGAGCTCTGCACTGCCTTGGAGATGTTGTCCCTTGCATGAGTGATAGCAGTGGGGGTGGTGGCATGGGGTTGTGCCCCTCACTGCTGCTGCACATTCAGGGGACACATGGCCAGGGCAGTGCAGAGCTTGTAGCGGCAAGGAAGTCCCTGCATGGCCCTGCAGTGCCTTGTGGCGCCAGGTCCACCAGGCTGCGGAGGCCCCAGGGGAGGGCTCACAGTAGGCAACCTGCCCCCACCCCCTCCCTGTGCATAGATCTGGGGGGTGCAGGTCTCCCCTGCCCCTCTCTGGGAATGTGTGCAGTGGGGGGGACCTGACCC
Source organism: Crocodylus porosus (assembly GCF_001723895.1). Taxonomy (NCBI): domain Eukaryota; kingdom Metazoa; phylum Chordata; order Crocodylia; family Crocodylidae; genus Crocodylus; species Crocodylus porosus. The sequence continues at coordinate 41,417,288 of NW_017728931.1, read as the reverse complement.
CCAAACCTGCAGCAGGCGGGGAGCTCGGCTCTGTGCTCTGCACTGCTGCAGCAGCTGCTGCCTCCTGGTGTGGGCAGGTGACTATGGACCTGGCAGCTGGGGGCCCCCTTCAGCAGGGCTGGGGTTGGCAGAGGGCTGTGGGTGGGGGGTGAGAGGCATCAGCAGAGCTGGGGGGGCTGTGAGGGGGCACAAGCAGGGCCAGGGGGCTGTGGGGTAGGGAGTGAGGGGCTCCAACAGGGCCAGGGGAGACTGTGGGGAGAAGTAAGGAGTCTTTCATTTTAATCACAGATTTGGAGGGTTTATTAGAGAATTTGTGATTTTTTTTTTGTTTTATCAGGGAAATCCAGGATCCCTACTTATAGGACATTTGTGACACTGGGTGATCACCTCCAGTAGGTCATATCCACTCTGTGGCAATTAACTCTTAACTGCAGTGCTCATGGTAAGGCAGTTATGCCCTCTTAGAACAGACCTGCTGGGTAGCCAAACATGGCAGATACATCCTAACATTTCACTAACTCTGGAGGAGCAACAATAAAATAACAACAGCACACCATGTGGTGGTAGAGACCAGTGGTATGGGAATGAGGGATGAGAGACACCACATACATGAAGGGTTCCATATAATAAGCATTCATTTAACACATTTCCTGACCTTCACTCCCCTCCCCCCAAGCCCCTCATTAAGTTGTTAGAAATGGATCAATAGGCTCAAGGGCAGAAGGCTGCTTGGATTCCAGGTTACTGGACGCCACTGGCTGTGATGATGAAGTGGACTCTTGGTTTGTATTAAAGGCTGCTGCTAATCCCTCTTTCCCATTAAGAACCTGCCACCACAGAGCAAAATTATTTCCTTGTGTTTTGACAGAAGATGAACAATTGCATTTACAAAAGCAATTCGAAAGACCGTAAAAGCTGTCAGCATGAGAGGCGTGTGTGTGTGTTTGCGCGCGCGCGCGTGTGTGCACACATGTATCTACATGGGTATGCTTACAAAGAGGCATTGCTTTGGAGGTGCCTGCCTCCTTCTCTTCATGGAGGTACACACAGTTTTATTCATCTGAAGGAGTGACTACATGCAGGGCCACAGGAATGTCTGGGAAGTTGCTAACCAGATTGTTTCATTGCAGACCCAGAAATGAGACTGCCCTGCGTAGGTGGGGTGTAGCCTGGGGGTGGGAGGGAGAAAAGGTTAATTGCAATGATTCTTTGTTACTGGTTCTGAGTCTCTGTTTCTTCTCCTTGTACAGTCATTTATTCCAGTGCAAAGAGGAGCTGAACTGTCACCAGTATTATCTGGTAGCATCTTGTACTCCCTGCATACTGGTGCATAGCGCTATCCAAGGTACCAGCCAAAAGAGAATCAGGCCCAGAAGTATTAGAATTAGGGCACTTGATGAGACAGGGGGTGTTTTTTTTAACAAACAAAGTACTCAACAAGACCCCATAAGAAAACAGACAACAAACAGAGTTCAAATATAACAAGGCATATAAATCCAGAGCTAGAGAAAGCCTCTGGATCACAGAGATCCTGCTCACTACAAATTTATACATAGTGCCATCTCTGCACTTTTGTGTTTAGTTAACAAATCAATAAACCCCTCTACCTACTACCTATGCCCAGTAACCCTGAAAGTCCCCAAAGCCCACACTTGCCACTCTACAGTCCAAATATGCTCACTGTACCCACAGGATCTACACCCTTCACTTTCCAGCTCACCCTACCTAAAGCCTTTCCCACCTGGAAGTGCCCATGCTGCACATTATCCATCTTCTTAGCATCTCCTACATCTGTCCATTTTGTAATGCTCACTTTCCACCTGCAGTACCCCAAGCATATTTAGAGTGCACCTGGGGAGCATTTCTTAGCCCCTTAGTTGCTTACTGCACACTCCCATCTTCATTAATGGTCTGGAGGATGGCATTGAGTGCATGTTTAGCAATTTTTCAGGTGACACCAAGATGATTGGAGTTGAATATGCTCTGGACTAGGGGTAGGGGAGGTTAGGATTCAGAATGACCTTGGACAAATGGAGAAATGGTCCAAGACTAATTAAATAAAATTCACTAGGAGAAGTGCAAAGTTCTGCACTTGAGATGGAACAGTTGTATGCACAAATATTAACAGGGGAATGACTGGCCAGGTTACAGCACTGCAGAAAAGGGTTGGGGGTTATAGTGGGCTGTAAGATGAATATGAGCCAATAGTGTGCTATTGTTACAGAAAATGCCAATAGCATATAAGGGTGTTGCTTGTATTTTGACAGAAATTAAGTGATTCTTCTGCTCTATTCAGCACTGCTGAGGCCTTTCTGGAGCATTGTGTCCATTTTTGTGCCTTGTCCTTGAAGAAAGACGTGGACAAAAACAAGGAGGAGTCCAGCAGAGAGCAGCAAAAATGGTTAGAGGTTTAGGAAATATGACTTACTAGGAAAGACTGAAAGAACTGGGATTATTTAGTCTGCAGAAGAGACTACTGAGGAGGGATTTGATTACAGTCTTCAAATACCTGAAGGGTGGTTATAAAGAGGATGGTGATAGACTATTCTTTGTGGCTTCAGGGAATGGGACAGGGAGCAATAGTCTTGAATTGCAGCAAGGAAAATTTGGGTTGGATATTAGGAAGAGTTTTCTAACTGTGAGGGCAGTTAAGCAATGGAACAGAAATAACCAAGAGAGGTTGTGGAATCTCCAATCTTGGAAGTTTTTAAGAGCAGTTAGACAGTTTGCTGGGATGGTTTAGTTAGGGATGATCCTGTTTGAGTAGGGAGCTGGACTAGATGGCCTCCTGAGAGTTGTTCCAGCCCTACTTTTCCATTTTTCTATGTTTTACCTGCTCTCCCATAGGGTGAAGGATGTCATTTGGCTTATTGCACAGTGCCATTAATGTTTTATGTGACTTTGGCTGTGTCTACACAAGACGCTGTCTGTGTATTTGTTACTGTGCAGTCATTTAGTTCTTGTTTATACAAGTACTAAATGACTGTGCACTAACCTGCATTACTGCACAGTAGCACAACAGTAGCCCAAGACTACTTCACAGTAGTGTTGTATCACGATTTCTACCACGGGTTCTGTGCAGTCAGCCTCTCATATAGATGCAGCCCATGAGAAAATAATTGAATCTGTGTTTGCCTCAGTTTTCCTGTCTATTAAATGGGGACAGTACTTTTCTGTTGCATCTTAGAAGTACAACAGTGCTAAATTCTTATGATCAAATTTGTAAATGACTTCAAGATTCAGTGTTGAAAGATTATGTAAGTGCAAATATTATTATTGTTATTATATTTTAGAGGGAAAAGTGTGCCATTTGAGTAATTGCTTTCACAGAGGCAAAAAGATTACAGCTTTTCACATCATCTGAAAGAATCAGTCAGCATGAAAAAAAGTATCCTAGAAAATTCAACTATAGTCATCTACACAGCAAATACTTCAGCTCTTAGCCTTTTATCTTTGCTTTTCAATTCAGAGTTTCTTTTCAATGTGCCCTGCAGACAGTATCTCTGTGTGCTACTGTGCTCCACAGCCACACCTACTGAGAGAGAGCCCCCTCTACCCCTAGGACACCCAAACCTCAGTTTTCTCACAGCAGTGGTTGTATATTATAGAGTGGGAAGGACGTTATTTGACAGCTAATATTGTAAATGATGTCTAATTTGGTTTGTATATGGGAATAGTAATAGCTACTGCTGCTGTGGTTTTGTTGCTTCAGGGTAAATGCAATAAATAGGAATTTTAGAGGCAGGCTCAGTGATGAGGATGGGGGTTGGGATTTAATTTGGACTTATTGTGCTGCCACTATTAAATCTCCCTTCTTATCTTCATGGAATGAAGTATGTATGGATTCACATGTTTTCTGGCCTGCTGGCTTGAGCTATTTTGAAATCTGTGTAAAAATCTGTGTCCCATTAAGTGCTATCCACAAGACCTTCCATGAAATATAATCTTTCACATGCCCAGAGCAGCTTTCACTTCAAGATCACAGAACCCTATCCAAACACTGATTGAACATCCCAACATCTCTGTGGACCAAGCAAGCATTATTATGCCCCTTTTGCAGATGGAGAAGTGGAGACACAGGAGTTTTGTGCCTGTAGCTGCACAGTGAGTCAGTGACAAAGCTGTGAAGACTTAGTTCCTTAGCTTTTTCTATTAGATTTCACATTCTCCTGGAAATGTAAGTAGGAGCTGCAACTTTAGCTGTCAAATATCTGTTCTTGAGCTCTGAGCTTTTGCATTTCCCTTTAACTGTTTCCTTAGCACAAGGCACCCAGGATTCATGCCAAGCCTGTCAGAGGTTGTAGAGCATGTACTGAGGAATATATCTGTCAGGGGATGAAATACAAATGTCCTGTTTTTTAAAATAAAAGAAATAATTTATCATGCACACTATGAACAGAAGACAGAAAAGAAACGGTGCTCCCTTCCTAGCATGTGTGTGCCTCTTGCTCCCTTGAGACTGGATTTGCCAGAGTCTAGCACAGCTGTCAGGTAAGGCAGAGGGGCACAGGACTGGTACTTTATTATTTTATTTCCCCTTTCCAGCATCTTGTATTACATGACTAGAAGCTCCGCAAGTACACTCTAAATACACTTGGGTGCCTTCTGCCTGCTTGTCTGTCTCGTGCATATCTGACTGCACATAGAAAAAAGGCCATCATATTTTCTCAGCTGGTTGAGTATTCTGGATATTTTCACGTCTTGTGTATTTTTCCAGGGATACTTGGTTTCTTTGCCTGAGTTAAGGCACTTAACTCAGCTTTTCAAGAAAAGTAAATATTATGTGTCTTTTCCTTAAGCCGTCATTCACTCTCTACAGAGGCAGAAACCTCACTGAAGTCAACAGGAATTCTGCTCAAGAAAGAGCTTCATGTTTTATGCCTAATGTTTTATGTTAAACACTTTGTCATCACGTTTAACCCCAGTGAAAGTAATGGGAATACTTGTGTGAGCGAGTACTGCTCATATGAATAAAATGTCATGGAAATTATCATTTTGTCTTCCCCCTAGAATATAATCTCCTTCCCTTAAATGGCAAATAAAGCAGGAAATCTCTCCAAACTCTGCACTCTCTATAATCTCTCTGCATAATCTGTGAAATATCTTTAATCTGTAATCTGTCAGTATAGTCTGTCTAATACCCAAACAAACTTTATAGATAGTCTCCTGTTTAATCTGACTAATCATTTAATCTAATCTCTCTAACCTTTCTGTATAATTTAATTTAAACATTTCTAATAAGAACTCTCAGACTAGCATTTCCATTTTGTTTAATCCAATTCCTGGGTTTTTTCCTGAAACCACCATATGACATTAACATTTTGCCTTGAATGGTTCATTGGAGTTGGGACCATGCAATGTTTGTTTCCCATAGGGAGAGAAATTAGTGAAATATATTGGGTGTGTTCTTGGTGTAATCTTATTTCTGTACAAAGAACATAACTGGGAAACCTACTATTTAGGCAAAGGTTTCTTGTCAAAAAAACCACACATCTACTCTGCTGACTAGGTCTGCTTCCTCTTATGACACCTTCTCTTAGTTTGGTGTCCAGTAGCAGGCTACAAGAAGACTCCTTAGCTGTTGCACTTATATAAAGTGTCACCCTCTGACCTGTCATGGTCGTATTGCTGTGGGTGGTCTCTTCTCTCCATTGTTTTCACTTTTAGTCCCAAAAGGGGCTTGATTACTGCTTCTGTTGAGGAGGGGGTAATCAAGTGTGAGGGAGGAAAGGAGCCAGTGGGCTCTGAGCTACCCTGTCCTGGCACCGTCAGGCGAGCCTGTCTGGCGCAGGCCCAACACACCGGGCGGAAACTCACCTCTTTCAGGTCCCCAGAAGAGAGAAGGCCCGGAACGAATGGTGGCGACATAAAGGAAGCACCGGAGCCGGACGAAGGAGCGGCGGGACTGGAAGGAGCGGGTGGAGCAGCTGCCACCGGGGAAAGCTCCCGAATGTGGATGCGAGCTGCCCACGGGGGCTGCAGGACTTTCTGGGGTAAGGATCAACCCCGGCGGAGCTTGGGAACTCGAGCATCCAGTACGGGGAGGCCGAGGACGGCTTGAAGCTGCTGGGAGTGGCCGGGCCAGGTACCGTATATTCTCGAGTAAAGGAGCAAGCCCAACTGGGGAACTGCTATCCTGGCAGGGAGGGGCTGAACGAACTCGGGGAGCCCGAGAGAGGGCTGAAGCACTTGTGGGGAAGTGGGAAGAGGGTCCCAACCCTGAGGCACACAGGAGAAGAGAGGGGAACGGCTGCTGAAGATTGAAGCAGCCCACCGAACCCGTGGAGCTCCTGGCCGTAATCTTTTGTGTTGATCCTTTGTTTCCTTCTATAAATGGATGGGACTGACATCCTGATTGTGTGACCTGCCCAGATAGGCAGTCACGTACCCGGTGGAATGGGTGAGGGTGCAGGGGAGGAGGAGCCCTCAGCGACATGGGACCCCACGCCCACAGTGAGTCTCGGTCCTGGACTGACACGCGCGAGACAATCCAAACTGAACTGGAGTCATCAAAGTCGTGGCAGGCGAGTCAGAGGCGCGCAAGAGTCCAGGAACGACCCGCTGCAGGCGGGAGGCGGTCCCCGAGTGGGGGGGGGTGTCAGAGACGCGCAGCGACGCACTTACCCCCCCACATCAAGGAAGAGTGCTTGGGACACCCACTGTTGCATCTGTGAGCACATTGTTAGATCCAAGACTCACTTGCTATTATCTTTTCTCACCATCTGACTCTGGTGAAATATGTTCCTGTAAAAGCTAGCCAGCTGCTCCTCTGCTATGGTCTACATGTGCAGCTGGGATGTCCACCCCAACATACTGTCACACCCACAAGTCAGATAGTTGTTTCAATAAATGACTGCAGACGGAGAAGGGTTAACAAGGCAGCGGCATCTCCTTGGGGTGGATGAGGCGCTGAGGCCCAGATGGTGTGCTTGATTACACAGGCCTATGCCAGTGCACTGCTACCCTAGAGGGAATTTAAGGAGGGATTGCATGTCAGAGAGCATTTCTCTCTGGTTGCACAGGCTGCACTTGCACCATCCATTAGGTTCTCCCACAATAGCCACAGTACAAAGAAGATTAAAGCAGTATGCCACCCTAGAGGCCCCTGGAGGAATCAGCTCCTGCAGTCCTCACTCAGTAAAAGGGACTACTTTGTGAATGGCCCTTGCATTCTCCAGGCTCCCCCCAACCCTCCAGCTTCCCCATCTCCCTCCTTCAGTTACCCTCCCACAGGGACCAGTCACCCTATGTTCACAAATGTGCAGTTAAAATGACACACACAAACCCCACCTCTACATGTGCATCCATACACCTTTTCTAATAGGCATTAAATTTAGTACCCCCAATGTGAGGTACTAAATTAATGTGCATTAGGTTGTGCTAATGCACAGTAGTGCATGTGCATGCTTTTTTAGTGACGTGTAATGTGCAGTAGGCTATTTTACTGTGCATTGGCATAATGTCACTTTTTTTATGCCCACGCTTTTTGTTTTTTACCCAACAGTGTTTCACATCCACACATACATATCCACAGACTTGCTTCTTCCCCCCCCACCTGCCACCAGCAGTAGTTTCCAGTACCAGTAATAGAAAATGGGCATGAATTAGGTTAAAACAAAATGAACATTTTAGCAGGAGTAGCAGTACCTGCTGTAGTTAGGTGTTCAAATCAGGATCAATTACAAAATTCTATGTTCAGGCAGACATCATTTTGGGAAGCATTTTTTGTTTGGACTGGTATTTTTTCAGGCATTGTCTCTGCCCTGCAGTGAATTCTGTTTCATTTCATTTGGTTTTGCTTCTTTCAGTTCTAAGCAAATGACTTCAGATATATTTGAGTAGAGTTAAAGAAAAAACTTCTCATGGCCTTTTTCTTTTTTCTGTTCTTCAGCAGAAATAGCTGATACTTGAATGTTGCAATTTGAGTTAAAATAGTTCTCACTGAGGAGTACTGCATAACCTTTTTCCAGAGGAAATTGGATTTGATTTGACCAGGTTATTAGCATTTGAAAATTGCATACTGAGCCTACATAGGAGAGTGTTTTTGCTAAGTTTAAGTGCAGACCTCAGGAATGAGGCACTGTACATGAGTGAATAACTTAGCTCTGCAGTCAATTGACTAAGCCTCAGAATGGCTTCACAGCAGTATGGACAGCTTTTCAAACAGCTTGAAAAACTCAGGGTAGAGGATGGACCCTTCTTCCATTCCTGCCATTTACCAAACAAAATGCCTCTTTTACGGATGGAAAAAGGCTGAGCTCTGGAAATCAAGACAGCACAAATCTGCTTTCCAGTTCTTTAGTGCTTCATAATTTTCTGCACTTCACAACCTTTATTTAGTGAGACTGGTTTTGCTGAACAGGTTGGAAGTGCAAAGCTGTAGTTTGGTATGGAAATAGCCTCCACTCAGGAACAGTGCATGGGTCTGTTTCAGAAGCAACTGTTCTTTATTTGACCAATTTAAGAGGTTTTTTTGATAATCATATACTGAACCTGTACAGTAGAGATTATACTGGGCTCATTAACTGGGCATCTACAAGAGGATGTACAGTGCAAAAGTGCCCCTCTCTTGAACTACAGTGCATAGTAAACTCCTTCATCTCCCCTGAGGCACTCCTAACTAGCCTGGATGCACTTTGCAAATAGGATAGGTGGCTCTGAATTTGTTGGTCAAGGACAATAGTGTTCCGGGGTTGTTTAACGAAATAGAGCACTGTACTATGTTATTTTGTGAGCAGGCAGTGCTTCACATCCCTGGAAATACAAGATTCTTCTTTTAGTTTCCTCCATTTCTTTAAAAGCAAGCAAATGAACAAAAATACTATAGAAAATTCAGTTCAGAAGATTCATGTTGCAATCATGTTGTATTGTTCAGGTTTCTGGAGTCCAGTATAATAGGCTTAACCCCTGCTTCTCGTGTGGATCCATTACAATGGGATTGCAGTGCAACACAAGGTTATGTAGCATTGTCATGTGATGACTGGATGTAAGGATGTGATGATGATTGCAACAGGGGGGCTACCAGGGCCAATCTCCACAAGGCCCACCCACCTGTTCTTGGGCTAACCGCCCACCTTCTCACCCACCACTCTTTGGTCTTAATTGATGAATTAATAGATGTAATTAGGCAGGAGGCTGCCCATTTTCTGCCCTGCTGCTAGGGGGCGCTATCTGCAGCTCCACTCCTCCCCTACACCGCAGCCCAAGCCTAGCACATAACATCCTGATGTTCCCATACATGCCAGTCCCCCATGATGGGGCCCAGAATCCTACTGTAGGCCCCCACCCAAGTTCCTGCCTTCAGGCAGACTCTGCCACCATCATACCAGGCCACATATCGCCCTGCCATTGGTTCCCCTTTGGATGTGATTCCCTCACTGGGACCTTCGGCTCACACTAGCCCCGGCCAGTTGGGACCCCAGGCCACTGGCTCTTGGGCATCCCTTTCGGTGGGCCTCCTTGCCCTTCTGACCCTCCTGGTCCTGACCCCCACCTGGGCCAGTCAGGGGAAGCTCTGGCAGGCCCCAATGTTTGAACCATACTCTTATCCTGGGGTTCCCCTCTCTGGGTCCTCCTTTACAGATGTGGGGAGCTGGGGTTACCTCACTCCACAACTGGTGCCTCAGGGTGTCACAGGGGACTCTCACTCCCCCCCCGGGCAGCAGGTCATGATGCTACAACTGGTGTTATCACTGACCCACACTCTACCTCCCCACATTGGAGGACTTATTGGGGTCAGGACTCAGCTCCCTCACACTGGGGCTGCCACACACTGCCCCTCACACTGGGGGTGCCACACACCGCCCCTCACACTGGGGGCGCCACACTGCTCATAACACCCCCTTTACTTGGGGTCTCAGGGCTTCCCTCCACAGGTGGGCTCAGGTGGCCATAACCGTGCCTGGCCCCAACTCTCCTCCTTGGGGTCTCAAACCCCCACAGGGCTCGGGCAGCCTTGGCCACACCTGGCCTCCAGCTCTCCTCCTTGGGGCTTGCACCCCCACAACTACCTCCAGTGTACACAACCTATCCTAAGGTGAGGGCTAGGGGTTAAGGCACCCTGACCCATCTTTCACTGGGGTGAGTACTGGCCTAGCATTTCCTGGAGGCTCCCGTGACACCGGGAGCCCCACCAGGCCACCCACTCCCGGCAGGGTGTAGTTTCCAGTTGTACCCAGGACCAGGAGCCTCCTGCCATCCCCTACAGCTCCTCCTGCCTTGTTTATATAGGCAGCCCAGAGCCTAAAATGGCTGCCCTCATTAGGCACCTGGAGGCTGCCAGCTCCAGGGCCTTAAAGTGGCAGGCACACCTACTGCCCTGCCACAATGATGTTTTGTGATGTGACTGCACACAAACTGTTCAGAGTGGCCAACCGTAGGCAATGGAGAGGTGGAGTGCAGTAAATACCTCCAGGGAAAATGTTGTGGGCTTCTTAGTCTGTACGTTAGACTGCAGGTTCCATTCTCAGCCTTGAATGGATCCTGCAGTAAATCCTTGATGTGCTCACAATAACAGGCAGTCATTCATCACTGCCCAGTGGCTCAGGGAGTTCTCTGTAGCTAACTCTGGGAGGCAGTAGTAATGAGGGGGAATAATGGCTTTTTTGGGTTAATAGATCTTGACAACCTGATTTCCCCTGGTGAAAATAAAAGGGAATAAATCTTACAAATACTGCAAAATCAATAGCCAGCAGCAAAGGGGCTGCCAGTAAGACCCTGTCCACAGAGCTCTTTTTTCCCCTTAAATTGTGAATTGTTCATTTAAAGTGGATGGAGCCGTCCATAGCCTGGGTGGAGCCAGAAGATCTTCCAGTCCTCCCTCTTATACATCTCTAGGGTTTATATCTTAGCCACCAACTTTGGAGAGAAGGATAGGAGTTTCTGGTGGCTGTTTAACTGGGATAACACCGGAGTGTTGTGTGGAAGAGGGATACAGTATTTTTAGCTTTTACAGAGGCCTGGAGCTCAAACTCACATCTCACATGTAAAAGCTTAGAGATGGTACTAATCACTGGGCCATTTGGAGAGGCTACGAGACTTGAGTTTTAAACTAGTCAGTAGCACTGTCTTGTACCTTCTTATCTCTTCCATAGGGTGCCACACTTCCCTGTTTCTTATATCTTAGTCACCCAGTCTTACTGGACCGCTCTAACTACTTGATGGCAGTACTCCAGAAGACTCCCCCTTCTACTGTGTTAGCAACCCGGAGGCAGAGTTAACTTCACCTTTCTCTGCTTTTCCAAGGTCAGAGTTTGGATTTCTTTGAATGAGTCAGCCAAAAGCTGCCCCAGATAAGTCTGAAAGACCATTTAAAGTGATTTAAACGAAAGAAGTTTTATTGGCAGTTTTACAGAAATAGAGAGAAAACTGTAAAATAAAAGGTAGTTAAGCACATACCGAACATGCTTAAATGAACACTGTGGAGAGTATCATTAGACTGGCAATAAAATAAGAATGATTAGACTAGGGAGATGGCAGGATTTGTGTGTTGACCCACTCTGTTAGTAGATGTTGGTACCCTGCCGGGAACTGCTGGTGGATTCTTGCTGACTCACTGTTTGCAAGCCATGAAACTAATTAACTCCATGCTGGATAAGCTTGGGGCTGGTGTGTAGTCCAAGAGGGTCTTGGCTGATCAGTACTCTAGGAAGAACTCTGAGAGCACATAGATTTAAGGAGGAGGGCTCTCCCTGTAAAATCCTTAATATCATTGTTAATTTTTCTGTGAATGAAGGCAAATTCCTGAGAAAGGGACAGTTCTCACTCAACACCATCTGTGGACGACGACATGGAAGAGGGTGGGGAAGTCACCAGAAACATGGAAGGATTCTTTGAGAGCAGGGCAAGGTGGAAGCTCACATCTCAGAAGAACAAATGCAGTGACAGGGTTCTGAGAGTTTATTAAGGTGGTTTGGAAAGGAAAAGGTACAATGAAAGTCTATGATAGAGGGTGTGTGTGTGTGTGTGTGTATATATGTATGTATTTTAATAATAATTAAAAAAAAGGAAGAGTGTGTGTTGATAGTCCCCACCTTTTGCTTACAGAATTCTTGCCCTGTTTCTGTGCAGATGGTTCCCTTTATACAACATTTGTCCTTGCTTGAGGTCAGGTCCCCATATTAAGAGGAAGGGAGTGTCTTTGTTCTCTTGTTCCCTCAAGCTCTTTGTCTCCCTGGTTCAGATACACAGTAGAAAATAGGTCTCACTTCCTTCAGCCTGTCTTAATACCCCATCTCTCTGCTATTCGACCTATAGTGACAGCCAGAGATGATTGTAGCAGGGTGTGGGGCCTGGGGCAAATCAGCCTATGCGGTGCCTGGATGGGGGGGGGCAAGGACTGGGGTGGTGAGTGGCCAGACGTGAAGCTGACCCAGCTCTGCGGGGCCAGGGGCAGTATCCCCAATTTGCACCCCCCCCACATGGCAGCTTTCCATTCTCATGAGAGGGAATGCAACAGAGGTACTAGATTTTGACTTGGATTTCTATCTCAGTCACCAGCTTCTGGTGTGTCATTGGGTTTAAGTTCTCTGAGCCTCAGTTTCCCCTATGTAAATGGCATTAATAATATTTCCTTTGTCCCACTTTTTGCTCATCTTGAAGACCAGCGATCCTTAACTCATGGCTTGTGACAACAGGCAGCAAGCAAATTATGGTTACCCACAGCAGTATTTGCTTAGTATTATTGTCCATGGGACCCTTTATTTAGATCTTATTACTCATATATGCTGGGACTTTAAGAGGAGATATATATATATATATATAGCCTCTTAAGGTCCCAACATATATGAGTAATAAGATCTAAATAAAGGGTCCCATGGACAATAATACTGAGCAAATACTGCTGTGGGTATATATATAAGAGACCTTTTCAGATTTCTTCCAGAGAAGTGCTGGTGTTTTCTTTCTCAAATTCGTTATGCATGTCTACTGGTTTTGCTTTTGTCGTGCTAAAAACTTGATACAACACCCTTAATCATTCCTTCCCTTAGTATGCAGATGGAGAACAGACCCTTTACATGCAAAATAACTCATAAACAGAGAAGAGTATCTTTAAAGAGCCAGAGACATAACTAATTATTAAAATCATCCGGGCTGTGGTTAGAATTAATTTTGATAGGCTGGACACCATTCTGTCTACCGCAGGCTTCATCCCAAATGGAAAGTTCTTCCTTCCACGCAACAATTCAGCTAATTTAAAGTGATATCAAATACCGAGCAACATTAATGAATTTATGCATGGAGGCCTCATTTAAATAGCAAAGGCAGATAGCTGGGTTTTTTTTTTTCATAGCACCTTTTTGTGGGAAAATCAAGACATTGAAGCATTAGAGTTCCACCTCTCTATTGTGAAAGATAAACAAGAATCAGGATGCTACAGGCGATCCAGGTTGACAGAGGAGGCTGATATGAGGTCAGTCAGAGGATCCTCTTGAAACACCTGTTCATAGTGCCATGGTTTCCTCAGCAGAGATAACTGGTAAAATAATCATAACATTTAATAGTGTTTACAATAACACTGTATATTTGGCACATATAGTACTTTTCAGCCATAGATGACAAATCTCTCCTGCATTGTAAATATACTTATTCCTATTTTGAGGCGATTAAGGCACAAAGAGGTGAAGTAACTTTCCTGAAGTCACATACGTAGCAAGTCAGTAGCTGAGCTGGGAATTGAAATCAACAATGATATGCTTAGCAGTAATAAACACTGGTTCAAATGTCATTTTTGTGACGAGAGGGAATATTAGCCAAGAAGAGTATTTTTTGCAGAGATGACTGTAGCAGGATGTGGGGCCCAGGGCAAATCAGCTTGTGTAGAGCCTGGACGTGGCGGTGGTGGCAAGGGGGTGGAGATGGTGAGCGGCCAGATGTGAAGCCGGCCCAGCTCCGCAGGGGCCCCCAAAGTGCGGGGCCCAGGGCAGTCACCCTGATTTGCACCCCCAGGGACAGCCCTGTTTTTTTGGAGATCCATTGTTTTATAGCTTCATAGTTTCATAGATTCTAGGGTAGGAAGGGACCTGAGTAGTTCATCTAGTCTGACCCCCCGCCATGGCAGGAAACAATACTGGGGTCAAACAACCACAGCAAGATGTTCATTTAACCTCTTCTTAAAAACCCCCATGGTAGGAGCCAGGACCACCTTTCTTGGAAGTTGGTTCCAGATCCTAGCCGCCCTGACCATGAAGTAGTGCTTCCTGATATCTAGCCTAAACCTTCCCTCTGCCAGCTTGTGACCATTATTCCTGGTCACTCCTGGCAGTGCACGGGGGAACAGTGACTCCCCCAATGCCTGCTGATCCCCCCTGACTAGTTTATAACAGGCCACTAGATCAGTCCCTGTACAAGTACTGAATGAGGACAGTCCTAGACCTAAACAGCCAGTAAGCTACAGAGACATGGCAAACGAAAAGTAGGAGGAGAAATACAGTCATTTATGTGAAGTCATCAAGCAGGGAAGTAGAAGAACAAGAAATAGAGCTCAGGACTCCTGACCCCTAGTCCAGTGCCCTGCCCTCCACCAAATCCACTAAAACAAAGCATCTCCTGGGTTACTTCTGACCCTGTAAAAAGTACCATGATGCTGGTCCCAGGAGATGGCCAGGCATGAGTTCCTAGATCACTGCTGCTCATTCCTGGTACCTTTGGTAGGTCAGCTGGAGGCTCTTTGTACAATTATGATGCATTTTTTTTCCCACTGAGAAGGTCTTCTGGTCATTGCAGCAGCAACATGCAGAGTTGTGGTACTGGAAACAAAGGGAGTTAGCACTTTACACTGGAGCATTCAAGGTGACCTCATTTTAAGAAAACAAAATCAAGCAACTGTATTTATCAATTTGTTTAGGATTTATGAAGTGTAGTATCTGGGTGCAGTGCTTTATAAACACCAATGAGACAGGGTCCTTCCCCAAGAAGCTTCCAAGTGCATTTGGATACCTATTAATGCTAGGCAAAGTAGTTAGCCATGTTAGTCTTTACACCAAGCAGAAGGTAAGGCAGTGTGGCACCTCAGAGAGTAACTGGTTCAGAGAAGCATGAGCCTTACTAGGCAACCTCGTATGCTAAGCGTCTGATAGAGTAGGTCGTTGCCTTTGAAAACTCATGCCTCTGAACTAGTTAGTGAAGTTTTGTAGACATTGTTGGGGTAGAAATCAATTTGGGAGCAACCTTGTGAAAAACCACTGGTGTCCCCCACCCCCTGTATTACATGCTGAATGCATCTATTAACTGACTAAGGAGGCTGTTCAGAGATTGAAAATGTTTTTTAAACCTCCATCTACAGCCAGTGTGTGAAATACAGACTTGTCATGGGTCTCCAGGCGACCGGCTCAGCAAGCACTTTGCTAGTGACATCACACTTCCCACTGATGAATGATGGACCATGTAGGCTGCCTTAACATAAGGCATTTCCTCTAATATTACATGGTTTTCAAAATGCCTTTATTATTAGTCTCTCTCTGCATCCCATGCATTACAAAACAAACTTAACCCCAACCAAATATGCCAGCTATGCTATGCATACCAGTGATGGCAGTTTAAAGCATCTTGCTGCTTTGGCACATCAATAGCATACAACAGTAAAGCACGCAGAATCTGGCAATGTGCAAGCAGTGGTGTGATACTTGTTGCTACATGTTGGTTTCTTAAAACGCAAGCAAAGGACACAGCAACCCTTTGGAAAAACACCCCCCCCCCCAGATTTTCAAAGCTGTTTGGCATCTGTTATGTGACTTTCAAGGTGAGGGATCTTCAGTGAAGCCTCTTTCAAAACAGATGCGTGGTTCACATGAAGTCTCTTCAGCCACTTCCAAGCCAGGCTAGGAAAACACTGCTGCACTCTGGTAGAGGGGAGCTGAAACTTAAGCTTTGTAGCACTGCCCAGCCCCATCCTGCACAGCCCTGAAACATTCTTTATCCAAAGGTTTTGGCTGGGGATGGCTGTATATCTCTTTGAAATAAAATGCCTTTTGCATGCGTAGAGGGTCTATTACCATTATTGTTTCTAATATGAAAATAAGTCCAGGGCTTCAACCAAAAATATAAATAAATAAATTCAAAAGCACCAAGAGGAACTGAAACAGTGCCTGTGGGATAGGACATTTATTCTGGCTCTTTCAGACCCAGTGCAGGGAGACCATATATCATCATTGGCTTTTGCTGCCTCACAGCCTTTTCTTTTTTATATTTTTTACATTTTAAATGAATATTTGTCTTTATTTGACATTTATTGGCCATTTAATATTTAAACATGCTTAATAAATCTTGGAAACATTGAAGCCATGAGCAGCAGGGCTTTTCCAAGTCCAAATCCCTTCTCTGCTGAGGGCTAACATTGGCATCTCAAACAACAAAACCCAAACATAGGCAATGTCAGTAAGGGAAGCGGTGCGCTGTATCAGGAAATGTGACATGCTGTCTTCTCTTCCCGCTGGCAGTGCTATGCTGAGGACTCCAGTGGGAATCCAGGGCTAAGCCAGAGGCTGAGGGGTATGGTCTTAACAAGGCATTGGTGATTGACTCTGGCAAACACAGCAGTGGTGGTGCAGTGGCCAGTAACAGCTCCCCTCCTCCTGGATTTAGGTGCTGCTGCTGCTGGGCACCTGCAGTCCCAGCTCTGCTGGGCTGTGTTGGAAGGCACTGATGACACAGCATTTGGCACCACAGTTTCTGGCACTTCACAGTTTGTCTCCTTACGGATTTCATTTCTTGACCTGACACTGACAGGTTCTCCCTCCCTCTCAGTGCTTCGTTCAGACAGCCTCTGAGCTGTTATTTATCTTCCCCTGTCAAACTCTGGCTCTCTGCTCCTGTTCCATTTTGATATGTCTCATTCTGCAGATAGATTCCTTGAATTCCAGTGTCACCTATAGTGCAGCTGGAGATCCCATTTCCTTCCTCTGTGCATCTCTTCACATGGATGCTTTCCCTACCTTACCTCCTGCTGGCTCATACATCATTAGGTTGGATGAGACTGGTTCAGTCCAATGGACTGTTTTTGCAATACAAGACTTCCCAGCACCACATCCTGTGTTTGGCACCAGCAGCGGTGAGTAGTCATACTGACAACTAGGGACAGAAATTACACATAAACTGATATAAGTATTGGGAACCAATTCAAATCTGTAACACAACAGAAGTTCAGTGCACACAAGGGGAGCTGAAACTGGTTAAAGATAAACTTCAGTGGATGTAATATCAGACCTACCTGATTTAAGTAAAATTGGCTTTTTGAACTTCTGTCTTCTGGCCAGGGCCACTGCAGGCATGTGGCTGCATTTCCAGAATGAAAAGTGAATGTCTGTTCACTTGCTTATCAGTTCAGTCTTCACAGCTTAGACTAACATGTGAAGACTGAATCAATTCAGCCTCAGGCTTTATGACTGTCTGTACTTAGCCTAAAAGAGTAATGGGGATTTGGTTTGGTAGCCTCATGATTGAACAACAGCATTTATGCTACAAAAAAGTGTTTCAGTTCTAAATCCATTCTATGGGCAAATCCTGGGAAGGCTTAACAGTGTAACCAACCCAAATGTACTAGGACTGTCCTGATCTTGGCTGCTCAATTTAATATCCTGCATATCCACTGCGCAGGGCATATATAGTCCCCAAATTTAATTTAAGTGGGAGAAAACTCCCTTTTATGTGTTGTGATACGGAAGTAGCATTATGTTGTATAGTAGCTTTGCAAGCTATACAGCGATAGCACTTCCTGATTGTCCAACTGAGGCACCTAATTCAGGCTCTTAGAGTCATGTTGGAGGGTACCTACCTGACTCCCTAAAATGGCTGTTTTGACTGCTGAAACATGTTTTTGTGAGCCCAAACGCAAAGCTGAATGTAAGTTGAGCCAGAGCTGGTTGCATATAGAGCAACAGGCAAACATGTCATGTTACATATTTTATGAATCAAGTTTCTAGTAAGTATTTTAAGGCCAATATGCATCTCACCTCAAATCAGAAGATGAATGTCCTCCAGCTGCTGAATTTCTTTGCTTATAAAATCAATGCATGAGCTGCCCCTGTTGGCTCTTCACTGGGCAGCTAATGAACCCTATCCTCAGAGCTGTTTAGCTTCATGCTGACATTCTGTGGAAGTAATGCTAAAGCCAAAACTATAGGATGCTGTCCAGAGTGATGTGGAGCGGGGGAGGTGTACTTATCAGAGATGTGAATGGGCACTTGCTGAACAGTACGGGGAAGAGCATGTGAGGCTCTACAGGATAAGACCTGCACACTGACCAGCTTTTGCACAGATACACGAAGTGCAAAATAGGTATGTTCAGCAGGCAGGCATGGTGCAAAGACCTGATCCACAGAATAGTAATCAGATGCTCTGCAACCATTTTTCAAGAAACCCAGTCTTCCTTCTAGGACCTGGGTGGTGCTGCTTCATTTCTCCATCTTCCTTAAGCTCAATAGTGCAGTAAGCTGTGTAGGCCCAGGGATCTCCTACCACCCCTGCTCCCCTTTGTACTACCCCACTCACAGCCATCTGTGTGATATGTGATTTGTTGATACAATGTAAAATGCTAAACACAGCAGCAGGTCTACAGCTTTAGAGATCAGTTCAATATAATGTGAGTCACCTGAAGGAATGGAAGAATAATGCTAAAGTGGGAATTTTCCCTCTTATGTGTGTGAGGGTAAGTATTAATATGGGAAAACAGTCATAGTTGTTAACACAGTAAGTTATTCGGGGCGAGGGGGTGCAAATGCTTTGTGAGATTATGCTCCTGAATCTGAACTGTAGATCTGACAAACCCTGGGGGCGGAGGGATGGTTTGGGATCTGGACCTGCACCTAATTTTGTAATTGGTCCTGAATTTCCACATTGGGTCTAAACAAAACACCAGGCTCAGATACTTGTGCATTTCAGAGTTTGAAATCTGTGGCTGAATATTGCCTTTCACCTAAACCTTTTTAAAGTTCCTTCCCTTTTCCCTTCTGTCACACACTGGTAGTTCCACTTCCTGTCTAGGGTTAGGCAACTTTTTCCAGCTGCAGACCAGAATGACCCACCCGAGGTAGGTGGATGGGTGGCCACTACATCACTGCTGCTATGGCTATGTCTGTAGCATCACAGGGAAAGTGTCTGCAGCTGAAGCCCACTGCCATCAAATGCTGCCAAATACTGCCAAAGCCCCACATCTGCAGGGTGGATCCAAAGATTCTAAGAGGCTGCTGTCCCCTGTCCTACTGTGCTCCCTACTCTTGGTTCTTTGGCAGCCTCCCTTTCACTAAAGCAAAAGCCACTTAGCTTACTCGGTGCAATTCTGGATAACTCCTGGAGTAACACTGAAGCACAGAGACTTTTGGAAAAACTTTGGCTTTTTTAGCAGTAAATCAAGAGGAAGCTTATAAGGCTGTGCCCAGCAACATAGCTACAAAACCTCAAGCTGAAGGCCTTATAGATTTTTGCTGGTTAGCTTAAAAGCCTTGTCAGAGTTGTTATTATTAAAGCTCCTGATAAAGTATTGTAGCAAACAGTATACATGAGCACCAACATCGGTAATGGGGAAAAAAAGTCTATGGGCTCCTCTTTATTCTTCACTGAGATACCTTTGAATACATGAATAAAGTCTAAGTGTGTTAGAAAATCCAAGATGAATCCTCATCCCATCCTGTGAAATAATGCACAACTAGTCCATATACTATTAGTCTTCCTCTGAAGGATGATGTGTTGGCTGGCCTCTGTTTGATTCCCACAGCGGAAATCAAACATGAGGAACCACTGATCACATATAACCTACTTATATCTGTGGCATCTTTTAAAGTTGGGGTCTCTGTTGAGTTATTCAGCAGTTGGTATTATCTTCTGGGGTACAATAATGTAATGAATGAATGTGCAGAGGTAGATGAATGATAAGAAATACTCACCCATATTTTGGTAAGCTAAATTCTGGTTTACCATGTCAGTCACTTCCCGTACTCATTTCTTGAAAATATACATAAAAGCAGGCTCTCATTGTTTGTTGCTTTTGTTTGTGGGTATGAATTTTGAGCCTGTAGGCAAAATTTGCTTTGTGCTGAAACACAATTTAGTTTGAGAAGAAACACCAGTAACAGACTTCTTGTTTTTTTAGCATTTTGTCCCAAACCTCTCCTACTTCTTATTTATAGTTACACTCATCCAATACAGGGAGCAGAAGTGATACTATGTGACCAGTCACACAAGAGTAGTAACAAATAACTAAGGGTCAACTCAATTCACAATTTTTGCAGAAACTGTGAAAAAAAGTAGTTTCCATTATCACCACAAAAACTGGCATTCCCTGCAGGTTTGCTCAGAATTGCAAGGAAAAAAACCCCAACTTACTAAAAATAAAATTCTGGCTTCCCAGTGGGAGCTGGCAGCTTCTGCATCCCAACCTCACAGCCCATGGCGGCAGGACATGGAGGAGTCACCAGCACAGACAGAAGCAGCCAAGATGGCAACTGCCTCTTCTTCCCTCTGCCGCTGATTGGCAGTGAGGGCTGCCTTTTGTACACCCTGCCCCTCTCCACCAATCAGTGGGGGGGGGGCCTTGCTGTGAAAAGACTGTGAAAATGGTGCCAGGCACTGTGACTGGCCCATGTTTTTTACTTTGCCTTCACAAGCTTTAAGTAAATCCCTACAAATAACATGCAGTTAAAACATTTGGCAAGCAATCCACAGGTTAAAATATGTGGTCTAAATGTTCATCATTACTGGATAACAAACACATTTAAAAAAATCAGCAAATTTACAAACAGAAAAAAAATGTTAAAATTCACTGAATAATTCTTTCCCCCTGTAGCAGGTTCATGGCCACAACGGTGGACATGACACGCCTCTGGTGGCCATGTGGTCCCTGCCCAGCTCAAGCTCTAATGTAGAGCTCCCTTGATCACTTGCTTGCCATGGAGGCTGCCTGTGGGCTTTAAAGTGAGCCTGAGTCTGCACAATTCACCACTGGGCCCCTCCTGGACCCCCTTAGTCTCGGTTCAGCCCTCAGGCTAAATAGGTCCTCTCAACCTGTCTGTGCCTCTCCAGCACCCCTGTAGCCTTCAGGGCTCATTGCATAGCTCTGTCCTTCCCTACACCATGCCCCATGCCTTGTGTGTGTTATCACTTCCAATATTCCTTCTTCTTAGCCCCTCTCTGGACTCTCAGACCCGCTGGTCACCCAGCCCTTTCTCGCTGGGCTCTTAGACTCCCCTAGGTCACCCACTCTCTGGGCTCTGGAAGCCCTGGTCCTCACTCAGTCCCTCTCAGGTCTTGTGGATCCTCTGATCCCACCCTCAGCCCCCACATGGGCTGTTGAGCTTCCTGTTCCCACCCTCAGCCCCTAGCTGGGCTGGTGGGCCCTCTGAGTTACTAACTCAGCTGAGTATGCCATGAGCCTGCCTTTGACCACATGGTCTCATGGCACCCAGGGCTAATCTGCCTGACCAGCTGAGATTCTGGGCTTATATAGCTCCAGCCTGGCCCTCTGATGGTCAGTTGATGCTCCAATTAGTCCCTTCCACCACCTCTCAGACTACTTGCCACTTAAAATCCTGTACATAGTTCCTCATCCCAGCCTGTACTACAGTCTGACTCAATGGCACTGAAGTTAATGGGAAGACTCCCATTGATGTTAGCAGTCATTGTTTTGGGTCTCTAGTGATTTCAAGGGGACTTGTGCTCCTAATCCAGTTAGGCTGTTTTGATAATCTCACTGCACTGGGTTAAGCAAACAGTATGCTTGGTGAAGTGAAACCCAGTTGCTCACTAGTATGTAATGCACAGAGCATGTAAACTCTACTATGATTACAATGAATAGAAGTGCTTTTATAACTTAAGCCATTGACAGTCATGTTTTTTGCACAAAGATCCTGATTCTTATTTTGATAATCAGTTCAGGCTTGGTGGCCAATGGCCATGGTGTGAAGGATAGGTGACAGCTGTGAAACCTATGCAGATGCATCCCATCCAACCAATGGTAGTACAGGAGGAGTGGGTCAGGTTTAATAGGTAAGCTCATGGACATCTCTAAGTTAAAGCCATTAGTTATTGTTACAGCACTGGTAATAGTCCCCCTGATGGACACACATGAAGCTGCTGCATGATTCCCATGTACTGGACCCATGTATTTTAAGTCTCCCGTAGCCTGGCTAGACCCCAGCACTATATCTTTCTATAAGTCCTCTTGGGAACATTTCCAGATATAACTAGGTCCTTTATTGACCTTTCCCTGAGATGCACCACTTGGAAAACCATTCCCAGAACACCAACTTTTTGGGGACCCTAGTTTATAGGCTACCTTCCCAAGGACACATGATAGTTGTAGCAATAACACCTAGACTTTGAAAATGAAAATCTAAATCCATTCCTCTTTACTTCAGAGACCCTGAGAGATCTAGGAAAAACAGTAAAGCACCTATATAAATTCCCCTGCCTCAGTTTCTTCACCACTCTGGAGCATTCTTTGTGCCTTGGTCAGTGTTCTGTAATGTTTTCAAGATCCTTCTTCCTTCCAGCCATCTTGTACATGACTTCTCTCTCTCTCTCATTCTCTCCCAGGCTAAAAAGAGACAACCGGTTTATCTGGGGCACATTGCCATGGGCTTTGATTCGTATTAAGACAAGCACCGACAGTCATTTACACATTCATTTTGAATGGCATGACCTTGAATTAGTCCCAGATGTCCCAAGAAAAATGTTATCTTGGGGTAGAAACAGATGTCACCTGACCTCTCATTTGTGCTGCAATCATTTTTTCCATGGTGGCATACATGGTGAGCAAATAGCTGTCCCTACCTTTTGTTATGCACGTTAGAGTAGCACAACAAAAGGTAGTAATACACTCTGCCACTTTACTGAGGCAAACATCTACTAGCTCTGTGGTGGGAGAATGTAGGTGGCTGAGCTGTCTCTGTTCCCTAGCCAGACAGACAGGCACTCTCGGGGCTTGAGGGCCCCATGCCTCCGTGTGGAGACCCGCCTACTGAGACCTGCCTGTGGAATCTTTTGAGGCCCATCAGAGTAAGCAGGGGAAGTTGGGCTTTCCCCACTTACCCAGACCTGCCTCCAGAGATCTCAGGGGTGGGTCTGGATAAGGGGAAGGACCTACTTCCCCTGCTTATCCATACACATTCCAAGAGACCCTGGAGCAGGTCTGGGTGAGCTGGGAAACTCAGACTTTTCCCACTTATCAAGACCTACCCCCAGAATCTCTAGAGACTCATCTGAATAAGTGGGGAGAGCCAAGCAGGTGCTCTTGGGGCTCGCGGGACCCCCTCCTGCCCAGGAATTCCCAGAGTGCACAGGACCAGGCCCTTCAAGCCCCAAGAGAACATGCCCCCTTCTTCCACACCATCAGCAGGCAGGACAAGGAGCCATGTGTTTCACCCAGTAAAGTGGATCAGCTGTGCCATAACACGTTGCAGCACAGCTGATCCGCTTCATTTGGCAATGTCTATTTCTAGTCTTGGTATTTCACAGGAACTTCACAGGTAGTTAGGATTGTACATCTATGGGATCTCAGAGTAAAAGGCTTTGTCCTGAGAAATCAGTGGTCTTTTTTTTTTAGCCTAAATTGGTCAGCAAGTTTTCTTATATTACCACCAGTGCCCTTTGTCAAGTGACCCCTGTTCAGCTTTGTCTGGTGATCAAATTCCCCACATCAGGTAATCAATTGTTTGGTTACCAGCCTATCGAAGGAGACAGGATTTCTTAGTCTGGCTGCCTTCTTGGCCAAGCACATTTCTATTTGAATAGAAGATTATCGTAATGACGTTCCCTTTTTCAGTGTGCATTGTGATACCTTGTACTGGCATCCCAAGATGAAGGTAAAAGAACAATAGAAAAAGCAAACAAGTCCTGCCTTCAAAACAGAATTTGCCATCTGAAAATATGCATCCACAGAGTCCCCAGTTTCAAAGAAAAGTCATAAACAGAACATAGATTGCTACAAACATCACAGGTATTATTAGTACAAAGAATTATTATTACTGACTTCATTTACTGAAGACCAGGGAAGCCATGCTGTTAAGAACAGCAAAGCAGGGAGTCCAAGTAAGACAGGAGGCTTGTCAGCCTCGTTCTGTTCTCTGTTCTACTGTTGAGTTATTTTCTTGCAGGATTGTAACGTATGCCAGTAGGCTGCTCAGCAGCGCTTTTTCCTGTTGTTTTATAAACCCTTTGGCATTTCAGTCACTGATGACTAATAGATTGAGTCCTGGCCGTTCTCTTTGAAACAGTCTGCCTGGGCACTTGCAGGTTAATGTGAAGGGATATAACAGAATGAATAAGCCATCTGATTGTTGCTGGTGGCTGCCAGAGAGCTCAAAGCAGTATGCACTTAGATACGTACATCCCTCATTTCTGCTGTGGTGGTTAGTTTCCCTCATCAGCTGCTTTGTATCTGATAAAAAGAAGAGTTTCTCAGAGTGTATACATCTCAAACATGCAATGATATTTGAGGCAATATTTTTCTTCAAGGCCTTCTTCAAGCCATGTAAAGGAAAAATAACAGAGCAAGGTTAGCAGAACATTTAACCTTTGTTCTATATTTTCATAGGCAAGAAGAAGGTCATTGCCCTTAACCTTATCTTCTATTTCTGTCAAGTGGTTTTGTTAACCCTTAACATTTTTAGATTCCAATTGGTACAGCATTTATCTTCCTTAATTCTCTTTTTCCAAACCCAGTGAAATAAAAGGCTGGAAAGGGGACAAGATGTTTTACCTTGTAGCCAGAAGGAATAATATTATTTCCCAGATAGGTCTGGAAGAAGAGGGAGTGTAATGATTCTGCCATCTGCTAAAAGGTAGTCTTTCAGGTGTACTGGTTTCTTCAAAGTTACCCTTGCTGATTTTGCTCTCTGACACATGGAGAGCTTTACCTTAGAATTGCACATGCATCTATTATTGAAAGCATATTGAGGGACTTAGGTGCTGTGACACAGCAAAGTTTGGATTGCTGCTGGCTGTACTGCATCTATTCTGTGAATTAATAGACAATCTCCGTCTCCAGTGTGCTGAATTTACTTCCATATCCTCCCCTATGTTTGTAATGAATTTAGTATGGGTAAAAAACATTGCTTTGACACCTGAACAGACAACGTCCTCTGTTAATCTGTAAAACAGGTACAGCACAGGCAGTGGAAATGTGCATTGCTCCATCCTAAGCCAAGTCCTTGGCTTTTATTACTGAGTGATGACAATGATGCCAAATTTAGTTGATACTGTCTTGTGACGTGGACATAGGTTCACTAAGAAATGGAGTGAGAATACTAGCTCATTTCATATAGACTACTGCAAAGCCATTGGACTGTAACAACTTTCATTTGGCTTTCATTTACTGTTGAGGTGATTTGGATTCATACCACTGACCTAAAGATGAAAGGCTTTGTATCCCATTACCACTTGCCTGATCTATGCAGTCACCCATTATTATGTCATTTTCATGGATATAATTCATAGATAGAGCTTTTCATTAGGTGAGGTGATGATGTGGATACAGAATAGTTACATGGGAAATGTTAAGCGTGATCTCACCTTCTGCTGCATGTAGTGGAGGAAATAAGTGATTAAGAAGAATAAAGGGATTCTAAACTGATGGGGTAGAGCTGCACAATATCAACGTGGATAGCAAACAGCCCATATATTGGTAGTATTTGGTCAGTGTATTGGTTCAGGCTTATTGCTAATGCACAGTAAAATACACCCTAACATCACATAATTTGCAAATATAAAGATCTGGGTAGGCAAAGGGAAGATGTACTTTGAATTCTGTGACTGGATGTTGCCCTGCCTTGCATTTTTTAGAGCCATTTGTACCCTTGCATAGTGAAAGAAATTTGTGTATAAAATGCTGCCAAATCAATATTCCCCC
Organism: Crocodylus porosus; assembly: GCF_001723895.1. Taxonomy (NCBI): domain Eukaryota; kingdom Metazoa; phylum Chordata; order Crocodylia; family Crocodylidae; genus Crocodylus; species Crocodylus porosus. The sequence continues at coordinate 41,391,451 of NW_017728931.1, read as the reverse complement.
CTTCTACTCTGAGAGAATTTTATTTTACACCTTCTTTCTACTGACTTTGCAAGGGTGTAGATCACTACCCAAGGGACAAGGCAATGGAGAACCAAGCCATGTAGCTCTTTCACAGAGTATAACTTCAAAAAATTCTCAGTCTGCTTTTATTACAGTTATGAAACCATACCGACTCTTACCAATGTCTGCAACTTCTCTTCATTCCTAATCGGATTGTGTAGCTTGTTGGATAATATGTTTGCTTCTGAACTTTGGAGGTGGTGAGTTCAGATCCTGTTTGGAGTTGTCATTCAATAAAAATACTTTCTCTTTCCCTCAGTTGGAAATGAAGGACTAAATTCCCTGCACGTAGTTATCCTTATCAGCCCAAAGCATGCTGCAGAGGACTAAAATAATTTCAATAGCTCTTTGTACTGAGGAAGAAAAACATGGGAAGTCTGATTTGCTAGAAATGTTGCATGTGTGATGAGAGCTCTGCGCCGTATGAAGTAGAGGGCTTTCTAGCCCTCTGTTTCCAGAGCTGTCTTCTCCACCGGTCCCATTCCCCTCCCATTCGGTGCAGCCATTTTAAATAGGCTTTCCATTGATGGAACGAGGAGGTTTGCCGGTGTATGTTCAGCAGCCCAGAAAGTGCTCAGCTGCTGGATGGGTCTGGTACACAATTGGCAGAAGGGAAGCAGTTAATTAGTCTTTTTTTAATGCCAATGTCAATATGTTTCTATTACAATCATGGGTCCATGTTGTTACCCTCAGGTGGCTAATTTACATGAACTTTCTCATGTGCATTAAGCTTTAAACAACATCCTGGGTTGCCTTGTGAATAAGGTTGTCGATGCCTTTTATGTAAAAGCCTGGAAATTCAACTCCTGTTGGGACTATGTTTTCAGAAACAAGAAGAACACAAAAGTATTAATACCTGTCTTTCTCTCCCTGTGAATGAATAAATCCTTATCACTGTTTTTTTCCCCCTAAACAAAAGAAATGATCCAAAGCATTTAGGATGTACAAAGCCAAGACGTGCTATTTATAAAAAGAGCCAAGTTAGATAAGAAATGATTTATGATAGTCATATACCACCTTTCAACCAACTGGATCATACGGCATTTTACAAACTGACTGTACATGCTATGTGTGTATGAGAGAGAGAGAGAGGGGTAGAATTAATACTTTGACCAGAATTAAACCACTTGGGTGGTGAAACACACCCATTGTTTAACAATACACAGCAAAACACAACAACTATTTAGAGTAAGCAGAGACAGATATCACGTCCAACTGAAATGACAGAGGAGAGGGGGGAAAACGTAAACAGGAAGAAGATAATATACTTGTATTGGACTTTGAGCAGAACTCAGAGACTTACTTTTGTGAATAGGAGTCTGAGATCTTAAATCACCACAAATGATCCGGACCTCTGTTCTAACCCATAGATTTGTTTTTAATTTGTTATTCAAGTTAAAAACTGAAACGAACATATTTTAGCACTAAGCTCCTTGGAGCAGGGATGTGGAGCTTATACCTCACAGATCTGCCCCTTGCTGCAGCCACCTCTTCCGTTATTAATTATTCAACTTTTCTGGTGACAAGGTATCCTAGTCTAACTCTTCCTAGTGGTATATTACAACAGGCCTGTCTCACCCCCCTACTACACCAGTTTTACTTTCATGTAAGAAAACACAGTAGAGAATCAGCTGCAAGGCTGATATTAAGATGTGGTCCACATTGTAACAAGAAACAATTCCTGTTCTCAGGAGCACTATAAGAGTATATTCAAACCAACAGAGACAAAATTCTGGACCCCAACACAACGTAGCAAAGAAAATTAGCATACTGAACTTCAGTAAAATTCAGCTATACGTGAATTGAGAAGTTTCACTCTGAGAACCGGGCTTCTAATATTTTCATTCAGATCCGTAGCCATTTGTTGGGAGGGGCAGAGGGGTGTTATGAGAATGATCTAGAAATACAGAAGATGCAGTGGGTAAGCAGGAGGTCATAAGAACTCTGCGTTCCTCGTTCTTCATTACAGATAAGCCAGGGAGAAACTACTAGTACATCTGTGTTGTTTGGCAGAATATTTATTAAAGACAAGTAGGTGTCTTTCTTGTGTTTTGAAGGACATGCAGTCCTGAAACAATAAAAGGGGATGGATGCTATATCTATCACATAGGTGCTTGCAGGACTTCCATCACCCTACTATCTGAGCACCTCCTAAGGAATTACAAATAGAAACAACATTAGTAACCTGTCTTCTTTTTCTTTCCCAGTTTGAAGAAGAAATAGCTAGATTAGTTTGTGTGTGTGTGTGTGTGTGTGTGTGTGTGAGAGAGAGAGAGAGAGAGAGAGAGAGAGTAGAGGGAGTAATGTATGTGGCTTGCAAAGCATAGAGACAGCTAAGTCAGAGGTGTGTTTTACATTTAATTCTGCATGCAGTGAGGCCCACTGTCATTCTGAATTCATACAGAACTGGGTTTTGTAGTTTATGACAGTTCTTCCTCCCGTGAACCTCCTATTCCTGGGCAACAGTTTGAGTGGAGGATAGCTGGCACATTGGGTCTTAAGGAGCAAGAAGCACTGTGTCAGGTAGCTAATACCAGTCTGTAGCAGGGAACTGAGGTGCCTGCTACTTGTGGAGCCATCAGTAAGGAATCCAACTGCAGGTTGCCAGGGTAACCAGTGGGAGCCAGCTGACCGGAAGGAGCAGGGCCTGGCTCCCATATAACCCCAGGCCAGGCCAGGCCAGGCAGGGAGTTCCCTGCCAGCAGTCAAGGGAGAAGGAGCTCTGCCAGAGCTAACAGTGAGGAGAAACCTGACTGCATGAGCAGCTCCTGATTGCTGTCATGGGGTGGAGAATTCCCTGGTAGGGACTGAATGTTGTTTAGCCAGACGGCATAGATTTTATGTTATAGCCCAGGGGCTTGTGTTTTTGTGTTCGCTGTTTAGACCGAAGGACCGGGTGAGGTTATTAGGGGTTGGAGGAAGCCTCATAGGAGCTCCACAGTAGCGTGGGGATCCCAGTGCCAGCGAGGGCATCACATTTTGGGTGCACTGACCCCGGCACCAGAGAGGGCATCGCATTTTGGGTGCACTGGCCCCAGCACCAGAGAGGGTGCAGCATTTTGAGTGCACTGACCCCGGCACCAAAGAGGGCATCGCATTTTGGGTGCACTGGCCCCAGCACCAGAGAGGGCTGAACATTTTGGGTGCACTGACCCCAGCGCCAGAGAGGGCGCAGCGTTTTGAGTGCACTGACCCCGACTCCAGAGAGGGCACAGCATTTTGGGTGCACTGACCCCAGTGCCAGAGAGAGCGCAGCATTTTGGGGTGTACTGACCCCAGCGCCAGGGAGGACGCAGCATTTGGGTACATGGACCCCAGTGCTAAGGAAGGGGCCAGGCACGGCTACAGCCCCCTGAGGCTGAGAGAAGCCCCAGAGCAGAGGGAGTGATGATTGATGAGCCCCAGAGGGGGCACAGTTGTGAGACAAGGTTACAGAAAGCCTGAGCGCCAGAGGGTGCAGAGAGTGAGACTGACC